>NC_049227.1:63421883-64079396 GCF_011100685.1 Canis lupus familiaris | reverse complement strand
AATTATTTCACAACATTGTGAATACAATTAATGCCACTAACTTGTATACTTAAAAATAGTTCGTTAAAATGGCCTGTTTTATGTTACATATATTTTAACCATAATAAAATGAAATGCTGGCCATAATGTATATGATTCAGTTAATTCAGTTGAGTCAATAAAATATTCAACTCTTTTTTTGTTTTGTTTTAAAAAGAATATGAAGGGATTAATTCTGAGCAAGACAGGGATATCTTCCTCTATCCTTCTGGTGCTCTGGGGGCATAGGTGAGGATGTAGCTAAAATTTCCCTTGTCCCCAGGGACATTAAAGGGAATTCCTGACAGTTTCTATTCCCTTTGCCAAACGAGAGGCAAGCTCCTGCACTTGGAGCAGACAGGATGGGGAGAGGTTTAATAAGGAACTAGAGGAGAACGTGAAGGCTAAGAGTGGCCACCAAGGGGGATGGGAGAGGCAGCTGGCCAAGGATACGCAGAAGAACTGCTGAGGAATTTTACTGACCCGGCTGAGACTGGCACACGGCTCCTGTGTAGTGTTTCATCTTCACAGCTTGCTCTTCTTCCGCAGATGCACCAGGCATAGGAGTCAGGAAAGCTGGATTGCTATACTGCTCCTGGATGGGGTGTTTGTGGCATGGGCACAGTGGATGACTAATGGCCTAAGAGAGCAATTTGAGAGGGCATATAAAAGAACGGTTCCCAGGGCCAACCAAGGGGTACAGACTGATACAAAAGAGGAGTATGAAGGAGGCTCCTAACCCTGGAGAAAGTGGAATTGAAATGTGAAAGTGGGTGTAATGAGAGTGAGAAGTGAGAGATAAGATTGGATGTTGGACTTTAAGTGTTGCAAGGGGTAGGACTCTTCTGGTTGATGACATTATTGAAGGTTCTAGAAATGAAGGTAAAGTTGTGGAAATGGCACATTAGAGTAGACCAATTGCTGTCACAAGTAGATGAAAAGGTGTATAATGGCTTAGTTATAGTAGAAGTTTGTTTCTTATTCATGTAAACAGCCCATGGTAGTCTTGAGAGTGTTTTTCTTACTATAATTCAAGAATCCAGGTTGATGGAGGCTCGGTCATCTTCAGTCAAATCAAGATATCCAGACATTAACATTCAGTTGGCATAAAGAGTAAAGTAATTCTGAGCAAGAGAGGGATATCTTCCTCTATCCTTCTGGTACTCTGGGGGCATAGGTGAGGATGTAGCTAGGAGGAGCACATGTAGGTGGTTTTATGGGCTGGGTGCAAGACAGGGACATCTTCCTCTATCCTTCTGGTGCTCTGGGCACATAGGTGAGGATGTACAAGGAGGAGCACATGTAGGTGGTTTTATGGGCTGGGTGCAAGACAGGGACATCTTCCTCTATCCTTCTGGTGCTCTGGGCACATAGGTGAGGATGTGCAAGGAGGAGCACATGTAGGTGGTTTTATGGGCTGGGTGCACACAGAAAGAGGCACACCTCATCTCCTCATATGTCCTTGGGCAGAACATGGTCACATGGCCACACCAAATTGCAAGGAAGTCTGAGAAATGTGCAGTTGTGGGTCCCAGAAAAAAAGAGCAACCAGCAGCCCTTGCTACATTTGGGCCTCAAAGTCTTCAGTGCTTTTTTTAAAGCATTGCTGTTGTGATGCTGCTACTTAGTTTTGTTCTTAAGTCCAGAGTAAAGTTTCAAAAAGGCTCACTTTATAAAGATAGCTGAAGTGAAAAAGCCTTATCTGACCATACATGGGAAGTCTTTACTTCTAATTCTGTTTCTTGTATCTATTCTAGTGGGGTTTTTTTTAATCTAGGCAGACATCTCTGTAACCCAGTTTCCTCATTTGATGAAGTGAGTTTCATTCTTTTTCCTTCATCAGAAATGTGTACGAGATGTTTTTGTAATAGAGCCCCTTTATCATCGACTTTGCACCAGCAGCAAATATTAAATAACACAGAGATACCCATTAAGTCACTGAAGGCATTAGCCCTCACAATGAGCCAAAATGGGTTTTGTGTCGGATTTAAGGGCAAGACCCATTTTGCTTCTGTTACTTTAACAAATGAGGTAAAGACTTCTTTTTGGACCATGTAGATTTTTTTTTTTCTGTAAACATCTCAGTGTTGGATTTTTAAACTAGGTGACATCTTCCTAATATGTGTATCGTCTACCTCAAATTTTCCACCAATAGGAATGCAAGGCAAGCAGAGCATCAGCTGAGAGTCATTGGCTGATAATGGTGAGCTCATAGTCACTCCCCCCACACTGAGCTGTGGGGAGGTGGGGGTAGGGGGATTGTAGAGGACACCAAAGAGGAATTTCTCCCTCAGAAGAGAGTTTGTCCCAACAACCATGTGATAAGATTTAAAGGGTCTCGACGTAGACTGGAGTAGTTCACCATCTTCCTTTCCTGGAAGTTCTTCTGAAAATACACTCTGTGTCTTAGTAAGGGAAGGTCCTTTAAAGAAACATGGTGAATTACTACAAAGTACTAGGAGTGCCTCAAAACGCTTCCCCCTCTGATATCAAGAAGGCTTACCATCAGTTAGCTCTTCGGGTACATCCAGACAAGAACCCAAAAAACAGGGAGGCAGCTGAGGAGAAATTCAAACAAGTAACAGAAGCCTACGAGGTGTTGTCTGATGCTGAGAAACGTAACAACTATGACAAGTCCGGAGGGAACCGCATCAAAACAGAAAATACAGGCGACTGCAGAGACGAAAAGTGCTTGAAAGAGGAACCACGGTTTGAGAGGCCACACTGCGGCTTTCAAGATGTCTTTGAAGACAAAGACCTCTTCTCAGGCAGTTATTTTCCCACTGGTCATGTGGGTAAGGCCAGGAGATTTCACTCCTCCTTCTTTGATGTGATCCCCATATTGGACACAGGATTTTCCACGTTTGTTTCCCCAGGCTCCAGACCAAGTCCCCCTTCCTCTGGGACATTTGTTCCCTTCGTAAGCCGTGGAATGGGAAACTTCAGACTGGTCACCACGTGTAGCCAGATAGTGAATGGCAAGAGAGTTGTGACAAAGAAAGTTCTAGAAAATGTGACAGGGAAGACTGGACTGGAAAAAGACAGCCTATTTCATCAGATGCCTCCAGGTCATCGGTAAGGACTCTGTGCTTTGTTCTTTCACGGGGAGACTTTCCCATAAGGCTGGTGAGTCTGGTGCTCATCGAAGACAGGATTGGAATCGGAGAACGTATTGAACTAGAATGGACAGAAGTCAGCTTAGTCCAAACCTCTCATTTCACAGGGGAAAGAAATAATGAGGCAGATGATACACAAGAAACTAGGAAGCAGCAGAGTTTGGTTCCAGCCCATCTTCTGGTGTTAACTGAGCCCTCTTTCCTCTGCAGTACATCTGGGACAACAGAGGCCACCACAAATACACAACTATGGTCTCCTGGGTTAGTCGCAGGGCCCTACCATCAGAAAGCCATTGACTTCTCCTTGACTTTCCCTGTCCTTCCTTGCTGTTAACCAGTTTCCTCTTTCTTGACAGCCACTCTTTTACTCTTCCTAGTCTGTCTCTCTCTTCTCTTCCCACCTCATCTTTCTTCCCATACATTTCCAACAGACCGTATCACAATTAGGCTCGATTGTAAGCGCTACCAAGGTGTAGATTGGCTCACAGAGAGAAAGAGCGAAAAGTAAATGGGTGAAGATTCTTTTATAATTTTTTTTAACAGCTGGCATTTATTGAGTACTTGGTAGATATCAGGCATTCTACTTCACGTGTGTTATTGCAATAATCCTTTCAAGCAGTGACGCACAGTAGCTACTTTTCCTCCATCGTATAGACAAGGAAATGAGGCTTAGAGAGTTTAAGTAACTTGCCCAGGCCCCACCTGATAAACAATAAAATAATGACTTACTCCAAAATACATGCCAGTCTACTGAGCTAATAATACATGGAATGATCCCACTCATTTATTTTTACATCTAGGGTCTGGCCCTCATTGGAAATTTACACCTATCATCTCTAAACCATCCATGCATGAGTACTTGCTGGAACTTATTAAGTATGCAAAGATTTTTTGCATAAATATTATTGTCCAGTGGGTACTTGGTTACTCTTCAGTGAAGACAGAGCAAAGTACAGTTTCGCCGAAACTGACAAATGAGTATCCCTTACCATGGGTATGTAAACATGATCTCAAGATGTGAGTTATCTTTTCCTTTTGGCTTTAATCATGATGTACATGCAAAATCATGGGATTTTTTTAAATGTTTATTTATTTAAATGGATCTGGTCACACTCCAACCCCTTCATTTATACGAATAAATAGACCAGGGTACAGAGGACTGGTTGTTTGTGGAAAATTACTGATGATGGAGTCTGCATCAGACACTCTGTCTTCTAGTTTCCAATCTCATGCTCATTCTAGTATACCATGCTGACTGGCAAAATTTGGATTTCATTTGCATCTCAATCTTTTATAGAAGTTATGTAACAAATGATTTGCTTCCTTAATCAAGGAACTTTTCTGTGTTTGCAATTTTTATGAGACAAATTTTTTATGTAGTCTTTGAGCTTTTTTTAACCTCACCAAATTTTCTGAACTTGAACAGGAATAGGCCTGCATGCCTTTGGCAAAGGGTAGCATTTGGGCAGGGAGCACACTTCCAGAAATGAAGCAGTAGATGGATTTGGAATTGGAACACATCCTGTTCTTGCCACTTTGTAGTCATTGAGAACCTTCTATCTGTCAGGCACTGTGCTAGGTGCCTCACAGGAATGAATCATTTCTAATCTCTAGAATCCTTCAGGGGCTTATTTCCATTTTGCAAGTGGAAGTGAGGATCAGGAAAGTCAAGTCCTTTCCACAAGGTTACATGATAAGTTGTGGAGAACTGGGGTCAGCCTGCAGTTTGCTTGACCCTGGAAGCTCACATTTCAATCATTCATGTTCCACTGCCATTCATCTGAGCTACTATAGTCATGACTGAAGAGGAAAGTTTCGTTGTATATATGAGTTCTATTCATTTCAAATTTTTAAAATGAGGATTCCCAGATGGAGCTTTCTTCTACCAACCCTAGTGTGAGGTGAACTGCAGTGTGGCTACTGAACAAAGGGAAAATCAAATTGGAGCATGAAACTTGATTTTCCATTTTGTCTTAAATAAAATCCAAATTTCAGCATTTTTCACAGACATACTTGGCTTTTGACAGAAATGCTGAGTTGTAAAAGGACTTTTTTGCCAGCGAAGATTAAAAAAAAACAAAACTCACTTTCAGTTCGTCAGGGAAGTTTTCTTGTTGTATAGAAATGAAAGCAGTGTCATCTCTTCCTGATGCCTATTTAAAATATGTAGGAAGTTAAGTATGAGCAAGCCACAACAAAGGGAAGCTGGAAAGCAGGAAGGACTTTGCTGTTGTCTAAAGTGTTCCAAGTGAGTCTATCTTCATCGCAGTCAAACTGAGATAGATGATGAGTTTTGAAGGGACCTATGATTCAGATTCCTGTGACCTCATAGTGACTTCAGAACTGCTACCGTGGTCTCCGCATGTTAAAAGCTCCTCTGCCAACTTGCATCTTTAGCAGGTTTCACTGATGGGCGTCTTTGGGCTTACTAGCTGCCTAAGGAGAAGAAAATCTTTTTTCATGGAAAATCAAATCCCATATCCTTAAATAATTTTCCACTCTTGCCCTGTCAACTAACTGCTTTTTTGTGCACCATGTTTTTCAATAGTCGTCTCTCACAAATTAATGTGAGACCTTTTTTCCTAGTAGTCAGCAAACTAAAGGTTTTCAGAGTTCAAAAACACCATAGAGCAGTTAGAAGTGATTCCTTGTCCTTCTGCTCTGATTCATGGTAGGTGGTTGACAAATGATATGAGGACATGGGCCTGTTGCGGAATAATGACAAGTGACTGTATAACTCACAGCACAGGGAGGATTTGCGAAAGTAGTATCTCATGGGATCCTGTCAGAAACCCCCAAATCCCCTCAACTGAGGAGATAGAGAAAGAAGGGATTTACCTAAGGTCACAAAGCCCACTAGCCCAGTGCTGTTTCTCCACACAGTGAATCCTATGAAGCACATTTTCTTCATAGCCTGGCAAAACACAAGGGAGTTTGGAGGGATGGCCTTCTTGGGGTCGGTATAGGAGGGAGTCAAAGTTTCGTGTAGTTGCAGTTATACAGCATGTCCCCTTGTCTGTCCATCACTTGGGGAGGTAGGTACAGGCATAAGACATGTCGAGGCTTACTGAACATGCAAAACTGGTCCATCTCTTAAGCCCCGAACCCCCCTCAGAGCCAGCTCACTTGTCCCCACAATAAAAAAATAATAATAATAACAAAAATAAGGTGGTGTATTCAGCATCCTTCTCAGTGATTCCTTTCCAAAAGTTCCAAACCACTTTCTGTATTTGGGATCTACATCTCTTTCATGGAAAGCCTGTTTATATTTCACCCCCAAAGCTTTGTGGTCTCCAGGGCACTATGGTTGGGTACCTGACGGGTGTGGGAAGTGGACTCTGAGAGAGCAGGGACAGTGCCCTGCCCTCACTAACCTTATTTGGAATCTTGAGGATCCACTGAGAGGAAGTATGATAGGGCCCTCAACACGAGAGGTTGATTTTCGAGTTGAGGCAGGATGGTTCCTCTTTTAAAGGACAGGAAAGAAGTTCACAGAGAATGAATCATTTTTCCACTGCCCATTGTTGTGATTGACAAGATTCCAGAAAACCTAGGACGCTCTGACCCCTATTGGTTCATCTATACCACACATACTTACTTCCAAGTGTCAAGAGAAACAGAAGGGCATTATGGAAAGAACATCAGCTTTGGATGTAGGTAGATGAGTTCAAATCCTCCTTGTCCTTGCCTAACTTTTTGATCTTAGGCATACTAACTTCTTGCCTTGGTCCTTGGTTTGCCTATAAAATTAAAATGATAATCCCTATCTGTCCTAATTTATAGAGTTTTCTTAGGAATTAGGTACACAGAAATTTTGCATAAACATCAATACATTTTATAAGTGGAAAGTGTCATTATTTCTTTTAGAAGCAATATCTCTGATCCTTACAGGTATATGTGCCAAACTTGCCGTCATTTTTTTAAGATGCAGCTTTAGGGATGTGATCTTGAAAATGAGATCAGCAATGGATTGTATTTAATCCCAAAATAAAAGTGGAAGATGGAACATAAAAATAGAGGAGTCCATTTTTTCTATTTGAACCAAGTCAAAAAGTAATGTTTTTAGCTTGGGGACAATCAATATGTTCCCTTTGAACTTCTTTTGTTCTTCATTATCCTTGAGCTTTTGGACTTAATGTTGGTTTCACCCTTTGCTTCCATTATAGGAAATTGATGGAAAATCCCTGCTATTGATGACAAGAAATGACGTGTTGACAGGACTTCAGTTAAAACTGGGGCCTGCTCTAAAAATCTACGAATATCACGTAAAACCTCTGCAGACAAAGCATCTCAAGAACAACTCTTCATAGTACAGTCAAATTGGGGTCTTAGACCTCAAGAAATACATTATGACATAATTTAGTTTCATGTGATGAAACTTTGTAAACAATACATACATGTGTATATGTAAAGAATTTCAGTCAAATGAAACGTTATCCTATGGGATAGACTAGGCAATCCATCGGCTGACCTGAACTCAGCCAGGAGGAGCAAGGATGATTTGTGGACAGCATGGTTTTCCTGGTGGAGCTTGTCAAACAGAGTGATCTTTGACATGGTTGGACACCCCTCCCCACCAAAGGGATTTTCTTCAGGTTGCTTTCCCAAAATCCTTGAAAAAGGGTTGAATGGAATGATCCTCTGGTTACAGATGTAGTGAGATTAAAGACAAGAAAACTTGGGGAAGGGGAGAAAAGAGATTGCTGTCTCCCTTGAATCCCTCTGCTCCTTAGAGTTTGTGTTATTTGGATGGAATTGCCGACACCCTCTTTTATAGAGGGTCTTCCACTTGACCTTATTAAGGTTTCACTGGGATATACTGCGATGTTTGAGATGAACGTGTGTCATGGCCCCTATAGGAGCAGAACCTCTGAAAAGAGAATCTCTGTTGTGTCTTGGGAACCTCCATCCACATTCAGCTTCTTTCACAGGGGGTAATAGTATTTTCTGCATAGATTTACTTTCAAATTGGCTTTTTGTTTCTGAAGAAGAAAGCATTTTTTCACTTTATGGTTTGTATTTATACTGATTTGTTTCTGAAGGAATTTGCCAAGAGTTATAGATCAAGAAGCCTTGTTACTAGTACAGAATATTTTTATATATTCCTTCATGATGTTGTAGTATTTTTTTAATTGCTCTGATGCTTTGTTTGATTCCTGGTTTGAGTACTTGTTTTTAAGAACTTGAAAAAAGTGAGCTCGCTACATCTCTGTTCAAAGAGACATTTGTTCAAATCTCTGTGTGTCGATGCCTTGTTGAATTGGTGCTTTGTGGTCGCAATAAAGCATTGCTTCAGTTTATTCCTGGTGTATGTTTGATCTTTTCTGTTTGGTTGCCTCTTCAGTTGGGATTAAGGATTGAGGTCATTCCTCAAAACCTTGGAAAGAAAGTTAAGCCTGAAAAAGAAAAAAAGCAACTTTAGATATATAAAACATTTTGATCTATTTGTGGGTTTATCTTCTCTATAAACTGTGTTGTCCAAGTAGGCTTTGTTCCTTCTCTTGTCCCCATCCAAAAACCAATTTTAGGTGTCATTTTAGCCAAAGAATTTTTCTTCTTTTTTTCTTTTCTTTTCCGTAGGCCAGTGGGGGTCATGATTTTCTGGAGATTTTGATGAAAGCTATGTACTTTCCCTCCAGGCAAAAGCTCATATTCCCACATACAAAACTTTGCAGGGTTGATGGACTCCCCAAAGTTCTTCTGTCTTCCCCTTCCTCAGGTTAAGAGCCACTATTTTAGAGAGTGTTATAATTCAGTCTCCTGTGAAGATAATTTCTCTAAAGAACAGAAAATCTCAAGAGAGTGGGAAAAAAATAACATAGAAAGTGGTGTGATGAGTGGGGTTAAAAAATGCATTTCATATTAATACAATCATGTAGTGACTGAAATTTAATGCTTTGTTTTGCATGAAAAGTGGGAGAAGGGGTTGCAAAAGATGCCCTCCATCCCCACGTTCTTGCAGTCTGTAGAACATGCTAAACTAAAAGAATACAGTTAAGTACCGTGGGGAGTGGCGGTGATAAAAAGTGAGAGGTGCACCTGCTGGAGACGTGGGTGGGAAAGAAGGGCCACAGATACAATAGAAGGAAGATGGGATGAAGAACTGAATTTTCCCCCCTCTGAAAGACTTTCCCACAAGTGAAATAGTGATGACGTTTGAACTCTCTCTTCCTCAAAGGGATAGCAGGAGAACGTCCCAGCGTGCATCCACCTGATACTTTGTGGGCGAGTCTAGGAAAGATTTGGCTGTGAGTAATATAAAACTGCCTCCCTGCCTTCACCCCCTAAACAAGACATTTGTCTTCATGTAAATGTCCAGGGGGACCGGAGACGGCATGGCCCTCCTTGATGTTAGGGATTCCTCCCTTTTTGCTCCATCGTGCCTGCTATTCATTCCCAGAATCCTTTCACGGCCCAAGCTAGCTGCTTCAGCTCTCCTCCCCCCTCCCCCCCCCCCCAGCCCCACCACTTAACTACTAACCAGCAGGAAGAAGAAAAGGGAAAAGGAACATACCTCCTCCCTTTAGGGACACTTTCGAGAAATTGTACATATTACTTCCTCTTATATCTTGCTGTCCAGAATTCAGTCACATTGCCATACCGAAGCTGCTAAGGGAGGCTTGAGATATTCTTTTCCTTACAGCCCATGGGCCCAACTAAAATTCAAAAGTCCCATTCTTCTACAAATAAGGGAGATCAGATATTAGAGGACAATGTCCTGTCACCACCATCAGCTGGCCATTGAATACTTGGAGAAATGTCACTGAAAGTATATCTTCAGTCGTATTTTCCTCTAGATCTGAACTTGGGCTTATACTCCCATCTCTGGATGCACCTTTCACAACTATAGGAAGCCTTGCTCACCAACCCCAACCTGACTCAACTAAGCCTTAGAACTGGACTGCTCCATAAGTGCTTGTCACGGGGGAAAAATGCAAAGGAAAGAAAAATATCTCAATTGAAAAGCAAACTGAAAAGAATCAGTTTCTTCACCCTCGGTTGACAGCTTTCAGGCAAAATTAGCAAATTAAAGATAATCTACCTTTCTTTACACCCAGAATAATACTTTGGCAATAACAGAGGGTGCTTTCTCCCCACCCCACCTCCAATTCTGGGGAAAGAGTGTTATCAAAACAAGGCCATTGGGAGAGGCTGGAAGTACTTGAAATTCAGCAGGTAGGCAGTCTTTATCTCCAAACAGACGTAAAGCCAGAAACATCCGATTCTTTTCCAATCACACCAGATTTCTATTAGTGTGATCTGGGTCTGCAACCAGTAGCAAGTACACACACATGTGGGGATGCACTTCATGAGTGTAAGTGGGAATTGAGCATGCCTTGAGGCCAATATGTTTTATGTGAGAATTGTTTAATGTTGAATTTGATTATTCTCAACCAGAGGGGCAGATGGGATTTCAGAATCATGAGAGATTTTAAAAAATAATTGCCACTCCATTTCTCCTCCCTACCCCACGTTTCAGCCTTGGATTCATGCTCTGCAAAGGACATATAATGAATTGATTTGAAGGCAAGGTCACAAACTGGTCTCTTTTCAGGGGGGAATCTAAGCTGACATGTTTCCTTTGGCCAGTGCAGTATGTGTGTGTTCTTATGACTACATTTACATTCTTCTGGGTGAAGCTGAAAGCTCCAATTTATTACAATCTTTTTAATTCCCTAATACCTTGCAGCCAGCAACTGCACGCTTCTACATTGTTGTCACCAGGTATATGAAGTTGAGACCCCTGATGTAAAGCAGAGACCACACGGAGAGCCTCCTTACAGTAAGTTAATTCAGCAGCTACAGCTTAGCGGTAGATTTAGTTGAAAAGAAAACAAGGTGGCATACTGCATTGGACTGTGCAACAGATTTGAGCATCATTTTTGATTCCTAATGGGCATGATGAATAGGAAAATCTCCATATTCAGAGCCCAGTTGGTGGCAGTCTCCTTGTTCTCTCCTCAACAAATACCCTATGCGAGCATGGATTTTGTCCCTCTAAGCTTAACATACACTGTCAGGAGCACATACTGTCCTTCTGTGGCATCAGAGAAATAGATCTTAGAAGGAATTTAATTTGGAAAAGTCTAATGACCCTCAGTTGCCCAACCACTCCTATATTTGGAAGCCAAATGCAAAGAGTACTTACTGGTGGTGATCCATCTGCCTTTGACGGTCATTGCAAATGGGATCTGCAGGGGTCAGGTCTGGGCACAGAGCCATTAAGTGTTTTCTGTAATGATTTGGAAGATGAAGTTAAATGTTCAAAGAGCTGACTGCTGTAGGACAGATATGCTTCTTAGGAGAAAACTTGATAATTCTGCTTCTAAACCAGGAACAGAAGCCACAGGAAGGAAAGAGAAAGCAATGGGCGCACTAATGAGCAGCTCATTAGTTTCAAGCTGTAGCTCCGTAGGCAATTAAGTAGTCTGGGTACCATTTCTGGCCAGTCGTGGCAGTGCTACATAGAAAGAAAGAGATTAAAATGATCACATCTCAGTTTACTTGGTGACCGCTGCTGTGTTACATCTTTGAGAACCTCAAGAAAAGAGTTGTGTCCAGCCTAGCTGTGGGACAGAGTAATGGAGGACCCCATGAGTAAAAGCAAGGGAGGTCTTTGGCTACCCACAAGTAGGTAGGTGGGCTGATGTCTTTTTACCCCAGGTAAGCAGAGTATTCCTGTCTACCACTATCTTCAAGGAGAAGTCAGGAATGCTGGGCATGCCAGGCAATCTCCAAATAAGTGTGCCCCACTTCCACAGATTAGGTGCCTGGGCAGAGCTACCACCTTTATCATAGTGGAGGTGGAAAAGACGTCAGTGAGCAAAAGTATAAATAATACTGAACTTACTTGTTCCCTGGAGGGGCAGGTCATGGGCTGGGGAAGCGAGATTTACAAATAACAAAATAAGGAAACAAGGTAGAATGTGCTATCGTCTAAGCAGCTGAGATCACAGAGCTTCGAGGCCTGAAACTTCCAGAAGAGTCCGGTAAAGCAACCAAGGAAATATCTTTCACAAGTTTCTCCAGCTCCGTCATCTGTGGGGCAGAGACATCTATGGCAACATTTGCAAGTTAAATGTCTTCTTTTTAAATTAAAGATAACAGAATCTTTCAGTAAATTGTGTTCCGTTTCCTTTTGCGATGGCCTACGCTCTATTTTTACATGCTGGGAAATATAAAATTTGAAAAATAAAACTATAAAACTCATCAGATTATAAACATATTTTGAGGGACACTCAGTAAAACTCTTCAAGCAACCAGCAGTTCCTGCCTTTAAGAATTAGTGTTTGGCCCTGTATGTTAACTACAACGGTATTAGAGTATAAATACATACATACAAACAAATAAATTAGACTTAGTGTTTGGGACAGTGTTCTCTCCTGTGCCAGAACCCAATGACACCATTGGGTTGAGATACACTATTGTAGTAGGTGGGAGCACTGGGGCTGCTTCACATAGATCTGAGCTTGAGTCCAGCTCCACCATTTACATGACATGGGAATTTGGGTAGCTCTATGGCTCCTCTCGGCCTCGGGGGCCTCACCTATACTCTAGTGCAGAGACAGAAGCAGGGCAGAGCAGCACAAGCCTAGCACTGTCCAATAAATATAGAATGTGAGCAAATGGGTCATTTAAATTTTTTCTCATAGTCACATTTTTAAAAGTAAAACAGGAAAATTAAATAATCTATGTAATCTGATATACCCAAAATATTACCACTTCCATACATAATATCAACACTATTGAATATGATTTACCATCTTTTAAAGATACATCTTCAAAAGCCACCATGTATTTGACTCTTATAGCACATCTCAATTAGGACAGAACAGCTCAAGTATATTACTTAATATTAGTTTCAGTTGAAAACCTAAGTAATAATGACTTAGACGAGTAGGATTTCCCCACGGTATCAATGAGGTCCAAAGGTAAGCGGATCAGGGTCAGGATAGCCACTCCACAATTGTCGGGTCCCAGCGTTCTAGGGTGTTGCTCCAGCGTCTTCAACACACAGCTTCCTGTGTGGTCCAAGGTGGCTGCTTAAGTGTCTTTTATCACAACTGTATTCCAGCCATGAAGGAAAGAAGGGGACCTGTTG
The DNA here is from genome assembly GCF_011100685.1 of Canis lupus familiaris. NCBI lineage: Eukaryota > Metazoa > Chordata > Mammalia > Carnivora > Canidae > Canis > Canis lupus. The sequence goes on along the minus strand of NC_049227.1, from coordinate 64,066,160 downwards.
TCAGAAGTTGCATACAGCACTTCTACTTGTATTTCTTGACTAAAAACTTAGTCATTTGGCCATACCTAGCCACAAGGTAGATTGGGAGCTGTAGAGTCTATTTCTCAGCTGTGTATTCAGCTAAACAAAGACAGGAGGGTGGATATTGTGGGGAAGATAGTAAGCCGTCCATAATACCAGTCTCAAGATTGATGGGGAATTGAATGAGAATACATAGCACAGTTGTTAGTATAACAGGAAAAGTGCATTAAAATATGATTTTATGACAATGCTCTCACCCCATTTTTCAAGCCCAGACCAGCCACAGAATTAACCAACATGCTCAACCCAAATGCTGTTCATCTGATACATTCTAATATTGCTAAAAGATAAAACAATTACTTTCTTAAGTCCTTAGATTTTGGGTGGTTCTAGATACTTTATAAGAGCACATAAAAGAAAAAAAAACTTGCATTATTTAAGCTCCATGAAAAATTGTTATGCTGAGTTAAGGGAAATGTGCTGAGCAAAATGCATAAAAGTTTTTATTGGTCCCCAAAGACCTGGAGAACTTAGTTTGAGGCATTTGGTGCATTCTAAATACATCTCATCCCCAATTCAAAATGAACATTCAATGACATTCAAAATGGTTTTGTGAGACTAACACAAGGGAGACCTCTGATACCTTTGTGATTTTAATGAAGACATGTGTGGGTCAATAACAAACATCAAAAAAATTTTTTTTAATTTAAAAATATAAGTAGATCTGCATTCATTAATTTGGGCCAATTAGGTTGACATCAGACTGTTTAATTACCTATTTGGGCAGATTTCATAATGAATTTTTAATGCTAAGGTGACTTCTCCCAGCTACCCTAATGTCTGTAGGTTATTCATCAGCCTTCTGAATGGTGTGCATGCAGAATGCAGAGTAAATTAATGTTAGCCTGAGCCACACAGAGTTAAATAGGAAAACGAGCTGTGAATCCACATTGGAGGAGGAAGGGAACACTGGACTAGGGGTCACCAGACCTGGGCTGTGATCCCAGATCCGCTACTGACTTACCTGTAAGACCCTGTACAAGTCTCTTAACTTCTGTTGGTTCAATTGCCTCCTATGTAAAATAAACAAGTCCAACCAGAAGTTTAGTTCAGCATTCAATTTCTATGATTTTTCTAAGAATCAAATAATTCGTTATATGTGTCACTGCTCTACCATTCAGTTAAAATAACATTGTCCTGTCCTACAGTTCCTTTTCTCCTTCACAAACGTTCTAAGATTTCAGTCTGATTGATTCTCTCTTGGCTGTTCAGTGGGCAGAGAACAGCTGTTTTTCTTGAAAATTGTCAAGTTTGCATGTTGCACAACCCTATAGCCAGCCCTAAGTTTAAATTGCTGTCACTGTGTCCCCTGGTGGAAGTCCTCCCCTAAGAATAGGGCCTCTATGCAATGAGAGCCTAAAGTTGAGGGGATGAGAAAGCACAAATTTCCCAACTGGGTCACTGAGAATGATGGTGAGAGAGGCCATTCTTATTTTTACCATTTTATTAACAGATCCATGTGTTCTATCTTCTGGGGACATAGCACCATATAAGAGTAAAGTATTTAGGGGGTATACCACATGCTGGAGGATGGTACTCCATCATCACATAGTATCATCCCCAAGCTGGCACCTCATTTGTACCTTTAAGAGACCATTCTATCGCTCTTCTCAGGTCAGCAGCTTCCAGATGGTATGTGGTAGGATGGGTGGATCATATACATTTACAGACTGTCATTTCTCCTTTATTTTAAAGTAGGTCTCATGGTCCCTTGATCTGAATAATTTTGTGCAGGATTGTGTAAGCCCTTGGGGAGTGCTGCCAAGTGAGTCCCTATGGGCAGGAAAAGCAAAGCCACATTCAAAATATATATCAATTCTAGTTAAGATAAGTCACTTGCCCCTTCCAGAGTGAAAGGGGTCCAATGTACTCGACTCACTGCCAAGTAGATGCTTCGTGTTCTCAGGGATCAGTGCCATATCATGTTCTCATTTGATTTTGGTCTCTACTGCTGGAAAGTTGGATGTTTGTTAGTAATAGTTATATGATCAGTAATGGAAAGTAGCGTCCCATGCTTTGGGGCCCATGTATGGATGGCCCCATTCTCTGCTGTCATGGCTACTCTATTCATGGGCTCATTATACCAGCACTGAGATTGCCAGAGACAAAGGCTGACATCGAGTGGCCAAGTCATTCTGTCTACTTCATTGGTCAGTGCCTCTTCCATGATTGGTGCTCTTTGATTGACATTATGGAATACAAAGATCCTCACATTTAATATCCACTCCCACAGTGACTTGTGTCCAATTCTCAATTTTTAAAGATGACTGAGTGATAAAATGGAGAAGCCAATGCCACTGAAGGAAGAATTTGTTGCTTACGTTTCCTGAGAAAAGTGTACATGCCACCAGGGAAGCTTCTGGTTTTGGTCAGAAAGCAAGAGCAGGAGTGAGGGGGAAGCCTAGAACAGAACCTTTATTGAGGTTTCCCTGAGAAAGGCAAACCAGGGAAGAGCTTAGGATTGGCTGGTTTGAATAGTTCTGTCAGGCTTTGGGGCATAGGAGCTGTCTCTTCTCTAGCTATCTGGTTTCTGGCCCTGGGTTGACTTAGGACAGAAGGAATATTGGCTTAGTGCATGAGTTAGATAAAGGAGGTGGTTGGATCAGACATGAGAGGAATGCTCCTATGTAACTTTCCTCTCTTTGGGAATTAGCTACTCCTGGGACGGGCAATCTTGCTGGGTCTATAAGACCCACTAAGATGTTAAAACATCATAAAATACAGAGAATAAAAAGTATGGCTAATACATATACATTCATTCACAGATTCCTTCCTTCTTCCCAACCTGCCAATCTTTTTCTTTCCAGGAGCCTGACCAACCAACCAAGCTATTTGCCCATGAATTTATATATATTCTTACCTAGGGCCACTTTCTTTTTCATACTTTTCTTTCTTAGATGACGCTTTGATGCCTTACCTAAAACTTTACACATTGAAAGGATTTTCCTTCAATGCCGTCATAAGAGCCACCCTCCTTCAATGACCATAAATGTAAAAGGTGCTGGGGACACACTAGTGGAGGACATGTAGGTCAGAACCCACAAACCTTTCTTGTGTCCTCCAGCCCTACTTGGTCCTGATTCCAGATCTATCATTTCCAACTTACAGTGGATTGTTGCTGGGCTCACTAGACCCTAATATTTGGTGGGTTTGGTAGAAACTAGATCATGATGAACAGCTCTGGCCACAAAGTCCCTCCATGTCCCATAATCAGACATTTGTCTTTACCAAGACTCAATAACACACCAGAAGCTATTTTTCAAATAGTGAATAATTATCTGCTATAGATGGCATGCTCCAGAACCCTAGGAGTCATTGTTGTAATTTTCCTATTGGGACTTTCTATAAACCCCATACAACATATTCCTCAATCAGGTACACTTCTAAAAGTATAGTGTCTCCTAATTCATATGGCTGAAGCAGCAGGAATGTTTGCACCCAGCTGGGACCTGCTGCAGAGCCTTTTAATGCTCTAGGCCCCACATAAAGCTGAAAAGCTTTCTTGTCACCCAGGAAATGGGTTGGATCAGTATTCCCACTCAGATATTCCAGTGAAATATGATGCCTCCAAAACTTGGAAAGACTATCAGGCATTGTGCTTTCTTCTTAGTGGTAGAAAGTTTGAGATGCAGTAATCTGTCCTTTGGAAGGGATATCTTGGAGCCCCCTAGACCAGAGGTCACCAAATTTTTCCTATATAGGCCTGCAAGTAAATATTTTAGGCTTTGTGGGCCAAATAGTCTTGACTGCAACAACTCAATATATAAACAATACATAAGCAAATGGGCATGGCTGTGTTCCAATAAAATTGATTTACCAAAACAGGTGGTAGGATAGATTTTTCCAACTCCTGCCCTAGACCACTGGACTCGTAAAAACTTCACTAACATGGGAGGCTCCTGATAGATTTCTCTACCACTCTCTAAAGTGCAAGCACCACTTCTTGCTTTTCTGATTCCATTAACACGACATCAGTATGATGATGAACAAATGTGATGGTCTGTGGAGTGTCTAGATGGTCTAGGTCCCACACACAAAAAGTAGGAGATTAGGAGATTAATGTAGTCCTCGGCCAAGACCATAAATGTATATAGTGGGCCATTCTATGTGGATGGAAAGTGCTTCTGTTCTTCCTTCTTGATTTAAAAATCTGAAGAGTTTAGTTCAAAATCCTCAGGATCTAGTCCCATGCATAATCCTCCAGCTCTTATACATACTGACTGAATCTTTGCCACTCTTTTGGCCTGTAGGCCCCTTCCTCCCTTAGCAGTTCAAGCATGTCTCTGGCTGGCAAATGAGGTAACTTGACCCTATTTATTGGTCTGGTAGCCTGAAGGGGAGGTGAAAATAGACTCCAGAGGGCCAAACAGAAGGCTTTGCACTGTCTTCAAGCAAGGGTGGTGGTGCTAGCTCTTCACAGGGAAGAGTAGTCTACAACTGCAGGCCCAGAGAATTCAGGGAAATCTGAGGATTCAAGATATCAGGTGCATCAGTCAAGAGCCTGACCTTGTGTGTGGACCTCTCAGATCTGAGAATTAATCTTCCTTAGAGCTCTACTATTCTCATAATTAAGTCCTAGGCCTGATCCTAATTTTTTTTTCTATCATCTGGCTGTAGAGTTTCTTTATATGCTCCAGGGAGGGCCTCTTGCTTTCATGCTTTGCATTATATTGGTTATTAATCATCCTCATCTTTTCATTCTTTTTCTAATGTGCTAATGATTCCCAGCAACACCCATATAAATTCCATCACCCTTATAATTATTACCTCCAAATCTCTCAAGCACCCAAAATATTGCCACTGCCAGAGTATCCCCTTCCTCCAGGACCCCATCCCAATTCACCTCAGGTGATAATTTTAATGATCACATAATTAAAACATTCCAGGGACTCATCGCCAGCTGGACAGTCGGTGGTTCAGCTCCAACAATCCCATTTTAGAGCCTCCTTCCTAGAACCACTTCTAGATCCACAAGTTGGCTTCCCTAAGAAATGTCCAGCAAGACCCTGAGATTTTCATGCAGGTTTATTAAGGATTGCTCTCTGGAACAATGCCTGTCAACAGTGAGGAAACCAGGACTGGGCAGAGGGAGAAATTGGATTATGACACAGTTGCAGTAGAGGCCTCAGCCAATTCAGAGATCTGGAGATGGAATGTTCCTGCAGAGTGGTCCCAAATGAGGCGAAAATGTCGGGACTTTGTGTCTCCTACATTGATCAGCCCTGGATGTGAGCTGCTCCCAGGGGGGTGGGTATAAACTTGGCGGGGAGTGGGGGATGGCTTCCTTTAGCCAAGGGCCATTCCTACAGCGGGACCCAATGATAAGGCAGCAGAGGCCAACACTTCTGGCATCTGAGTGCTTTGGTCCCAAGGCAGGTTTGGGTGATGCACATAATCTGTAACAGGAGATTTGCCACCCATTTTGTGCCCCCAAGGGAAACATTAACACACAGTGAGGATGGTAGAGCAAAGGATGGAAAAAGCCTGAGACTATGAAGCTATCCCTGAGTAGCCAGATCAATCCCGAGACAGCCTATCTCTGAACTTCTTAAGTAAACAAGATGTCTTTCCAGCTGTAGACACTCTTAGGTATTCAATTACTTGGAACCAAAAATATTTTAACTTGTGTATGCACTACCTCAGTTAATCCTCACTCTGTGAGGTAGTTATTATTATAATCATTTCAAAATTACAGAACTAAAATTTAGGGTTACCTGCCCAAGGTCACACAACTAGAAATTGGAGAAACCCAGTCTAAAACTTAGCACAACCTGGATCCAAAGTGCATACTCTTCACCCTTTTATTTTTTTTTTATTTTTATTTTATTTTATTTATTTATGATAGTCACAGAGAGAGAGAGAGAGAGAGGCAGAGACACAGGCAGAGGGAGAAGCAGGCTCCATGCACCGGGAGCCCGACGTGGGATTCGATCCCGGGTCTCCAGGATCGCGCCCTGGGCCAAAGGCAGGCGCTAAACCGCTGCGCCACCCAGGGATCCCTCTCTTCACCCTTTTATAGACATCTATGTGACAGCTGATCGAACTGAAAGGGAGATGGGACTATCCCCCAGGTAGGAGGGAAACAGTAGTCTATGTGTTGCTAAAGATCCAACATGAACTAGAAGAGCTGCTCTCAAGAACCTCACTGTCCTCTGACTTGCTGGAGTGGGTTGAGTGCTGGCATCCCCAGATCCTATGTCCGTGCCTTAAGTTTTGGAACCTGTAAATGTGATCTTACATAGGACAAATGTCTTTGTAGACACTGTTAAGGATTTTGAAATGAAGACATCACCTTGGGTTAGTTGATCCAATGACAAGTGTCCTTATGAGAGTCACATGGAACAACAGACAGAAGAGGCAATGTGGCCATGAGGGATGGAGTGGTGCAGCCACAAACCAAGAAACCCCAGAAAGTGCCAGAAGCTGTAAGACCAAGGACAGAATCTCCTCTAAAGCCTTTACAGCTGGCACAATTCTACCTTGATTTTGGACTTCTGGCCTCCAAAACAATGAAGGAATACATTTCTGTTGTTAGACACAATCAAATTTGTGTTAACTTGTTATGGCAGCCTCAAGAAACAAATATAGCTGGGGTCCTTCTCTTTTCTTCTGAACACATTTATTTTCCTTCCTCATATGAAGGAATCCGCATGTTTTTCTTCCAAGTTTAGTTGAGTATTTTCCTTATGTGGTAAATTTCCAATGGAATCCTTCACCCTTTACTAAATCCTTGATGAATGTTGAAGCACCCGTAGAGGCATGAATGAGCATTTTGCTAGGAGGAAGGTCCGTACCCAATCTTTCTCTATAGGCCATCCGTAGAATCCAAAAACTTTAAGGATTCCTGAGAAAGAGTCCAGGCACATAGAAGAATGAAAGGCAGCTATGCTCTGAGATAAATGAGAACAAAGACTATGAAAAGTACAAAGAGAGTAAGTTTCCAATATTTGGAAGTAGAAAGAACCCAGTGAGTTAGAAGGCTTGAAACCCATGTATTTAGAAAGAAGCTTCGGTTTCCTCCAAAATGCAGGAAAAGAGGCAGAAGTTACAAAAGTTTGGCAAAGGAGACTACAGATGGCAAAGTCCAGTCAGTCCCAAGTCTGAAGGAAAAAAAAAAAAAAAAAAAAAAAGCTCTTTCTGGACTAAAGGCTAGAAGGTTAGAGAGAAGTTCAGATTTCTGTAGTTAAATCTTGCATGTGGTTGAAAAAGGTAAATTCTGTTTCAATAACAAACAAGAAAAACACTGTTTCCAAAGAGTGATTTCTATCATATTGAGAACAAAGGGAGAAGAAGCAGGTTACTGAAAGTGAAGAGGGCTATGAACTTAAGTCTGACTCTACAAAGGAAATGGAATGAACACATTTTCTGAGACTGTTTCAATGAAAAGTTATGTGATGAAATTTGAAGGATTTCGACCAAGTCTTGGAATTTTGGCTGCCAAAACCACAAGCCCCAAATGACAGCTGCTCCACTGAGTGCCGTGCAAACTGGCTCTCTGGCAGCAAACAGGCTGGAGTCACAGGCACGACTCCCCCATGAAAGTTGTTGAGATGGGTTGGGGTAAGGATGGGGAGAAGGCATGGGGAGTGCTGGAGAGCAAGTCAGCTTTCCAGAAAAATTGGAACCAAGTCCCTGTCGCCTCCTATAACAAAATTACCAAGTGTTTTGATACGAATTACCTCGCAGGTGTTTACAACTCAGGCTGGCCTGCTCCTCTGCCAGCACCGACAAAACCAGGTGAAACCCAGAGCCTGGTTTTCAGCACATAGTTTACAATTTTAACCACCAGAAAACATCCTTCACAATATAGGAACCTGGTCCTTGAAAACTTCACAGACTACAGGCTTTCCTGCCACACACACCTGGGATATAACATCCACTTGCTCATTTGCAATCCATTACAATAAATGTTTTAAGAGAAACAAAATGCCCATATATATATAAAATGGGCCACAATCTCTAAGGATTCCCTCTAATACGGATTTCTTCTATGAAGCAAATTCAGTGTTCTAAAACTTCCGTGGCCAAGATAAGATCTAGTAAGAAGGGCCTAATTAAGGAGTTTTTTTTCTAAGTTTTTTTGTCCTTGTTTGTTTGTTTTAAATCATGCTAACTCTAAATTCCTCTTTAAACTGGATTATCAAATCAGCAGAGGAATAAAATGTACTAGCTATTTGGCCATGCAAATGACATGAGGTAGAAGCACATTTTGTAATATGAGTCTTCAGTGTGGCACAAAACTTTCCTTATCAAATTATTTCATCCTTCTTATCTCATGTTCTTTCCCAGCCAAGACTAGCCTGGGCATGGCCTCCAGCATCTTCTAGGGCTTGCTGTGCTCAGACCTCCCATCTCTCACTCACCAAGTCTAATGATTATTTTCTACTTGGATCGCATTACACATGAAAAGAAGGCAAGACATTTCATTTAACAAACATATATAGAAATTTCTGTGTGTCAGGTGTAAATACTATCACAGCACTTTACAGACATTAATCTATTTAATCTTCAAAAACCTCTGAGATTCTATTTTCACCTCTGTGTTATAGATGAGGTCACTTGTCATAGAGATAGTAAGAGGTGGATCCAGGGTTGAAGTGAGTTCGTGAAATTAAATACTATACCATGCTAGCTTAAGTTACAGTATTATAAAGGGGAATGAAGCAGAATTATCAAGTAATACCAAGTACTCATATGTAATCATTTATTTAAAAAATGGAGATTGGGGATCCCTGGGTGGCGCAGTGGTTTGGCGCCTGCCTTTGGCCCAGGGCGCGATCCTGGAGACCCGGGATCGAATCCCACATCGGGCTCTTGGTGCATGGAGCCTGCTTCTCCCTCTGCCTGTGTCTCTGCCACTCTCTCTCTCTCTCTGTGACTATCATAAATAAATAAAAAAATAAAAAAAAATTTTAATGGAGATTTATAAAAATTACTAAGTGGTGGGTTTTTAAAAAGATTTTATTTATTTATTCATGAGAAAGAGGCAGAGACATAGGTGGAGGGAGAAGCAGGCTCCACAGAGGGAGTCCGATGTGGGACTCGATCCCGGAACTCCAGGATCATGACCTGAGCTGAACACAGATGCTTAACCACTGAGCCACCCAGACATCCCTAAATGGAGTTTTTTTTAATGGAGGAAGGTTATCTAGAATGCTCATGTGGGACAGGTTCTCATCATGGGCCTCTAAAATTATAGTTAATGAAGCTTTATAGTATATATATATATATATATATACATACACAATAGTAGTATTAATCAAGTGGTATAATCACCAGTCAAATCCATATACATCATTAAATCAATTATATTTATTTCTCTGATCATAAAGGTAATAACTGTTCATATTTGGAAAATCCAGAACAGCACATGGGGAAAAAAATTACTCCTAACCCCACCATCTAGAAATCATCATCACTAAATATTTTTTAAAATATTTATTTATTTATTTGAGAGCGAGAGTGGGTGCACACTGTGCGCTCAAGCTAGCAAAATGGGGGAGGGGCAGAGGGACACAGAATACTGAAGCGGACTTCCTGCTGAGCACAGAGCCTGAGGAGGTGAGACTCAATCCCAGGACCCCGAGACCACGACCTGAGCCGACACCAAGAGTCGTTCAACCGACTGAGCCACCCAGGCACCCCATCACTGATACTTTTACAGAGAGATTCTCTTGTCTTCTTTCTCTGTGGATACTCCTTGATTGTTGTATTGACTTAGCATTTATTAAATGTGGCTGTTTGTGCCAAAGTGTGATGCATTATTCAAAGAAAAACAAACTGTACTTTTTTTCAGTGTCTACTAAATATTCTCTGAGAATTGTAAAAGTCCTAAAACCAACACATTAAGATTACACAAGAGCTTTTAGAGTAGAAATAAACTCCCAGTGATACATACGCTAGAGCATTCTTAGAAATTCTAATATTCAGGTTAATTGAAGTCACAATGGTGATTGTTTTTTTTTCTTTCTTTTTTTAAGATTTTATTTATTTATTCATGAGAGACACAGAGAGAGAGGCAGAGACATTGGCAGAAGGAGAGGCAGGCTCCCTGCGGGGAGCCTGATGCGGTAGTCAATCCTAGGACCCCAGGATCAGGACCTGAGCCAAAGGCAGACGCTCAACCACTGAGCCACCCAAGCACCCCTGGTGATAGTTTTTAAAATATGATTTTGTCATTACATTTTCTGCATTGCCCAGAAGCAAAGTTTGAGCATTAGTAGGTTGAAAACAATGCTTGCACTTAAATTTGTGCACAAATTAATTGATACGACACATCCATTAATTCATGATTATTTTCTTAGTAAATTGATTCTAAAACCTCTCTAAGACAGGAAGGTGCAAGACAACTAAAAAGAAATATTGATTTATGACTATTCTAATACTGCTTAGCATTTGTGAAGTAAACTGTATCCAAAAAGCATGTTATAATGACTAATCACAAAACACCTTGCTGAGCTACTAGTAGAACTCTTTCATACAGGAGAAAAAAATAACACCATAAATCAACACACTAGTTTGAAATTTTGCATGGTTACATGCTATGATTTCTAGCATCACAGGAGGCTGAGGGAATTCCTCAGTTGAGAGTAGACTTCCAGTGCTGGTGGCTACAATGTCACAGCTTCGAAGCCAGCTTCCTCTTGACCGTACCAGTAATCCTGCCATATGGATTGTCTAATGGTAGCAAGACCTGTAGAAAAACCACATGGCAACGTCAGAGGCATTCCAATACACCGCTCCTTTTTTCTGTGAATCAATATTAAGTCAACAACAAAAACAACAACTCACTAGAGAGGAAAATGTGTATGACCTACAGTCAAGTTATTACAAGTATGGCAATGCCTTATTTTTCTTGCAATACTTGAGAGATGAGTTGATTGTCCAGAAAATTAGAGTTTTTGAAAAATTTTAATCATTGGGATATAAATGTTTTTCAAATGCATTATATATCTCTGCTTTTTAAGTAGACTGTGGTGAACATAATTTGGCTTTTTCTTGATGATTCACTTTGAACATCAGTCATTGTCCAATGCTATAATACCACCATGCCCTCAGGAACATTTGAGGTCCTCGGGCTGTTAGCCCAATACTAAATGGCTCCAGACAACTGTGAATTTAGAGTTGCTCTGTCTCCCACCCTGTCATTTGTCACTTTGCCACTTTCATCAGTGTGTCCTGAGTCTCTGCTTTTTGTGTGTTGCCTTCACTTTGTACACGCCTGCTGGGTGAGGGCCTGAGAGCAGCTCCAGCCATCCCCAAAGTGCAAGCCCGGACATGGGACAACTTGTTCAGCCCCTCAGGTGCCATCGTGCAGAGCCCTGGCCCAAAGGATCCCGGGCCTTCCTGTGTCGGGGTCCCCATCCGTTCTTCAGGTGGGAGCTGAGGAAGCTGCAAATCTGACTTCTTGGATCTAGAGACACAACGGGCAAGCCCTGCAACGAATCTTTGAGCTTGGATGACTGTAGGCCAGGGGTGTTTGGGGGCTTTGAGGAGACTTCCTTTCTCTGCTAGGTTCTGGGGCTAAGCACAGCCCCAGTCACGGCACTTACCCTTTTGTTTGGAATCTCTTTGTTTTACCTTTGGTGGACATGGCCAGAATCACTCTCAGGTCCCTCTCCTGCTCTTTTGAAGGTAATTATTTTAAAAGGCTTTATATTGTAATTAATGGTATTCTGGTAACGACCATCCTTTCCTTCCACTGAAGTAAACAATGTTGCCTCTGCTCAGTTGAGTGAACAGTACCTGGGATGGAGGTTGCTCTCCTCTGCCACTCAGAGTCCTCTAGCAGCATTCCCAGGCATCCAGGCATGACCTTCGTTTCCCAGTTTGCCACTTTCCTAGGTGGCCCCTCCCTACCTCCCCCTACACACTAAAACAAGCTATCGAGATGATGTTTTTCAAATTCTAGAAGTCTGTGAGAGGATGGATCATATAGAGAAAACCTACCATTCTCAAAGTGGTTCAAGAGGGGAAGGACAGTTCTAATCTCCAAGGCCCCACTACTTCAGGCTGTTGAGTCAGACACACTCATTTGGTTTAACCTTCTGTCATGGCTTAAAACAAGTTCAGGTAAGTGTTTTTTCCAAAACAAGGTTTCCTTTCAAAAAAAGTACACTTCCTCATCTTGCTTTCTATAATTGCAATTGGAAACACAAACACTCTTCCATTTTTCTGTTGACATTTTCTGTTTATTGCTACTTAAATTGAAGACTTAATCCGAAGTTAGACGGTGAAGGAAAATGAAAATAGAATCTTTTTCTTCTCCTCATCGCCTCATCATGGAAGAATAATGAAGCGGTGACCTTGGGTGGCACTTTTCAGAGAAGAAGATCTCAGAGCTGTCTCATCTGGCACACTCTGTGCTTTCTTTGTTTTTCAATCCCTGCAGCCTCCAACCCTCCTCCACAATCACTCATCCACTTCTAGGGTACTCCAGCCTCAGGTACTGAAAGGACCAGAGACTAAGGGGACTCTAATCAGTGGCAACTATAAATACTCCTGAAACAACAGCTGTTAAGAGTTTTGCTTGGTGATATTATCGTCCCAAATTTATAAAGACAAGTAAGAGTGTGGGGGCAGGAGTGTAGATGTACTTTAAATATTTTTAAAGTCCTCTTACCTCTTCTTTGTTGATCAGTCCCATTTTGGACATGTCTATGTTAAAGTAGTGAATGTTCGGCAGGCTGATTTCCATGTCTTCCATCTGGAATCCAAAGGAATATGGATCACTTTGAGCAACTGTGAATCTCTCTCTCTCTGTCACTCCTCCTCTGCAACCCACCTGCCCAATGGCCCATTACTCAAGTTCTACCTATTCCTGAGACACCCTCCAATGTTCCTCTACGGCTCGACATTGTTGACTCCTGCTAGTCCTGTTATTAGATGGTGGGCCCACACTTTTCCCCTCCAAGTACAAAATCTCTTCTCAGAAAAGTAAGAATTCCTTGGGTCAGAAAGCTGTGAGACCTTCGAGATCCCACTGGCCTCCTGGTGCTGGCTGGTTAACCTCCTAAATTCTTCCTCAGCCTATTTCCTCCTCTCTAGGCCTATCTCAAACATTTGCAGGCCCTGGAGTAAGAATATAATTGGAGCTATTTAAAGTTATGAATTAAAAAAAATTAAAAAATAAAGTTATGAAAGAAGCAAGAAACTTTAAAGTGAAATATGTTCTATCCTTCCAACTTGACAAATATACCTTCATAACAACCTGGAAGGCCAGAATGTAATTTAGAATAGTCTGATTGCTTGCAATGCCATGCCAGGATGTGGTAGTGTGGGAAGAGCCAGACCCCAGCCCCTGGTCCTTCCCACCTTCTCTCTTGGACTCATGAAGTGCACACCCTTGCTTCCATGTCAAGTCTCATCCATACCTCCTGCAAACATCTGCCCCTTCTCCTCCTGTCAAGCCTAAGGGTAAACATACTGATGGCATAATGTGCCTCCAGAGGATGGATCTGAGGAAAAGGTTTGCAGTTTCTGAAAGTAGTCTCAGGGTTATTTGGGCAGTTAATTCTGGGGTGCAGGTATCCAGAGAATGATCTAGAAAGGGATGTGTGGGTACCCGACAGGTCTGTTGCGTTGGCTCCACTGACTCTTCATCTAGTGGAGAGAAGCGTAGCCAGAGAAAGGCCTGGAAAGTGCTAGACCATGGCAGGCATCTCTCTTGCCCAGGTTTCTCTCCATACCATCACGGAACTAAGTTCAGGCCTTTCTTGCCAGATTTCTGCTTCCCAACAGTCTCCAACAGGTCTCCTTGTATGTGGTCTGTTGTCCTTTCAATGTATCATCTTTCTTTTTTAGAGTTATCTTTCTGGAGTGCAAATCCAGTAGTGTTACACATTGGTTAAACCCCTCCGTGGCTCCTAAGAGCTTTCAAGATAAAGTACGGACCATAAATAAGCCCACAAGGATCCTCCTGATTTGGTTCCTGCCTCATCCCTAGGCACTTGGAGAGACTTTCACTCATGGAGCTGATATGAGTATATGAGGGTCATATGATAGACCCTCAACAGCAAATGGCTGTCCCATGATGCCTCCTTGCCTCTATACCTACCATGCTCCCTTACCCTCGAGTGTGAACCCTACCTGTCCTTTAAGACTCAACTCAAACACCTCTCTCTCCAGAAAGCCTGGCTGGCCCTATGTCCCCTTCCTGAGTTGGACACCTTTCTCTGGATTTCCATAATGCTCTATGCTCTACTGCATCATTATTTTACTTTTTTTTTTCTTTTACTCAGTGATGAACTCTTTGAGGGCAGGCACCTTGTCTAATTTATCTTTGTATACTTCATGTGCTGACAGAGTTATAACCATTCAATAATATCAGATGGGTGGATGGATGGAATCTTCCTGCATCTAGCCTTCATTTCCGGGCTACCCTGAACCATAGGCCCTTGGCCTAATTATTCCTCCTTCAGGGCATTTGAGTGTCCTTATATGAGGCTTAAATTGTGGCAGGTTGAAAAGACCCACAGAATTTTCAACAAACCTAGAGAATTATAGCAGTGGCCTCTGTTTTCAGGTTGGACAGATTTTTCCATTTTTTGCTCTCTTCTCACTTGCTATAACAAGCTTTTGAACAACAGATGTCATTTTTCATGTGTCTTCCACTGTCTTATTTTAACTCTCAACTCTCTGTCAGAGCTGACAGGAGACACAACAAGTTCTCTCAGTCCTCAGAATGGCAAATGACAAAACATACCTCAGGAACCCGACTCAAAGAGTGCACCTGGATGTCATAGAGGGTCTTCTGGACAGAGGGTGAGTACTCGCCCTTGTCATAGGGTCCAGCAAATTTCTCCAGGACAATGTCCCGAACAGTATCCCTAAAACACAGGAAAGAGACCTGAGGACTCATAGGGTGGTCTTTTAGGAGTATGCTATTATGTTGAGAAGTGGTGGCCTTCTATCCTCCTAGAAAACAATTTTATTGCTGGTTTTAGAAGAGATTAATATCTTGTAATGCCTCCCCCTGAAAACACCTCCCTACACACACACACACACACACACACACACACACACACACCATTCAACAAAGGTATTGAGTGTCACCAGGCTATCTTCATCATCTAGAACTAGTGCCCCCTGGGCATTCCAGAGGAAATCTTCCTCCCTTTTGAAGAACCCATGAAGGGGACTTCCAAGTCTGCTAGTGCTCTTACTGCTCAGCTTGGCCAGTTCTTTGAATTATTATGTTTTTAGGGATTTCATTCTGTGCTAGGCTCTGTGCTCAGGATTTTATGTGATTACATCATTAAATTATCTCAATATGCCTGGGCCAAGTACTATTATTATTCTCAATTTAGACATGAGCAATCTTAAAAGTTAAATGATCCACACTAAGTCATTCCCTCTCCTTAGTGGGAGACCCAACTAAGACCCTGATTCTGTCGTGCTCAATTTTGGGCTCTTTCCAATACATCAGTGTGCTGCCACTGGGGAACAATTGAAATAAAGAAGGAAAAAGAACATCGAGGTGAGGTTCTCTATAAGCATTTTCAAACCCATCACAAAATAAAAGGAGTAGAGCAAAACTATGTCAGTGGGAGGAAGCTACCAGGGGGGCAGACTCCAGCTCATCAGAAAGCAGCATTTCTTTCTTTCTTTCTTTCTTTCTTTCTTTCTTTCTTTCTTTCTTTCTTTCTTTCTTTCTTTCTTTCTTTCTTTCTTCTTTCTTTCTTTCTTTCTTTCTTTCTTTCAGATTGATTTTATTTATTTATTTATTTACTTACTTACTTATGAGAGACACAGAGAGAGGGAGGCAGAGACATAGACAGAGGGAGAAGCAGGCTCCCTGCTGAGAGACCAATGTGGGTCTGGATCCCGGGACCCCAGGATTATGCCCTGAGCTGAAAGCAGATGCTCAACCACTGAGCCACCCAGGCGTCCCAGTAGCATTCTAACAATTGGAATGTAAGCAGAGGAATGAGATGCCTGGCCCAAAAACAAACTCAGAGTCCAGAGGCCTAAGTACTGCTTGTCAAGGATATCATAATAATAATCATACCTTTACATTGCTAAGGCATTTATCATTTATAAACTGCTTCTGTGAATATTGCCTCATTTTGAGTTTAGCCTACAATGATCAACTGTCCCAGTTTGCCTATGACCAAGGGGTTTCCTGGGACATGGGACTTTCCAGGGTCAAAATCAGAAAAGTCTGGCAAACTGGGGTGAGTTGGGCATCCTTATGTAGCTTTCTCTGCATCTACTATGAGGTAGTAAAGCCAAATATCATTATTCTCGCTTGATACAGTGGTTCTTAATGTGTGGCTCCTGGGCCAACACCATCAGCATCAGCTGGGAGTTTATTGGAAATGCAAGTTCTCAGATGCCACCTCAGACCTACAGAATCAGAACCCCTGGAAGTGGGCCATGTAATCTGCATTCTAACAAGTCCTCCAGGTGATTCTGATACAGAATAATATTTGAGAACTACTGATATAATTAATTAAAAAACAGAGGGTCAAAAAAAGTAAAATAAAAAAAATAAAAAACAGAGGGTCAGGGGAATTAGGTGGTCCATCCAAGCTCATTTCAGCTAATAACATCTAAGATTTCTGTACAGATTTACTAATTCAAGTCAAGAGCATTGTCAGAAGGGTCTCTGAACAGTGGGGAGGTTAAATTAGGTAGCCTCTAATTTTCTCTTTCAGATAGAAGAGTCTATGACCTTAGGGCCCCTGGGAAGAGGGCAGAGCCAGAGCCAAGCCCTAGTCCATGCTCATACCAGGTAGCCTCAAAGTCCACGTCTCTGCCCTGGTGATAGCGCCATTTGCAGTACACTTTGGTGGCAAAACACCGGTCCTTCACCTCAGGGAGGGTGGTGAACTGGTCCTTGATGAATCCTTCGAATCCAGACTGGGTCGTTTTCAAGACCTTGAGATCTTTGATTCCAGAATGAATGACTGGAGGTCCTGTTTTAAGTAAAAACGTAAAAGGGGGTGAAGTTATAAACAAAATAGTGTCTTCTTACTGATACCTAGCTCTAAGGATTCTGGTCATTAAAAAATGGTGCACTGTGAACAAAGAACCACCTCACCATCCACGTTTTCTGTCTCCCTGTCTCCTCTGAAGTCCACCTGATGAGGATGGTGTGCCTTTCTCTCTATCTGGACTCCATGATGCCCTGTCTCTCTCCAGCCCTAGGAGAACTGAAGGTCAGAGACTAAACCTTCATGTTGTGTTGAAACCCACAGAAATGAGTACCTTCCTGGCAGCTACACGTACAGGTGACTTCTCAGCCAAATACTTTCCACTTTTTGAGCTCCACTTCACTCAATAGATAATTGTGCTGAAATAAATTAGTAAGCTCCTCCAGAGCAATTCTTCTGTTTGCTACTCTGCCTTTATGGGATGGGGGAGAGTTAGTCCTCATGTTGATCATGTACACTGACTGGTGGCTCCAATTATCATCAGCCCCTCAGTTCTCTTGTGGTGATGAGCTCATCGAAATCACACAACTTCATGAATGAGTAGCATTGCAGACCTGACTCAGCCTAAATAGAGACTTCAGCGATGAGGCAGCGACCCACAGGGCGTAGATCTGCCTAAGTGGACACCCATAATGGCTTTGGTTTTTGGCTAAAGGAAATGGGACAAAGTTGGGCCATGGGGGCCTGTGGGAGAGAGGACAGAGTTGGCAAAAGTGGAGGGGCTGGTATGGTTCTCCTGCAGGTGCTGACTGTGTAAGGTGAATGGGGAAAGTGGAGGAGTGATAGGTATAATCAGAGGAAGCTATTCCCTTGTGTGCCAGGCAGCTCTAGTTCAGGGCCCAGCACAGGTAGGGCACAGAGTTAGTGAGAGGAAGATTCTCTCTCTTTCTATGTGGAACACACTGTAGCTCTGGCAGTTTGGTGAAGACTGAGTAGAACATGGCACCAGGTGACGTGCTGGGAAGCCTCAGAGTACCGTGTTCTGTAGAGAGCATCATTTCTTCCCACAGAGCAGGGACAACTCAGCCAATGCTGAGCAGAGCCAGTGAAGCAGTAGTTGTACACAACGGGTGCAGACTTCTCCCTAAACATGTGTGAGACAGACCTCCAGACTGTCAGGAGGTGGGAAAGTTTGACTGGAGAGATCCAGCAGTTTTGTAAGGAGAGAACTACAGGCCAGGAAAATTGAGGAATTAACATCACAGTAGCCTTATTTGTGCAGGCTGGTGAGGCTGGATGTTCAGGGCACACTTGGGTACAAACCCCCAGTAGCACGGTGCCACGCCAGGATGACTAAGGTCATCTCCTTACAGTATTGAAGCTAGTCCCGATTAAAACCTATCTTTCTTGGCCTGTTTAGTGTATAGTTCAAGGGCCAGAGACATCAGGCATCACTATGCTGTACATGGTCTTAGTTGAAAAACAAGACTATAACTCATGGGGGGATCCCTGGGTGGCGCAGCGGTTTAGCGCCTGCCTTTGGCCCAGGGCGTGATCCTGGAGACCCGGGATCGAGTCCCACGTCAGGCTCCCGGTGCATGGAGCCTGCTTCTCCCTCTGCCTATGTCTCTGCCTCTCTTTCTCTCTCTGTGACTATCATAAATAAATAAAAATTTAAAAAAATTTTAAAAATATTTAAAAAAAAGAATATAACTCATGATCCTCAATTAAAATGCAGGACAGCTCTTAATAATTTAAGAGTTTACATCTTCTATGTGGTTTCGGTCGCTGTGGTTAACTCAGGAGCTGTGGAGTTTAGAAGTAGGTATATAATGACTATATTTTGATTTTCCCAGCCACATGTGCACATCTACCAGAAGGAGCGATGGCCAGTGGCTAGTGGTAAGATCAGCTGAAAAATAAGATCAGCTGTTCTGGTTGGAGTGTTCCAGGGTAATGAGGTAAAACTGAAATGATATTTGTTTAATATTCTGAAGTTCTCTTTGGAAACTACATCTGAAGTAGGATCAAGAGAAAGACACTAGCAATGCCTTAATGCTTTAAGTTGGCTTGATTTATCAGATTTTAGATGTATGAAGACGTGGTTCTGCAAAGTCAGCATTTCTAAATGCTACGTAGGGCTGATCCAAGTGAGCCTACGTTTAAAATCCAAGAGAAGTGCAGAAGCAATCAATAAGTACCGATTGAATGGATGAGTGAATGCATGCAACAAGACTGATTCACATCAAAGAATAAGTATTTCACAGCCTAGCCTCGTTTTCTTCTAGACAGTTCTCCTCCATCAATCTTTTACCATGTCCCTTCCTGATCACACCCACCCAATTATAACAGACAGCATGGCAGGGAAGAGAGAGGACATCGCCTTTAGCTGAGAACATCTGGACTATGTTTAGTTGCTGCCTTTTTCAGACTTTATCTTACTTAATCCTCACAAGTCTATTAAGTATTTTTATACAGGAAACTTTCAGTCATTTGCCTATAGTCACATGACTAGAAACTGCAGGGGTAGAATTCGAACTCAGCACTTCAATAATTTCCTCCTTTTTGGATCCCTCCCCATCTGCAGGATGTTTTTTCCCAGCTTTAACTATCTATCCTCATTTCTTTACAATAAAGGGCCTCTCTAGGAGACAAGACGGCTGCCACCTCTCCTTCCACAGTGTTCTTTGAGGGCCTCAGACAAAGTCCCCAGCCTGAAAAATACCGTCTCCATTGATCTGAAATAGAAACTTAAGCATCACTCTTAGAAATGGCCCCTATGTGTCTGGAAAACTTTTTGTTCCTTAAAAATGTCCTATTGAAATACAAAGACCCCGTAAATTATGGAGTGGCTTCTTAAGACTTTATAAACTACTATAGCCTACTTCCAAAAGTTATTCCTTCTAGAAAAAAAAATACTATAGAAATGAAATAAAGGTTTGCAATAAGAAATAAGGTTAGAACAAACAGTGGGAATCCTGAGGCAGGGGACAAAGAGAAAGTTAATGAGAACCAAAGGCAAATTTTACCTATTTCAGCTTTTCCTATACAGTTGGCCTTTATCCCCAACATCCATGCAAACCAATTAGACTTTGGCTCCTCCAATGGTCTTCATCATAAAAGGATTCCTGAATGCAGTTGTTGCATAGGGGTTGAGGCCACAACTCGGGACTCAAGATTTCCTAAATTCAGATCTCAGTGCTCTCCATGCTTTCCTCCCCTACTTATGAGCACTATTCCCTTCAGAAAATTACTTAACTCCTCTCTACCTTGAGTTTCTCATCTTGCAAATGGAGATGACTACCATACCTATTGCCTAAAATTGATAGATGTCTGAGGAAATATCCATAAAGGACTTAGGAGAATGGCTGCCCCAGAGAAAATGTTTTCTAAAAGTTAACATGATTTTGCAATAATTGATGTTTCCTTACCAACTTTACCTGTGAATGTTTCCCATGTTTCACAAAGGCTCATCAGGTTCCAAAAACTACTTCTGACACATCATCTCTATCCACCTCCAGCCCTGGGATGAGACTTACTGATCGTTGGGGAGTGTCAATTCTCCTAGGCAACTTTTAAATGATCTATTTTCTTGCTAGAATCTAAAAATGAAGAAAGAAGTTGTATTTTCTTTTTTTTTTTTTTAGAAGTTGTATTTTCTAATGTGTTCTGGCCTCAGTTTCACGCAGAATAAAGTGTTTTGTGTTCCCAAAGACAATTAACCGTTGCCACAGTTTTGGCAGAACATAAACCATCTACTCTGGTGCATTCATCATTCTATGAACAACAACAACAGCAACACAAGCAGCAGCAGCAGCAACAACAACAACAACAAAAACCCTATTCTCTCTTAAAGTGAAAAAATTTTCTTCCTTGGTGCACATTAGACATTCTGGATGAAATCAAAGAGCTTATTTTATCTTCCCTGTTGGCAGTGCCCCAGCTTTCTGATCACTGGTACGAACCTGAGCCTTTCAAATTCATGGACCCATCAACTAAAAATATGATGCCTCACACACTCTGAAAACAATTGCAATTGAGACTAACAGAATTAATTCAGCCAAAGGAACCGTCCTTCTAGATGACTTGTCATGAAACCACTTAATCAGCTTTTATCCTTTTTTTTTTTTTTTTTTGCCATGGTTATAGAGTAATGCAAAAGAAGATCTTCACATTTCACTTTGCTAGAACATAATCTTTGCTAGCTTTTAGTGTCCTCCTACACACTTAACAGATTGTGGTTTATCTCTCAGAGAAGCATACATCCTACCCCTTAGCTCTCTAAGGGAAAGAAACTCACTGCAAATTAATAGAAAATAAGCCCAATTCCTTACCTACGCATCAGGTGTCACAAAGCACAAAGCTTTATGGAGCCAAGAAAAAAAAATCCTGTCATGAAGTGGATAATTGCTTCCATGTTTAACACCTCCAAAAAGGACACAAATAGCTGAAAGGAGGATATTTTAAAACTCTATTAAATCATTCTAGTAGAAAAACCTCAAACTTGTAAAGTGCTAGAAAAAGTGAAGATTAAATATCATTTGCCTTTAAGAGTCCATTTCACTCACGCAGGGAGAGTGCAAGGTGCCTCCATGCAACTCTGGACGGGGAAATAGGGTCAGCCAGGTGGAAGGAAGTTAACTGGGCTTTTGTACAATGAGGTTGTGATCAAGGAGGTTTAAAAGACCTGTGTGTACCAAAAAACATCTTCCTTTGGAGAAACTGAAGAGTTTCAGTCTTGCATCAAAAAGGACATTCACAGCCTACTTGGCAATGGGCCATTTCTGTCCTGGGCCTCTCACTTCCTCCCTCTCACTTCTTCCACCTGCCCAGCCTCAGAAATTACTCTCCTCCAGGACTTCAATTTCATCACTCCCCTTCTTTAAGACCATCTCCAACACTCCCCCATTCTCCAGGTCAGTAGATTTTTTTTTTTTTTTTTTTTTTTTTTACTACAAGTAGACAATACCTCTTAGTTGAGATGTCTTCTCCATCTCCCATTCCTTTACTTAGCTATGCTTTAGTTGAATTTTTATATTTAGTGTCAGATTGGGAGGAATTTGATTCTTAAAGAATTGTGAGTCATAATTCAGGTACGGCAGAGGTCTGTGGGCCAACTTAGTCCAAATAAGTGACTCAACCATCTCAGCCACTTCAAGACTTGGCTACGCTTATAATTCAGGGAGACACATGAGAGAAGAAGTTTGGAAGATCCAGGTTCCTTAGAACACCTAAACCAACACCTTGCATCACATGTGCAGACCTAGTTCTTCTCTCGGAGTTTGGCAAGTCACAAACATAACAGTCGTCATCCCTCTGTCTGGGTGAATCTTCCAGATTCTCCCGTGGAACTAACAGACTTTGAAACAGGTAAAAGTACACTTAATGATGTAGCTTTCAAGGATCTGCTAGGAAAATAGTATAATGGGAATTTTATAGCAATTCTCAGGGTCTAAAATGGTGCTCGAGATTCAGTAGGTTTTCTGTAAATGTGTGTTCAACTGGTAAGAAAGAATCCAGTGCATCAATTACATACCCCGCTGGGAAGAGTCCCTATTGGGAGTTGCATGGCTGAGTGTGTGATTAAGTGTGTATGTTTGACGGGCCAGAATTCTTACCAGCTAGCTAGCCCTCACCAAAAACCTTATTTATTTGTTTTTTATTTTTTTAAAAATTGTTTAAAGATTTTATTTTTCATTCATGAGAGACACACACACACACACAGAAGCAAAGACACAGGCAGAGGGAGAAGCAGGCTCCATGCAGGGAGCCCGACGTGGGACTTGATCCCGGGACTCCAGGATCACACCCTGGGCCGAAGGCAGGGGCTAAACCATTGAGCCACCCAGGGATCCCCTATTTTTAAATTTTTTAAAAAGATTTTATTTATTTATTCATGAGAGACACAGAGAAAGAGAGGCAGAGGGAGAAGCAGGTTCCCTGTGGGAAACCCAATGTGGGACTTGATCCCAGGACCCCAGGATCACGCCCTGAGCCAAAGCAGACACCCAACCGCTGACTCACCCAGGTGCCCCCAAAAGCCTTATTTACAAGGTTGTAACAACAATCTTTACCATGTGAATTGGAGTGGGGTGGGGGCGAAGGTAGATAATGATTATTTATTTTAGTTAAGCCTATGCAAGGGCATTTCTTGTGATAATGCTTGTACATGGAATTACCTCACAATATCTGTAGTTTTAGCTCTTGGATAACAGGCAAATTAAGAATTAAACTTTGCTATGCTAAGATCATAGATCCTTACTCTCCAAAGAGGGACTGAGTACAAATGTCATCTTTATGGACACAACACTGGAAAATACACATACTCATATACGTGTCCACACACGTACCACATACACTTAGGGCAACAGATGACTCTTCCCCTACCCTGATCCCTGCCAGCCCCGCATGATATTCGGAGGTGCACTAGCCTCTAGAGGAGTCAGGCTGGGGCTTCTGGGAACACCACCACAACGACTGAAGTACCCTGAAATTTTGGGGCCTTCTGCAGAAAGAAAAGGCATTGTCCTTATTACGGTGACCAAGTGACTAGTTTTTCCATTCTGCAGCAGCCAGGTGACTAGAATTCAGGCTGGAAAGAACAAGGGTGTAGAGAGCGGCCTGTTTTCTTCTTATGATCAGCACAGCCCTACCAAGGGGCCACTCCACTTCTAACTCCAGGGTCCTGCTAAAACATTCTTATGGAAGTCACCGTGACCCGTTTGCAAAACTGCACACTTACGCTTCAGTCTTCTTGTAATCCCAACTTCTGACCTTCCCAGGGCAAACACTGCTTGCCGTTTACTAAATCCATGTCCTCTTCCGCCTGGGTACCCGGCTAGACTACATCTCCCAGCCTCCACTGCAGTTGGCTGTGGCCTGATTGGGTTCTCTCCGGTGGAAGTGCTGTGTGCTACTCTCAGGCCTGGCCTTACGCTTGAGGGTTTCTGCCTCCTTTTGCTTCTCCTCCAAGCTCTTTTCTTCTCCTAATTGTCTGGTAAGGGGATCTGCCCTCAAGGTGACCCCAAAAAGTAAGGATAAAAAAGTAAGGCTGCATCAACCTGGGATCCTGAATAACTAACTTCCCAGAGCAGAGTATCACCCCAACACACACACGCACATGCACAAGCACACACACTCAGGCACGCACACACACATGCTCACACAAATGCTGAACTGGACTTCTACAAAAAGCACTGAGCTTCTTGAACGGAGGCACTACATATGAACCTGTGTGTTACACAGCCTGTTGTCCTAATATAATTCCCAATTTCTTGAAATGTGTTTTTCTTTTGCATCCATGACACCACTCTCCAATCTTCCTTCTTTCTCTCTGGCCTTTCTTCTGACTTTTTTTTTTTTTTTTTAAGATTTTATTTATTTATTCATGAGAGACACAGAGAGAGGCAGAGATACAGGCAGAGGGAGAAGCAGGCTCTCTCCGAGGAGCCAGATGCGGGACTTGATCCCTGGAGATCACGCCCTGAGCTGAAGGCAGACGCTCAACCACTGAGCCACGCAGGCATCCCCCATTTGACTTTTTAGACTCCCCAACCCATAAACTGGGGAATTTCCCCCAGTCTTCTCACTTTCCTCCTCTCATTTCACGTGTTTTCCTGAAATGGCTCCTTCTTGCCCACAGCTTCACCCACCATCAGTCTGTTGATGGTCTCCAAATCTATCTCTATCCCTCATTCCCCAAATCATCAGCTTACCCTTGAATACTTTCTAATCATACGTGTTTTCCTCCATCAGTTCCCCCAAGCCCCTGACTTTAGGGCAACTTTAACTCCTCCTTCTCTGTAACCTCCACCCCTACCCAACCACTCACACTCACTCAGTACCCTTCAGAAACGCCTCACATAATGTCCTCTCCATCTCTACTTCTCACTGCCTTATATCTGACTCCATCATTTCTCCATCTCTGCAACAAGAAATTTTTACTGCCTGTTTTTGCAGCCCGCGCACAGTAATGTTGGTCAGAATTATTGAATCGTGTATACACACACACACACACACACACACACTCACACAGGCCTTTCCTGGGTCTTTATCTCCATCTATAATAATAATAATAGTAGCTGTCATTTAAGGAGTGCTTCCTATGTGCCAGGTACTGGGCTAAAATGCTTTATATTAATATCTATCTCCTTTAATTCCCTGGGCAATTGAGGTGAACACTGTTATCATCATCTCACAAATGAATATCACTAAAAAAAAACAAAAAACAAAAAACAAACAAATGAATATCACTGAGGTAGCATAAGTAACTTTCCCACAGTCATAAAGTTATTAAGTAGTGGAGCTCAAATTCAAATACGGTGTAGTCTGATTCCAACCCATATGGCTTTACCACTGGGCAAAACCACCTCCAAGTTAGACCAATCTTGCTAGCATGGTACACCAGGCCCTTCAAAATCCAGCCCAAACCAATCTCTTCATTTTCATCTCAGCTTCTTATATTCTAAGAACTAGACCCTTTGAACTTTCTACTATTCCTCAAATTCTTTGCCCTTTCAAACTCAAATTACTTGTCCAGGATAGTGGTCAGCATAAGGCAGATGCCCAAAATATTTATTTTTCCTCTTCCACTCCTCCTTAGGTCCTACCCACATACACTCTGTTACTTCCACCTGTAATCTTCTTTCCCCTTCTATGCCCAGCACATCCTGAATCATTTTTCAAAAGCCAATTGGAATATTTCTTTCTTCCCTGTCAAGCCTTCCGGACTACCCTAGGAAAAGTTAGTTTTTTGTACCTGTTTGTCTCTCTAGCATAACTTTGATTCTTTCATTGTGGTTTTTAGCCTCTTACATTGCAATAAATCTTGTTATAAGTCTGTCTCTTACATTCATCTACTGTAAACTCACTAGGGCCAAGGAATGTCTTACTCATCTTGGAATTTACAGCCCTAGGATACATTAAAAAGTCCTCAAAATCCAATTGTTGAATGAATAGTATTTCAATGAATGACATAAGCATAGTTCATTCATTTTCTCATTTTCTTTTTTTTTTAATATTTTACTTAAATTCAATTTGCCAACGTATAGTATAACACCCATAGTATATAGTATAGTATATATATATATATATATATATAACTCATCCCATCAAGTGCCCTCCTTAATGCCCGTCACCCAGTTGCCCTACCCCCCTACGTACCCCCCTCCCGCAACCCTTTGTTTCCCAGTTAGGAGTCTGTCATGGTTTGTCTTCCTCTCTAATTCTTTCCCACTCAGTTTTGTGTTCTCCTTTTTTCTTCTCATTTTTCAATTAGCTCTTCCAAAAGCGAATTCTAGCTCCTGCTATGAAGAGTATGAGCCCCACGCGTTGCCCTCAAGCCCTCTGAATCTGGGAAATGGGAATTAAGATGTCCTGTAAATATAAAATACAGGATTTCAAAGACTTAACTTTGTAAAAAGAAGGTGAAATATTTCATTAGTGAAAGACATTTATTACATATTTAAGGGGCATTGTGTGTATAGCAGATTAAATAAATCATTAAAATTAATTTTTTTGCTTTTCTAATGTGACTATTAGAAAATTTTTAAATTATATTTCTGCTGGACAATAACAGTTTAGAGTTTAAAATTTTATGAGAGTAGTCAGTGTGGTTTGGGTAGGAAAACACTGACTCAGGGAGTCAGGAAACCTTTTTTTCTCTTTCTTTCCCAAAGTCACACATGAAAGGAAGGAAAGAAAGAAAGCTACATTTCAACTAACTAAAAGCTGGGTTGGCAAGTCAATATATCACATGGCTACACATTTGGGGGATTAAAAAATCATTATCTTTTCAACTTAACTACTAGTTATTCAGTCTCCTTTATAGGACAATAATTACATTACTGCCAATTAAACACTGAGAAGGCCCTGATTGTTCCTAGAATTTAATATTAAAAATATTAAACAACAGCTAACACACTAGAACTTTCTAAGAAAAGGCATTAGCCAATATAACTCAGAATGAGTAGGGACTTATATTTTATTAACCTCATAATATTTCTGACATTTACAAAATGCTACCTCCAATTCTCACCAAAGCTTGAGAAGAAAGAGGAGATACAGAAACGGAAAGGAAGGGAAGGAGAGAAGAGGAAAAGAGAGAAGAAGAAAGGGACGAATAATTGAAGAGGGAAAAAGTTTAGAGTCCACATTTTAAATTTATAATGATCATGAAAGTTTATTTTTTTTTTAGGATAGAGACCTTTCTACCACATTTAGCTGCATGATTCTTAGAAGTCCTCTACTCTAACTTGTAGCCAGTTATTGAACTCTATTCTGATCATCTCAACCAAGCAGTGGGAGACAAGCTTTGGGAATTTTGATATTTGCTAAGGTCAGTCCTCCGTACTAATAAGATCCATATTGGGCAGCCCGGGTAGCTCAGGGGTTTAGCGTTGCCTTCGGCCCAGGGCGTGATCCTGGAGACCCGGGATTGAGTCCCACGTCGGGCTCCCTGCATGGAGCCTGCTTCTCCCTCTGCCTGTGTCTGTCTGTCTCTCTCTCTAGGTCTCTCATGAATAAATAAATAAAATCTTTTAAAAAAATAGTAAAATCCATATTGTAATTATGCTCTGAAGTTAAGTTTTAAATTTCTTAGTAAATAAAATGAATTATATAATTGTTATTGCTATTTAAATGAGGTTCATTCTATAGTAATTATAATAATATCAGTAGTTTTACTACTATGAAAATAAAATGTCAGAGAAACTCGATTGTTATTTACTAGCTATTTCCTATAAAGGTTACTATAATTATAGCATGGTATGGTACAAAAAGTACTGGTCAGAAAATTCAGAGATTTGAGCTTTTGTCAGCTTGGACCTTTTTTTCCCCTCATCTCAGAATCAGATGATAAAAATGATCTACCTTATTCAGCCCCTAGATTTGTTGCAAAATGTATTATTTCATATATATATATAAAGATTTTATTTATTCATGAGAGAAACAGAGAGAGAGAGAGAGAGAGAGAGGCAGAAACACAGGCAGAGGAAGAAGCAGGCTCCATGCAGGGAGCCGAACAAGGGACTCGATCACCAGGTCTCCAGGATCATGTCCTGGGCCGAAGGCATCGCTAAACCGCTGAGCCACCCGGGCCGCCCTCATTTTTATATTTTTAAGGTAAAAAGTAGTTAGTTTTTAAATGTACTCCAGAGTCACAGAGCTCATTTCCATCTCCAGATGTAAATGCCTTCGAATTTCTCTACAGTTTTCCTCAGTGTTAATAAACAGAATTGTTTAGAGGAAAGAAATATTGAATTTTCTGTTACAGAATCAAAACATGAAAAGTATTTTCTCACCACTTCTCATCTGTTCAACCTCACAGAAGTGTGTTCCAGTGGGATTGTGAATAAATGCATGGACATGCTTAACTCCATTCTGAAAATTAGGAAAAAAAATGTTTCCAGTAAAATTTCAGCATATGTCATAAAGCCAATTTCTTTAATTAAGCTGAAAACACAAATAACTGAGGTAACCTTTTCAAAACGCTTCCAAGGGACCTCTTCCACATAAACTTGAGCTCGGATGACATGGTTAAAAGAAGAAAGGAAATGCTCACAGATGTTCATTGCAAAAGTTTCTATGCTTTTGATCTGTAAAAGAAAACAAAATGCTAGTGATCAGAAACACCTGCTCCATTTAAAAATAATTTGTAAATACCCATGGAGTTCTCTTTCCTGTTCAAATGCTTTTTAGAATCAGAAAAACATAGATTTTGAAAGAATCTGGAGAGGTCAATGGTCCTTATCCCAATTTTTCACAAGGTCACCAGGTGAGACTATATCCTGTTTTTAAAAGAAACCTGTTTTGCAGGAAGAAATGTGTCAATCAATGCATGAGCAAAATGAAACTTAACATTTAGATTCTCTTTACGGTAAGCTCTGTCATCACCCATGCCAACTACAGTACTATAGTATGCTCCCAAACACTCTGGTATCTTTATGAGGTTGGCCAATGGCCTCCCAGTTTCCCAAGGAAAAATGTTAATGTAGGTAGGGCTATTTCTGTTTCCTTGCTTCACAAACAGACCTTCCATTGACCATCCCTAGCTCCCCACTCCATAAAACAGCTCTCTACTTCTCCATAGTAATCTGTAGACAATGTGTTATGGTCTTAGCATCATCTACAGATGATTTATGACTTTGCCTAAAATGGATTATTTGTACTGGTTTCCCCAGGATAGTTCTGTTTTATGCTTGTTGTCCCAGAATAATTATTTAGCATCTTATTTCACTCCCAGAAATGTCCTAGTTTAGAAAATAAAAATACAAACCCCAGAAGATGTATGTATTTTGTTGAAGCATTATTTACAATAGCCAAAATATGGAAACAATCTAACTGTCTATGAATGGATGAATGGATAAAGAAAATGTGATAGATAGATATACATACATATTTTTATGGTATATATTTATTTATATTTATTATTTATGCCCTATTTATATGGTATGTATATGGTGTATATATGTTTTTATATATAATGGAATAATATTCAGCTATAAAAAAGAATGAAATCTTTGCATTTGTGATAACATGGATCATAGATTAACCTAATGGCATCATGCTAAGTGAAATAAATCAGGAAAAGACAACCATATGTTCTTATCTCCATGTGGAATCTAAACAAAACAATGTAACATTTTATTTGGTAAAAAACAAACAGAAAAAAATCAAGTTCATAGATATAGAGAATAGATTGGTGGTTGCCAAGGGAGAAAGAGTGAGCAAAACCAGAGAAGGGAATCAAAAGGTACAAACCTGCAATTATAAAATAAATAAGTCATGGGAATATAATGTACAGCACAGCAAGTACAGTCAAAAATACTATACACGTCTACTGGAAAGTAGTTAAGAGAATAAATCTTATAAGTTCTCATTTCAGGGCGCCTGGGTGGCTCAGTCAGTTAAGCATCTGCCTTTGGCTCAGGTCATGATCTCAGGGTCCTGGGATAGAGCCTTGAGTCGGGCTCTTTGCTCAGCATGGAGTCTGCTTCTCCCTCTCACTTTCTAATAAGTAAATAACACCTTTAAAAATATTATTAAAAAGTTCCCATCTCAAGAAATAAAAATTTATTTCACTACATATACAAACTTCAAATCATTATGTTGTACACTTGAAACTAATATAAAATTGTATGCCAATTATACCTCAAT
Source organism: Canis lupus familiaris (assembly GCF_011100685.1). Taxonomy (NCBI): domain Eukaryota; kingdom Metazoa; phylum Chordata; class Mammalia; order Carnivora; family Canidae; genus Canis; species Canis lupus. The sequence goes on along the minus strand of NC_049227.1, from coordinate 64,036,047 downwards.
TAAGAAAATCAAAAGAAATAAGCAAGCGTCTTGATTTGGATAAGAAATTATATGGTGATTCTATCTATAATGAATAAATTCTAATTGTTTTTAATATCCAAGTCCATTCCTTCACTTTTCTGCATCTCTCACACAATACAGGAAATACAAGAATCTGTGTTGCCTAGCTCTCTTCTATAGCTCAGCACGAAAGCCTATTTTCAATTTGTTTTTTTAAGGGAGCAATGCTTTTGTCCATAGCCATGTTTATGCTTGCTGAGCCACTCTGATTAACAAAAGAAAGGTTCAGCGGGGAGAAAAACCTTGCAGAAATTATATGTCAATTAGTCTGTTCATTTCATGCATTCTGAGTAAGGATTTCGTGCAAAAACATGAGAAAAAGAAGCTTTCCAGTCTACATTTCTTGTCTTTTTAGGTTTCTTAGCAAATAGAAAAATTATCTTGAGCTGCCCAGAAATCTGCTGGTGGTCCAGTACAGCTTCACTCACACTTAAAGAATGTGCAAGCTGAAGTGCTAAAATATCAGATTCCTTCAGCAGCAAGACCCTTTTGAAGAGTATACTTAACACCATATCCAGACACTAAGTGGTCACGGAGTTGGGAAGATTAGAAAGGCATTAAAAGTTGGGCAAATAGACTTCAAAATATATCTTGTACTCAAGATTTTCTTCTATAGTAACACCAGGAAGAGAAATGGTACTTTCTTCTATAAATGTACACCATTCTAAAAGAAAAAAAAAATAAGCAACAGGAGTCAAAGAAATGTATGACAAAAAAATGTGTAAAATTCTATTCTGAAATCCTCCCAGGGCTTTGATTTGCCAATGATCCTAATTAAGAGAGAACTTGTAAATTTGTCAGATAGGATTCTCTTCCTAAAAGATGTAGTAAGTTGAGAACCAAAAAAGAGGAGAAATAAGAAGAAGAAGAAGAAGAAGAAGAAGAAGAAGAAGAAGAAGAAGAAGAAGAAGAAGAAAGAAGAAGAAGAAGAAGAAGAAGAAGAAGAAGAAGAAGAAGAAGAAGAAGAAGAAGAAAACTGAGAAAGCTCTTCTACAAGAGTGAGAATTTTAGAATAGAAATGAAAAAAATTAGTGGCTTAAATGTAAAAATAGGGTTAAAAAGTACAGGGAACTTGCAGTAAGCAGTGATATCCTCAAGTTAATAGTACAGTGAATTCTGCATCAAGACAGGAAGCCTCTGAGAAGAATGACACATACCCCTTTAAACTTTGCCAAGACATGAACTGTGTTCTTGATGGTGTCTGTGGGGATGATGTCTGAATTATCTCCATACACGTAATCTTTTTTGGAGCTCAGAGTAAGTTGCACTGAAGTTGCCACCTCTTTAATGCTGTGGTATTTTCCATCTCGCTGAATGTGGAGAACTTTCACCATGTCCTTCCCATAGCCAGTTCGGACAAACTCCACCTCATCGTTCTACAATAAAAACACAAGTCATCTTATCGAAGAAACCTAAATGAAGGCAAAAAGTCTGCAAGCTCTTCAAGCCTTGATTTAACCACATCATTGTAAAAGGTGAGAGTTAAGAGTATTCATGGAAGCAAGACTATATCCGACCTTTGAAGAAAAATGAGAAGTTGCATGGAGTAAAGAGAATTGTGAAAAATGGATGAAAATATTATCAAACTAGCCTAAAGACAGACAGGTAGATGGCTTTCTTGATAATAATAACTAATAACAAGGAGAACAGTATCCCCTGGACCAAATGATTACTCTGTTTTATTTCAACCGTGCCAACTTTAATCCTTGTAGCAGCTCCAGAAACTAATATTATTCCCATTTTACAGAGGGAGAAACTGAGCTTCAAAGAGTTTAAGTGACTTGCTCTACTTCACATAGCTAGTGAAGGATAGAGCCAAGGATTCACACTGTTGACTCCAAATTTTGTACTCTGAACCACTGTGTAGACTGCCATTCTTCTATAAAATTTTTTGGCTTAAGTTAACTGAAACTAATTACATCCTCTTTTTTATACGGAGTGCTATTCTGGAGAAAATGCCCTGTGATCAATAAGAACAATTTGAAAATTGCTTCTTCTACTTGCTGCCGGGAAGAAGAGTAATTAGTGACAGGGTCCAGATTACCTTCAGGAGTGCAGAGCCAGGGCCATCTGGCTGCAGGGAAAGCTATGCTTTTAGCAAAGAGACACTTAATAAAAGCCTGGTGATTGATTCATTAGTACCCTTATCTGGAACTGGAGCTCTCACTAGCGAATACATCCATCTCCAAGGCTAGGATTCAGAAGATTTGTCCCTGGGTTTTACTGGTATTTGAGAGAAGAGGCAGGAGGGAGCAGAGGGACAGAAAAACCTATTTTATTTATCATCAAAACTGAACATTAAAATGGTAATGGAAGAAAGTGACAAAAATAAAAGTAAATCAAAAACGGCATGCAGTGAGAGTCTGGGGAGGGTCACAAAGAAGGAACCTCACCTGCTAATTGCACATAGGCAATATGCTGAGGGCTGCCTAAAAATCTGTTTACATAAAGCATCACCAGATCCCATGGGAGGGATTGTAAAATACTAACCAACATCAGAAGGTATTGTCATGTTCTTAATCAAAGTGAGAGGGATGGGAGGCTGTCTTAAATCTCAGGGATGGAGCCTGGTAGGTAGGGCACACTGCTGATTTAAGGGACGGCTCTGGGGAAGGTCCCTCAAAAGCCTCTGACCCAGTTTTGGAGGGACTCATCTTCAAGAAAAGGATCAATAAGAAAACTCAAAGAGCAGACTTAGAGGATCTTAATAACTATAATTCTGACAAGGAAAGAGTCACCGCTTGTGGTTGCAGGAGCTTTGGCATCAGACCAGGTCCAAAATCTGTCTTGCTATTTATAGCTTTGTGGCTTGCAACAAATTATTTGTTGGCTCTGAGCCCTCAGTTTCCCCAGCTGTACAAACGGAGATAACCGCCCCAACTTGTAGGAGTTGCTGGTGAGTGTGAAAGTCCCATCTCAGTTCCTAGTACCTAGTGGAGCAGTGAGGTCCATCCCAGCAACCGTGGCCACGTCAGGTCTGGCTGTGGGCGCAGCAGTAGCAGAGATGACAGGAGGGACTTCGAGTAAAGGCACCAGTTTTTAGGGTAGAAAGCTCTGCTGGCTGTAGCCAGAGGAAGACTCTGACATGCCTTTTGAGCCACAAGGGATTGCACCAAGGGGAGGGAGGCACTTGGATGGCTTGGGGCCCTTGGATGGCATGGACGAGGGGCCAGAGCCAAAGGCCTCCAAGATCGTCCATCAGCCCCAGGACACAGCAGGACTCAACAGATGTTACTTCTTAGTCCTATGTCCTGCCATTAATACCCAAGCTACAGTAGCTCAGTCTGCAAAAATGCAGGTAGTTCCTACATGATACATAGAAAGATCCAGTGAGCGCCACCCTTCAGATCCACCCTTGCTCACCTCTCCAACTGCATGTCTTGCCACAGCCTATTTCAAACTCTGCTTCAGCTAATCATGGCTCTGCATGATCTCTCTGTCCGTAGGCCCTCGAATATGCTATTCCTTCTTCCTTGAACATCCTTTCTCTTCCTTCTGCCCAACTACCAACCCCTCCACTTGCCGAATGCCTTCTAGTCACCCTTCAGTCTCAGATGCCACTTCTCCTGGGGAATCCGCCCAGTCCCTCAGGTCTGGAGTAGGTGTCCCTTCCATATGCTCTGGAAATAGTTATTGCCTTATCACAGTCTTTATCAAGTTTTGTTGCAATTGCCTCATCATGTGTCTGATTTATTCAAAAATGGGAAACTGTGAAAGCAGGAACCATTCTATCTTAGTTGTCATGGCAACTCCAGTGCTCAGCACAGTGCCTAGAACATAAATAGGTGCCTAACAAATGTGTCGTGAATGAATGAATGGTGCACCACCACCTCCACTCCTTGTGTGGTGACGCGGAATAGTTCTTGAAAATACCCAAAAGATTGCAATACAGAATCGCCACCTCAGCTCAAACCCAAGCAGGAAGCTCCTCTTCCTGGGAAAGTGGGGAAGGCCCCATCTGCTCTCTGATCACCACAGCCCACTGGGAAACAAGGCCCGGGAAGGGCAGAACTGAGTGTGGAGAGAGTCATCGAGGCAGCACCAGGTGCTCGCGTTGCTAGCAAGCCAGCACTCCACGGGGTGGCCATCCGGGAGCTCCTGAGGGGAGGTCAGCGCTCCTCGGCAAGCTCCCGACTAGGCCCTGGCACCAGAGCAGAGATTGAGAAATCCCATTTACTGCGTAACAAGTCAGAAGAAAAAGATCATAACCATCTGAGGATGGAGTGGAATGGAACAACGGCGGTGTGGGATGCCTAGGAGTCTCTTGATAGGATCTGACACAGCAGATGATGGGTCCAGAGCAGAAACGAGCCTGCCCTCCTCAGTGAGACTCCCCCCAGTTCTGTAGTCAGAGAGTCAGAAGTAGGGGCCAGACCCCTGTCATGTATAAAGCATAGTCGGGTGCAGAGGCCCATGTCCATGATGATTGCACAATGAAACACGAAGGCCGCTCTCATGTGGAGGGTGGGCCAGTGGCTGAGAGGATGGGCTCTGGGTTCTGGAATCAGGAAACACAGGTGCGAACCTTTGCTCTGCCATTGTTAGCTCTGCACATGGGGACGAATTTCTCCATCCATAAAATGGGATTAATAGTAGCGCCTACCTCTCAGGATCATTGTGAGGATTATGTGAGAAAAAACCCAAAGCCCTCAGGAAAGAGCCTGGCAAATTTTAAGTGTTCAATAAATGCTAGCCATAATGATCATTGATAAATAATGACCACATGTCAGATTTTTACATCAAGGAGTCCTCCCAATTACTGTTAGAGATAAATACCCAGATTGCGCACCAACCCAGAAACACCGGGGCTGTGTGACAAGGCTTACTTCTGCCTTCGCTTTGGTTGTCCTTCCTCAGGCTTGTGTGGCTTCAGGAAACAAAGTTATGAAAGGAAACTCGATTTCCTAGAGTAATACTCTGGATGAAACATCAGAAGGAATAAATTTTAACCTGGCTCTACACAAGAAAAATCCCCTTTCCTTAGACATATCTTGAAAGATAAGGGGCTGGAAATCATTAATTACCTCCAAGTAATGTTAGAGAGGAGACTCCAAGATTGTAAATTAATCTTGTATTTCTCTTCCATAATGAGATAGTGAGGATTCTTTTATTTGCAGGCCATACTGAAAAGGATGCAGGCCCATCACTACAGGTCTAGGGAGGCGTAGCCTGGAGTCTGTTAACCCCTAGAAGGCCCAGTGCATGGATTTGAGGTGGAAAATATTGAGGAAGATTTAAAAAAAAAACTTTCGTAAATTTAAAAATGACTTGCATTTTCTCTTAAGTCTTAGAAGAGCTTCTGTAAACCTCATCTCTTCCCTCCATAACAGAGAGAAATACAAAAGGGCTAGCTACTCAGGACCCAACAGAGATGTAAAAATCAAGTCAGTTGCGGTACACCGTAATGGAAGAACTATGCATGGAGACTGGCCTCCCTTCCTGTCTTTGAAATGTTCTGGAGAAGTTCTTCCAATTCCGTGCCCAGGTTTTTCCTTTGCCTGCCTATTTTCTTGAATACTCACGAACAAAAAGATTTCAGAGAAAGATGCTGAACTAATATGAGAAAAAAGAGCACTCATCTGAACAATCTTAATATCATTTTGGCAGATTTTAACAATACATGAGGATAAGAACAATAATGGTGAATCATACCTGAGAAGCAGTTGGTATTTTTTTTGGCTGCCTAGGATCTACTAAATGTCAGATGGGAAAATATTGATATCTAGTAGAAAATGTCATGTTGCTTTAGGCTGTAGAATGGCTTATTTTTGCAATCAAGGAGGGATATGCCCTGAGTTATGTTCAAAATGTGACTCTAAAGGGATTTGTCAAGCAGATGTTTCAAAAGCAATCTAACAAGTCATATGCATAATTATGGTAGAATGACCTGTTACCTCTTGAAGACTCCATTTATAGGTGCTCAGTGATTTTCACACCTCTACCTCTTACAAAGAAAGAAACTTGTCACTAAAGTCAGTAATTCTAGATGTTGGCAAACTGACTTTAAATAAAATAAAATAAAAATTACAAATAAATAAATAGAAGTCAGGGGAAATGCTAATTTTCTCACCAGCCTCTTCATAGCACTAATGGCCTTAAAGCTGAGAACTAGAAGAAGCATCTAGGATTAGGGACAGGTAAGGCCACAACAGAGAATTGATTGAGATCTGAAGAATTTGATGGGAAGGAAATTTTACTGAAACACATACATTGAAAGCTGTCTCTTTCTAAATGTGTAAGTCTTGAGAATAAAAGTAATAGTAGCAACCATTTAGTGAGGGTTTCATATGTGTCAGGAACTTTGCATCTATTATTCCCTCTAATTCTTCACAAGAATCCTATGCAGTAGGTATTTTTAATCCAACCTTGACCAAGGGAGATACTAGGGTTAGGTATCCTGCCAAGGTCACACAATTACTAGGCGACAGATGGCTGGAGGAGAAACCAGCCCATTTGCCCCCAGATGGCATGCTCTTTCCCACTGCAGGCCAGAGTCCCTATGCCCCCTGCATGGGCAGCCCACTCTTTAGGGAAACAAAGGATGCAGAGGGAGGGAAATGGCCATGTGACTGCAGAAATTTGAATTTCTATACCATTTTTTAAAATTCTACTCATTGGTATCTACATTATCTTATCTATTCCTCACCAAAAAACTCCAAAAACCAACCAAACAAACAAACAAACAAAAAACACAAAACCACCCAACCCTGCAATTTAAAGAGAAAGAATCCATATTCTAAAAGAAACTTTTGTCAGGGATGTTAAGTGAGCTGCCCAAAGTCACATGGCTACCAGGAGGGCTGGTGCAGTGGAAAGAGCCCTGCCGAGCCTGAAGAGCCTTACTCTCTCCCACTGTACCAGGTAGAACTTACTGGACGCCCAGAGATACCCCTGCCCAAACTGTTGCTTTTTCTAGAACTTAAGTCATTTTTCTTAAATTGCAAGAGAATTCTAAGCTCTGATCGATTCTGTGTATATGGCGGGGATATTTAAGTTGTGAAGTAAGGGGAGAATGAAGAGCTGATTGCCCTGTGGAGCAGGATGAAAATTCAGCTTCGTGTCTTCAGTAGCAGGTACTACATTTGGGTCAAACATTGACTTTCATCTGGGCAGGGACTATTGCAAACGTGAGTGATGTAGGCTTATTTGTGGTCATTAAACCCATATCACCAATGGACTGTTTTAGTCCATCTGCAAAGATGATGAAATAACTGCCCCAGAAGAAAAGGAAACAAGGAGGAAAGGAACCAGCATTTAATAAGCATTAGTAATGTGCCAGGGACTATGCACATAGCATCTCACTGAGTCCTGAGACCCCTCCATGAAAGCACAGAATACGAGCCTCACCTTTAGAAAAGGAAGGTAACAGTGTTGAGATTCAAGAGTTTGGTCAAAACTATATGGCTGTTGCAGGGGTGCCTGGCTGACTCAGTTGGTGGAACATGAGTCTCTTGATCCAGGGGTTGTGACTTTGAGCCCCATGTTGGGTATGAAGATTACTTAAAAAACAAAAAACAAAAACAAAAACAAAACAACCACATGACTTTTGAGAGGCAGGGTCAGACGTGGAACCCAGGTTGGCCTGATTGCTTGCACTATACTCAGCTGCCTTTTTGACACAACATTAAAACAAAGTTCTTTAAGATGGGATTTTGCCTGCATACTCATTTTTATTTATTTATCTATTTAGATTTAATCCATTATAAATTCCACAGAACCCCAGAATAGAAATCTCTGAAATCATTTTCATTCAACCCATTCGTTCATCTGTATTTATTTATTTAGCTCCTTTTAGGTGATAAGCACTATGGTAAAGTGCTAGAGATGTAACAACAAACCAGACAGACACTGTTCTGCCCTGATGGAGATGATACACTGAAAGTTTGTACGCTATACACTAAAACAAACCTTTTCAGTAAAGAATCCAAAAGTTAGTATTTTAGGCTTTGCAGACCATGTGGTCTCTGCTGCAGCTACTTAGCTCTGCCATTATAGCATAAAGAGCTATACATAATACAGAAATGAATGGGTGTCACTGTGTTCCAATAAAACTTTATTTACAGAAACAGGCAGTGGGCCAGATTTGGCCAACAATAGTTTGCTGACCCCTGTCCTTGAGAGGAAGGCTCAGAAACAAAATCAAATAATTAGATTATTGCGATAATTACCCCAAGTGAAAAAAACACAGTGAACTCTGGGATACCTAAGCCAATTTGAGAGAGATCGAGGAAAGCTTCCAGGAGGGACTGATTTCCACAAAGCTATGAATGATGAATAGGAATTAACAAAATAACATCTTCTGGCCTTCTTACATTAATTCTACTTATGTTTTCCTTTAAAAACATTTTTCATGAACAATTCTTTGTTTCACAAATATGTGTATCATATTGCTTGTCTCATCAATTTTCATCAAAATAATTCCAGTCCCCTCCCTTTCCTCCTGCAACAAGTATATTGACTTTTTCCTTCAGTTTGTCACATTGTAGAGTTTATTCAGCACATCAACAGTCTTGTAAATGTTCGAACATTAATTTAAACTTTATAGATAAATTTTCTGACATGTAAATCATATCTCAAAAAGCTATTGAAAATAAATAAATAAAGCCAGCAGTCTGACTGCCAGAAGTCCTCAAAGGATGACCAAATTACAATTAAGCCAGCATAGTCCAGGGTCTGGAGAAACTGAACTTTATCTCAATCTCAAGAAATTTTCACAGATAAAGCTTCAAAGAATATGAACTCCCAGCCGTAATTCAAAAAACACACAGGGTAGTGAGGTATCATGAGAAAGAGTTGCAGAAACAACAGACAGAGAAGTATGACTTGCAAAGACTTCAGATATTGGAATTACCAAAAAAAAAAAATAATAATGATATATTTAGGGCAGCCTGGGTGGCTCAGCGGTTTGGTGCTGCCTTCAGCCCAGGGTGTGATCCTGGAGACCCGGGATCGAGTCCTGCGTCGGGCTCCCTGCATGAAGCCTGTTTCTCTTACTGCCTGTGTCTCTGCCTCCCTTTCTCTCTCTCTCTCTCTCTCTCTCTCTCTCTCTGTCTCTCATGAATAAGTAAATAAAATCTTAAAAAATAATAATAATATTTAATATTTTTACAGAAATAAAAGAGAACACTGAAATATCTCCTTCTTGAGATAGAGTATATTTTCTCTTGAGCAAAAAACAAGAGACTATAAAAAAAGACCAAGTAAATTTGAAGAAAAAAAAATAGAACCTCTAGAAATGCATTAAGTGCATTAAGAAACAGATTAAACACAACTGAAGAAATAGTTATTTGGAAGAGATAGATTAAGTAACAGAATAATGTTGCCGAAGAGAGAATTTGAGAACTGGAAGATAAACCCAAATAATGAATCAGGATTAAGACAGACACACAGGAGCCAGAGTATATGCAAGAGACATAAAATGTACTAGGACAATATGACAAGAGAGAATGTGGAAGAGACACAATTCCAGGAGATCAGGACTGAGGTTTTCCAGAATTACTGGATGAATGAATGCAAACTTTCAACTATAAAATAAGAAGCACATGACCAAGTGAAGGACTCTACCTTGCTCCCTATATTTGGCTAACTTACAATGAAGGAATTTTCTACTGTTTTTAGAAGCCACCATGAACCACTTGGGCCTCAAAAGTAGGCAATGTGAAAACCATTCTATCCAGTTTGCATTTTCTCCATCCACCGGATTCAGTTTCTTTTCACATTACATTACTGTTTTTCGTAAAAACCGGGACACACTGGAATTTAGTCTTTAGGGTAATGTTGAAATCCCTGGAGCCCCTCAATGTCCAGCGCAGGGTTTGCTACCTAGCGATTGCATAAGAAAGGTCACCGGCAATCAGCATGATCAGGTCAGTAACAACTAGAGATAAGAATGTTAACTGAAACTTAATAGCTGAAAGAAAGTAACCTAACAGTGCTTTTCCAGACCTTGAAATAAAAGTAGATTTAGCAAATAGCATCCTAATACGGATGTCCCCCAGCCCAACCACAAGAAGGGCTCAGGTCGTAGTAACATAATCTTAGTTAACATTTGTGGATCATTTACTTTTAGCTAGGCATTGTGCTAAGCATGTAATGATAAGAAAACAGGAATTATTTTATAGCCTATTCAACAAATGTTCTTTAGCCTACATAACTGAAAACAAGTTGCTTGTATTCTCTAAATGCATCGATGAATCTTAAACCTAGTGTACTCAGCCATTACCATTGTACTGCCAAAAGCTATCACAAGATAAAATTAATTTTATTTCACCTTGACTTAGCAAAATATACTTCATGATATGAAATATTTAAAAACTTGATGAAAAGTTAGTGGTTGCTGAAATTCTCTTTCCTGAATACAATAAAAACACATATAAGACAAAATGATACCCATGGAGAAATGATCAGAAAAATGTTTGTTTGTTTGTTTGTTTGTTTGTTTGTTTGTTTGTTTTACCAATTTGACAGGTTGCAAACCTCTCAGATACCTGCATAGCCCTGGGTCAGGGCAGCAAGCCTCAAAGTTTAGGGTGTACTAGTATCCCCACAAACCTTGTAAAAAAATGTAGATTCCTAAGCTCCAGTGGAAGAATTCTGAGTTAGCAGGTATGTATTGAGGCTCAGAATTCTGCTCTATTTGCAAGCACCACAGGAAAATGTGGGCGGGTGGTCAGACATCCCTCACAAAACTCAGTCTTCAGAGAGATAGAGCCCCAAGTCCTCACCTTCCTAGGAAACTTGAATCCTGAACAACTCCAGCTCAACCACAGAAGATTCGCAATTTGGTCTAGGTCCCTACATAACTGATCTGGATCCATAACCAGAGGGACAGATCAGAGCCATAATGGTTTCCAGGCATGGGGTAAAGTGCTACTTATTATGACAGCATCTTTAATAATTGAGTCAATTAAAGAAATTCTCTTCATATGCTAGTCTACTCCCTTCCGTCCTCTAAAAAGAGAGTGGTCTCACCTTTTTATAATCATTGTGGTAATGGGCCATTTCCTCTTGGCCTTCAATTTCAAAATTCAGTTTCAAGAGTGAAAAAGAAATAGTTTGAACAAAACAGATGTTTATAACATTTTTTATTTGACCTGAAGGGTGAGCGGTCAATATGTTTACCTGATTGCATTACAACCAATTGGGCACCAAGGCCTCTTGAAACGAAAGCACCAAGTTGAGTGGCTAAAACCAGAGGTGGAGAGAATATGTAAACATCTTTGGTAAAATACAATTAAATTTACTCTTACTTTGAGGAAACCCTTTGAAGATCACCTTAGGAAATGTTTGCTTAAGACTGAGAGAATTAGAACTGATAGATCCTATTACCAAGACATAAGGTTTTGTCATTTCTGCTTAAAGTGGCTTTTGCTCCCAGACAATCATGAGGGGAAAACAGGAAATATATTTAATTCAACAGTTACTTAGTCTCATGGAGTTCCCCTGCCTATTGAACTAAATACTACATGGTGTTCACTCCAAAGAGTTAACTACATAACCCTTTTTTCTCTCCAGAACTTTTGATGACTTTGCAAGCCAGTCAACAGTTCAGCACAGAAGCATCTGGAGTCACGCTGGCAGGTTGTGACAAAACCACACAATTACATGAGGTTCACCCCATTCTGAAAATGCCCGAACAGCAAATGGTGGAGGTAAATGGAACAACAGTCAGCACTGGCACAGCCTGAGAGAGACCTGAGACTCGGAGCCCTCAGGCTCGGGGGCCAGCTTCCTGCTGTGGCCTGGTGTAAAGGTGGCAGATAAAAAAAATGACAGCAAGACTTCTGAGAACAGCCCTCGCTTTGCTTTTCTTTGGCCTCTTTGGGGTCCTGGAGGCAACAACAATATCGTGCAGGAATGAAGAAGGCGAAGCTGTGGATTGGTAGGTAAATGAAGTGTGAGGATCCGGGCCTGCAGCTAGGAAGCCAGAGTGTCTGAGGCCCCGTGGCTTACTGTAAAGTTCCAAAGGAGTCTTCCACCCGCCTCTCCCTTTTAAAAAGAAAGGAAATTAAAGTGTGGAAATGGGCCAATAATCCAAGTAGGGGCAGGCTCCTGAGTGGGGGAGCCTCCCCCTGAGGAAGAGCTGAGCAGCCCCTCCTGAGCCCGATTGACTGCTCCCAGAGGGGAAGGCTGGTGGCCACAGGGTAGGATGGAACCGACAGCCTCGCTCAGTTGGCAATTTCTTTTAATTACACTGTGCCTTTCCTAACAGAACCCTTCCACCATCATTTTAGAGATTGACAAAGGAGAGAAGGCAGAGAAGGCAGGTACTTTTTTTCTGACACAAGAGCTTATTCTTCCCCTTGTGAGAATGGAAAAGAGGCCTGACTGAACAGCGCTGTTGGCTTAGCCCTGTCTGTTAGGCAATGCAAGGCCGTTGTTGGAGTGGGTGCTAGGTCACTGGTCTCCTTCACGGTGTCAGAGAGACTAAGCATGGCATCATATCATAGTCACGGATCCTTCTAAAGCTTCGATCACTTTTTTACTCTTTAATTAAGGTGTTTGGTTTTGACATTATGGTTGGCATCGAGCTTTGTGTAAGCTTCAGGCCAGAGAACACAGATACACTCAGTTTTGACAGTGAACAGCTAGTGAGCTCATAAGAAACGAAATACAGATATGGACGAAACAAGGTTCTTGCCCTCAAGGAGCTCAGTTATGTGGTGAGGGCATAGATGGGGCCATTGGGGAGCATAGACCCCAAAAAGCTTCTCTAAGGAAGTAGTTTTGAGCTAAGTTTTAAGAACAATTATGAGCTGGATGGAAAAACCAGGATGCTGCAGGGGGGTCTCAGGCCCATGAAGGAGCCGTGAGGAGGCCCAAGGGCAAAAAGCCACAGAGAAGGTGTGGAAGCAGTTGAGTTTTGCTGGTGCTTTGGGAGAACCTGGGGAGATGGCAGGAGGGAAGCTCAGTGGGAGGCAACAGCCAGGTCATGAAGGGTTGTGTGCTGGGGTGCCCAGTCCACACTCCTCTCTCAAAGGGAACTGCTAAAGACCTTCAAGCGGGGATGTGATGCAGTCAGATTCATATTTTAGAAAGCCCACTGGTGGTACTGTCGAGGCCAGCTGCGTGGAGAACGGTCTAGAGTCACAGAGACCAATAGGACTTGTCCAGCATTACTGGTAAGACCATGTGTGGACCCGCGTTAAAGAAATGGTTGTCAAAATAGGAAGGAAGGAACAATCTGAGAAAACTTGCTAACAAATGGGCTGAGGGTTGTAGAAGAGAGAGAGAAATTAAGAAAGACTTTCAGATTGCTGGCTTCTCTGTGTGGATGTGTTCCCTAGCTGTGGAGAAGAGCAGAGTTGGAGCGAAATATAAATTTGGTTTCCAAAATATGGAGCTGGAGGCCTCTGGGATATGTATGTGTTTAGGCTTCTCTGGACCTCGGCATAGAGGTCTGGGCTACAAGCAGATTCAGGAGTCTTCAGAATATACCTGGAAAGGGTTACCCGAGAAAAAATGTTTAAAAGCACTAGTTCTCATCTGGTTTGCCATGACACCACTAGTTCTCAAGCCCCTCAGTGGTGGACCACCGCAGTGTGATTGACACATAAAATGTATTTCTGCCACAACTGAATGGACAGGTGACTTAGTAATACTGGTCAGAGGAATGCTGAGCAGACAGAGCGGCAGCCTTGAGCTGCTATAACTCACTGTGAAGGTCAAAGGGCAGAACAACAACAGGTCAGCACCAAAGAACAATCTCATGTTTCCTTCCACACACGAGGACCCTGCTCTGAGAGTAAGAATGCATGGTCAGGGCAGGAAAGAGCTCATGTAAATAGAAGCAAATGAAGAATTCATGAAGGTTTTATGGCCAGTGTAAGACACTGGTGTGTGGCAATCGTAAATGCATTAGAATGTTTGATTCATTATGGGTAGTTGATAGTTAATTATGCAATTTTTGCTGTTAGAGAGTATTTGGCTAGACCTGAGTGATTTTGCCCTCTAGGGACTTTCAACACTGGAAACATTTTTGCTTGGCATAGGTGAGGAGTACTACTGTCATCTAATAGATAGAGGCCAGGGATGCTGTGATGCACAGGACAGCCCCCCACAGCAAAGAATGATCTGGCCTGAAATGTAAACACAGCACATTGAGAAGCCCTGGGCTACATAATCCATGAGTGCCTGTGTGCTGTGTGAGCCCAACCACCTCCCCTCTCTGTGAGATACCTGAAGAAGATACAGGAACAGGAGATAATAGCAAAGAAGGCAAAATGCTTATTTGATTAGCTGGTCTTGGCCCTCAATCCTCAAAGCAGGGCAGTCGGATAAACAGCTGAAGAATGTGGTCTAGGCCAGAGGCTCAAGGGAGACTCATCAACTCTGAATGCCAAACCCAAATCTCAGACCCAGCCAGCTAGCTATAAAGAGATGAGTGTGCCAAGCACTTGGGGCAGAAGAGAAAAATACATCCAAGGTCTTTCCAGTCCAACCCTTGGCCTCTCCCCAGTGTGGCCATATGGACTGTGGTAACAAAAGAGAGGCAGTGTCAATGCGCATGGGCTTTCACTAGAGGCACGCTACCCCCCAGGCCAGTTAATGTCTCAGGACATGCCTGGTTAGATTCGCATTCCTTCTCTGGGAAGAAGCAACGATAAGGGTGAGAAGAGAGAGAAAGCTTGATCAAATCCCTTTCCTTAGACTTAGGAAACACAAGTAATATGATATATTTAGGTGTTTAACACCAGGGAAGCAGTCAATAAATGTTAATGATTAGATTATTTCCTTTGTCAGGTTTGTTTTTTATAAGTTACCTAAGCAGCAAGACAAGGAAAGCAGACAGACTGGGTTAGAGTACCTATACCTCGACTCTACTACCAGAAGCTGGAGGAGGAGTAAGCAACTCGTGAATACCACGAAGAGTGCGTTGGGAAGGACATTACAACAGCTATATGAAGCCTGTGCCTCCAAGGTATGCTATAGTCAATCATTCATCAGAATTGTACAAAATGCATAAAACAGAATCTAAAGCTTCCAAGAGATTTGAACTGATAACCTACCTAACCCCCAATCCTGAAGTAAGCCGGCACAGAATCTGAATCAATCTAAGACCTTAAGGAATATGTCATCAGACTCCAGAGCAATGCCAAATTACTGGTACACTCAGCACTATATCCAATAGTATCACTGGGTGAGGTGTGAACTAATTACATATGGAAGCCTTCTGGCTGCCAGCCTCTGCCAATTCACTCAGTACTTGCTATCTTTTTCCTCCAACGGAAACAGAAAGGAGCCCCCTCCTGCTATAATGCGATATCGACCTGCAGTCAGTACGCCACGAGGGATGGATGGCGTGTGCTCTGGTGGTGATGAGTGGTGGCGGCCCACATAAAGGTTTCCTCTTGGTCTTCCTTTTAATTTATCATTTTCCAAATAGTAGCTTGAGAGCTAGGGCTCTAGAGCAAGGCCCTGAACTTGCCTGAATAAAGATTAAACCTGCTATGGGGACTTGATCAGGCAATGAGCTAACCAGCCAGAGGGATACAGGTAAGTAGGCCTCCTGGCTCACTGTGGGCAGTCCCCGTGTTCCAGGCACTGTCTGCTGTTCAGTGACAAGATACTGCATTCCAACCAGGGGTGACACAAAAAAAATCAAACAATAATATTCGGTTACATGCATGAGTATGCATTGCTAACACTCACTTATGGAGCAGTCAGTGTATAAAATGACTCTGCACTCACAGGGTGCTGGGCCTTTTCATATGTCAGTAAATTTAATCCCCACAATACTATATTAGACCCTAGTGCTCCGGTACAGGTATATCTGAGTATTTATTCAAAATGTGCAGAGAGCTGTCCGTATGTGTGTTAATATTCACTTTACTCACCTGCCATTAAGACCAGCCTTCAGAGCCAAATTACAAAGTACGAATTTATTTGTAAGGTGTGCCAAGCACCATTCTAGGTGCTTTTAAAAATTATCTAATCCCAGCAGCAATCCTGTTTTAAATTAATAGACTATTATGTAAAGTCAACACTGCCTGCAGCTGCTTCTGCTTTCCAAGGTTGGGGATGGAGGCCGGAAGCATAACCGATCAGTAAGAAAATCAGCACTTCCCTTGTTCCCTTCCCCCCTGGGCAGAGAAAGGAAAGAGCAACATGGTGGAGCCTCTGTCATTTACTTAAGTTGGGGCAGATGGTTCCCACTTTGGCAGAATATAATAATCATCTTTGGAGGCCCAAAACTAGCCCCAGAGCGCAAGAGAGCTAAACTGCTCTGCAAAATATAAAAGACTAGATGAGGGGCGGTGGCTCAGTGGTTGAGCATCTGCCTTCAGCTCAGGGCGTGATCCGGGGGTCCTGGAATCGAGGCCGGCATCAGGCCCCCTGCATGGAGCCTGCTTCTCCCTCTGCCTGTGTCTCTGCCTCTGTGTGTGTGTGTGTGTGTCTCATAAATAAATTTTAAAAATCTTTAAAAAAAAATAAAAGAGTAGATGAGACCTAGGAATCAGAAAGTTCAAGAAGCACAGAGGGAAACTGAGAGTAAGTCTGTGGTGATATAAAACCATTCAAGAAGAAAATAAAAAAAAACAAAAACCATTCAAGGTTTCATACCTTCAGTAAAACCTGCTCACATATAAGGCCTTGAGTGATAGATTCTAGAAAGAAAATGACAGTAAAGGGGCTGATTTCCATTTCTGATTGGCATAGATCCAAAAGAGGAAAAGCAACAATAGTGGGTGACATCCAAGTGAGATGGGGTATTCTCTGGAAGCTGGAACTATGTGCCAGAAGTGATAATAAGACATAACTCCTCCACCTCCTGACCTGGAATTCTAACAGAAAGCAGAATGCAAGATCAGACCAACTGATTTTATTTTTTGTTTTTTGTTATTTTTTAAAGATTGTATTTATTTATTCGTGAGACACACACACACAGAGAGGCAGAGACATAGGCAGAGAGAAGCAGGCTCCATGCAGGGAGCCCGATGCGGGACTCAATTCGGGGACCCCGGGATCAGGCCCTGAGCCCAAGGCAGAAGCTCAACTGCTGAGCCACCCAGGCTTCCCCAAAACCAATTGATTTTAAATCTCAGTTGTCAAGATGACCTAGGCCAATATCTCAGTACACTTGGGATTGTTTCCCTTCTTTTGCCTTTGTCCATAAGAACTTTCCATTCACCTTTGTAATGACGCTCCTCGAATTGTTGCAACTGCCAGTACTTGTCTGTCAATATTCCCTCGACTCGGGGCAGAGATTGTATGAGTCTTATTCAACAACTGGTAGTCAAACTAATACCCAGCCTATGTGTTAAAGAAATAAAGGTGTCCAGAGGCACACATAGGCCTACATATTCTTTTTTTTAGGCCTACATATTCTTAAATCCATAATCCTTCCTATTTATCAGAGAGCCTCTCTTCACTAGGGCTACATCCCATTTAGCCTTAGCTAGTTGTTACATTCCTGGTTAGAATAATAAATATTCATCTATTATAGGAATAAAGTTCCTCATAGAATCTTCCTCCCAGAGTCCCTTCACATTGCACACCAAAGGCACACAATGGCCTCATGACCACATTCAATGCTGGCTCACTGAATAACTAACTGTCAAAGTCCTCCAGCTGAGGATCTAAATGCCAACAGTAGCTATGGTCATTTGTGGAAAATGAGGGTAAGAAGATAGCTTCTTTTCTCGGATATTCCAAATATAGGAGCCAAGAATGCTTCACGGAGTATATGGCACATTAAAAATTTTTTTTAGATTACATCAAATAATGAAGCAACTAAGTGACTTAGTTATTGACTTTTTTTTCTGAGACAAAAGGAAGAGCCTCTTTTTTTTTTTTTTTAAAGGAAATGGGTTGTTCTTTCTTGCTTTTAATTATGTCCCTGAGATGTTTTCTAATATTAACATTATTGGCTTCAATAAAAATCACTGAATCATGACATAAATGAAATGGAACCACACGGAACAAATGTAAGCAAGTTTCCAAAATATGACATAAGAGATACCAACAAAATAATAGATCCATTTTTACTTAGAGAATTGGCCAACTGTTTAGAAAATTTACTCAGATTTTGCCTTCCCAGAGGAAATCCAATATCACACACTCAATTTCACTACTTTTTCTAAGCAGGAAAATATCAAGCAAGAAAGGTGAAGTAATGGATACGCTGAGAAATGGATTGTAGGAAAATCCTTCCCTGCAGAGAGGTAGTGGGAACAGAGAATGAGGAATCCTGATTAAACACAAAATGATGATGAAGCCGTGAAGCACAATGTAGGTAGAGGAAACCAGACCCTGACAGCCAGTTCTGCATTGTGTCTCTAATATCAGTGGAAAAAACCCAGGTGTAATCCTTGGCTGGTTGCTCCTACTTCATTTCCTGAACAAATATTTAAGTAGTCCTTTATTATACACTGGTTGTCAAATGAGAAACACAGTCCAAAACAACCAAGAGAAATAGGAATATTGCCCTTGCACGCACATCACAATGCATAGGGTTGGTTCCCTGTCACATAAGACGAAACCATGCATGGCTGAAAATGGACTTCCTGTTCCCTGTTCCCCCATATTGATGGGGAAGCTGTCTATTAGGAGAACGGGTGACTTCTCATGTGTATTAATGAAAGTTCCATATTGCAGTCTGGGTGGCTAGTAGAAATGTTGTGAGCATTTATGAGTTTAAGATTTACACCATTATAACCCTAATGTGTTCCTGCAGAATAACAACACAGCCTACCTACTATACAATGATGGGGTCCCCGCATCTGTGACTTACAGCAGAAAGTATGGACACACTAAAGGTATGACAAAGGCTGTTAGTTTCTCTTTCTTCCTGGAAATCAGCACTCTTTTAAACGTTCTATCTTGAATATTCTTATATTCTACACTAAAAGGATAGCTTTTCTTTTTAACAGTTCGAGTTATCAAAATGTCTGGGTTCTATATCACAAGTTGTAATTATATCATTTGACTTGGAAATCTCCTTTTCACAAATTCCATTTTATTTCTTAACATTTTTTTAAAGATTTTATTTATTTATTCATGAGAGACACACACACAGAGAGAGAGAGAGAGAGAGAGACAGAGACACAGGCAGAGGGAGAAGCAGGCTCCATGCAGGGAGCCCAATGTGGGACTCGATCCCTCGACTCCAGGATCACACCTTGAGCCAAAGGCAGACACTCAACCACTGAGCCACCCTGTGGCCCCTTATTTCTTAACATTTAAAAATATATGCTTTACAGCAGAAATTCAAATACTGACTACTGAGAACACCAGCCAGTCTGTGTGTGTATGTGTGGGTTTGTACACACACATTTCAGTCAGGTTCATAGAGGTATAATTTACATAGAATAAAATCCACTCTTGCTAGTGTACAGTTCCTTTTGAAATAAACATTTTTGAAAAATAGTTTTTTATATTACAATAACTTTGTTATATATTATAGTAATTTTTATTATAGGAACTTTTGTTATTTTTCTATTTATTAACTATGTTTATGTATATATGTTATCTAAAAATTCAAAATGCCGGGCAGCTCGGGTGGTTCAGCGGTTTAGTGCCACCTTCAGCCCAGGGCCTGATCCTGGAGACCCGGGATGGAGTCCCACGTCGGGCTCCCTGCGTGGACCCTCTTCTCCCTCTGCCTGTGTCTCTGCCTCTCTCTCTGTGTGTCTGTGTCTCTCATGAATAAATAAATAAAGTCATTTTAAAAAAATTCAAAATACCAGGTAAGCCTGGGTAGCTCAGTGGTTGAGCGTCTTCCTTCAGCTTAGAGCATGATCCTGGTGCCCCAGGATCCAGTCCCGTTTTGGGCTCCCTACAGGGAGCCTGCTTCTCCCTCTGCCTATATCTCTGCCTCTTTCTGTGTGTCTCTCATGAATAAATAAAATCTTTTTTTTAATTTTTTTTTAATTTATTTATGATAGTCACAGAGAGAGAGAGAGAGAGAGAGAGAGAGAGAGAGAGAGGCAGAGACACAGGCCGAGGGAGAAGCAGGCTCCATGCACCGGGAGCCCGATGTGGGATTCGATCCCGGGTCTCCAGGATCGCGCCCTGGGCCAAAGGCAGGCGCCAAACCGCTGCGCCACCCAGGGATCCCTAAATAAAATCTTAAAAAAAATAAAAATTCAAAATGCCAGCAAACAAAAATTGTAATCCTAAGACCCACTAGATACCATATTAATCCTTTCTACTTACTTTTTTATAATACGTATTTTAAAACATTTTTATGGGGATCCCAGGGTGGCGTAGCGGTTTGGTGCCTGCCTTTGGCCCGGGGCGCGATCCTAGAGACCTGGGATCGAATCCCACGTCAGGCTCCCTGCATGGAGCCTGCTTCTCCCTCTGCCTGTGTCTCTGCCTCTCTGTCTCTCTCTGTGTGACTATCATGAATAAATAAATAAAATATTAAAAAAAATAAAACATTTTTATAAAACTCTTGCAATGACTGTTTTCAACCATTTTTCAACTTAATACATCATAGATAATTTCCCATGGCAACAAGTATTTTTCAGAAGGTCCCAAACTCAAGGCCTTCAGAGACAGGCAAATGGATGTCAGCAAGCCAGGGGGGGAGAACTAGCAGATAACTGAAGCAGTGGAGGGGGCATATTTTGTCAAAAGGGGCAGATGGTACTCAACTTGCCTTTTAGGGATGCAATTTTTCAGGAGATATTGAAATTAGTGTTTGTGGAAAATTTCCCCAATTTTTAAATGTTGGCAATGAACTCAGTTTTAAAAATACTCTGCAAGCATAATAATATGTATCGACAGGCTAGATTTGGCCAGTAGGCTGCCACTTTGCAACCTCTGATTAAGAATATAATTTGTAATGGCTGTCAAATGTCATGAGCATTGAAAGCTTTTGATTTAGCCAAGTTGCCCTCCTGATGGTCCTATTAGCATAAAATGCAGCAATTTTTATAATATACCACATTCTCCAACCTCTTCTCCAACAAACTCCAACCACCATTCTCACGCCACTCTGTTAGTTGCTACAAGGGCTTGGAGAAAAGACTAGAAAGAGAATGGGACCCCATGTCTAGAGGGGGAGCTCTCTTTGTTAGCAGGTGCCTGACATCCTGTGGCATTAGTACCCAGAGGTCAGGATTTCAGGCAAACAGCGCACTCATCTGGGCAAAAGACAGCCCCTGAAGGTCATCCAGGAATATTAGGCAGCAGAACTTTGGACATTTTCTACCTGGACACAGGGACTGATTCTATCTAAACACACTGAGAGACCAATAGTGTGCTTTCTTAAAGTGTGTTCTTTGAAAAAAAAAAAAAATAACTGGCAGACATTTGGTGTCTACTCTAACAATAAGGCAAACCTGAATAGCTTTGTATTTGCATGGTCATACGCAAACTGGAAAGTCTAGTCAGCATACCAAAACTATCTCGATTTATTTATAAACACAGAAATAGTCACAGATGCCTGCTGGATAGGATTCATTTTGCCGTGTCACAAGATGATGAAAATCTCTGTTTTCTTTCTTTCCGGTTTTCATGTTATTTTGCTCTAGAAATCTTCACTAAACACAATTAATTGGGCTGTTTTGGCATGGCTTCTCCTTTAATTCTCTTTGTTTCTTGTTTCTGGGCTTGTGGAATTGACTAGTCTTCTACACGTAAGTGAGCATCGGTTTCTTACAACAAATTACTATAGGTACAGTTCTCCATCTGATATTTTCTCTTTCAACTCTTTTTTTAACCAGCTTTTGAAAATAGCTTAGCTGCTTAGCAGTAAAGAGATTCATTATCTGAAGCTTGCCAGGTGACTATATAGTTTAACAAGGTCAAATTCCAATTTAGCAAATCTGCAGTCTGCCAAAACAAATTCTCCTTGAGGTTTCGACGTGAAATTCCTCTTAACTCTTCACAGGGTGGCTGCCCTGGCTTTCTTTTTGGTGGCTTATTATCAGTAATGGGGCAATGTGATGTGTGCCCGAATTGGTTTTGAAATCTTTGAAAAACAAGCATGATTTTTGCGATTATTAATGGAATAAAACGTTAGCCCCAAATACAAATGGGCTTAGATGTTGCAGCTTTGAACTCTATTGTTGAATGGAGATTTATTTTTCTAATGGATCTGTATTAACTGTATCTTTGGTAGGCTTACTGCTGTGGAACAGAGTCCAGGGATTCTGGCTGATTCATTCTATTCCCCGGTTTCCTCCAACTCCTGAAGAAGGCTATGATTATCCACCCACAGGAAGAAGACACGGACAAACTGGCATCTGCATAACTTTTAAGTACAACCAGTATGAAGCAATAGGTAACATTAGAGTATGTTAAAAAAGAGATTGCAGTGTTAAAGAAAGGACTTGGAAATCTATTAATATATTAATGACTTAATCTATCTCTCTATTCATTAACACTCTGATACCTAGATTCTATTAGATTCTAATATTGGCGTTGCCATGGTGAGACTTTGAGCAGGTTCGCTTACTAGACCTTTGTTTCCTGATCCACCAGTGAAGTCTTTGAAATTGATCAGAGGTAGTATTTTCAAATGTCTATAGCCATGTGGCTCTGTGGGAAAGCAGACCTAACAGTTACAGATCTCCATACTTTTTGAGAGGAACTAGAAATCTAGGGATGGGAAGATGTGAGAGAGTAGGAAAGAGAGTATGGTCTCAATCTTATTTAAAGAAATAATTGTGCAGATTACATGTTGCCTGCAGGCCACCAACTTGACAGCTCCAAGCCACATGATCTTCCTTAAGATCCCAGGCTCCAATGGCCAAAAATACTTGGATTTGGAAAACTTCGATGGGAGAGAAAGACAAGTAGGAACACTGTTTTACCAATCACAGGAGGCTGCTAAATTGTAGTAAAAAGTGATTTACCTCTATATATGGGAGGTTTAGAATATGTTTTTCATCAAATGTCCATCTTATGACAAAGATTACTGAAGTTCTCATCCAAGAGAAACCCTAGTTTAACTAACTGAGTTCCAGTAATGATTATACAGATGAATAACACAGAGATTAGATGTACATGCTGATGAGTTGATCATTCTTCAAACTGATGATCGGTACACAGGAGTTCTCTTCTTTTGTATATGTATATATGTAAGAAAAAACGTGATCTCCAATGCGAGGCCCAATGCCTGGGTTTGAATATCAACTCCATCAGGTACAGGCTTTATAACCCTGTGCACACAACCTAAATTCTCCATTAATTCGTCTGTAAAATGAGGATGATGATAAAAGAACTTACTTAATGTGGTTGCTATCAGGATTGAATCAATAAATCCATGTAAAACTCATAGAACAATGCCTGGAAAGTAGAAAGTGCTCAATAGCTGTCAACTATTTTAACCAACAGTAAGTTGAAAGCTATTGGCTTAAACAAGGGAATACTTTTGGTGTTGCTTCTTGTTTGGTCTGTTTTTAATTCACAACAAGATATATAATATTGACAGACATTTCTGTTTGTGTCCTAATTCTCAATTTTTCTTTCTGTTTCTTAATTCAGATTCTCAGCTCTTGGTCTGTAACCCAAACATTTATAGCTGTTCCATCCCAACCATCTTTCACCAGGAGCTCGTCTACATGCCACAGCTATGCGCTGCTGGGTCCACCTCATCAGAGATCCCTGGCCAGCGCCTCACCTCACTTCAGTCAGCCCGGGGCCAAAAATTTATCCATTTTGCAAAGTTTGATTCTTTCCTTGACGGTATGAAAGATCATGATCCAACCATATGTAACCTTGCTGTTGGACTCACTTTAGATTGTATAGAGGAAATATTCTGATTAGTCAGGGGCAGAGAAGTAAAAGAGAAGGAAGGAAAGGGAAAAGAGAAGTCAGATCAGTTCAAACATTTGCCTGCTCTGCTTGAGTGGCACAATTGCCAATCCAACTGCCGAAGTCTCTCACAACCATCCAGCCAGGGGCCAGTGAAAATTTGCAGTCGCCAGCCTCCATTGAGCACAGAACCACAGCTGTCTCCTTTTTCCACTCCCTAAACAGCTATGTTAACCCTCCTTTATTCTCAAGTCCTTTACATTACCCTGCTTCCTCATTCCCAGCCTCGCTTTTTCCTTCGTAGAGAGAACAGAGATCACCAAGGAAAAACCACTTCAAGGACAATCCCCACCAAAACCGTATGGAGTTTCCTCAAAAAATTAAAAATAGAAATATCACATGATCCCAGAATTCCACTACTGGGTATCTACCCCAGGAAAACAAAAACACTAATTCAGAAAGATCTATGCATCCCTATGTTTTTGGAGCATTATTTACAGAAGCCAAAACTTGGAAGTAACCCAAGTGTTCATCAATAGATGAATGAATAAAGAAGATGTGGTATAAATACACAATGGAATATTACTCAGCCATAAAAAGAATGAGATCCTACCAATCGTGACAGCATGGACGTACCTTAAGGGTATTATGCTAAGTGAAATAAGTCAGACAGAGGAAGACAAAAACCATATGATTTCACTTATGTGTGGAATTTTAAAAACAAATGAGCAAACAAGCAAAAAGAGCAGAAATGGACCCGTAAATATATAGAACAAACATAATCCCCAAAGGGGAGTGGATGGAGGGATAGGCAGTATGGGTGAAGGGGAGCAGGAGGTACAGGCTTCCAGTTAATGGAAAGAATAAGTGACAGGGATGAAAGGAACAGCATAGGGAATATAATCGATGGTATTATAATAGGGTTGTATAGTGACAGATGGGAGCTGCACTCTGGTCGGCACAACATAATGGATAGAGTTGTCCAATCACTATGTTTTATACCTGACACTAATATAACTGTATGCCAGCTATACTTCAATTTTTAAAAATAGCTTTAAAAAAAAGGAAACCAAAACACACCCACTCTCAACAATCTTATCTGTTTCCATTCCTTTTCATGAGTTTTCTCTCATCCCTACAAAGCAGTACATCCCCTGCCTTGGAACCCATCCCCTAATACCTTGATTCATCCACTTTATCTCTTCCCTCTCGTCTGCCTCAATGTCCCCACTCTATAAGATCTGTCCCCTAAGTACACAAACATTCCTGAAAATACTCCCTTAGTTCTAGATCCCCTATATTTCTGTTTTTTTTTTTTCTTTTCTTCCAAATTTCTTTTTATAACACTCTTCAGGGATGCCTGTATGGCTCAGTGGTTGAGTGTCTGCCTTTGGCTCAGGGCGTGATCCTGAGGTCCAGGGATCAATCCCACATCAGGCTCCCTGTAAGGATCCTGCTTCTCCCTCTCCCTATGTCTCTGCCTCTCTCTGTGTCTCTCATGAATAAATACACAAAATCTTTTTTTTTTAATTTAAAAAAAAGACTCTTTGGGGCCTTCACTGGCTCCATGCTGCTTGAGTGCAGTCTTGTGTCTCTGTTTGTAGACACTCCAACCTCTCCCCAGTCACCAGCGACTCTCTTAGTTGACCTCACTGTCTTCTCTCCTTGCTTGCTTCCTTCCTTCCTTTTATATTAGATAAAATTTACTGAATGCCTCCCACTTTCCAAGCCCTGTGTTAGGTACCAGATAGAGATCCAAAAATTAACAGGACAGAAATAGCCTCTGCAGAATTTGGCACTGCTAAAACCATTTCTTCCTGAAACACTCCTCCTCCCTGATTGGTGGGAGGGTACAGACTCTTGGTCTTCTTCCCACTTCTTTAAGTCTCTTCTGCAAGGTCCTCTTCCTCTGCTTACTCCTTAGGTGACTGAGTTGCCACATGATCCTCTCTACTCTTCCTTATCTCATTCTACGTATTCACTCTAGGTGATTCCAGCAAGCCTTCGGGTGGTTCCCAAGACTAGGTCTGTACCCATACTTCTGAACTGACAGATGTATTCAACAGTGGGTTGGACATTTCTACTCGGAGGTGGCACAGTCACGCCAAATTCATCATTATCCCCCACAAATCTACTCTTTTTCTTATATTCTGCATGGTCAACAGGGAACTCTAGATCCCTCTTTTCCTCACCCCTCTATCAAGTCATCAAATTCAATCACTTCCAGGTCCTCAGTAATGCTCATATTTATCTTTTCCTCTCCAAACTTTCTGTCACTGCCACAGTCCACACTTGTGTTTAACATTACAGTTATAGTGACAACCTGATGTTTTCCCTATATCTAATCTAATGCACCTTTCTCAGTTCATCCTCCATATTGCCTCTCAATTCATATTTATGAAAATAAATCAGTTTCTATTAGTTCTTCATTAACACTTCTTTAAAAACTCCCCCATTGAGGGGCACCTGGGTTGTTCAGTTAGTTAACCATCTGACTCCTGATTTCAGCTCAGGTCATGATCTCAGGGTCATGGGATTGAGTCCTGCATCAGGCTCTGTGCTTAGTAGAGTCTGCTTAAAATTCTCTCTCCCTCTCCCTCTTCCCCTCTGCTCTGCTCTCTCTTTCTCTCTCTAAAAAGAAAAGAAAGAAAGAAAAGAAAGAAAAAAGAAAAGAAAAGAAAAAAAAGAAAAGAAAAGAAAAGAAAAGAAAAGAAAAAGAAAAGGAAAAATTGCCCCATCAATTTCAGGAAAATCCAAACATTTTGGCAAGATTTCCAAAGATCCCTAGAAGCTGACCCCTGGTTACTTCTTTAGCTTTATTCTTTCCAAAGATCTTTTCAGGACAAAAACATATATTGCTCTCTTGTTTGTGTGGAACAGAAGACATTTTTAAACACCAATGTCATCTCAGTAATAATGATAATAACCTTTATTTGCATATCACTTTAACACTTACAAAATGTTCCCCCATTCACTATCTCAATTGTGTTCTTATTATTGTGCTTGTGACATCCATATATCAGGGGTGAATGATGATTTCCATTGCTGAGGATATTTTCAGAGACTTATCTAAGTATAAATACTAACCTCGCTATCATTCTCCCTGTAAACTCTAGACATCTTTGTAGCCTGGATGGCTCAACATTTGAAGACGCACTTGCTAACAGAAACCTGGCAGCGAAAAGGACAAGAGCTTCCTTCAAACTGCTCCCTTCCTTACCATGTCTACAATGTCAAAGCAATTAAGATATCTGGACAGTCCTATTTCAGTTCTTACCAGGATCATGCCAAATGGTGTGTTTCCCAAAAGAGGACCAAAAATCGTTGGACCTGTATTGGAGACCTAAATCGGAGCCCGTACCAAGCTTTCAGAAGTGGAGGATTCATTTGT
Organism: Canis lupus familiaris; assembly: GCF_011100685.1. NCBI lineage: Eukaryota > Metazoa > Chordata > Mammalia > Carnivora > Canidae > Canis > Canis lupus. The sequence continues at coordinate 64,008,887 of NC_049227.1, read as the reverse complement.
ACCCAGAATCAGCGTATTTACCATGCATTTCAAGGACTGGTTTTGTATTATGAAAACTGCAACTGAACTTGGTGAAATAACATATGCACTATCATTTCCAATGCCAAAAATGGATCTTCTTCCATCAGATCCATTCTTTATATATTAAAAACCTGTGAATGTAGTTATAGCCCACATACCATCAAATAAAATGCTTTTCTACCATGTTTACCATTTTGTCTTCCACTTAGTGGCAATTTATCTACTTTGAATTTATGTGCCATAAACATAAATCATTACACATATCTAAAGTGAAAATGGATGGAGTGGAAGAAAAAATATTCTCGATTGTTCATAGATTGACTGGATATCTCCTAGATTAATTTCATCTCCTTCAAAAGATTTTCCTGACTCTCCTTCTCATCCCTTGTTGAAGGAAAAACATCTCTCTCTGTATCTCACACTCCTTTAGTCATCATCTTCTTAGAGTTCTTTTCATTGGCTAATGGTTGTCTTTTTTGTTATTCTTGCAGCTGCTCCTTTGTAATCTTGTGATCTTAGGCCATTCACCTGAATTCTCTGAGGTTTGGTTTCTCATCTACAAGATGGAAATAATGTCTAAATATGTTTAAACACCTAGCACAGAGCCTGGCAGAGTTGACACTTAAAAACACTGTGGAATATGAGTATGAATCCCCCTAACAAGTTAGAAAAGACAAAGAAAAGTTTAGAAATAAGTAATATTTTTCAAAAAAAAATTTAAGTTGGATTAGGATGAAGAAATAAAACAACCCACCTACCTGGGTTAAATAAAGAACTGTGACATAAAGGAACAATAAACAAATCTAACAATCTTCATTCCAGTGTGTTTTATTTTGGGAGTTCTGATCACTAACTATAACCGTGATATAAATAAACAGTAACAAATTTGCATTAAGTACTAATTGTTCAATAAAAATTTAAATATGGTTCCCAATTTCAAGAAAATTACAATCTAACAAGAGCAATCACAACAATAACTAAAGCCAGCACTTATTGAGCATTTACTATGCAGTGAACAGTCAACTCACATTTTTTATTTGATATTTATAATGATACTATAGAGTGGGAATCATTACATACCATTTTAGTGACAAGGAAACTAAAGCCTACAAAGCTTCAGTAACTTGCCCAATATTATAGAGGTCTAACTGACCTCTAAGACTATGCTCTTTACTTCTGTTCCAAGAGACAGTAAAGTAAAATAATGCTATATAGGATAATATATATATATAATGTCTCACCACCAACCAAAATTCAGGGGACATAATGGCATTAGTTAAATGAAAAGCAGACAAAGGGCAGCCTTGGTGGCTCAGCGGTTTAGCGCCACCTTCAGCCCAGGGCATGATCCTGGAGAGCTGGGATCCAGTCCCATGTCAGGCTCCCTGCATGGAGCCTGCTTCTCCTTCCACCTCTGTCTCTGTCTCTCTCTGTGTGTCTCTCATGAATAAATAAATAAAATCTTTAAAAAAAAGAAAAGCAGAGAAAAAGCTAAGTTTGTCTTCCTGTCAGAAGCAAAGATAAGCTAAGGAAATAGTGAATACTAGCTAGCTAACTTACATGCTTGAATGTATGAAGAGATTGGAAAAATATGTTTTATCCTCACAGAAAGCATCTGAGCATAAATAATTCCAATAAAAAAGGATTAAAAGAAAAGCTAAAAAGTACAAGATCCTGACTTTAAAGGTGAAGACGGTCAGTACTTTAACCAATAGCACAGATAGAAATGAATGAAAAGGAAAAAGAGAAAGCAAAGGTCAATTGAAGAAGAAATTTTATTGGACTAAAAATACACACAATAGATATGAGTTTCCCCCAAAAGGTAAATCCAGACCTTTTACAAAAGTGGTTTTATCTCAAGCTCAACAGAAGAATCTGAAGGAGAGGAGAATCACAATCAGAATCTAAATAAAGAGTATAAGGATGTGACAGAAAAGAAAAAGAAGATGCTGTCCTACTGGCAATGCACAGTAAGAATGTGCTTCCCAGTGAAGGGGAGAAGGGCAGTGACTAGACTCTGCTTGAGGAAGGAAAGAATGCTAGAAAGGAATTGAACAACCCTGGTAGGTAGTTCAAGGATATCAAATACTGACCTTGGGAGGAAAGACTGTATCTTGGTGTTGGTAGTTCCCCCAGGCTTAGGAGCTTAGGGGTAGCCACAGAAGACCGAAGAAACTAGTATTGCTCTCTTTCTCAAGAATATGCCCAAGCCAGTTATCCAATCATAGTGATTCTTAGAGGGACACTGTGGGGTATCCTAAGGATAATAATATAATTGGATGGAAATTGAAACTTTTGAGATTATAGGTGTGTGTTTTCATTTGGTTTCCTTTGGGAGAAAGAGAAGGATATGGGCGATATCAATGAATGAAATTTAAGTTCTAAACTATGATTTAAAATGCTGGAATTAAAGACTCATGTCTAAGATGGGAGTATACTTTACAAAAAAAGTGTAAGATTGTATTTGGCCAGACATTACTTAATGTAATCGCAAAGGAAGGATATTAAACACAGAAACAGATCTATGGCAATAATTAGGGTAGAAAATGGCGATTCAGAAATTCCAAATCATTTCTGCTGTTCCCTCACATGTTTCTTACATGTGAGCTTCTTAGAAAAGCTTTTTTCCCCTGTATATATCATGTGTCCCTTTTCTCTCCAGCTCCAAATGCTTGTGACACAAAAGAAAGTAAGTCATATGGCATCCCAAGGCAGTAAGATTCAGAAAGAGTTTGAGGTAGGGATATCACGACTGAGTCTTGGTGCTTGAGTACTTGGTCTGAAAGGTCATGTCCACTGGAGATAAGATCATCATTGCCTGCCTTGTGCTTGCTGAAGCAGAGGCTGGAGAATGCTGTAAGTGCACCCCAAGTTCAAAGGAACACAGAGTAATATCAACTCTAAATGTCCAGTTGCCAGAAGAGTTCCTTGTGGAGTCCAGCTGTTCTCCTTAGTCACATATTCTATGACATACCACTGTATTCTTTCATTAAGTAGCCCATTTTTAGCTTAAGTTGGTTTGAGTAGGTACCTATTTCTTGCAAGCAAACAATTCTCATTAAAGTTATGTAGAAACAAGAATGACAGTACTAGTGTAGTGCCAAATCATTTCAATTAAAATAATAACTGAGGGGGGCACCTGGCTGGCTCAGTCGGTCAACCTGCAACTCTTGATCTCTGATTGTAAGTTTGAGCCCCACATTGGGTGTAGAGATTACTTACAAATAAAATCTTTTAAAAAATAAATAAAATAAAAAATAAAATAATAACTGAGAGATGGGTCAGACACAATTCTCACATTCCCACAATCTCGGAGGTTTTACATACTAACACAGAATAGGGGTTATACAGGAAGTATACTTGAGCTTGTGGTGTGGCATGGTAAATAAATGCACTCTCACGGGAATAAATATGAAGGATTTGGTGGGAAAGAATAAGAAAGAGTAATGATATAGCTTCAAAAATCTGGACATTTACTAAGTGTCTCATTCAGCTAAACAATTTTTGATTAATTTGTGGCTAAACACACTATTTCATTTCCCAAAGAGTCAATGAAATGACCGGATGAATTTTAACTCTGAACCTAAGACCTGCAAGCAAGAGTTTGTTGGTGAAATGAAAGAAATGGTGCCCCAGGAGAAAAGTATCCCTGGATGATCATCAGAAAAAGAAAAGTTGAATGTAGTTCAAGTTTAGAAAGTCTAAGATTGAAGTACAGAAAACAATACGATTCCAAGGCTGAAGATTCTTAAAGGGAATACAGCTCAAGAGTTTAAGATCAAAAAGAAATGCTGATTATGTGATTTCTCCACGAGGAAGAAAGGGAGAAAGCAATGTAATTACACAGCCTGCTTTCTCATAGGCTCTTCTATAAATTAGGTACATACAAAGCATGGGGAGAAAAAGCCCATTGAACATAGAAGAATAAAAGAATGGCACCAACCTATGTAGGATTGTGTGAAACTGTAATGTGAAACTTGTTGCAAAAAACGCGAAAATCAACAAAACCTGGGCTTATATTTAATCAGGATTACATTGGAACTAATAGGAGTTTGTGCATGTAAAAAAAAAAAGAAAAGAAAAGAAAAACCTCCCCCCAAAATAAAACCTTTGTGTCTTTTATTTCCATCTTCTCCGTAAAGATGAATGGTATTCAAACTAAAAAGGTAGAAAAAAAAAGTCAGAAGAATTAAATCAAGACCTCTACAAGGTAATCGTCAGAGAGCACACAGCTCCCCCACAGTGAATTCATGTTTCCAGGCTCAATAAATGACAGTGAAAACTACTGAAAGACCAGAGATCATTAAGTAAACACAGAAGACAGGCAAATGTCACTTTAATTTTTAAAATCGGATGGTGGATGTGTTCTTAAACGTAGTACCCAGAATGTTTCTGCTTGGCTCTATAAAGGGCCAGATTTTTAAGCACTTACCAAACAATCAGCTAGACAATCTGCAGGTGTGAGCATGAATGAGGTAGAAGAAAGGAATAGCATGAGCAAAGTCTCAGAGACAGACCTGAGGAGTGAACCACAAGGAGTTAGGCTTAGCTAGAGAAGAGAATATGCTTTAGGAACTTGAGAAAAAAATGAGACTGGACACATAGAGTAGAGTCACAATGCAAGGTGGGAACTTAAAGCCAAGCTGCGAGTTAAAACTCAAGGGGCAAGATCTGAGTATTCTTTTTTAAGATTTTGTTTATTTATTCATGAGAGACACACACAGAGAGGCAGAGATTAGGCAGAGGGAGAAGCAGACTCCCTGCAGGGAGCCTGCTGCAGGACTCGATCCCAGGATCCTGGGATCATAACCTGAACTGAAGGCAGACCCTCAACCACTGAGCTACCCAGGTGCCCTAAAATCTGAATATTCTTGAGAAGATTAAAGAAACATCATGAAAAAAGCAATGATTTAAGGGAAGTTAGTCTATGGTAAGGTCTGAGCCTTAAAACTGATTTAGACTAAATCATGTCCCTTCCACTTGAAAACAATTTATTTCTATTCTATTCTATTTTAGGAGGCTCTGACAATAATCCTGATGTGAAATAAGAGGTCCTGACCTAAGACAGTAACAAGTGAAACAGAAAAGATGCATGTGAGAGACATTTCAAAAAGGAAAAAAAAGAAAAAGCTGCCAGGATTTCATTTCTAAATTAATAATAACTATACCTATTTCCATAATGGGAACCCAACATATACTGAGTACTCAAAAATATTCGCTTATGTACCGTAAAAGACCCCACCATTGAACACTGGCAAGATAAATACAAGCCTTTGTGTGAGGATGGTCATGGATTTGCACATATTCCCTCGCTCAGATTCCTTTGTCACCTGCAGGTGGCTGGCCAATCATGGCCAGGTGGAAAAGATGTCCTCTATTACAAATAGGCAGCCTCTATGACCTCTGTGGCTGTGACCTTATTAGGATCATGCCCCGTCTAGACCAGTTGTTATAACCTTCTGTGACCAGGCCTAATACTATATGAGGCAGTGCCATAAAGGGATTAAAGTGATTTCTTATCCATCTTGCCAGCACTTAAACATTCAAATGAATGTAATTCAAATTGAATGAATGTAATTCGTTCCAATTAATCACTTTAAAAGCCCATCCCTTAGTATCATCCTTCCCACTCCTTCTGACACTTCTCTTTACAAAAGAGTTTCAGAAAACACACACCAGCCAAACAATTAAAAGCTCTCATCACTCTCTGTTGAATCCCTTTTGAAATGTCACCACAACTCCCTGCCTTAGGCAGTGATGGTTAGAGATCAAGACCCTGCTGGCCCTAACCCCATTTCATGCCTTCTTCCTTATCAACTGGCCTCTTTCTTCTCTTTGCACTTGACTCATTTATTTCTAATATTGCTTGATTTTTGTTGTTTTCCCCCCATGTTTTCCAAAGCTCTTTGAAGGAAATGTTAACTATATTATTATTATTTAAATGAATTCAGGATGAATTGTGGAAAAGCTACTAAAAAACCCTTGAGAACCCAGATGAATTTGGGAAGCAGCATAGTACAGTGTAACAGCTCTGGAATCACACAGCCTGGGTTTGGAACCTGGCTCTGCCGATCTTGAGCAATTACCACCAGTGTGACCTTGAACAAATTATTTAACCTCTCTAAGTCACTTTGTAAACTGAAGAACAAGAACGTTAATAAGAATAAGATAATCTCTGTAAAAACACTTAGTGACTGTGTGTTCTGCATATACAGAATTTCCCCATTTTCCATTTTACACTGTCAGTACAACAACAAATATTAACTATATTAATTAATCTTATTAATTCCGAGGTTGAGGGAAAAGCAGAGGTTCCTTCTGTAGTGCATTCCAAAGACCACTCAATTCCATAAAGAAATCATTCTCATGGATTAGCCTGAGTAAAGGAACACAGAATGCCATTTATATGAATTATTCCCTTTCTCCATGGTGATAGTGTTTTCTCAACCACAAATAGACAAACAAATAAGCGCCAGTCATTTTTATTTTACTTTATCTCACACTTGAGGAATCAGGAGGAAATGAATGGAAGAAAGAAATGCTCTCAGAGAAGAGGAAGTACAGGCATAAACCTTCCCAACAACTGTGACAATTCTTTGCAAATGTTTTCAGTGCAACATTCCGGAGCCAACTAAAGGGTGCTGCCGTCATTATTTGCAGAGCAACAGGCAGGAGGCCCTTCAGGAGAGCAGGGCTTTGGAGATTTAAATTCCAGTTCTGCTGCTTTGTGCAGCCTCAGGTGACTTACCTAAACCCTCAAAGCCTTGATCTCCTCATCTGTGAGTTGGAGAAAATGAAGAAAAGTAACATTATGTGACAGTCTTATGCAAGGTAAACAGGCAGTGTATATTGCATCTGGACTCCCTTAGGGCCAAATAAACCTGTGTGTTCTAATCAGGGTTTCTAGGCTACATCATTGGAAGTGTACATGGTACTTGGGTACAAAGGAAGACTTTGTATCTAGACATTAGGCCCCCGGGTGTTCAATAAATATTTGATCATTTGTCTTGGCTTCCATGGAAGCACTTTGTGTACCTGATATCTAGTCTAGGATCTCCTTCATAACATTTGTAGGCAGGGAAGCCACAAGCTTCCTAGGTCGGCACCATACTCACCTAATCCCAAGATCCTGTCTAGTTCATTCACCACTGTTTTTCTTCATTTCCTGTAGTCTCAGAATGTTTCCAGTGGTTTGGCAAGGAGAGACATCCGAGGAAGGCAGTCTTTTTTAAATTTGTTTGGACTGGTGAAGGTTCCACTATGTTTAATTATCACTTTACCACTGGGAGGTATTTTAAACAGAATTGAAGGAAAAGGAGTAATTTAAATTACTATCCTAAACAATAAATTGCTCTGTTACATATGTACAACCTCCAGAAAAAAGGGGGCTGTCTCATTTTTTTCCATTTTGGGTGAGAAGACTGTCATAATCCCCAGAGGCTATTGATTCATGAGGGGTTGGTGAGCTGCTGATTTAGGAGAGTGTAGGTAGGTGGGTGGATGGGGAGAGGTCCTTTAGAGTCAGGGAAGTGAAGCAGGACAATGGAAATCCCACACTTCCATGCATATGTTGCGGGGGGCGGGGGCGGGTGGTGGTGGGATACATTGGTTAATTTTGAAATGACTTCATTTAATAGATTTTTTTTGCATTGCTTTTCTATTTTTTATCATAGTTTAAAATTTTTTATTTTAAAATACTTTTTTTCTTAATAAAAAGAGATACATGTTCATTGAAGAATATTATAATACTCAGATAAACAAAAGGAAGAAAGCACAAAGTAGAAGAGCACATCAGGGATTGCCTGGGGCTGGAGGTTGGGGGAGCTGGAATTGATTAGAAGGAGCATGAAGAAACTTCCAGGGGAAGATGCAAATGTTTTGTCTTGATTGTGTGAGGTGATTACAAATGTGTATACATTGTCACATTCAAGCTGTATGCTTAAAATGAGTGTTTTTTTTTTTATTGGAGTTCAATTTGCCAACATTTAGCATAACACTCAGTGCTCATCCCACCAAGTGCCCCCCTCAGTGCCCATCACCCAGTCACCCAACCCCCCCGCCCACCTCCCTTTCCACTACCCCTTGTTCGTTTCCCAGAGTTAGATGTCTCTCATGTTTTGTCACCCTCACTGATATTTTCACTCATTTTCTCTCCTTTCCCTTTATTCCCTTTCACTGAATTTTATATTCCCCAAATGAATGAGACCATATAATGTTTGTCCTTTTCTGATTGACTTATTTCAAAATGAGTGTATTTTGTATGCATTTTGTATGAATATATGTAAATTGTACCTTATAGAGCCAGTGAATACTTTTCAGAGTACTTCTGTCGAAACCCATACAGAACCACTGTTAATACTCTTAAGTACATTTTTTCAAATGATTTTCTACGTATCTACATATATATACACATATTTATTTACACAAAAATGGTATCTTTTTAAATCAAATGTAACTGGTTTTTATCGATTTTAATTTTTTACTCTCCTACTTGGAAGTAGATTTTACCACCATAACCAGCTGCTCCCACAGAACTTATTACATAATACCCAAGGGAAAAAATTGCTTTGGGGAGAGAGAAACAGAAAACTATTTTTCCCTCTTACAGCCTTCAGGATCTCCTTATTGGTGACTTAACAATCATTGCACACTTAATAGGCAGGGTCTCGCTACATAAATGTTGGATGGCGACACTTGCCATTGATAATTTAATGGCAACCGACTGCTGAGAAACCCACTGGCGGTTGCTGCCACAGTCCTGACTACACCACATATGCCTCTGAAAATGTGATCCTAATCCTACCTCCCTGTGTGTGCCTGATGTAAGACTATACAAGCCTCTATATCTCGAGTTTTACTAGACATTTTCAAGGAAAGGACAATGGAAAAATCTGACCATTTTCTCCAGAGGCAAAGCTATCATTATCCAGAGGTAATTGGAAGACGGGGAACACTTTACCTCTACCCTCCTAGAGTCTCCAGCTGGGTCTGAGGATTAAACTAACAAAACTAATTAATAGGGAAAAAATCCTGATTTATTCAATATAAGTTTTCTGTGACATGGGAGCCTCCATAAGGAAATGAAGACCCAAAACAGTGGCAAAACCTAAATGCTTTTATACTAGGTTGGTCATTAGAGACAACTGTGGAAAAGCTACTAAAAAATGTGGGGAAGCTACAGGAAGAACGGAGTCATTTTAACAAGGTCTGTTTGTACAGAATTCTCTCAGCAATTCTCTCAGCTTCAACTCCCTGATTCTGGTGATAAGAATGTTTCTTTTCTCCAGGTACAGGAAAGACACCTTTCACATGGGAGTTTCATCTCCTGCTTTTAGGAAGAAAAGGGAAGGTGAGAGCACCCTTCCTGAGCTGGCTATTTTTCAAGTGCCTTCAGCTCAAAATAACCCTCTGCCAAAATTGGCATATTTTGGAGTGACATTGTGGTTTCCTTCATAATTCTGTACCCCTCAGTGTCAGCTCCTTCTTGTCTAAGGGAGATCTCAGGAATGAGGAAGGAGCCAGAGAAGGTAAAGTGAAACCATCTCTGCAGTTCATATGGATGTCAGTGTACAGACCCACTTGCAAAGCAGCAATTATCACCTGCCTCTGCCTCTGTGTGCGCATGTGTGCAGATACACCAAAGAAAGAGGTATACCTCCCCCCAGGGGTGTTAGACAAAGCTTCTAACCATAGGGTAATCTGTCTGGGATGAACTGGTTCCTAGAGAACAGGAAAGGAAACTATAAAAATCTAGCCACTTTTACCAGGGACAAAATAATTTGGCCCCATTGACAGGAAAACAAAAACAGAAATAAAACACTAGTCGGATTTCATGAGTCACCCACAGCAATGCCCAGGAGCTCAGGACCATATGCAGATGAGGGTTTAATGAGAGCCTGCTGATGACTCAGGTCTTTTTTTTTTTTTTTTTTTGACTCAGGTCTTTACGCCTCCAGAAGGAAGGCTAGTGCCTGGCGACCACGAGGAGGCCGAATCAGGCCTCAGGGCTTGCCTTTTGTGTCTCTAGACTGAAGAAGTCAGATTTGCAGCTTCCTCAACTCCCACCTGAAGAACAGATGGGGACCCCAACACAGGAAGGCCCGGGTTCCTTTGGGCCAGGGCTCTGCACGATGGCACCTGAGGGGCTGAACAAGTTGTCCCGTGTCCGGGCTTGCACTTTGGGGATGGCTGGAGATGCTCTCAGGCCCTCACCCAGTGGCCGTGTGCAAAGTGAAGGCAACACACAAAAAGCAGACTCAGGACACACTGATGAAAGTGGCAAAGTGACAAATGACAGGGTGGGGAGACAGAGCAACTCTAAATTCACAGTTGTCTGGAGCCATTTAGTATTGGGCTAACAGCCCCGAGGACCTCAAATGTTCCTGAGAGCATGGCGGTATTATAGCATTGGACAATGACTGATGTTCAAAGTGAATCATCAAGAAAAGGTCAAATTATGTTCAGAACATTTTGTTTAAGAAGTCAAAGTAAAGCATTTTGGAAAAATCACTTTTCAAAATAAAACAAAGTCATCGTTCAAGTTTGGGTTATACATTTGGCTATTAATAGTACCTCCACTTAAAACAATGGTATATTCTATGTTATTATATTAAATATCCTATCGAGAGAGAATTGATTTTTATCTTATATAGTCTATTGATATATAAATATATATACACATATATACTTATTTTTAAATTCCATATCTTCCTTCACCTTCTAGGACCTGATATCATGTTTACCTCTTCCCACATTTCCAACCACATGCTCTAACAGAGCATCTCTAACAGAATGGCACTTAAAATGTCCTATATTCAAGACTCCTCAGTCAGACCTGCTTATCAGACCTGCCCCTCCTCCATTTTTCCCCCATTTGGGAACCACTCATCCAGTAACCCAACTTTGGAGACATCATAGAATTTTCCTTTTCCTTCCTCCACTTATCCAAATAATCACCACTTCCTCTTGATTCTGCTTCTTCAATAGCTCTCCTGTCACCTCTAGCCTGCCTCCTATGCGCTGCTTTCCTTGTATCTTGGATCAGGTTAGGGCCTCCATCCTTATCGTCACACTTCAGGTCTTGATTCCTGAACTTCTGTGTTGTACCACTTGGCTTCTCTTTGGAAGTTTGCATTTGGTAATCTGGATTTATTCTCCTTCACTACCCGGGACACGAGGTTCCGGTTCTGTTGTGCAAACCAAAGACCACTCTTCTTCTATTCTTACCACCACCCTCCATAAGGATGAGAGAGAAACAGGATACTTCCTCTTGACTGAGGTCACTCCCTCACAAATCATAGCCCAATAATAAGTAATTTATTATTCTGTATTGGAATGGCTGGCTCCTTTGTTGTCTTCCACTTTATGCTCTGAATTATTTTACAGTTTTTTCAATATTTAGATCATCAGTGGACCTGGTTCTATTATCTGCTTTGTCCCTTGGTTATTAGCCATATTTTATTGGCTCATCACATATCTATTAATTTTATATCATATGCCAAACATTAGACATGAAATTATCATAAAGAGTCCAAGTGTTACCTTCTACGAGAGAAGGCTCCCCCCTTTTCTCCATTAGGCAGAGAGAGCAAGGGTTTGATTCCTTCAGTTCATGAGAAATTGAGATGTGTTCGGTCTGAATTGCAATTTAACTGAGATTTGCTCTACCGCTGACCTGCCCCTGTTCCTAGGGCATGGCTCTCCTGGGCTTGGATTTCTGAGCCTAAGGGCCTTTATCTCCTTGGCCATAATAGATTGCAGGAGATCCAGCACTGCCCTTCGGAAATCCCAGCCCAGCTCTTCAGCCTACTTGTCCCCAACAACTTCAATATCTGGTAAATGTCTTAAGGAGAGACTAGAAGTATTTTGAAACAAGGTTCTCCCTGGAGGTTCTCTGTTTCCTAAGCATTTCGAATGAAGTCTGTCTTTTAGAAGATTTTACCCTTGCTCTGTAGCCTCCTGTGTAGTACTGAAATTCAGCAACTATATTAGGGGAGAAATCAGCCATGTGTTTCAGTCTCCTCCTTCTTATTCATCACATTATCCTTTTATAACTGTTAAGAACTTTACTGGTTTTTCTTTGCCCCAGCAGAGGTTCTCTGGGTAAGCAATCCTTTTACCCAAAACTCTAAACATAAAATGCCCTAGGAAAAAAATATCAGATGGAGTCAGCTTACTTTGGAAAAGATTCGTTCTCTCTCTCTGGAATTTTAGTGTGTGTAATCCTCAGTGATTCCTCAGGTTCCATAGCAACCTGATGCCTTTAAAGTACAATTTTTGTCATTTATACAGGCTATCCTAATTGTTGTACTGGGACTGTTGGTCTGCCATGGTCTGCTACATCTTATCCAGAAGAGAAAGTCTCAGACGAGATTCTTTTATACCTATCTCAGTTTTGTGCATAATGCATAATAGCATGCCAAGCAAATTTTAAATTAATGAATAAAGAGATCATTTAACTTTTATTAAAGATCTTATTTATTTGAGAGAAAAAAACACGAGCAGGAGAAGGGAAGGGCAGAGGTTATTTCTCTCCCCAATTCCATAAAGAAATGGAAGCTGGAAAATGTTAAGGGACATGTCTAAGTGTTGAAAGGTGATAAATGAAAGAGTTGGATTCAAACATTGCATGTTTGGTTCTCAGTCCTGAATATTTTTCATTGTACTTCAGCTTTCTATCTGATATGTTTTCAGGTTTCCTATAGGGTTCAACTAGAATGCCTAAAATCCTTCAACCTACAATCTTTCCTAAGTACTATAGAAATATAAAATATAATTATGAATGAGCTGTCCCAAAATAATACTGAAAACACTTAGAGTTGGGTAAGGGACTTGAGTTAACTACCTCTTGTTGATGGAGATAGTTTTTCCTTCTTCAGATGACATTTCATTGTCTGGTCAGATCTGAACAGCAATAATAATTGGTAGGATGAATGAGTATTTAGGATTAGAGATGGATTTGTGGCAATAGTAGTGAGTAAATCTAAACCTCACAGGTTAGGTTAACCTCTGAGTTAACCAGTCATAGATCAAATTGCATTCTATGATGGAAGAGTATATTGGTAAAAACGAAAGCTATCTCATTTGTTTCTTTAAAATTCACTACTTAAATAACAATCTTAATGTCATATGTTAAAATATTTGTTGTTATTTGGAAAAAGAGAAAGAGTTACTGAAAAAGAAACCCAGCCATTTTAGAAACTAGGTGAATAAAATGCACACTTGTTATCATAATGAATTAGATTTCTCTTTATTCATAATCATGTACATCCTTTGTTATTTATTTCTCTCAAAATGCTTACAAAAATTTTTTGATGCCATGCTTCTTCTATTCAGGGTACAAAAAAGATGAAGGAAAAGTGAGCTGGCAATGTGTTTAATCAGGTATATTATTAGATAAGGATGCGTGTGAATTATAAACTTTAGTTAAAGCATCATCTCTAATTCTTTCTTTATAAAATGTGTATGGGAAATAGGAGATACAAACTTCTCACTAGATAAGAATTTTAGGAAGTAAATGATTATCAAGAGTCCTGGATTCTTTATTATTTCTGCCTGTAAGCTATTATTCTCGGTGAGTGGGAGGAATAATTATTATAAATACTGTAATACTTTCAGAAAGAATTGTCCTTACCTGTTTACCTCCTGTGTGTATACATTGCATATATATGGAGAGATAGATACAGATTTTCTATATATCTTACAAAGATATAACTAGATCTATTTAGCTATACACATATAAACATAAACACACACATGTACAGAGATATATGTGTATGTACTTACGTACACATGGGGTACATAGGCACTGTATGTGCATCTAAGTCTATATATACATACAGACATGTGTCAAATTATATCTTTTGTGTAAATTAATATGTAGCTATTTCCTGATCTTTCAAGATGTTTTCAAATCTGTTCTATCATATCTTCTTCATAAAAGTATGTGAGGTTAATAAAAGAAGAAATCAAGCTACCAAGAATCCAGTGAAGTATTTTGTCCATGGTCACGAGCAGGATCCAGATGAGAGCTCAGTCTCCTGACTCTTCCTTTTCATGGTGCTGCCACCCTGACTTGATAGGCTTCACTCCAGCTGAGGGTGGCAAGGACACCATGTCCTCACTGCGATCTCCTTGAATCAGTGCACTTATACAAAAGGTCATTTTAGACAGAAACCTGGTTTTGACTGATTGCTCTCACTGTATTGACCAGTTTAAATAAAATGAGCAAATCGGTGTCTGTTTCTGTGTCACATAGATGGTGCCAAAACACTGACCAGGTGCTGTAACACTACCCTCTGTGACCCATTTTACACCCTGTCTCCTGAATTAAATAAACATCTCTCTCTCTAATTGGAATGTGACCGAAAGGCAAGATGGAGAGGATGAAAAGACAGCAGATGACATCTTCTTAAGCAAACACTATTGAATTACAAAGGCAAAAACCCCCGCTATTTTTAACAATTGCAACCACGAGGGAGCAAATGTATCGATCGTATCATTGTTTTTTTTCCCTCCTTGTTGCTAGGATGTGGTCTATATTAAAGAGTTGTTGCCTTGGTGAAAATCTTCCCAGAGCAAAGTAGTAGTGCTCCCCCTGCTGACCAAGAAGCCAGGTTGGTTTTGTTTTGTTCTGTTTTCCCAATTTAAAACAAAACAAAGGCGACTAGACATCTTTAGGAAATAGCTTAGGACTTTGCCTGCAAAATTGTTATTTCAAGGATATTAGAAACTTACTGCAACAACACTGGGTATTTTCTTTCCTGCTACATACCACTACATGTTAAGGCAAATTCTGACCAGGTGCCAGATTTCTCTCTGCTTGGGGCTATTTCTTTGTTTTATCTCTTTTAACTCAGGGTGAGCCTGGAGAGTAAGACCTTTCTCACCTTGATAAGTTAAGCAGTTTGGGTGCCATCTGAATTTCTGAAACGGCCCAGGGCAGGAAATTGCTTATAATATAAACAAGTGATTTTTGCTCATCACTAGTTACTTGTATCAGAGGAGAGGGAGAAAGAAAGAGAAATCCACAGGGTTTTGGCATCTTGCAGCATGGAAAATTACTAAAAGCCCCAGCACTGAAGCCGAAAAGTGGTAGGGATTGAGTGGTCAGATTACGGACGGGTGGACGCACCCTGCTGAATTTGTAGGGCCTGCAACCTATCCAGTCAGTCGTTACCAGAGGGAGTAGGGTTCAAGAGAGGGGTTGAGAAATGAATTTATCAACTTAAAAATCATCAGAGTTGAAGTCACTGGTGTGGGTGAGGTCATCAAAAGAGGAAATATAGAGACTGAAGAGAAAAAGGCTGAGCATGGAAACTTGGGGAACATCACCAATGTTAAAGAATGGGCAGAAGAGGAAGCATTAGTGGAAACTGAGGCAGAATCCTCAAAGATATGGGAAGATAACTAAGAGAAGTTATTATGAGATTGACCAAAGGAGGAGAAAATGTCAAAAGAGGGAAGTCAACAGTGTCAAAAACCAAAGGGAAACCAAGTCTAAGAACTTAAATCATTGGTTTTGTTATTTAGGAGGTCCCTGGTGACCGCAAAAGAGTATAGTGATGGAGGCAAAAGCCCAGTTTTAGTGATAGTTTAAGTGATAAATGAGAAAATAAAAGTAAAGAAGACGAACAACACAATGGAGAAATTTGGCAGTGAAGCAGAAGAGAAAGCATGGTGGCCACAGGAAAGAGTGGGGCAGAAGAAACTGCCCTAAGACCAGCTGACGTGAATGTGCTTGGAGGTTAATGAGAAAGAGCCACTGAAGAGCGAAAGACAGATGAAAGAAGAATGAGTGGTTCTGACAGCTTCAAGGGACGTTGGGAGGGGAAAGGATCAAGAGCACATACTGAGTCTTGGATACTGAGTCTTGGAAATGAATAGAACACATCTTCTTCTGAGACAGTTGGACCTCAGGAAAGAAAGTGCAGATGATTTCTGAATGGTGGTCGAGGGGGATGATTTCCAGAGGACCACAGTGAGATGAGGGTTTAAGGAGACAGGTAAAGGTTTTTACTGCTAGAGCAGTTGCTGAAAGAGAAAAGGAAACTCAAACCTACTAAATCTTCTACTAAAGATTTATAAAGGACTCCCTGGGCAGTATTAAGGGGACAGAAAGACTGCTAATATAATGATGGAGATGAGCACCAACACAGTGGAGAGTTTTTTTCTCCAGCAGCAACACATACACCGAGGACATGAGAAAAAACAGTGAGTAATAAGGCTGATTCAGAGTTCTGGATTGCCATGGCCAATGGAATGGCAAGAGAGTATTGTCCTGGTGAGACTGTGGCAGTGGCCAGCTGGCTGTGGTGTGCCAGAGGAACCAGAAAGGCAATGAAGCTGGTGTGGAGAGAAGGGATTGGTTGGAGGGTGGAGGGTGGAGGGGTGTGGCTGATGGCTTGGAAAACAAAGATGAGATCCAGAGATCCCAAAGAGACTGAGAAGCCCATTTAGTGAGAGAGTAAACTTAGATTGAGGAACAGAAGCTGGAATCTGGAAGGGGTTTTGAGAACTCAGGATGTCTGGGATAGAGCAATTGTTGGTCTATGAATTGTTGGAGGGGAATGTACATGACACTCTCTGAGACAGAAAGAAACTGAATCCAGATGCCAAAACTCTGAGAGAATTCCTCACAGGATGTGACAAGATAAACCTAAATATCAGGTTATAATGATTATAAAGATGGGAGTCTATAATAGGATCCCATTTTTTTAAGCTCCTTCTATGTACCAGGCACTCTGTGGAGGTAATCTGTATATATTATCTCATTTAATTCCCATTTAACTGTAAGGAGTTACTCCCATTTTACAAAAGATGAAACTGAAGCTCAAAGAGATTAAGTGATTTGCTCAAGATTGCTCAGGAGTAAATGGTAAAGATGGAATTCGAATCTCCCCTGGGCCATAAGCACTATATTGTAAAATTCAGTATTGTGTTCCCAGCAACTAACAACACCAAGCACATTTTAAGAGCCTAAAAATATTAAGAAAAGGAGAAAAGGGAGATGGCTGGGTGGCTCAGTGATTGTGTGTCTGCCTTTGGCTCGGGGTGTGATCCCAGGGTCCTAGGATTGAGGCCGGCATGGGAGGAGCCTACTTTTCCTTGTACCTATGTCTCTGCCTCTGTGTGTCTCTCATGAATAAACAAATAAAAATCTTAAAAAAAAAAAGAAAGGAGAAAAGGAAGGAAGAGACAGCATAAATTAATGACCAAAAAAAAGAGAGAATTGAATAGAAGATGTGAAAGCTCATGTGTTTCTCCTCTACCCTGTGACCTCCCCAGAAGGGTGTGGTCTAATAGGATGGCAAAATCTAATTACCAGCAAGGTAAAACAAAGGAGCCCTCTTGGCTCCCCTCTTCTTCCCTCACCATGAAACATAAGGTTTTATTTTTAAATCAGAGCTTAAACTAAATAAAGTTGCTGACATCAAGTCTTCCTGATTATCTTCTATCCATCCTAAATTGTCATGTGGGCCACGTAAATAAAACAATTTGCTCTCCTCTAACATGTACCTTTCCAAACCCTGGTCACCACTATCAGCTTCCTGCCAATTCTCCCTCCACTTCCATTAAAGTAATGACGATTGGCTTAGATTCCTCTGAGGACAGAGATAATTAATATGAAAGGAAATGCAGCTAGATTTTACTGGCCAAAAACTGAAGTGAGAATGAGAAATGTTATGTGTCTTTGTGAACTCACAGGGAAGAGCTTTCCCACCTGAGTCACTGGAAAGGAGGACATTTTAACAAGTCTCTATTTTTGCTAAATATTTTTAAGAGTGCAATGTTGTAATGAGGGAAAATTTAGCACTTGAGTTCAGACTCTTGGAATAGTTTCAAGAACCCTTATCCATCAAACCTAGCCTCATGACACTCACCCTGGTCAAGTGTTTATTAAGCCTGTGACTGCCCGCGGGGGCCAGGGGAGGGAGGTGGCTGGCACCTCACCCTCCAAGTAAGTTGGGGGCAGGTAAGTAACAGTCCCAACTTCATCAGAACAGAGACTGGGCCTCCAAGAGGCAGGAAGAAGTACAAAATGAAGCTCTTGGGCAAGCCCTTCTGGCAAATCAGAGGTCTTTATGGGAGACTGTTCCTGTGGTGTTTCTGGGCTACTCTGGGGATGTGAAGGGTGAGAAAGAGAAGTTGGCAGAGACTGGGGACAGACTGCCCTTCCGTCTAGCACAGCTCTCCTTTTACTTGTTTTATAAGCTAGATTTCCAAATAAGGTTTCTTTTAAGCAAAGATCATGCTAATTAAACAAACAAACATAGAAACGCTGTAAGGTTCTTTCTAGGTTTAAAAATATGCCATGATCATAAATCTATAGAGTAGCTATCCCCAAAGTGGAATGCTGTGATTTGCTGTGGTTTGAGGAGACCCACAAGGGTTGGTCTGTTAAAAAATCTATCCCATGAGATTCTAGATAGAGGACTGAAGGAGGACCGGCAGCTAGGAGATGTTCAGATTGCTCTGGGGAGGGAGGGGACCTATCAGGTGATGCTGAGGGGAAGCACAGACTGCCTAGGACACAGGGTCTCAAAGAGGCTGAAAAGGAGAATCGTCTAGAACAAGGCTATGAGCATCTAGGAAAATTCCAGGCTTTAGCTAAGACTGGCTCTAAACACAGGTTAGGCACAAAGCTTGAATTTTTTTCTGGTATCTAGGGAAACATAATTAAGGGGACACAGGTGGTAATCCCTCCTAGAATTGACAGAAATTCTTCAAAGCTTTGAATACTGGGCTTGTGTCAAACAAACAAGGTTGGCTAATCAGAGGAAATCAGTGACTATGATTAGATGAGATGAAATAAATGTTTAAGAACTTTGGGCATGGATGGGAAGTGGAAGGATAAGAGACATTAGATCCTTGTCTATTCTTTTTTTTTTTTTTTTTAAATAATTCTCCTTTTTTATTTATTTATTTATGATAGTCACAGAGAGAGAGAGAGAGGCAGAGACACAGGCAGAGGGAGAAGCAGGCTCCATGCACCAGGAGCCCGATGTGGGATTCGATCCCGGGTCTCCAGGATCGCGCCCTGGGCCAAAGGCAGGCGCCAAACCACTGCGCCACCCAGGGATCCCAGATCCTTGTCTATTCTAAAGCTGAGGAAGAGAGAGGACAGTGATTCTCAAATCTAGGGTCAATATAGTAAATTCTATCTTTGTAGTATTTTATGTAACCAGGATTCATTTTTACCTTATGAATAGTAAAGTCTAAGGACAGAGGTAAAGCTATTGCTAGTAGAAAAATATAGATTGAAGGTAATTCAGACACTTATTAGGTAGTTTCTTTTGATTTCTGAATATCTGTATTCTCTCAACAGCAGCTTGCACATAATAAGTGTTGAATAAATACATGTTGAATGAACAAATAATGAAAAATATTCATGAATTTTAAGCTATGGGACAATTGAAGACTTTTTAAAAAAAGTTTTTATTTATTTACTTATGAGAAACACAGAGAGAGAGACAGAGACGTAGGCAGAGGGAGAAGCAAGTTCCCTGTGGGGAGCCCAATGTGGGACTTGATCCCAGGACCCCAGCCAGGATCACAACCAGAGCCAAAAGCAACCACTGAGTCACCCAGGTGCCCCATTGAAGACTTTTCTTACTTGAGGCCATCAATAAAGTCTTCTAGGGGGCAGGAGGTAAGTTCTTGGGCATTCCCACATTGGTGTTAGCTGAATATCATCACTATTATCACACACTTTAATATCCAGAATCAATGAATCCTCTGTGGAAGGGTTGTGTAGGGATCTCTAAATCTAAAAATGTGCTAAGCCCCTTGCTAGCAGAGTATACAGAAACCAGTTTGCTTCCAGGGACAAGCTTTTGGGGCAATAATGTTAACATTTTCCAATAATTAATTACAAAAATAAACTGAATTTAGTAGAGTGGAAATGCAGTGCCTTTAAAGTAATTCTAGGAAAACATAAACAATTGCAATGTAAATAAAGACTTTGCTGGAAAGTAGAGCTGGTGTGAAGGCTGAGTTTCTATTTATAGAAGAAAAGAAAGCAAGTTTCTGTTCCATTTCTTGTCAAACAATCTCCCTAGTTGGAATTTTTAGACTAGATTAACACAGTCAAGAAGGGCCTACTCTTTCAGAAGATGAACTACTCCTAAATGTCCTAAATTTCTTTCTGCTTAAGTTACAATTTTGTGAAATGGGATATGTTTCTACAAACACAGAATGTTAATTAGAATGATATTTACATGTCTATTCCCAAATCTCATCATTCATTTGTTTAAATAACAATCTCCTCGATGATTTCTGCCGAGGCAACTGTTGAATATTTTTAAAAAATTATTCCCTGCTTAGTGTTTGACTTTTCTATTATACGGTAACTTGTTAGTCTTGACAAACCTTGATCATGACAAGCACCCTCTACATTACTAACAAATTCTTGGGTTCTGAGGGTGTGCATATTCCAGAGAAGATGGAATGATTATAAAACCAAAATCTAGCCTTCTAGCCATCCACTCTATTCTTACCCCAATCTGCTTTCATTCAATCCTATTAAAAAAGAAGTTAAAATATCTCACCCCTCTGCTCAAAACCTTCTGGCAGCCTAAACCCCAAATCTTTACATAGTCTGTAAGATCCTGGCTGGCCTCATCTTCTATGACCTTGCATCTTGATCACTCTGCTCCAGCCATGCTAGCCTTAAATAAGCCAGGCACAGAAAAACTCTGCTCAGGACCTTTGCACTTGCTGTTACCTGTGCATGGAACATTCTTCTCCCAAATATCCTTGTGATTTGCTTTGCTTTTCCACAACTTCACTCAAATGTCACCTCTTTAGTGTCTAACATCTTCCCTATTTAACACTGTATTATTAGTCTCACTCTGGACATTCCCGACCCCTTTCTGGTTTTACTTTTTCTCCTTAGCACTAATCACCACCTAAAAAAATATATTTTTTACCTTAGTATTTTTCTTATTTGTCCCCTCACTAGAAGATGAGCTCTATGAGAGTAAGAATAGTCCTTCGTTTTGTTCCCTGCAGTATCCCTAGCATCTGAAAGAGTGCCCAGTATCTAACAAATACGTATAGATATTTGTTGAATGAATTGCATGAAGTCAAATAGCACCAATCTCCCCAACCAAGAATGAATAGAAAATAGGTGAGAAAATATGTTACTTAAATCCATTGGGCTTTACTACTTTGGATCAATGGCTTTTGATGTGGTTAGAATACCTGTATAATTTGAAGCTTCTGAGTAGCAAATATTTTTCATTTATTCAAAGGTTTCCATCTTCCCACAAAAACTTCCAAAGATGATGTAATGAAAAAATATTGCTTTGTATTTCATCCACTTTCTCTAATCTTTCTTTCACTTTGAAGGCGTAATGAGAGGATTTAGAGGTAAAAGCAAAAAATACAGATAATGTCAAATTGGGCAAACAGTCCCTGAAAAAGAAAGGCAATTGGTCTTATCAATGGAAATTATCAAACACGGGTGCAAGAAGGTTTTCTTCAATGAGGCACCCTACCTGGTTTGGGTTTTCTAAGCCACTTGATGCAAAAGAAAATATTTTCCCAAAAAATTATATCCACTAATGGACTGGAAAGTGATTCTCTTACACAAGGAGGCAGTGTTGCTCAGAAAAACTAAAGATTCTACTTCCTTAGCTAAGTCATGGGTATGAATCATCATCATACACTCAAAACCACTACAGAAAAAAAAAAAAAAAAAACCCAGCATAATTCTTCATATGACTACTGTTCAACTTCTCCAAAACTCGCTACCTTCTGAACGAAAGTTGTTGCAAGAAACCCAACACAAATGTATTTATAAAACCCCACTGGCAGGTGCTCCGTTTGAATGTTCACTCAGTACAACCTTGTTCCAGGTCAGGATTTTGCCTTCCACAGGATCTCCTATAAGATTTTCTCTCAAGACTGCTTTTAAAAGATAACTTTAAATGAAAAAAGGCAGACATGTATAGTCTACATATTTTCAAGTGCTAAACTTGTTTCAGCAGGAAGTAGAGTCTGACTTCATTTAAATTAAGTGTGCAGTTATCCAGAGCTTTGTTGGCAATGCTAGTGTGAACATTGAGGATTTCCCTTCTCATGCTCTAGCAGTATTTTATTAATTCACTCTTAGAGATAAAGATATTGACAAGGTATGCCGTGGAGATTAGAGCCACTGCTGAACAAAATCACAAATCAACCAGCGTAATGGGTTTTGCTTTCGAAATCAACTCTCAATTATTCCCTCCGTGGATTACTATTTGGCGTATTTTCTACATGGAATGTTAATACTAGTCTAGCTTTCTGCTGCTATGGGCATTCTCCCAAATCCACTCAGCCTACTCCCAGCTGATGGGTGCTTCTCAAATTAAAGTCATTATAAATACCATCCGCCTAAAGTCAATCATAATTAGAAAGGAAAATCCACTACAGGATAATAATGCGACACATCCCAAGACCAAACAAGCTACTCAAATTTTTAAATAATTAACACCACAATCAATCCCGCTTCCTGTACTGGTTGCTAATAGAATTTTACCTCTTTTTTGAAGGCATGATATTTTTTTAGGTGTACTCTTTTTTTTTTTTTTTGTAGTTTCATGTTTTTATTTAAATTCCAGTTAGTTAACATAGTGTGTAACATTAGTTTCAGGAGTGGAATTTAGTGATTCATCACTTATGTATAATACCCCATGCTCATCACAACAATTGTCCTTAAAGTCCATCACCCATTTGGCCTATCCACCCCCTCCACGGCCCTTCTAGCAACCCTCAGTTTGTTCTCTAAAGCTAAGAGTCTATTTTATGGTTTGCCTCTCTCTTTTTTTCCTCTATGTTCATCTGTTTTGTTTCCTAAATTCCATATATGAGTAAAATCATATGATGTTTCCCTTTCTCTGACTGACTTATTTCCCCTAGCATAATACATTCTAGTTCCAACCATCCAACCATGTCACTGCAAATGGCAAGATTTCATTTATACCACGAATTCTATATCCATTCATCACTCAATGGACATTTGGGCTCTTTCCATAATTTGGCTAATGTTAATAAATGCTGCCATAGATATTGGGTGCATGTATCCCTTTCAACTAGTATTTTTGTATCCTTTGGGGAAATTCCTAGTTGTATGATTGCTGGATCATAGAGTAGTTCTATTTTTAACTTTTCGAGGAATCTCCATATTGGTTTCCAGAGTGGCTACACCAGTTTGCATTCCCACCAACAGTGTAAGAGGGTTTCCTTTCTCTGCATCCTGGCCAACATCTGTTGTTTCTTGTGTTGTTAATTTTAGCTATTCTGACAGGTGTGAGATGACATCTCCTTATACTTTTGATTTGTATTTCCCCAATGATCAGTGATATTGAGTATATTTTCATGTGTCCGTCAGCCATCTGTATGTCTTCTTTGGAAAAAGTATCTATTCATGTTTTCTGCCCATTTTTAAACTGGATTATTTGGGGGTTTTTGTGTGTTGAGTTTGATAAGTTCTCTAAAGATTGTGGATACTAACCATTTATCAGACACGACATTCGTAAATATCTTCTCCCATTTTAAATGTTGCCTTTTAGTTTTGTTGATTATTTCCTTCACCATGCAGAAGTTTGTTATCTTGATGAAGTCCTAATAGTTCATTTTTGCTTTTGTTTCCCTTGTTAGGCATACACCTAAAGGCTTAATTCAGGACCCTGGGTGACCCAATGACTTGCATTTTGACAAGTTGGTTTGGAGAAACGGTGTGTTTAGAGCTCTCCTTGTATTCTTAGGAATAAATCTAAAGAGCACGCTTCCAATCATTGCTTATCTCCTCTTCAGTTCACTCTTCTATTCCAAATCAAGGTTGACACATGTTTTAATTTGATTTAAAAAAAACAAACAGATTACAGGAAACTTTTCCAATCTCAAGATAACCTAGGCATGCCTTAGTATTAAAAAGCAAGATTTTTCAAGAATTGAACAGTCAAAATAGTACAAAATCCATTGGGGCCAGATATAATGTTTTTTCTATTACATATGAATAAGATAGCTTAAATATGTGCTCTGGAGTAAGAGTAAAGACAAGGAACCTAGGTGTTTACAAGGAGACCCAATATTTATTTATTCATGAGACACACACACACACACACACACAGGCAGAGACACAGGCAGAGGGAGAAGCAGGCTCCATGCAGGGAGCCCGACACAGGACTCGATTCTGGGTCTCCAGGATCCCACCCTAGGCTGAAGGCGGTGCTAAACCGCTGAGCCACCAGGGCTGCCC
Organism: Canis lupus familiaris; assembly: GCF_011100685.1. NCBI lineage: Eukaryota > Metazoa > Chordata > Mammalia > Carnivora > Canidae > Canis > Canis lupus. The sequence goes on along the minus strand of NC_049227.1, from coordinate 63,984,622 downwards.
AGGAGATCCAATATTTAGCTTCAACATGTAAATAACTATAAGGGCACCTGGTTGGCTCAGTCAGTTGGGGGTCTGCCTTTGGCTCAGGTTGTGATCCCAAGGCCCTGGGACAGAGCCCCACATCTGGCTCCTTGCTCCATGGGGAGCCTGCTACTCCATCTCCCTCTTCTATTTCCCCTGCTTGTGCTATCTCTCTCTCTCTCTCTCTCTCTCTCTTTCTCTGTCAAATAAAAAAAAAAAATCTTAAAAAAAAAATTAAGGATTGAGCCAAAGAACACAGGAACATCTCAGTGACTGTTATGTGAATCCAATCTGGGCACTCCAGGTTTTGTTAAAGAATCTTATCATTGCCCTTTGTGCCACAGACCACCAATAAATGTGTATCTGAAAAAAAAAGTGGGTAGCTGACTATAATTGCAACATCATTTGCACTCCAGTTTCCTTCCAAAAATAATTTTACACATGATGCTGCCAAACATTCGCAGCTCACTGACCGGAAATAATATTTAATAAGAATTGTCTCCCAAATATGCTATACATTTATTTCTCTAGATCAGTGATTTTTCACTTTTTAAAGGCAAAGATTGCTTTCTTCAAAGTAAATCATATATAGAACCCCAATTTTTAAATAAATAAAATAAGGCTACCCTGGTTGAAATGTAGGTGAAGGCTCAGAGCCCCTTTCCCACACATCACTGACAGAACCCAGTAAAACCTCTGTGCCACCTAGAGCTCTGAGTGGTTCGAATCCATTGCTCAGGATATTCTCAACCTTATTGTTGTATTAAACCAAACCATCAGAGAGAGACACACATCCGAAAAATGTGGCCTTTATGGAGTTAATTTTCTGAAAGTACTGCATCACATTTACTCAAATTGTATTGAGTTACCTTATTTTTAAATTAATCTGGTTGTACTGAAATAATAACCCCCACAACAATAGTCATGTTTAGTGTAATGATCAAGGGTATATTTTTCAGAGCTAGGCTGCCCAGGTTTCAAATCACAGACCTATCATTCATGAATTCGATGATCTCAGGTAAATTACTTGACCTCCTTGTGCCTTTGCTTCCTCATCTGTGAAAAGGAATTGAAGACAATAACAGTACCTACTTCAGAGAAAGCTGTGAGGACTAAATAAAACAATTAAAAAGACACTTTTTATGAAGAGCCTTGGAGAATTCTTTTCTTTAGCCATCAGCATTAAGAAAATGTATCTTTCACCCTAAACTATTTTTATTGTGAAAGCATTGTGATTTTTATAAATGACTGAATTCTTTGTTGTGGCAAAATATAAGGATGTATCTCCACTTCTCCACTCAGGGCCCATAAGAGGTACAACTAGCCATTCTCACACCAAAATCATACAAAGCCTCAGAATATTTTGTGAGTAATCCAGGTAACTACTAAGTCAAAGCTGGCATGTAAGTGAAACATGCTACTCTCCCCACGCTACGAGTACTCTTTCCATTAAGCACCCTGTATTCCAGGTCAAAGGAAAAGCAACACCAAAGAATCGAATATGGATTTTGCTTATGAAATAAATAAGTCAGCATAGGTTTTTATTTATCAAAAATTAATATTAACATGCTATGTATGAGCTACTTTGAAATATGAACTATTAATATTAAATAATATAACTCATAATATCTACCCTTGGAGGTAGATATGATTATCCCTATTTTACATATAAGAGAAGTGAGGCAGGGAGAAGTCGAGAAACTTCTCAAGATCACACAGCTAGTATATGATAACCCAGGCAGTCCTACTGCAAAGGATAGCGTTTAATCACCTTGTGATAAGGCCTGTCTTTGGGAGTGAGGAAGAGAAAATCAGTCAGACTTTAAGAGGATTAACCTGAGGGCAGAAAGTAGAATGAACTAGGAGAGCTGAGCAGTGACAATTATTATTATGTACTGAACACTGATTATGTGCTAGGCATTCTATGAGTATTGTATATACATTCTGTCAGCTAATTCTCACAACAAGCCTCTGAGGCCAATACATTTGTGCTCCGCATTTTACAGGGAAGGTAACTAAGGGTCAAGGAGGTTAAGCAATGACACACAGGCAGGAAGTGGCAGAGCTAGGACTCAAACCCAGTTCTACTTATTCGAAACCTATGTTCTTAACTGCTCACTAAATACGACTTTATGGGGTGCCTGTGTGGCACAGTAGGTTGAGCCTCAGACTCTTGGTTTCAGCTCAGATCTCATGATATGAGATCAAGCCTCACATTGGGTTCCATGCTCAGCACCGATTCTGCTTGAGATTTTCTCTCTCTCTCTCTGCCCTTCCTGTTTGTATGTGTGCTCTTTCTCTCTCTTTTTAAAATAAATAAATCTTTTAAAAGTATGACTTTATGTGACATATGTGAAAACTAATAGGAATGAAGAAGGAAAACTGATAGAAGACATACTGCCAAGAAGGAATTCATAGGGTTTAGTGACTGTTGCAACATTATCAAAGAAAGGGGAGGGGTTAGAGATGACTAAGGTTTGAAGTGTAAGTAACTTGGAAAAAAAGTGACACTGATCAAAGAGGTAGAGAAGTCAAGGAGAACCCCACCATGTGTGGGACAGGGTTGTCATTTTCACACTAGCTCACACTACTCATCCATCAGATTTCCTAAAACTCATGCAGAGGCTGGACTGGAACTCCTGATTCTTGCTTTTCCAGACAGGTTCTTCTTATCTTTTTTACTATCTGAATAAAGAAAATGATTTTAAAAGTCAAGTAAGAAGGAAAAAATTTTTAAGGTGTTAACTTCTTAGAGAAGAAGGTGGTCTATTCCTTCAGGAGTTAGTGGTCTGTGTTTAACCTTTAAGCAACCAACAAAACCTCTGCACAACAGTCACCAATATTTTTTTAAAGATTTATTTATTTGTGAAAGAGAGAGGGAGAGAGAGCGAGCTTGTCAATGGGAGGAGGGGCTGAGGGAGAAGGCGAGAGAGTCCCAAGCAGACTCTGAGCACGGACCCTGGCACCAGGCGTGATCTCACAACCCGAGATCATGACCTGAGCTGAAACCAAGAGTCAGACACTTAACCAAGTGAGCTACCCAGGTGTCCCAATAGTCACCAATATTTTGGCAATGAGACCTATAAGGAACATCCTAATAGACAATGCTATCTTAGCAGAAATAGGAGTTCCATCTTTTTTGTGAAAACTTCTGTTTCTTCTATACACGTTATCACCACCACCACAAAAAGGTAATGAGAAGAAATTTTCTGAGAAAAAAATTTTTGGTTGATAAAAATATCAGGTTTCGGCTACTTAATTAGTTGTATGACCAATGTAGGCAAGTAACATGACTTTTCGGTTCTCATTTAGCTCCTTCCTCTGTGAACTGAGGAAGTTGTTTAGATTCAGTTTAGCTCAGACTAACTAACATTAACAGAACTGCTGGTAGGGTTCTTTCCCACACTTTATATTCCATTTTTCAAGAAGGTAGAAAGAAGGGACTAAAGGTCTGGAGCCCAAACAGAACATTAGAGCTGAATGTGCTGCTACAGTTCATTTCATGCAATTCCCTTAGTTTAGAAACCAAGAAAATGAAGTACAGAGTCTGGATACAGCTGATTAGCGATGAAGTCCCATCCAGACCAAGATTCTGATTCCCAGTCTTAGGCTTTTCCCACTACCCCACAGTGTCTTTTCTAACCAACTGGCTGATTTAGACTTATTTGCCTTGGATGAACTCAGAGTGAGTAGCAAGGAAAAAAAAAAGCCAAAATACAGAGCCTCGCGACCAGAGAGGGATTTATGTGTTGGACTTAAGGTTCTTATAAAATGAAATCCCATAACATTTCAACTGCAACATAAAAGTATTAGACTGTGTTGTGTGCTTTTTTATAGAGCAGTATAATGGCTCAAGCCTCAGAAAGAACTTCTGGTCTTGCCACTGCAAACACAGTGTAACCTGGAAAAGTCACTCTGAAGTCTCAATTCCCGAGACTACAAAAAGGAGGTAATAGTATCCTCCTACCTAGGGAATGCCCTTGACCAAGTCTACATTTTCTCCCTACATTGACTTTGCTGCTGGAGGAGCAAAGAGGAAAAAGAATGTCCTGAATAAGGTAGACGGTAAGAAAGTGAGTGACAGAGAGGGTGCCAGCCAAGTCCTCCAACCCACATCCCAGAACCCCATCTTCAATTCTCCCTTTCTTTGCCACTGGCCTAAAAGGATAAAGAAATAGGGGAATAGCAAATACAAAATTTAAACGCAGAAACTGAAGTGAGAGTCAGCTTGTCACTGCCTGGGGAGCTATGGGCAGAAAGTACTCACTGCCCATCCCAAGGGCTGGCTCTGCTCACACCTCTGTGCTGAATTGCCAGGTTTAATACAACCATCTGGGGATTATCTTGGAGTTCCTGAGAGATAAGCACTAAATGAATACAGAACCAAACTAACAAATAAAACAAAATCATTGTTTTTATAGACCAGTCTTTTTACCTTCCTAACAAGACTGAAAATGAAAAGATGAAATTCACCACATGCCTCCTTTGAGGCAAAACCAATCTGGAACATAAAATAGCTGGCCTCTCTGAACATCAAGGAGCATGCCTTCTCTGACTCTTGGATGCTTCAAGTTTTCTTTGGGGTCCTTTTCTGAATGATGAGCCTTCTGCTATTCACAATTCTAGGCCAAACATGTTTAGTACAAGTCTTACTTCAAAATGAATTTCTTTAAAAAAAAAAAAACCACACACACGCTAATATTCATTCCCAACAAATATTTATTAAGTGCCTCCTACATGCCAGGCACTGTTCTCCGAGTACTAGGGAGTGCAGTGAAGGAAACAGACAAAAGTCCTATGCTCATGGAGCTTACATTCTGGTTGAAATCTCTCCCTCTTAATCTGCAAAGTGCCTGATTTCATAGATATTTGTTGAATGAATAAGTGATTAAGAATATTTGGGATAACCTGTGGGAATCAAATGGATTATAGTATAAAAATGAGCAGAGCAGTGAGCCACATAAAGCCTAAAATGTATATATCATTTTAATCAATCCTTAAATCTCATCTCCATTCCCCTCAACTTTCCTTTTTCTTATTGACTAAACTGTTACAAAATAAAATGGAGGTAATTTTTAGGAACTGTTTTTCCCAAGGCCCTGAGTTAAAATATCAACAAAGGAGAAATAAGCTCTTACAAAGAGAAAAGAAGGGAGAGCCTACTAATACCAGCCTCATTCTGTGAAGTCCTACATTTGGAGGCCTTATGCCTCTATGTTGAACCTCATTTTTTTTATTGAAGAATAGTTGATATATCATATTATATTAGTTTCAAGTATGCAACATAGTGATTTGATATTCATATACATAGTGAAATGACCACAATAAATCTATATATCAAAGTTGTTGCATACCATTGACTTTATTCTCTATGCTGTACATTACATCCTCATGTCTTAATTATTTTATAACTAGAAGATTGTACCTTTAATCCCCTTCACCTATTTTGTCTATTCCTCTATCCCCAAGCATCAAATTTTTAGAAATTCAATGAAGTAGCATCTCAAACCAACACTAAAATAAGTAATAATCTGGCTGAAGACTTACTTCAAGGAGATTCACAGATGACCCTCTACAAACTGGTCTTTGGGGTTCCATGTTGGTTTAGGTTCATCTGAACCCAGCAGAGTACTGCTGACCTCCAGTCAGGGGCAACTTCATTTTCATAGTGCCCTGGGTGGTGCAGCCTATGGAGGGATGAGTCAGACAAACCCAGGTGTTTCATAATGCAGTCAGGCACAAAGCATGTCCTTTGCCTCTGGGGAGTAAAGTTATAAGGATAAAAGATTATGAGGGAAATCACCTCCAGCATCAAGGAATGACAACCAATTTGGAAATGTAGACATCAAAGCTGAGGTGATTATTAAAACAAATCTCAAAAAAAAAAAAAAAAAAGAAATGCCTTTATTGGATGAAGCCTCCTCTCACCCTTTCCTTCCAAAGTGACTAGATGATGGATGGTGGTGGAGATGCAGATGCAAAATGAGGAGAGGAGGCATAAGTGATACTTTATTTATTTTTGTTGATTAATTCTAATATTTTGCTTTTGAATACTTACAAAATATTTTAAGAGTATTGGTTCTTCCTTCTCTCTAGCTTCCTCCCCTTTTGGTGTCTTTCTCCTCCCCTTTGCCTCTTTCCCTCCCACCTCTATGTTTGGCAAGGCTTCAAGTTTCTGTGTCAAAGAAAAGAATGACATGAAAAGAAAGAATGAGAGTAAGAATGAGATCAAGATTAGAGGAGGAACTGTTTTTCTCCCTTGTGTACTGGTTCTATGAAAAGATTTGTATAAGCTGCTGAGAATTATTGCAGAATGTGGCAAAGATGGACACTTAGGAAAGAAAGGTCTACCATTGTAAATTCCAGTCCTGGCACATGATAAAAGACAGTCATTTATTGTACCTCCATATATCCCCCCCATCTGGACTTTATCCACATAAATGCAAATAGGAAGGTTTGAATGATGGATGTCAGAAGGTGTGCATGAAAAAGAAGACTAAGACAACACCTTGCCAGTGACCTGAAAGCCAATGTTTGAGATGGATAGGCCATGCCTCAAACCCTCTGACAGGAAGAGTGGTTTCCAAGCGCTCTTTCAGATGATTTGGAAAATACATAAAGATTGTTCATCTTTGGACACAGGCATAATCATTGCTGGCATTATACTGACTAAAAAGAGCCACTATAGACCCAAGAAAACAACTTCATACACCTAGTAATAAATGTACACTCTCTACTCATGAATAACATATTAAGTAAAGCAAAATATACCAAAAAAAATAAAGAATGATAATAAAGATGTCTTGAAAGGTACCATTATTTTTATTATGAAAATGTTTTGAAGTATGGATTTCTTTTCTTCTCTTCTTTTGTGTTTTTTCATTCTTTTTCTACCTCCAACCCTTTCCCCAGTTCAAGGACATAGAAAATTATGTTTATTGCCTCTGAGTAGCTTTGGAGCAAAGTGGAAACTAGGAGACCTACAAATCTTTCATTACTCTTCCAGGACCTTGGGCGAACATAGTGGTTTTATGAAGGAGATGAAAATCTCTGTGTTAAACATTGAACAAGTGTCTTGGCTAGAAACAAAAGGAAAGAAGATTGTCACAAGTAGAGATGCCCTTGTTCTTCACTGGTGATTGAGAGGAAAAGACAATGAAGGAGGAGGAGGTCTGCAAGTTCTGAGAGCAAAGTAAACCTAGGTCTACTTCTTGCAAGCAAAGTAAAGGGCTACCTTCTGTATCTAGGCTAGTAGGAGTACAACAAACTTAGTACAAAATTTCTAGATATTTTCAGTAGCTAAATGGAAGCAGATCATCCACTTGTGGGGGTATAAACCAGCATTCTTCTCTTGGAAGCAAACTACACCAGGTTTAGGCAAAAAAAGAATGTATTACCATCAAGCAGAAATGGAATTTATTGGAAGGTTATGGGGAAGTTCCAAGAATCAAAAGCAATCTGGGAGCACCTAGTTTCAGCAAGAGGAAGACCGAGGTAAATTTAGAGGCCTGGATAACAGGAAGTATGGGCTTCCTTCAGGGTACTGACATCAAGTGAATCAGCTATAGTCTTTTCCCATCCTTGAGTCACTCGTCATAAAATTTATGCTCCTGGATAAAATGAAGGAAGCTTGCTCTGATCCTTCGTTCAACTTTCAGAGAAAGAAGGTATGATAACTTGTTTGATCATTGTAAGAGATTGTAGGCATTGAGGGAAGGGTAACCACCCCCAAAGAAAAGATAAGGTGTTATTACAAAAAATGAAAGAAGGAAAGAATGGAGCCTGGGCAGGCATAAAGAGTATATGCCCACTACAGATGGCCACTTTAGATATACAAAAATCTCATATGCTTGATTACTGCTTAATACATTATTCATGTGTGATAGTCAGTTGGAAGAAGTTGGAGCTCAATTTGACTGAGTGTTAAATATATCGTTTCACTTTCCTGTTTACAACTATTTATCAACTCTCAGTTCTTTCCAGTAAAGTTCCAAATTCCTTCCTGTTCTTCTAGTCCTTTCCACTTCCTCCACCCTCATCTTTCATTCCCTACCTTCCCTGAACCTTATGTCCCCATAGTACTATGGGACTTACACTCCTTGAACACAGTATCCTATTTCATCTCTCTGAGTCTCTACATGTGTCACATCCTCTGCTATGAATGACCTTCGCTATTGCTTGTCTGCTTGGAGAATTCACTCATCATATTCAAACACTTCTTCCTTAGGAATGTCTCTGTGATGCCTTCTTATTCCTGTCATCCTTTTCTCCCACTGCTTCTCCTTCTCATTTTGGCACCCCTACTATACATCTTGCACATGCCTCTATTTTTAAATTTATTCTCCTGTGTTGTAATTATTCACGTATATGTTTATCTCCCCTACAGATCCGTGAGCTTTTGGGGGTTAGGTTCTGAATAGATGGTTGTTGAATGAACTAGTGAATTTTCCAGTCAGACATCAATATTCACCAAGGACTCACTCTGCTTGGAATCATATACAGAAGGTGTTAATAGGGGATCATGCAGCATATCAACTAAAGCAGTAATTGTCTACTATGAGTATGCAGACCATCAGTAGGGAGAGAAAAGTAGTCTAGGTAGGACATATGGTTTTCATTGGAATCTCCAAATATTTATTCTTCCTTAATCCCCATGTCCACTTGCAAACGTAGTGCATCACTCTCTGCCTTCTTTATTTGCTAATATTACTTCTGCAAATTTTTATTTATCTTTATTTCAGATCTGGGTCTGTAACGTATAAACTTCAAAATATTATCATCTTTTTAATTATTAGCGAAACACTCAGTTTCATATATTGGATCATTTTATTATATAGCTCTTAAGAATATGGGTACAGGAGCCAGATTGCCTGCATGTGGATCCTGGTTCTGGTCCAATGATTCTGGGCAAGATATTTAACTTCTCTGTGCCTCAAATACCAAATCTATAAAAATGAGGCTCACAGTAGTACCCAACACATGGAATTGTTGAGAGAATCAAATGAGTCATAGATGTAAAGCACTCAGAACATTGCTTGGCATGTGAACAGGGCTAAATAAATGTTAACTACCATTATTATTACAATAAAATGTACTTCCTACCACATTACCACAATTTTTGGTCATTAAAATAATATAGTCAGTGAGAAGTATAATAGTAAAATGCATGTAAACATGACTGTTTTCATTATGGTGGGATTCTTGATGAATTAATCATCAGGAAATAAGGCATAATTCTAAACCACTGTAATTGAGAATGACCCTTAGGGAATTGATAAATAAATGGGGGCAAAGAGAATAAACACAAATCCAAATCCACTCAAGGATCCATGAATATGCTTTCTCATATAAGAGCTTGGTAATTAGAAAATAATCATATATGAGTCCAAAGGGGTTACTTAATTTAAGTGACCAAAAAAAGAAGGGGGGCTGCCTTTTAGTTTAGAGGGAAGGCAGGAAGAAGCCTTGAACTTTCTGAAAAACAATTTTTTGCCCCACTTAATACAGGGAACTAGAACTAATTAATGAATCCAGCTGGTTCATGAGTCAGTATTTACATTTTCAGTCAGTCTAATTTCCTAGGATCAGAGCTACAAGGTTTACTAATCAGTCATGTATCAGAGAGTCTCCACTCATTTACTCCAAAACTGACTTTCATTAAAGGGAATTTAAATAATTTGCCTACTCATCCAAGTCTGTAAGTCCAATTGAAGCTGATGCTAGATAAAACTGATTTAGGATTTCTAAGCATGTTGGTCACTCAGTAAACGTTATATAATGAGATATGTTATATGTTTGTTTAGGAGTTTCCAAATGGCTACTTAATTTATATGGGAAGATGCTTGAAAATCCAAACTTATTACTGTAGTTTTTATTACAAATTGACTTTTTTTGTGGTCATGAAAATAAGGACTGGGTTTAAGATCCAGGGTCAAAGCTGAGTGATCTTAATGATAATTAAGGCTTAAGGCTCCTAAAGTCACTGAAATATATTTTCCTCCTCCGTAGTTTCTAAGGGTTTAGTTTTGTTGGGATGCATATTAATGAGTGAAATGATATTCCTGGCTATGGAAAAGTAACTGTGCTATTTCAGTATGTTTGGAATAATATGTGAGGATGTCTTGGAGGGTGAGAGAGACAGGTTACCTCGGAAAATGCCTTAAGTCAAATGAAATTTGGGATCTAAGGGTTTCTACCAATGATGATAAAGCAATAATAATGAATAGTCTTTGTTTTCAGCTACCTAAAATCTCATCCTATGACCTCATGTCTACTACCTCAACAGGTCAGAAACTCTCTCAATTTCCCAAACTGAAACCTACACATCTGTGTAAAATTGCACCAACCCTTTCTCACTTTCCTTTTTCCTATCTAAGTTTGGTTCTCTTCCTGTGCTCTGGATCCCACCCCAAGTGCCTTCTCTCAAGTATTCAATTCCTAGTGCCCTCTGTACCGGATCCTTTGCATCAGCTTTCAAACACACTCAGTCGCTTCACCTCTGAAACATTCTCCTTCAACCCTGCCTCCTTCCCCAGCCACCACCCTGTCACTGTCTTCCCCTTCACAAATAAACTGGGAAAGAATTTATCTACTCTGTCTTCCTTTTCTCACTACACACTGCTTTTTAGACCCACTTCAATCTAACTTCCATTTCCACTCCCCTGAAATAACTGTCACTAAGTCACCAATGGTCTCTAGGTTGTTAAACCCAATGGACACTTAGTCTTCACTTTAAGTGATTTCTCAGCAGCATCTAACACGTTGATGACTCTCCTCATCTCTTGGGTTCTGTTCTGCCATACATGCTGTTTTTCTTCTACTATTCTTCCTCAGTCTCTTTTGCCAACTTATCCTCCTCTATTCAACTTTTAACTGTTGGAATTATTCAAAGATCAGTTCCAGACCTACTGTTCTCATGTTATATCCTCTCTAGTTGGTTACATGCATATTGATGCCTTCCATTATTTTTTAAAGATTTTATTTATTTATTCATGAGAGACAGAGAAAGAGAGAGAGAGAGAGAGAGAGGCAGAGACACAGGCAGAGGGAGAAGCAGGCTCCATGCAGGGAGCCCGAAATGGGACTCGATCCCGGGTCTCCAGGATCACGCCCGGGGCTGAAGGCAGCGCTAAACCGCTGAGCCACCCGGGCTGCCCAATGCCTTCAATTATTATGTATATACTAACAACACCCAAATTTCTACTTCCAGCTCGTATTTCTCAGAGCACCAAGTCACATGTCCAACTACCTACCTGGTAATTCCAGTTGGATGTTCAAAAAGTACCTCACATTTCAAAAAACAAAAATTTGAAGTCAGGGCCTCCTCTCCACCCTATCTAGTCCTTTCTTGACTTTTCCCTATCTCACCATCCCTTCATTTTCTAGGTCAGAGATGGGGAATCATCTTCAACTTTTCCCTCATCTCTCATGTTCAGTATATCAGGGTGGTAAACTATCCTATCCCTGTGTTCTCAGAATTGCTACCAAAGGTCCAAAGCTGAAGACAAAGAGCATCAAGGAACCTCCAACATCTAAATATAACCAGTGGTTTAAATGAGATGCAGCAGAACTGGTTATGCTCTTCCAAGCATCCATCTCCCTTCCTTCTCTCTAACCCCATGCATTGTACATGTGTGCCCGTGTGGGCACACACACACACACACACACACACACACACACACGCACACACTTACTTATAGTAGAGGAACATGAAGGGAGTCCCTGGGGCAAATGATGTGCCTCTTCCCCTCCCACAAGCCAACTTAGAAAATCTGATCAAATTAATTGTATTGACAAGAAAAGCCTTCAAGAAAAAGATACAAGCATCTCATTGGTTAGACATCTACTAAAGCAATAGACTTGCTAATCTGCTCTTGGTAGAAAAACAGAAATTAGAAAACAAAGAGAAATAGCACCAACTGGGGTAGCAAGATGTTTAGATTTTCCAGAAGACACCAGAGAAAAAAGCCAAAATTGACTAAATTGCTGGTACCTTCCCAAGAAGGACTACAACCCAAATGATGGGAGCCCAACACCAAGAGGCTTTGGGGTACATTGCTAAGGTAAGATGTCAAAAGAAGTGGCTTCCCTTCACATCAGAGAACTATACAGAGCCCCTTGCAAGGACATGTCTCAAGGTGCATCCTCATTTTGTACAAAGCTAGAAGGCACAGATTTCTAGCAGTTCAAATAGTAAATCTTTTAGCAGTTCAAATATTAAACCTTCCCACAAATGAGAAAAGTTTTTTATTTCTGAGAAAGAAACTTGAAAGAAAAATCAATAATTCTCCTGGTCTCTGGACCAACAATTTTGTAATTGTGTTAACCAAGTAATTTTCAATTTATTACCTCACCTCAGGGAATCATAAAGATAATTCTTTCCCACTTTCTATAATTGGGAACCCTTGAGGTAAGTCTCCCTAGTTTAATTACATATATGGGAAACAATATATCAAATGTATATATTTTTGGCTTAAATTCATTTTGCCAAAATTGTATCAAGTTCTACCCCATGTGCAAGAGCAAATGGGTTGAAATAGTTCAGTGAAAAACAAATATTGCTTTTACATTCACCACTTCAAACTTCATGTGTCTGACTCTTAAAAGATACACGTTGCACTTCATCAAGTGCTTTGTTCCTGATCATTCTGCAGAATCAAGAAAAAGAAATGAGTTATACACAGACATATGGGGTTGTGTTCATTTAATAATTTACTTTAAGTAATAGGAATTTAAAGGCATGATTCATGATTAGTTGAAATAATTTGTAGTTTATCTGGGTGCTGTTTTTTTATCTCTTTGAAATTCCATTTTCCCACTGGAATAATGGTGATGATTCCTATCTTACATCTATTTATAAGAATTTTAGAAGGTCTGAGATGATATATTAGAAACATTTTGAAAATCTCTAATGTTCGATGTATCATAATTCTTGATATTTTTAAGTAGCTTTGGTTTCTGTTTACAAAAATACTACTGAGGAATATCAGAGAGATAAATGGTTCCTTCTATTACACACCTTTTTCAGAATTTCTCAACATATATCAACAGCCACAGAGCAAGATAATATTTGTGATCCTTGATTACCTTAAAAAGCAAAAGATAATAAAACAAAAAGCATGGAAGAAATAAGACTGGTAACTTTTTCTTCAACCCCAAATTTATTTTAGAAATGTTAACTTCACCACGAACTATTCACCTTCAGTCTTGAGTATATTTCAAATGGATGATTTAAATTTCTGATATTCTGGTTTCCACTGACAAATTCTGCATTTTGACAAGTTTTGATGAAGTCTATTCATTCTAGACAATTTATGCAAACCTAACTTGAATAGTTAATTTTGACTTTATCCCCTTGAGTTCCTGGAACCGCCCTGATTAAATTTTAAAATATAATTACAGGTAGCACATTGAGTCAGTCAGTTAGTCAGAGAAATCCAAGCTCTGAATGCCTATTTCCTGCAGTGCACTGCATTAAGTGCTCTCTGGAGGAGGGCGGGGGTGGATGGGAACAGTCATCCATGAAATGATTTGAGGATTATTATTAAAACAACATATCACCAAGTACAAAGTACTCAAGTAGAAACTATACATAAAAGTTCAAGGAATGAAGAGTAAAGGAAGCACCTTCCCTGCTTTAATCGCCTGCCCCATATATTTAGCAAATGCGTTTGGTGACTGCTAGTAGTCATCTCTTGCTGGCATCCCAAGAAAACAAATTAAACAATGTTGCTCCACCCGACAAATGGGCAGCTTGGGTTGGTGAAGAGCAGTTTTTTAGTTTCTTTTATCTGGTATTACTTCAACAGCTTTGTTAAGTGAAGGTCCAGGCAGAGTTGTTTTTTTTTTATATTTTATTTTGGAATAATTTTAGATTTGTGGAAATGTTGCAAAAATAATACAGAGAGTTCCTATATACCCTCATCCAGTTTTCCCTAAACTTAACATTTTACTTCACCATAGTACATTTCTCAAAACTAAGAACCAACAGTGGTACATTACTATTAACCAAATTTTGGATTTCATTCAGTTCATTGATTTGCTGCCAATGTCTTTTACCAGTTCCAGGATTCAGTCCATATACTACATTACAAAGAGACTTTATTGTCTTTCTGCTGATATTTATTTTTTTATTTTTATTTTTTTAAAGGTTTTATTTATTTAATCGAGAGAGAGAGAGACAGAGAGAGACAGAGAGAGGCAGAGACACAGGCAGAGGGAGAAGCAGGCTCCATGCAAGGAGCCCGATGTGGGGCTCGATCCTGGGTCTCCAGGATCACGCCCCGGGCTGTAGGTGGCGCTAAACCGCTGAGCCACCCGGGCTGCGCATCTGCTGATTTTTAAAAATCAGCCATTTCTGGGCAATGAAGCTAATCATTGTCAAAATATTAATATGAGGAGTAATAAAAATAAATTGAGAGTCTAAAAGACACCTGGGCATACCACAGTGTCAGGTAGGTTCTTAGCCAACTTTAGCAAGAAGTAGGCATGATCTTAGAGTCAGACATTATCTCTCTTTTATTTACTTAAAAATGATGATTGAATATGAGCTTTACCATCGTTGCTGAGGTATTTTTTTTTAAATATCCATTAGAATAATTCTTTTGGTATCACATTGGATGGTCATCTACATTTTCGTATATGAAGACACAGATACAGGCTGATTGGATTTCCAATTAGGGAAGCTTACCACAGTCGCTAGAGAAATAAAACCTTAAATAGTCTGCTTATATGAATCAGAAGATAATAATGAATCTGGTACTACACTTTGAAAATCACTTTTGTTGATATTTGCCTGAGAGAAAAGTAAAGTCATTTTGTTCTGACAGTATTATAGGACCCCAGATTGATATGTTGCCTATCAATCAGATAGGGAATCTGTTAAATCTCATTCCAAATCTGTTCGAGGACTAAGTTGGAAAAACAAATATATTAGTTTTCCACACGGGTTTTCACCATTCTGTCTTTTAAGTAATGCAATCATTTTTAAAATAATAAAATATTGTTTTTAACAATAATAAAACATCATTCTAAATGAACCTTAATTTTGTGCCCTGAAACAAGGCCTCTGGTTGATCAATACAAATTAATTAGGGATGAGGGATATAACACACATCTTCAGCAGTATTTCTTAAACTTCAACATGTTTATGAGTCATCTAGGGATCTTTCAGTTGGTCTGGGGATGGACCCTGTGATGCTGCATTTTTATCAAGCTTCTAGATGATGCCATTGCTGCGGGCTCACTTTTGCAAAGTTTTAGCAAAACAAGGTGTTCTAGCATTTAGTGATCCCTGGAGAACACTGGAACTTCTTAGCCTGTCTCTGTCGTAGAAAGAGTACCTATACCTAAAGCAAATTTTGGAATATGCCAATCTGTATCCTGAACTCTAAGGTTCAGAATGAAGAAGGGATAATTATAGGGAAACTAAATTAATAATGTCTCCCTGGAGTACAGGAACATGGTGGAAACTTTTGGAATCTGATCACTTAACTGAGGGGCCTTTTATCTCTAATCTCCACTTTTTCACCCTAGTATCAATCTAGTAAGAATGACATAGGGAAAAATTCATAAGATGAGAGTACAATTCAATTCTGCAATTTCTGCCCATATCATTATTGCTAATGCTAATCTCAAAAACACATCTTCAGTTCTTCAGACTGATCTTACATCTCCTTACCTCTCTCTGTTCCAGAGGTCTTCCTGGCTCTTGTGATTGAAATTTATTTGAGAGAGAGTTCACACGAGCATGAGCAAGGAAGGGACAGAGGAAGATGGGGAGAGAGAATCTCAAGCAAACTCGCTGCTGAGCGCAGAGACCTAACTCAGGGCCGGATCCTGAGATCAAGACCTGAGCTGAAACCAAGAGTGGGACGCTTAACCAGGCACCTCAAGGTATTTCATCTGGTTACTACAGGAAAAAAAGGAAATTTCAGAAAAATTTAAAAAGTTTGTTGGTTGCCTCAGGAGAAGAGAGGCTATGAGAACATATTCTCTTCCACAATGGATCAGAAAATTAAAAAAAAAAAAACTCAGAAGCAATAAATAGTACAAACTTCGGATCCCTCAAGATGCTGCCTTAGGATCCATCATATGGTGAGTTGGTAGCTTATATCCTGTACAGATGAATAGGGTGGAAGAACCCCGACAAACCACTCTTTGAATTGCTTCTATAAGATTCCAAATATATTCAGGATTTCTGATAAGGTTGCTATTGCTAACAAATGGTGGCAATGGAAAAGTAAGCCAACTTTCAGAGTCCACAGATAAAGAAAAGGCCCTTATCACCCACAATTCCTCTAACCCCCTGCTTCCAGCCACTGCATTGCCATCAGTGATAGGGTTGGGGGTGGAGGTGGTGGGAGGAAGTCGCCATCCAGTGAAAATCAGAATTTTGGGAAATTTCTCTCCACCAGTGTAAGCTTGACAGCTTACCAGTACCAGTATTTGAATACTTTTCTGATGAGATTAACAGTGACTTTAACAAACATGATTTTTTGATATTGTATAATGAGATGTATCAACTTTTGGAATATATGCATAAGTCAGTGAACCAATATTTTCCAAACTACCAATAAATGCATGATGTTACAGTCATCCATGGGTAAAAGATCCATTGAAAATGCAAGACAGATCTATAGATTTTAATGTGATAGAATATGTATAGCCGTTGATACGATTTCAGATTATACAATGCAACTAACCTTTAGGAAACTTAAAACTTCTCAATCTTTGGTGTAATATCAAAGATGAGTATTCATAATTATCTGAAAAGCTTTTAAATTCTCCCTTTTCCAACCACATACATGACCACATTTTATTTATATACCTCAACCGAAACAGTATGTCACAATTGGTTAAATGCAGAAGTAAATATAAATCCAGCTATTTCCTATTAAGCTAGACATAAAAGAAATTTGCAAAGCATGTAAAATAATGCCACTCTTCTAATTTTCTTTGTTTTAGAAAATACAGTCATTTCCATAGACTGAGTATATTATCATAAAATGGGCTTATTGTTACTATTTTTAGATAAGTAAATACGTACTTAATTTGTTCTGTTTTAATTTTTATATGGTATATATTGACATAATCTAAATAAACAAAAGCTTTTTGGGGTTCTCAATAATTTTTAAGAGTGTACTATAAAAGTTTGAGAACTGCTACTCTAAGCTAAGGACTATGCTTCATTACCTTTCATTTCATTTTATTTTATTTTATAAATTTTTATTTAAATCCTATATAGTTAATATACAGTGTACCTTTCTTTCCTTTCCTTTCCTTTCCTTTCCTTTCCTTTCCTTTCCTTTCCTTTCCTTTCCTTTCCTTTCCTTTCCTTTCCTTTCCTTTCCTTTCCTTTTCCTCATTTGAGAGAGAGCTGAAAGAGAACAGGAGGAGGATACAGTCTTCACTGTGTTCAGAGCCCAACATGGGGCTCCATTTCATGACCCTAAGATCATGACCTAAACTGAAACGAAAAATTGGACGCTTAACTGACTGTGTCATCCAGGTACTCCCTTTCATTTTAAATATTGTGTCTCTGATAATTGTTCAGAATGTTTGTTATATTTTATGTTTGTGAAATGTATAGCAGATAATTTTTTTATAAAATTGCTCCCCTCAGCGCCTGTCACCCAGTCACCCCCACCCCCCTCTCACCTCCCCTTCCACCACCCCTAGTTCGTTTCCCAGAGTTAGAAGTCTCTCATGTTCTGTCTCCCTTTCTGATATTTCCCACTCATTTTAGCAGAGAATATTTTATTTCACATAGTAATTCTAAGATTATGGAAAATTAAAACATAAATATAGGAGAAAAATTAAACAGTATTGACTGAAAATAAACAAAAGAAACAAATATTTGTCTAGTCTGAGTGATCTAATCACTACGTATGGGTTAATTTTTATGGAAAATACGTCCTCAGCTACCAACAAGGGGACTTACAAATATACCTAATATGGCACTTGGAAGACATGAGGAGGTATAATTCTACATTTGGTCTTGATTATACAACAAGATAGCCCTCATAGAAGCTTTTAGACTTTTTGGATTTGCTTGTGTACTGGTTTATCTTTCCCAACTGGAGTTCTTTGATGACAGGCAATAGTTTCTTTTTGACTGCTAGAGCCAGAGGATCTGACACAAAGTATGACTTAATAAATATGTGTTGAATGAATGAATCAATGGAAAAAATTATTAGACACATAAAAGCCATTCCAGGTTGTTATTTAAATTATATTTATTATTGCTCTACTATCAGAAACACAAGCCAGAGGCACCATATACATTCCAAAGATATAAATAAAAGCTCCCTTGATGAATTCAAACAATCAGAACACATTTTAAGAGATATTATTTTAGTGAAACTGAACTTTGATTGTGGTGTTGCTTTCCCTGATCAGGTAAGAGCCAGTAATATGCATCACCAGGGGTGCCTAGCCAGCTGGGTTGATAGGGCATGCAACATTTGATCTCAGGGTCATGAGTTTAAGCTCCACATTGGGCTTGGAGCCTACTTAATTCAAAAAAGAAAAGAGAAGAAAGAAATAAAAGAGAAAAGTAAAGAAGAGTTTATTGACAAAGAAGAGACATGTGGAGCTATATACACTCTGGAAATATTAACAGGTAGAAAAAAATTGTTTATCCAAACAGCTCACCTTACTGCTAAGGATCAAACTACTTGGAAAATAGAGCAAAAACTGCTCTTGTATCCTATAGCATCATGGCCAAGTTTAGAATATACTGAAAAAAGTTAAAAGCTTCAAGGGAATGATTAGAAATTATTTCAAAATCATGATCTGAAGACTTATTTCTAGAAGGAAACTTCTGGTTTCCTAATATATCTCTGGCTTCTGGAAAGGCCAGTACATGCATTAGGTCTCTTTCATAGTGTGGAGTATACAGAGATGACAGTATTTACCACACGATACATGATTACTCTTCATGTTTTTAATATTTGTAAAGTCTTGATGTTTAAGTCACTAATTTTTTTCGGGTAGGAAAGGGTGTGACTCTAACATCTCCTCCCAAAATTGTACTGCTTTTATTCTTCTGGACTTTAACTTCTTTCAAAGGAGAGCAGCTATTTTGAGAGTATTATTGACACTATGAATTCCGGTAATAAGTTTTCAACTAACTCCCTGGGTCAGTAAAGCCTGAGAAACAAACCTCATTAATCACTTATAGAATAAACAAAAAAGAGAACTCTTAAAATTCCTTGAGATAAGTAGTTTAAGTGCCAAAAACAGCTCTTGGGTACCTATGAAACATCCACAGATGAGATGCTAGTTTTGTAATAGTTCTATTGTTCTTATCAAAAGAAACTTCTAGGAGCTTTGTTTCATATGAACATTATATTGAGCAAAAAGCAAAACTGTTCACAGACAGGGAGACTTCAAGCTAAAAGGGGTTGGGAGCTCAGCTTTTAGCAGTTACAGCTCAGTTTATAAAATATGAATGAGGGAATACATTGTTGTTTTTTTTTTTTTTCAATTTTGATTGGTTACTAAAAACTTAGTCTTTTTAGTGTGTGCAAGCTTAATTGTGTGTAGCTGATTGGGTAGGAAACTATAAGGTGACATTGACCTATAAAACGCTTAACTCTTGTTTTAGGCCAGTCAGAATTTTGGGGAAATCAGGATAGTTTAAGTTTTGGTTACATGACTATAAGTGCTGGGCTAGGCATATTTTCAAACTGTGGCCTTCATGTTGGTTTTTCTTTAACAATCCTTTCCAAAAATTATATGGCATAATTCAAAGTCAGGAAGCATTAATTTACTTTGTGTCTGTCAAATATTTATACCACATTGTAAATAAAATATCTTCTAAGCCCCAACTGGTGCCCCTTATTCTTATGCAATGGATTTGTATTTTGTGCCTTTGGAAGAATTTTTGTGACATAAAGAGCTCAAGTCATATTGTAAAATAATCAATCCAATTTTCTGAACAGAAAGTTGGTCATTTATTAGTTTGGATCATTGAATTCATCTGGCGTCCAAAAGTTGTATTTCAGGTTATCTCATATGTCAGAGCTAAAACAAATAAGCAAAACAATATATTTATTAAATATATAAAATAAGTGTTTCTTTGAAAATAACTACACTCTATTGGAAATGTGTCCTGAAAATATCAGACAATGAAGCAATTAATGGGAAAAAACAAATAGCTGAAATGGACATCAAGGTGAGAAGCACTTTACACGGACCACTATTTAATACATACACTAGAATTGTGCTTCAACATCTTTTAAGCTCTAAGCTACTTGAGCACAATTATGACGTCTTTTTTTTTTCTCCATAATGTTTGGCATAGTCTCATACCTGGAACTATAAAAACAGCTAATTAGCATTTATTGGATGTGTTTCTACATGTTAGTATAATTAGCCTCATTTACAGGTCAAGATATTGAGTCTCACAGAGATTATGTGACTTAATTGAGATTTTATACCATCTAAGTGACTGACTAAAGCCTAAACACAGACTTGAATATAGAGCCCACTGCTTCCATCATACTCATTCACACTGTTGATTTATCGGGTAGCTTAAATATATATTTGCTGAATTGACCAATGCTTTTTGACTTCTTCAGAATAGGGATTTTATTCTGATCACAGAAATCCTTTCACTCAACTCACACAACCGTTATTACAAATAAGCTATGAAGGAAAAATAGGAAGTCTCTATGTTAAGCAACTATGGTCTCATTTGTATGGTACCTCTGAATAAATCTAAATCCATTTCAGGATTGTTTTGTGTCCTTATGAGGAAATGATATTTTATATGTAGGGAGAAATAATAAGTCTAGAAGATACTTCCAAAATATTTTTTCAGTCTATTTTTTAGAGGAAGGCTGATACGTATCCTCTTGCTTCCCCCTCTTCTTCCTTGTTTTTGATCTGGTTATTCCTCTTTAAATAAGCAACTTAATATTTTATGACTTATTGCAGCCAAACCGATAGGTCAATGACTTTAAGGCTCAACCTTTTTTCCCTCTATTGTATTGCATAATTCAAAGCCATTTTTTAAAAAATCTAAGTATAATTATTTTAGTTTTCTAATCACAATTTGGTACTTGTGGCTTCATAGCAGATTTTGATGGAGTTTGTATTCTGGAAGATGCAGTTTTGATGTTTTCAACATCCTGTTTAAACGAATTTAAATGCGTTAAAAAATGCAGTATGGATACCAAACTACTGGATTATCAGAACACCCAATGTTGATACTGACACATATAATTTCAAATTAAGACAGTTTCTAACAGTAAAGCAAAAGGAATTCTTTTGTCTCTGGGGGACATTTTCATAAAATTAAAATGAGGAATGCAGAAAAATTTAACCATTGGGTAAGCACTTTCTTCGCTTGGCTTCCATGACACTCTCTTCATTTTCCCTTCTCATTCTCCTTTCTTGGGTCCTCCTTTTCTCTCCGGCTCTTTATGTAGGGCTGTTCCAGCGATCAGTCCTTGGTCCTCTTTTCTTTCTCAGCTCTTCATCCACACTCACTGTAATGATTTAAAATACCATCTATAAGCCAATGACTCCTAAATTCTTTATCTCTAGTCCATAGCTCTCTCTCCTGCTGCTCAATCATACATCTCAACTGCCAACAATCATCACTTGACTACTACGTGTCTCAAACTCAATTATTTGAGAACCGAAATCTTGATCTTATCCTTCAGATTTGCTCTACCTGAAGTGTCTCTAGTCTCACCCTTGCAGTCGCAGAGTTCAAAAGTCTTGGGGTCATCCTCGACTCTTGGCTTTATCTCAAGAACCTCATTCAATCATCAGGAATTCGACCTTGCACAAGAATCTGATCACTTCTCACCATTAGAACCACTCTGGTGGTTCAGGCTCCTATCATTTCTCCCCTCCTTTCACCTTCCTCCCCCTAAATAAAGTCTATTCTCCAAAGAAGAGCCTGAAAGACGCTTTCAGAATGTAAAAGACAAATCATGCCGTTTCTTCTCTCAAAATCCTCCAGGAGATGTGAATCTCACATAAAATAAAAGCCGAAGTTCTCACAAAATCCGACACAATCTGTTACTTCTAAGCCCTTACCCCCCTCCCTTTCTCACATTATCCCTGGCTTCCAGGCTGTTACCCAAACATAGCATGCTTGCTATCAACTAGGAGTCCCAGAATTGTGTTTCCATTGCCTGGACAGCTTTTCTCCTAAATAAACAGCTTTACTCGAACAAGCAGCTCTTCTCTCAAATAACCGCATCATTGACCCATACCTGCTTTCAAGTCTTTGCTTAATGTAACTTTTTCAATGAAGGCTACTCTGACAATCCCCCCTTAAAAGCTGCAACCTGTGCCTTTACCTTCCTCTATCCTATCCTATCTTCTCTGGGCCACGTGTTACTTCATAGCTGGCCACCCTATTCGTGTGTTCATTTCAGGTCTCCTTCCAGTGGGATGTAAACTTTATACAATAAAGCCTCCTTTGTTCCAATATTTTGCTGGCTCGGCACATAGTAGGCACTATGAACGGGGGTCTCTGAACTCATCATTACAGTATTCATACAGCTGGGCGAATCCTCTATTAAACTCTCCTCAAAACTAAATTTCATCTTTTTAAATGGCGGAAGCTCACAAACTAGTCCATGTTTTTTAAGACCTTCCTGACCCCGGAAGTAAAAGACTAAGCAAAGGAGCCTGAGTGGGAAGCTACTTCCGTTTCCGTACAGACGCCAAGGCCAGCAAACAGCATGGCGAAGGCCGGGGGGAAGAGCGGCGGCGGCGGAAAGAAAGGCCTGAAGCGGAAAGCGTCCGCCGAAGAGCCCCAGAAGGCTGCAGCCGCTGAGGATGGAGCGACGGAAAGTGGGGTCCAACCTCCGAAATCGGCTGCCTTTCCCCCAGGCTTCAGCATTTCGGAAATTAAGAACAAACAACGGCGACACTTAATGTTCACGCGGTGGAAACAGCAGCAGCGGAAGGTAGGACGCGGCCGAGGCGGCAGGGCGCTTGCGCCGCATCCTCGACGCGCGTGCGCGGCAGTGCGGGGGGGGGGGGGGGAAGGGGAGGCGGGGAGTCGCGTCTGCGCGGCGGCGCTCGCCGGGTGCCCGCGGAGGCGGTACCTCCTCGAGGCGGGTGACACCCGTTCCTGTGTCCCGGTCCCCTCGCACGACTTCGGAGACTTTCGCCAGGTTCAGCTTTTTGCCTCAGCGTCGAGGATTCGCCTCCTTTCCGGCCCCTCCCTCGGCCCCCCCGCGCTGGGAGCAGAAGCCCGATGTCCCGCCCTCCTAGCCCCCAGAGCCCCCCTCCCGACCTGGACGCCCTCCCTGCCCACCCGACTTCGGCCAGTTCCAACAGCCTAAGACAGGCGGTGTATAAACCCAGAACCACGCTGCTCCGCTTCCTGGGCAGCAACAATACCGAAATTATTTCTGTAAAGTTTCTAGTAATTGTAGTTACAGCGTTGTCTTCGTCCTGTTCTCGGAGAGGAATATGAAGAGTTAAAGCTCAAGGAGTGCTTATTTGTGCATAAATTGCCCTTGGAAGCAAGCGTTTGTTACGTCATAAAAGTTCACGCGCGTACTCTTTTTGCTTGCCTGACTCCTCTTACTAGGTAGGTTTTATGAGGCCGTGAATTGTGCCTTACTCAGAAGTGCCAAAGTGGAGTACGTAGGGAATCTAACTCATTCTAGGTGAAAGCGTATGCAGGGTCTCCCAGAAGATTTTTTTTTTCTTTAAGATTTTATTTATTCATGAGAGACACAGAGAGAGGCAGAGATACAGGCGGAGGGAGAAGCAGGCTACATGCAGGGAGCCCGACGTGGGACTCGATCCCGGATCCCCAGGGTCACACCCTGGGCTGAAAGCGGCGCTAAACCGCTGAGCCCCCCAGGCTGCCCTCCCGAGAGATTTCTTGACACTAATCTGAGCCCTGATGGATAGAAGGTAGCTAGGCACTTGGGGGTGAGGGGGGGGGGGGGGGAGAAAGTACATTCGATTGTGTGTTAAGCATTCTGTTCAGACATCTCCGGAAGGTACCGATTTACAGTACAGTTGTAACTCATCTTGCTAGTTCTTAATTAATTCTAAAAACAGACTTCGATTATAAGATTTATGGATAACTAGTGGTGGTTTATTGGAAGCAATATGAAAACTCATCTCCCGTTGTCATTTATTTTTAATACTTGCCAAGAGAAGCAACCAGCATGGCCGTGGTTTTCTTTAGAAATGCAACTTGTTAGGGATGCAAAGTAAAACAAAAACTTAACTAGTTTAGATATACATTTTACATTTTTTACTTAACTTGAGGCTTTATAGTGAAAGAAAACGGTAGTAAAACGTTAAGTATTCAAACTTGCCAATTTAGATTTTTTTTTGAGGGAGCAAGAGCTTTATTATTTATTGATGGGCCAACGTATTTGGTTTATAATAACTTAAGTGTGAAAGTCTTTGTCAGGACGTATAATACATTACAAGATTGCTCAGTTTAAGTATTCATAGCATTAGAAATGTGTAGTTTCAGCATGTGTTTGTGATAAAACTGGTGGTTTCTCAATATTTTTTTTTAACTTTTTAGGAAAAGTTGGCGATTAAGAAAAAACTTAAAAAAGAGAGAGAAGCTCTTGGTGATAAGGTAAATAAAATTTTTAGTCATGTGCTTTCTGTCTTATTTTGAGGAATGCTCCCTGATAGTTATGTTGTATCACTTTCTTTTGTAATTTACTATAGAATATTCCCAATATGTAAAAGATGTGAAAATAAAATAACAAATCCCTTTCTATTCTTTACCCAGCTGAGAAACAGCACATTAGCAGATAATATTCAAAGTCTTTTATGTGCTTCTTCCTATTTAATTTCCCCTCCAAAGATAATCACTTATGAAATTGCCATGTTTTGTTTCTGTGCACTTCTTTTTTTGTGTCCCTAAAGGATGAACACATAGTGATATTTTACATTTTTTCAAAATTTCACGTAAATGGTATGTCTGTTTCAATGTGCTCATTTTTCTTAATTTTATGTGTTTGAGAGACAGACTCATCTTCCTGACTTTGGGAATGGGGAAGCTCTATGCCTGTAGTTGGAGTTCTTGTGACTTGAAGCAAAGGCTTTTTCTTTGTCAGGCAAGACTGGGGATGGGCAGGACAGAGCCTCTTCTGTTGAGAATGGGGAGTGGAAGGGAAGTGAGATACCTGGATGGATTATGGCAAAAAGAGCAGAGGTAATGCTTCCAGAAAGGGTTTGGCTATTTTTGTGATATTGATAAGAAATGAAGTCTTTCCACTGGAAATTTTTAATAGAACTACTAAATACATCCACAACCAAGTTATTTTCTTTTAATTTTATTTTATTTATAAGCTACTGTTAGGTCGTGATACATACTTGCAAAATTTTTAAAACATACAACTGTCCACTACCCCCTTCTCTTAAGGTGAGGTACCAAGTAATGATAAACATTTTTGAGGAAGGGAAAGTATAAATACTATATAAAAACCAAACATTCTGCTTTTTCATGCCTTCTTTTAATAGGATTAGGTTAAATCCCATGAAATTGCCAGCATTAGACTGTTCTGACCTGCAGAATCCTATCAAGCAATGTTTGCCTCTTAACTCTCAGTGATCAGTCAATTAAAACAAATATGCCAATGACCATTTGGAAATTTCACTACTCTTGTTTCTGGAACTGAAAGATAACTTTCTAGAACTGCTTCCTTTTAAAAATTACCTAAAACTTAATATTTGTTTCGTAAAATAATAAAAAATAAAATCCTAGTTTACTTCTTCATATTCTCTGCTAGTGTACATATGTTTTGAATTTGTTTTAGTCAGTGTATGCTTACAGTTCTGTGTTTCTGCTCCTTAGCATTTCATTTATACAACTTTTTGGTCTAAGCTGAGTATGCATGTTGCCAATTTTGCAGTATTCCATAGTCACAGTCATTACCCTGCTGTTGGATATTTGCCCTATTTGCTATTCATTTCCATTAATAATAATGATACTGCTTATTTCTTTATATAAATTGCTCCTCCTTTTCATTCCTTACCATAAATGCCTCAGATTAGAATTACTAGTTCAGCAGATAGATTTGTAGCTTTTGTTACTTATTTCTGAATAGCTATCTGGAAGTATTAGAACAAAGCCATATATATATATGTATATGTATATATGTGTATATATATATGTATACACCTTTGTACAGCCAACTCTTGAACAACATGGAGGTTGGGGTGCAGACCACCATCTCCACTCCTACACAGTTGAAAATCCCAAAAACTTAACTATTACTAATCTTACTGTTGACCTGAAGTCTACTAATAATGTAAATAATCAATTAACATGTATTTTATGTGTATTGTATACTGTATGCTTACTGTAAAATGAGCTGAAGAAAAGAAAGCGTTATTCAGAAAATTACAAGAGAAAATATATTTATAGTCTTGTTAAAAAGTTGCAAATAAGTGGACCCACACGTTTCAAATCCATGTTATTTAAGCATCAACTGTATTTTTTTTCATTCTGTTTGATATTCTTCTAGTGGATAATTGTTTTAATTCCATTTCTTTTGGCTACTCCTGCATGGTTTTAAGTCTTTTTATTCAGTTGGCAATTCTTCCAGTATGTTTATGTCTCTGTACAGAATTAAATTAAAAAAAAATAGAAAAGAATTAAAAGAAAAAAAAAATTAAAATCATTCGATTGTCTTCTTAGGATTGATGTAGTGATGGAAATGAGGAACAGATTTAGTTTTTGGATATTTGGAAATTTCTGTTATTCATCCCCAATCAAAATGCAAAATTGTTAATGTAAATTGCTTCTAAAACTTAATCTTTTTTCCTTTTATTTAGGCTCCACCAAAGCCTGTACCAAAGACCATTGACAACCAGCGAGTATATGATGAAACTATAGTAGATCCTAATGATGAAGAGGTAATATTAGAAGTCTTAAATAAATTTGGATGGCCACATTTGATAAATTATTTGTTCATATGTTGATATTTAATTTAAAGTACCAGCTGGTGAAGTTGTATAATAGACTCTGTCAACTGTAATTTTGGCATATTATTTGCTATAGTTGATTTCATAATTGAATTTCTCAGATGATATAGAAAAAGGCAGTGATTACTTATTTTCTAGAAATGTATGATATGTGTAGGTGAACTTTTTGTTGTTTAAAATCTTATGTAATGCTTCTGTTGTTTTTAATATCCTCTGAAAAGCATTCTTCATACTATAGATTTTTGTAGTTTTAGACATTTTGATATAAGGATAACATTTGGTGGTATTTTCTGTGTCCTCATAAAACTCTTGGTTTCAAGATAATAATCCACATGTCACTTCACATTTTCTTCTTAAATATTTGTGACAGTACAGTGAGAGAATCAAGGTTTTTAAACTTTTTTTTTTTTTGGTATAGTATATTTGGTTTTGGGTATGTTTGCTTTCAAACATTGCTGTTAGTGACATTCTTTAACGTTTTCAGTTATAGTCTTTCATACATTCAGTCAGTCTTCCAGTGAATGTTTATTGATTGCCTGCTGTGTATTGGAATCTGTTTTAGGGAGTTGGGATCTATCAGTGCACCAAACACTCTGCCATTTATACACAAAAGATGTCAGCCCACCCGGAACTTACATTCTAGGGAGAGAGACAAACAGTGAACATAATAAAACGAATTATCATATGTTAGCAGGTGATAGGTTACTAAAGTTAAAAAAATAGGGAGAAGGAAGGGTACTTGTGTAGCTCAGTCAGTTAGTGTCCAGCTTGATTTCTGCTCAGGTCGTGATCTCAGGGTTGTAAGATCAAATCCCAAATTGGGTTCTGTGCTCAGTAGGGAGTCTGCTTGAGATTTTCTCTCTCCCTCTCCCCCATGCTCTCATTCTCGCTCATTCTGCTCCCTCCCTCCCCAAAATAAATGTTAAAAAATAGAGTGAAGTAGATTCAGGGCTTCTTGAAGTAGAGTTTGCAATGTTATATGTATAGGAGTGTGTGTATGTTTGATTTAGTTTAACATAAATACAGAATTAATAGAAAAGTGGGAATTCATTGTATATCCTTCACCTAGATTTCCTTAATATTACACATGCTTTTCTTTTGTATTCTCTCTGATATGCTTGAGAGTAAATGGCAGACATGAAGCCTGTGTACTCCTATATAATTTAGTGCATTTTACTTATAAACAAGTGTATTTTTCTTGATAATCACACAACTAACATTGATGATGATGAGCATGATGATGATCTCATCTACACAGCTCATTCGATTGTCTACAGTTGTCCAAATGGTATCCTTTTTAGCAAAAGAAAAATTCCAGCTTATGCTTTTTACTCTGTTACAATGACTTTAACCTCCCTTAGTTTGGAATAGTTCTTTGGACTTCCTTTGCTTTTTTTTTTTTTTTTCTTCCTTTTTTTTGTAATTTAGTGGACTCCCTTTGTTTTTAATGACATTGACTTTTTGAAGAGTGCAGTCTAGGAATTTTTGTGAAATGTCACTAATATGACTTTGATATTTGCTCGTAATTATATTCAGTTTTTGTAATTTTGACAGGTATACCACAGATATGATATTGTTTTGATGCCTCTTATTAGGAGTAATGTATTGTTGGTTTTCCCATGCAGCTTTTTGTTTTTCCCTTTGTAATAACTGTTTGTAGGGGATATACTTTGAGATTATATAAACATATGTTATTCTTCAAACTTTCACTCAAGATTTTGCAATTACAAATAATTTTTTCCGGTCTGATGGAGCAGAGATTGTATCTCAGTATAGTTTTAAATTTTTGTTCACTTGTTATGAATGAGGTGGAACATCTTTTTATGCTTTTTTTCTTTTTAATCAGTTTGTTCATGTCTCTAGCCTATTTTTCTGTTGGTTAGGGTTGTAGTTCTATATAATGATGGTCAGGGTAGGCTTCATTGAGATGGCCTTTTAGGAAAGACTTGAAGGATATAAAGCAATTGGCCCCCTTGCAGTTCTGCCTCATTTGTTTCCTAGGAATGACCAGTGTAAAAACTAGTGCATAAACAGTTAATGCAAAAGCTCTAACACTTAGAGCTCCTCCTGGAGCATGTTCAGTGTGTTTTAAGAACAGCAAGGAAGTCAGTATGCTGAAATCAGTGAGCAAGAGAGAGGGTTACAGAAGAGGTGCCAGGGAAAGTATTGGGAAAAGCAGAAGCCAGAGCAGTGGCTTTGTTGACCATCATGAGGACTTAGGCTTTTATGCTTAGTGAAATGAGCCATTGGATGGTTTTCAACAGAGGAATGATATGATCACATTTAATTTTTAATAGTAATCAGTTGCTATACTGAGAATGTAATTAGAGAAGTAAACAGATATTTAGAAAACTACTGAAGTAATCCAGGAAAGAGATTATGATGATGATGACTTGGGCTACAGTTACAATGAGTATTGAGAATCCATTTGATTCTAAGGTTTGTTTTTTTTCCCAGGTATATTTTGAAATTAGAGCCATTGTAATTTCTTGATAAATTGGACATGGGGTGTGAGAAAGAATATTCAAAGATGGTATTGAGGTATTTAGTCTGAGCAATTAGAAAGAAGGATGGAATTGTCATTGACAAGATATGGAAGAGGTCTTGGCCAGAGATAAATTGGAAATCATAGATACTTAGAGGTTACAAATATGTAAAAATTTCCTAAATATTTACCTAGGGGAGAATTTATTGGGTCATGAGATGTTTAAATGTTCAACATTATATAGTGGTGCCAAAATGTTTTTCAAAGTAGTGGTTGTATCATTTTTCACTTGTGTTTAATAAGGGTAATATTTCTGGTCATCTACATTCTGACCAGTACTTCTACATTCTGACCAATACTTTGCCAGTGATAAAGGACTATCTCATTGTGGTTTGAGTTTGCATTTCCATGATTCCTAAAGTGGTTGAGCATCTTTTCATATATGCACTGTGTTTTTGCTAACGTTACGCCAGCTCATTCATGTCTTTTGCCTAGTTTTTTATCCTATATTTTATTGATTATAGAACTTCTTTTTTATTTTGGATACTAATCATATATGTATAAGTATCTTCTAATTTCTGGATGTCTTTTTCCTTTTTCTGTGCTGTCTTTGGTGAATAAAAGTCCTTAATATAGTTGAGGTTTTAAAGTTTAAAAAAATATTTATTTATTTATTTTGGTCTTAGGTAAGAAATCTTTATCCTGTGATCATATGTTCTCATATTTTTTAAAGGACTGATTTTCACATTTATGTGCTTAATCATCATGAATCAATTTCTTCGTTTGGTATGAGAAAGAAAAGCAATTTTTTTCTTCCCTTACCCCTTTTTCTGCCCCTACTATATGTAACCAGTTTCCCCAGCCTTTGGAGTAGATACAACCTTTCCCACAGTGAATTACAATGTTTTCATACATCAGGTATCCATACATGTTTGTCCTTTTTTGGGCTATTGATCAGTTTGTTGCTTTATCGCTTCTTTCTTTTCTTTCTTTTCTTTTCTTTCTTTCTTTCTTTCTTTTTCCTTCTTTATTTTCTTAATTATCTTAATGGTGAATTTTGATATTTGTTAGAGCAGGATGTTCTTCACCTCCATCTTCTTTCTGGTCTATCTCTTCAGGAACATTCTCTTTCTGCACCTTTGGTCTGCCATATAAAATTATAAATTAAAGCAGATCACTTAGGGAATCTATTTATATATTGCTTTTTTAAGGTAGGTCTTCTTTACTAAAAATGTGTTTCAAAGATTTTTATAATTTTCTTCATGCCAGTTTTACACATAAATCTTGCTAGGGCTCTTGCTGGGTATTTTATGTTTTTTTATTAGTGTAAATCACATCCCTTTAAAAATTATTTTATTTGCTCATTTATAAAAATGCTATTGATTTTTGGATTGTGATCGTCTAAACAGTAGCTTACCTAAATTTGTTTCTAATAATTTGTTTAAATAATTTTCATTTCATGACATCTCATATCAAATAAATAGAAGTATCAGTAGTGTTATCTGTGCCATGTTCCTGATTTTAAAGAGAATCCTCCTAATATTTCATCATTAATGTTTGTGTCTTCAATTTTAGATTCTCTTTATGCATTAAGGAAAATCCATTCTTTTCTTGCTGGCAGGGTTGTTTGTTTTTATCATGAATATATAAAATGTTATCAGATGCTTTTTCCGAAAATATTTAGATAATTATGATTTTTCTGCAAATATTGAGATGGATATACAGTTTTTCTCCTTTGTTGTATTAATGTAGGAAATGAAATAGATTTTCTAATGTTTAGTATCTTTTGCATTCTTGGGATAAATCCAATTTAATTAAGATGTTTTATCTTTTACACTGTTTTGGTTTATCAGTACCTTGTTTAGAGTATGTACATCTGTGTTTATAAGGGGGACTACAGTTATGTTCCTTTCCTTTTTAAAAAAAAAATTTATTTATTTATTCATGAGAGAGAGAGAGAGAGGCAGAGACACAGGCAGAGGGAGAAGCAGGCTCCATGCAGGGAGCCTGATGTGGGACACTATCCCCAGGACTCCAGGATTACACCCTGGGCCGAAGGCGGAGCTAAATCCCGAGCCACCCAGGCTGCCCTTCATTAGTTTTCCCCTGATCTTTATTCCTTTCTTCTACTTACCTAAGATTTCATTTATTCTTCTTTTTCTCTAGTTTCTTAAAATGGAAGCTTACATTATGATTTTATACTTTTATTTCTTTTTAATATAATCAAATAAAACTATGGTTTTCCTCCTAAGCACTGCTTTAGCAACATCCCATACATTTTGATAGGTTTACTGTGCTTTCATTTTCATTCTGCTCGAGATATCTTTAATTTCTCTTGTGATTTCTTCTTTGTCTCATCGATTATCAGGAAGTGTGTTAATTTCCAAATATTTGAGGATTTCCCAGATATATTTCTGCTATTGATTTCTAGTTCAGTTTTTTTGTGGTTCTTGGAACATACGCTGTTTGATTTTAGTCCTTTTCAAGTAAAGATGTGTTCTGGGGCAAGATCTCTTCTGTACAATGTTCTGTGTTCCTTTGGAAAACATGTATATTCTGCTGTTTTGAGAGTTTTAAATTGATTGTGTTGTTCATGTTTTCTATATAGTTGCTGAATTCCTAATTCTATCAGTTACTGAGAAAGGAGTATTGAAATCTCCAACTATAATTGTTGATTATTCATTTCTTCCATTCCTTTCAGTTTTTGCATTCATGTCTTTTTGTTTGTTTTTTGTTGTTGTTGTTAGGTACATACCTATTTAAAAAAAAATTTTTTTTTTTACTTTTTTTGAGGTTACATGCCCATTTATAATTATTAAATTTTCCTAACGTATTGATTCTTAATCCAGTGTCTCTTATTGTCTCATCCCTTAAATTGCCCATTACAAAATTTTTTTTTTTGGAACATTTCTTTTCTTAATGTCTGTTTTGTCTCATATATACATGGCCAACACACTTTCTTATAGTATATCTTCTTTTTTCATGCTTTCACTTTTTACCAGTTTGTATCTTTGAATTTAAAGTGTCACAGGCATCATATGCTTGGATATTGCTCTTTTATTCTTTTATTGACAATTAGTATTTAATGTTGATTTTTGATGTAGTTATATTTACATCTGCCATTTTGCTTTTTTCAACAGATTTCATATCTTTATTTTTATTCTGTTCCTCCTTGACTGCTTTCTTTTGTATTTTTTTAATGTATTTTTTAAAGATTTTATTTATTTATTCATGAGAGACAAAATGCTTTCTTTTGTATTAAAAAATATCTTTAGTATGCTATTTTAATTCCTTTTAATCTTTTAAATTTTATATTTAGGCTTCTTTTAGCAGTTTCTCTAGGAATTATATCCTCCTTTAATTTATCACTATCTATGTCAGGTAAATACAGACGTGATTCTGGTAAACTATAGCAGGTTTACACCAGCATAGCTTTGTTTCCTCCACTCTTGTTTATGGTATTGTCATATATACAGCATCTGCCTAGGTTATAAATCCAGTGTTTTAATTTCTGCTTTAAATAATATCATTAAAAAAAAGAAATTAAGAGTATACACATATAACACACACAAAGAGTCTTTTATGGTTACTTTGTATTTACCATTTATAGTACTCTTCTTTCTTTTCCTTTACAGCTAAGTTACCATCCGGTCTTATTTTCTTTCAGCTTGTAGGATTTCCTTATGTTTTTGTTTTTATAATAGATCTAATAGCTAATTATCTCAGTTTTTGTTTATCTGAAAATATACTTCTTTTCCTTCAATTTTGAAAGAATTTTGCAAATTATAGAATTTTTGGTTGACTTTTTTTTTTTTTTAATTTGGAACCTATTCCATTGCATTTTGACCTTTATAATTTCTGATGAGAAATCAGCTATTTTAATATTTGTCCCCTGCACATGATTTTTATTTCTTTCAGAATGTTCAGTTTTGGCTCTTAGCAGTTTGACTTTGATTTGTTTAGGTTCTTGTTCTTTTTATCCTACTTAGGGTTTGTTGAGCTTGTATCTGTATGTTAGAATTTTTCACCCATTATTCTTCAGATACTTTTTTCTACCTTCTCTTTCCTTCAGAGACTTCTTTTCACACACTTTTGAAATGGTTAACATTGTCCTACAGGTTTCTTTAGTTTTGCTCCTTTTTTAATGATTCTTTTCTCTGTTATTCAGATTGAATATTTATTAATCTAATTTCAAATTCATTGGTTTTTTTTTTCTTGCCATCTTAGATCCGCATTAAGCTCCTGTATTCTCTTAATTCCTTGAATATATTTATTATGGCTGCTTTGAAATTTTCACTAAATTCAACATGTAGGCTCACTCAGAGACAGTTTTTATTGGCTGCTTTTTTCCTGATTATGGGTTATACTTTCCTGTTCCTTAGCATATCTAATTTTTTGGCTGAAAGCTAAACATTTTAGGCAATATATTATAGTACCTGGACTGTTCTATTGTTTGATTTTTTTTGTTCTAGTAACTTGCCTGGACTTAAAATCTGTAATGAATCTGTCTTCCCATGAGTAGCACTATCAGTGCAAGGTGAACAAATCTTTTAGGATTTCTGAAGAAAAAGAAAAGGAAGAGAGCCCAGTAGGATACTGCCCAGGATATATAATATCTTGACAGAGAAGAGAGTTATCTGGAGAAGGAAGTTTAATACAGCTTATATATGTTTTTTGTTACATTGAGAATTGCAAGTCATCATGACAAAGGACATTTCAGAAAATTACAAACTTTATCTTATGCTTTTAGTATGTGCAAGATTGCAGGCTTTGGAGGTATGGGAACAGAATTTAGGGAGATTTTTACTCCTGTTTAGTTTAAAATGTTTCTTTTAGGTTATTATTTTTTAACAAAGCAGATACAGTGTGTGGTAGGGTAGCAATAGAGTGCATGCTTTGAAGTTTGGTGAACATTTACCATACTTGGTAAAAGTATGGCTTCCTTGGGAGCCCAGGAGCAGGGCCCACAAACATTAAAAGTTGAATTTCCTTTATCAGCACTATGTGTCTCTACATTTTTTTTTTTTTTTAATTGTTATTTTAAGCCTGGCTTCCTAGAGATTGTCCCTGTGTTTGTGTGGCTTAATGGTAAGCCAGTGATTTGGGTGGAGATTATGTTGAGATACCTTGAGCCTCTAAACGTCTATCAGCTGAGCTGGGTGTGTGTTGAGGACTGCATTGAAAGTTGCAGCCAGTTCTCAAGTGTTCCTAGCCTTTCATATGAAGTGGTTTCTTAGAACTCTCCCATGTGTAATTCAGCTGTCAGCCAGAGATTCGTGGAGATTATTGCAGCCCCTTTATGGTTCTTTCACTTCTTTAGCTTTCCTTTACATTTTTGGCTGGTCCACACCCACTCTGAACTGGGCCAGTAACCTTGGAGTAGCAAAAGCAAGGGTTTTCAAACCCACCTTTCCCAGATACAGCCCACCACCCTTGGATTCAAGATTGCTGGTTCTTGCCTACCATCAGACCTGAAGTTGATAAAGTTACTATTTTCACAGCCATGTTGATAGAAGAAATGGAATATTTCTAAGCAAGATTCCTGATGTTCTAGCCTATAGCCCTAGCCATTTTTCAAGAATGAACACAGCTCAGAGCACCTGAGTGACTCAGTTGGTTAAGTACCTGACTCTTGATTTTGGCTCAGGGTCATGCGATCAAGTCCTAGGGTCAGGTTCTGCACTCAGTACAGAGTCTGCTTGAGATTCTCTCCATCTTTCTCTGCCTCTCCCCCTTCTTACACTCTCTTCCCCTCCCAAAGTAAACAAATAAATCATGAGAAGAATAAACACAGCTTGTGTCTTGAAATGGTTTTTTGACAGTTTTTTCCAGTTTTATACTTGTATTCTACAAATAAAAAAACACCCAACCTATTCATGTTGCCATTAATAGAAGTCCCTATTGACTTTCTTTAGATCCCATATCAGCTTAGGAAGGTAGTCAGTGTCATAGAATCCTGCTGGAGCAGCTTTTAAGATTGAAGCTTAGTGGAGTGTTTGATATAAAATTATCTTTTCTGTTCACAGGTTGCTTATGATGAAGCTACAGATGAATTTGCATCTTACTTCAACAGACAAACTTCTCCCAAGATTCTCATCACAACATCAGATAGACCTCATGGGGTAAACATATCACTCAGTATAGTTATTGAATTCTTAATTTTCTTACATTACTATTTAAAAGACTATTTTCAGAAGATCTGAGTTAAATTATTATTAATTGCCATAGACACTGCCTATGAATAAGGTAAATAAAATGAATACTGTGATGTGATATAGGTTATAGGTTCTTGAAGCATGGTTCTGCAGGATAGGGTTTATCAGTCTCAGCACTATTAGCAAATTGGGCTGCATAGTTTTTTTATTATGGGAGTTGTCCTGTTCATTATAGGATGTTTAGCAGCATCCCTGGCTTCTCCAATAGATACCACTACCAGCCATCCCCACCACTGCCACTAATCACAACCACCAAAAATATTTCTAGACATTGCCAAATAATCACCCCCAGTTGAGAACCACCACTTTAGGATGATCAGCCTTTGATAAGGGTTGAATACTGTTCAGATTTCATTCTTTCCCTACCCTTGTTCTTTTTTAATAACACTTCTGTTAATCATTAAAAATTTTTATTCCTTTTCACTTTTGAAGATTTCTGTTTTTTGTTTTGCAGAGAACAGTACGACTCTGTGAACAGCTCTCCACAGTTATACCAAACTCACATGTTTATTACAGAAGAGGACTGGCTTTGAAAAAAATTATTCCACAGTGCATTTCAAGAGATTTCACAGATCTGATAGTTATTAATGAAGATCGTAAAATACCAAGTATCCTTCTTTATTAAAGTTTTCCTATTTCACCATCATCCTCTTTTAAGATATATTTGAAAGAATAAGGAGATGTTTTCTATAACTTTCAGAACATAACTTTTTTAAACTAGAAAATTATGGGTGGACTAACAAAAATGTAGAGTAGATAGTATGGTTAAAGAGAAAAATAGAGGATAGAGTGTGCACTCTGGCAAAATCTGCCAGCCTCCCCTCTGAGCTCATTAATTTTAAAGATGATCATTTGAGTGGGTTGATTATTAAAATTATTAAGGATTCATCAAAAATAGGGCAGGACTTTGCTGTTGCCAGAATAACATTTTTTTAAATCAATGAACACTGCCTTTTTTTTTTTTTTTTAATAATAGTGTAAAAGGTTTTTTTTTTTTTTTTAAATCTAACACTTAGGGCCTTATTATTTTCCATAGAAGTTAAAGACATTATCCACTTGTACAAGTTGCTTTCCAGAGACGAAAATAGACTAAAATTAGCTTTCCAATGTGATGTTTTATTGGCCATATTATAATTTGGCTTGGATTATGGGTTAATGTACCAAAATAACTAAAATCTCTTGAATACTTAACTATTCCAGAAGACATGTTTTTAATGTAGTTAGTTGCTGCTTTCTTAAAACTGTCTCCCACTATAAAGTGGCAAAATCTATGATCCTCTCTTTATTTTTGACAGTTAAAAAACTATCATCATTTTAAGGCTGCAAGCACGCATTCATCAATTCAATAAACATTGTATCCTTGTTTTAGCTGAGCTATTTTGTATAGGTATATAAACTTCATTTATACCATCTGTTGCCTTTAGGAAGCTTATGTTCTCGTTTACTTATAAAATGGTATTGTCTTTTTACCCAGAATGTTTAATATTTTTCTGGTTACCATTTTGGACACCTTGTAGGGTGAATTCAGATCATTAAGGTACCATCAGTACATAGACCAAATTTATAATAGAGAAATAACTAGAATAATTAATCCTAATATGAGATTATACTCATGTGTAAACATATACATACACACACACGCGCGCGTACGCGCGCGTGTGTGTGTGTGTATCTCAAGATTGTAAGTTTCAAGTATAGAATTAATGCAGTTTCTACAAGTCCTAATGCTACTGAATGGAATTTTTATAAGTATGATCTTGCCTGGATGTTGATTTTTATAATTTCAGAGATACTACATTTTCTTTTATAATTGATATGTAGTAATGCAGTTAATGGCAAAGTGTTGGTGGAAGAAGTAGGAAAGAGGACGTCCTAAATGCTTTTTTGTTCTCTATTAACAGAGCATGGTTTTCAAGACTAGTAAGTACGTTGGTGAGGGGCACTAGAAGTCCATCTTGGATAAAAAGATAAGATAAGGCCTAGAAACTCTGAATAAAGTCACATATCTTGGCTTCAGAGAATATCTGCGTAAACTCATAAATGAGACTTTGCTACTCTGAGAAAGATACAAGAGAGGCAAATGGAAGAAGGATGGGAAATAAGAAATGTGGGTATTTGCCATGACCCAGATAAAACGTGTAGAATAATTAAAAGGAGAATAATTTGTAGTTACCATAATAGAAATGGTAGTGTGATTCCTAAAGACCTAATGTGGGCTTACAAATAATAAGTCATGACCCCTAATGATGACACTTAGAAAAGTTGAAAGAATTGAGGATATTTGGCCTGTGGGAAATTAGAATTTGGACACATGACAAACTGGAAGGGCTGCTCTAAAAGAGTAGTAGTAGCCAAATGGTGGAAATTAATGGAGATACAAACTTTTTACTTTAGAAAAGAGCTTTTGTCAACTATCTAAACTGTGGTCCAGTGGCTTTGGGTCAGACAGATGTGATGTCAAATACAGACTTCATTACTTGCTATTTTTGTAATTTTTGTCAAGTTTCTTAGCTAGTTGGTTTTCTCATATTTTAACATACGAAATAGTACCTAAATCTTCAGGGCTCCCACAAAGATCATATAAATGTATTATGTTTCCAAGGCTTATTGCCTGGTCTGGCATTTTAGTAAAAGCATGGAAGTTTTTTTCTGGAGACCTACATCCTCTATTCAGTATTTCTAAATGGAAATTTGAGCTAAGTAACTCTTTGTGCTGTAGTTTTGGCAGGCTTTTGTAAGCTGTTTTGCATTCTTGTCCTTTGGGTACTAAAAGTTAGTTTCACCTCAATCATAACAGAATGCCTCTGTGCCTTAGGGCTTGTGCGCAGCTGTAATCCCACCCATTAAGATCTGCCACCTAGATCTGAAATTTGAGCTAATCTGCCTAAAATCCTTCTCAACCTTTTTTCCTTGTTACTGAAATAGGAATAATGACTCCTATTCTTCATGGTTTATGCTAGGAATTAGAAATAAGTTTTTTTTTTTTTTTTTTTTTTTTGTACAGTGCAAGTACTTAGGAACTGATAATTTTGGATTTTGTAGTTTTCTTTTGACAGAAACTACAATTTAGTGGGAATGCTCTAGAGAGAATTCAAGTCCTGGTTGGAAGAAATAACCTTTACTTCTCTTAGCACCCTGAGATTTTATGATTCTTTTCAGTGTTCAAATGATCTGGAAATACTTTTGGTTATACCTTATCAAGTTGAACCTGTGGTGAATTTTTGAAAAGTAGGAAAGAATTCAAACATTACTGATAATCTGCTATGTGCTAGGCACTAGTATTTATCAGAAATACTACAAATACTACAAATCTACCAGGAGTTAACAGATTAGTTGGGAAGAAAGTCATTTATATGATTATAACTCAAATGACAAGTGCTAAAGTTGACAGCTGAGATTTAAAACTTAATTTTAACTGTATAAAAAGAGGTGGCATTTGAAGTGGGCCTCAATAGTACTGACCTTCTTAGTCAAGCTTACTTCAGTCCTAAGGTGCTGAGCCCCTTCCCCAGAAGACCAGCACCATGTCTCCTGACCAGAGTTCTGCTGAGGTTCAGTTGTAGAGAAAGATTATCAGGTCACATTTAACAAGCAGATCAGAGCATACCTAGTTAAAACTTGCCACATTCTGGCCAAGGGCCAAACACTGCCCATGGGAGGCAAGGAGAGCCTCTGCAGATAACTGGCCTAAAGGAGATAGAGCAGCCAAAATGCAACAGTAGAGTGCATGCAACACACACCAGAGATACTCCCTGATGTGCCAGGCCCTGGACCGTATATTCTACTTCACAAAGCCATTACTCTTCTGGAGCAGGAAACATAAGGGGCTTTTCTAACACAGAGAAGAAGGCAGAGAGACAAAATGCCAGACAGAGGAATGTATCCCAAATGAAAGAACAAGATAGGTCACAACCGAGATCTAAATGAAACAAATATGAGTAATCTGTCTGCTGGAGAATTTAAAGCAACAATCAAGGATACTTGCTGAGGTTGAGAAAAGAATGGAAGATTTCGGGGAGGCCCTTACCACAGAGATAAAAGATTTAGAGAGTCAGAAGTGAGTAATGCAGTAACTGAGATTGGAAGGACTAGATACAGTGAACTCAAGGCTGGAAGAAGCAGAAGGCAAAATAGTGGAAAATAAGCTGAAAAAATAATTATGGAATATGAGAACAGACTTAGGGAACTCAGTGACTCCATCAGATGTCATTAGATTGCTATTATAAGTGCCAGAAGAGAAAAGGGGCCAGAAAATTTGAGGAAATAATAGTTGAAAACCTCCCTAATCTGGGGAAGGAAATAGACATCTGCATCCAAGAGGCACAGACAACTCCCATCAAAATCCAAGGCAGGCCAACACCAAGATATATTGCAGTTAAACTTTGAAACTACACTGATAAAAAAAGTCTTAAAAAGCAGTAAGACAAAAGAAGTCTCTAACTTACAAGGGAAGATCTATAAGGCTAGCTGTGGATTCCTCAAAAGAAACTAGCCAAGCCAGAAGACAGTGGCATAGTGTATTCAAAGTGCTGAATGGGAAAAATCTACAGCCAAGAATGCTCTATCCAGCAAGGCTATGATTCAGAATAGGAGAGATAAAGGGTTTCCCAGGCAAACAAAAGCTAAAGGAGTCCATGACCACTAAACCAGCCCTGCAAGAAATATTAAAGGGAACTCTTTGAGTAGAAAAATTTCAAGAAACGACAAGTAATAAAATGGCACTAAACATGTATCTATCAATAATTCTTTTTTTAAAGATTTTATTTATTTGTGAAAGACAGAGGCAGAGACATAGGCAGAGGGAGAAGCAGGCTCCATTGCAAGAAGCCCGAAGTGGAGACTCGATCCCAGGACTCCTGGGATCATGCCTTGAGCCAAAGGCAGACAGACGCTCAACCGTTGAGCCAGGTGTCCCTGTATCTATCAATAATTATTCTGAAAGTAAATGAACTAAATGCTCCAAACAAAAGACATAGGGTTTCAGAATGGACAAAGATACAAGAGACCCATTTTAGACCTGAAAACACCTGCAGATTGAAAGTGAGGAAATGGAAAAACATTTATCATGCAAATGGATGTCAAAAAAAGCTGGAGTAGCAATGTTTCATATCAGAGTTACAAACTAGACTTTAAATCAAGGTCTGTAATGAGATGAAGAGCACTGTATCATAATAAAGGGGACAATCCAACAAGATCTAAGAATTGTAAATATGCACCCAACATGGCAGCACCCAAATATATAAAACAATAACAAATGAACTCATTGATGAAGTGGGCCGTAATGGATGAGTTCAATATGGCAGGTATTTTGAAATAGCATGAACAGAAAATATATGATAGGATTAATATGTATGCTGTATAAGAGGTTGTGTCAGTGCCTTCCAGTTAGGAAACCTAGGCATAACTCCCTTTTATGGGAGTTAAACTTCGGGGCCACATGAGAGCTGTACTGATGTCTTTATTCTGTAGATGTGCTGTGGTGAGAGTAGTTTGAAATTAGCTACAGCTGTCAAGACTCCAGGTGGATCTAGTTTTTCACTTAGCATGAGAAACTGTGGTACAGATAAAATAACAGTAACATCCCATAGCTTATTACATATAAATTTGATTTACAGTCTGTATTAGAAAATCTACTTGGAATGGTGAGAGAGACCAACTAGGATACTGTTTTAATGTAGGTGGAAAATCTCAAGGACCTCAACTAAGAGAACAGCAGTAAGGGTAAAGAGGTGGCTATGGAAGTGAGGAATTTATGGGGGTAAAAGCAGTAAATAGAATTTGGCAAGGAAGGGAAGGAGGAAGTTGAAGACTACCCATGGGTTAATGGGAGAATGTTGATGCCTTTATAAAAAGATGGCAACATCTGTTTTGTAAAACTCAGGCTGTTTACAGGGAACTTGAGATAGTCTGGTTCTGACCTAAGGTTCAGTGTTTGAAAAAATCAAGTTGTGTTACAAAGACTTGAGGAATGTTGTATAGGTAGCAATCTTAGGTAGCTGCATTCTAGAAAGCCATTCCAGTCTCCTAACCCTGTCAATTGTAGGCAGGTGTCCTGTATTTCATTTATAGTTTAGTGTGTCTGGTAGAAGTGTCTGTGGTAGACAATCAATAAATGGTTATTAATTAGTTGATTTTAATTTGTGGCTGGCACAGTAATCTCAAGAATAAAAGCTTGTCTTTCGAGAAACACTGACTTCAAGAAAAGACCTTAGGAGTCTCTGGTCTTACGGGACAACATTCAAAGCTGACAGCATATACTCACCTTACATATGTATAAAAAATATACATAGAAATGTGTGTATATGTTTTTGTATCAAAGTGCATATGTAGGGTTATAAGGCTTCTGAACATGGGAGTTAAACTTTGGAATGCTAAAATTATGCTAGAAGCCCATCTTGTCTTTTCACCTAGGTTAATTGAATACCCAACATACCCTTTTGAGGGTGATGAGTTATGTATCATATTGTGAAGAGAAAAAGTGGGACTACCATAGGTTAATGTTTTCCTGAAATACTGGGTTGATTGTGGGTCTTCAGTATGGTAGGAAACTTTGTTAACCCAGAAGAATACACACACTTAACTACCTAGCTACAGATTTTAGGAGCCTTTGGACATACAGAGGACCAGTTATTTACACAATTTAAATTATAGAGTTCAACGTGTTCTTAGCTTTTTAAACAGATGGATTAATTCTGAGTCACTTGCCGAGTGGCCCAACTGCTCATTTTAAAATGAGCAGTGTTCGTTTGCGTAAAGAAATTAAGGTAAGTTTTATGCATTCCTTGATTGGCATTGGTCTCCTTGCAGTATATGCTTAGGCAGCTCTATAACTTACATATTGAATTGCTTTTTAAGGACACTTGTTCTCTTGCTTAAAGCCAGTTTTATCTACTGGCAGTTTTCTTATGAGATTATAATTGAGTTATGGCAGACAGGCAATAGCCTTCATTACTATCAAACAGGTTACTTTTTTTTTTTTTTTTTTTTTTTACAGGTTACTTTTCTAATAGGACTTTTTGGTATTCACTGCATGTTAAAATAATTTTAGGCTTTATTTCATGGGACTGATAAGCCATCTGTGGTAGTCTGTTATTAAGAAGGATTATCTTTAAAATTTTTTGTCTCATGTAAATTCTGAAACTTCAACTTGCAATATCAGGATATAGATTAATTCCTTATTTTTTCCATCCTTTTTCCAGAGAAGAGGCAAGGACCCTACAGAACACATACCTGAAGTAATTTTGAATAACTTTACTACGAGGCTGGGTCATTCTATTGGACGTATGTTTGCATCTCTCTTTCCCCATAATCCTCAATTTATTGGGAGGCAAGTTGCCACATTCCATAATCAACGGGATTATATATTCTTCAGATTTCATAGGTGAGGAAGGTACTTGAGCTCCTTAGATTTTGACTTCAATCGTGAAATACATTTTCAATGTAAATATGTTTTCTATTGTGACAAGTATTGTAGATGAGAAATAAATTATCTTTTGAACTCTGTCATATTAAAGAAATTCCATTTAGTTCATGCAGACTGTTTTCCCTTAATTCTTTCATTTATCTTTGAAGGTACATATTCAAGAGTGAAAAGAAAGTGGGAATTCAGGAACTTGGACCACGTTTTACCTTAAAATTAAGATCTCTTCAGAAAGGAACCTTTGATTCTAAATATGGAGAATATGAATGGGTCCATAAGGTATGTGCCTTATTTGAAAAGCCATTTAGATCATTTTAAAAGTAGGAATGAGAAGGAAGCCATGTACTTTAAGCTTTGAATGCTCATATGTTATACTTCTGATTTCCAGAAGCTCAAAAGAACTAATCTCTGATAGGGTATTTTGGTCTGGTGATCCCTGGTTCATTTGAAGTATCCTGAGATAGTGGTCCTCAAAGTAGATCAGCAGCATCACCTAGGAACCTGTTAGGAAGGCAGATTGTTAGGCCACAGATTTACTGAATCAGCAACTTAGGGAGTGGGGCCCAGCACTCTTCATAAGCCAGTGTTTGATTCTGTTGTATGTTTGAAAACTGTTGCTACAGAAGTTTTGTGTAAGTTTGGAGAGCATTTTAACTCATAAATGAAAAC
The DNA here is from genome assembly GCF_011100685.1 of Canis lupus familiaris. Taxonomy (NCBI): domain Eukaryota; kingdom Metazoa; phylum Chordata; class Mammalia; order Carnivora; family Canidae; genus Canis; species Canis lupus. The sequence continues at coordinate 63,940,863 of NC_049227.1, read as the reverse complement.
GTCAGCATTTTAAAGTCTGTTTCTAGTCAGCAATCACATACAATTTTTACTTCAAAATCATATATATATATATTACACATACATATGAGAACAGTAACTCCTAATGCCTTTGTTAGACCTGGACTATTCAGTCTCCAAAATGGACCCAGAAGGGTTTTTTTTAAGCAGTGTTACCTATAGATTTACTTTTTTTTTTTTCTTTCCTAATTTTCAGCCCCGGGAAATGGATACAAGTAGAAGAAAATTCCATTTATAAAATACTGAAGGAATAGTATTGAATTGTACTAAACAGGTCTACTTTGGATTTATGACAGAAGACCCTTTTTAAAACGTCATTTACTGGTTCCATAAACCTTTTCATGTCTGGACCAAGTAACAAGTGCCATGAATTACCATTCACTGTTTATGTAGCACATACAAATAAAAGTCATTTTGGTGAGTTTAGAAGTTGCAGTTTGTTTCCTAAAACTTAATTCTCTTATTCCTAGGTAATCATAAGTTGAAATCAAGATTCAGAGTAATAACTCTCGTGGAACATGAGTCTGGAGAGAAAATACATTGTTAACACACTAACCCAGTGGTTTTATACCAGACTAATCTTGGGTCTGGCACATAGTTTTAAATTCTGTTTCCTGCATGAATATATATTGGGAGGCCAGGTTTCTGGGATGTTTTAATATTTCCTTAAGCCTTTCAGATGGTAAAAATTTTAAAGCAAAATGGTCTAACAAAGACCTAAAATTTAAGTTGCAAATTACTGAAACTGAACTTTGGTTCCTTTTTTTTTTTTTTTTTGTCTTTTGTACACTTCATTACATTGTCCTATAGTGTTCCACTCAAAAATTGTTTAAAACTCTCAAGTTTTTCTTAACATCTTCTAATGGAATTTCTATGTCCAGTCTCCTTATTAGGAGAGCAATCTATTAAGTAATTAACTTTTAGGTGTGATGGTAATACCCTACACAAAGGAGTTTATCAGAAATACCTATTACTAAAACAAGTTAATCCTGCAAATACTCATAAGTAGGAACTCGTATTAGCAGCTTCCTCCTGACCTTGAAAGGATAAAAGTCTGCAACTTAACTTTAGCTCCCTACAGTCTTTCAAATAAATGTAGGGCATAAAATTAGATGAGTTGGTAGAAAAAAACACTAAAACTTAACCCCTTCTTAATAACAATGAGAAACTGTCATTTACCTTAGCTGTTCAAAATAAAGCAATACATTGTATATTTAATACCAGTAATTAACCAAAAAACTTTTATACTTAAGTATTTTATTGTATGCTGCTGCCAGTGTATATAAAATAATTACCCTTGTGAAATAGAAATTTATGAAAATTCAGAGAGGTAGATGTTAAGGACTGACAAAAGTAGAAGTTTATATAGTATGGCACGTGTTATAGGGATAAGCTTTTGTACAGGCTTCAAATTTAGTTCTCCTTTGAATATTCACTGGTTCATGTAAAGTGGTTTAGAAAACCTGAAATGGAAAAGAAAAAAATGAGTTAGGGTAAAGTACCAAAGCACAATAGTTTTTTCTGAAAAGTAATACATCTTCTATTACTTCAAGGGCATTCATTTGCAAGTCAGCTTATAAAGTGCTTTCAATTAAACTAAGCCTGTTTTGTTTATATTTTTTAAAGATTTTTAAATTTATTTTAGAGAAAGAGCACGAGAGCCCATGTGCATGCCCAAGCAGAGGAGGTGTCAGAGGGAGAGAATATCCAAGCCAACTTCTGCCTATGTTTGGCTTGATCTTACAACCCGAGATCAGGACTTGAGCTGAAACCAAGAGTGAGATGCTCAAATGACTGAGCCACCCAGGTGCCCCAAACTAAACTTGTTTTTTAAGAAAGCACACATATCAGTGTTCTAGGGAAAAACTGAGAAACAGGAGATCTCTGTGGTATATAAAATAAAATTTCCTCTTAATTTTCACAACCACCCTGAAGAACAAGTCACTTCTGGTTTATAAACAGACTTAAAAGATGAACTTGTCTAATCACTGCCAAATATACTCAATGTCCTAATTTTTTTTAAAAAAAAGTTAATATAAAAATCTCTTAAATTCAGAAAAATCTGAACATTCCTAGAAAATGAGCAATAGGCACTCCTCTGAGGAGAGCAGTTTGGCTGTATCTACTAAGATAAAAGATGCAATCCCACTTCTATTTACCTAGATAAACCTATACATAAAGAGAAACATGTACATGGATATTGACTATAGTGGTATTTTAAAAGAAATATCCTAAATGTAATTCAATAGGGGAACAGATCATGGATAAATTAATGAGGGTTTATACACATTATTGAATACTATTGCAGCAGTTAAAACAATCTACATGGATCAACACAACTCTTAAAAATATGGAAGTTATTCCTTTAAAAAAACAAAACTATGTTTTATTTTTTAAATTTTATTTATTTATTTATTTATTTATTTATTTATTTAAGATTTTATTTATTTATTTATTCATGAGAGACAGAGAGAGAGAGGGGCAGAGATACAGGAAGAGGGAGAAGCAAGCAGGCTCCATGCAGGGAGTCCAATGCAGGACTCGATCCCGGGACTCCAGGACCACACTTTGGGCCAAAGGCAGACGCCCAACCACTGAGCCACCCAGGCATCCCAAAAAAACTAGCTATGTTTTAAAACTACAAAATATAGGGGTGGGGGTTATTGGTGACGGGCACTGAGGGGGGCACTTGATGGGATGAGCACTGGGTGTTATTCTATATGTTATCTATATGGAAAGGTAGAAAAATGTCTTTAAAATTTCTTTTTGATAAATCTATACTTATTTTAAAATTTATGATATTCTGGGATGCCTGGGTGGCTCAGCGGTTGAGCGTCTGCTTTTGGCTCAGGGCACGATTCCGAAGTCCCAGAATTGACTCCCAAGTAGGCTCCCTGCATGGAGCCTGCTTCTCCCTCTGCCTGTCTCTCTGCCTCTCATGAATAAATAAAATCTTTTAAAAAATAAATAAAAATAAAATTTCTGGTATTTTTTAACAGATGTTCAAGAAGCTTAAACAATCAGTGGTGAAAAAATGTTTAACCTCAATTACAACCAAATTGGTGTAAATTAAAAAAAAAACTAGATAAGCAGAAAATAGTGAATAGGCTGAGGTCTCTCTGGTGAGAGCTCAAAAAAAAACAGCACTCTCAAGGTCCCAGTGCAGTTTGCTCCTGGCTATCAAATATTATTGAATTTTATTTTTTAAATTAAATTTTAAATGTCATTCCTTACTAAATTATTTTTTAAAGATTTTATTATTTGAGAGCTCAAGGGGCAGGAGGGAGTAGAGGGAGGAACAAGCAGATTTTGCCCTCAGCAGAGCCCAATGTGAGGCTTGATCGTATGACCGGAGCTTGAAATCAAGTCAAAAGCTTAACTGACCCAGCCACTCACCCCTAAATAATTTGACTTTTAAAAATTTATCTTAAAGACACAGAGATAATAATAATAATAAAATAAAAATAAAGACACAGAGATAAACTATACATAGGAGTACCAAGATTATTTGCCTCACCATAGCTTCAAATTTGAAAACCTCAACATTTAATAAGTTATAAATACAACCACTGAAAATCTCATTTATGAAGAATTTTTAATGAAATAAAATTCAAGTCTTTTTTTTAAAAGCAGAAGAAAAATTGCACATACTAGGATTCTCATTGTCTGTAAATCAGCCCATAAATTTTTCTTCTTCTTGAAAGTAAAGGAAATCTAATCTATTAACAGTGATTGTTTCTGGGTGTGCTGATCACAATAATTTCTATTTTCTTTGTACTCTACCCTATGTTCTCTTAAACTATAAAAAACATATATTTTTAAAAGATGTGAAAATAAAGACTGAAACGTAGATTCATTGCATCCAGGCCATTGACTGTGGGCTCAGGACCACCAGCATCAAAGTAACCTGGAAGTCTGTAAGAAATACTTCACCCCTAGAATTCAGACCTATTGAATTTGAATCTGTATTTGAACAAGGTAATTTGCAGATACATTCGAGTTTGAGAAGAAATACTTTTACATCCAAATGTCCTTTTCCTGGCTCAAGGTGTTTCAAATCATATCCATAAACCTGTTTTATTATACTGCCAGGATTAGTAGCCATTATTCTACTTTGAAATCTGGGTTCTTATCCTAGCTATATTTTTAACTTTGAGCAAGTCATTTAAACATTTTTTTGTAGATTTTTGTGAAATAGAACTATTAACATTCAGGTAAGAAGCCAGGCTTCTTAACAGTATTTTATATCAAATGAAAATATACTTTGTTAAGTGAATACAATGGGGAACAGAGGTTTATTTTTATTTTTTAAAATTTTTATTTATTTATGATAGTCACAGAGAGAAAGAGGCAGAGACATAGGCAGAGGGAGAAGCAGGCTCCATGCACTGGGAGCCCGACGTGGGATTCGATCCCAGGTCTCCAGGATTGCGCCCTGGGCCAAAGGCAGGCGCCAAACCGCTGCGCCACCCAGGGATCGGGGAACAGAGGTTTAAAAGGAATCTTTAATAAGCCATAAAAATAGGAGCTTTCCAAAAACTGCCATGAAGAATAAATATTGCCAGAAGGAAAGAACTATTAACTATTAAATATGAATGTGTCAAGCTGTTAAAAAGAATTACTTCCTTATGGAAAACCTGTTACTCAAAGGTGGTTTCTGGTGTTTCAAAATCCTAACCAATTTAACCAATCATTTACTGGAAACATGCTGACTTCCTGGATACTACCAAATGTACAAAGCCTAATCAGGGAGGGCACAACTATGTAACATGGTATTTTAGGAAGCAGCTTCCTGAACTTTGAGGAGTCAGAATGTTTGTAAAGGGTGTGTGCCACACAGTCTTTTTTTTTTTTTTTTTTTTTAAGCACTATTTAAGGCGGCTTCTTATAGTTCAGTACTAAACCCTCTGACTAAGGTACTGTGTATTTTTATAAAAGGGAGCACCCCTGTATTATGTTTTAAATTCTCCACCCCATGTTTTTTGGTCAACTCTCTCTTAGATTAACATGATACTCTTTTGTACACACTGATATTTGACCTGGAAGGTACCAATTAATATACAGACACATGCCTTAAACTGGACGAGTTCTTTAGTTTCTTAATCTTCTGAAGTCAAATCCACTCTGCCACCATGAATTCAGCTATCTTTACCATACAAACAAGAATAAAGACTAAAACCTGTTACTCCCGACTACAAATGTCAACATGTTTATTCAATGATCTCCTGATTTTCTCTTGCATTCCCAACTCCCAATTCTTTGCTGTGCTGCACTGTAGCTGGGTTCTTAAGAGAAATGACATCAGAATTAATCTAAATCAGTTGGTAGTATTTAAAAGCCATTCCCATAAACATTGCAGATTTTCTAAAAACTGTCCAAATATTAAGGAGACTTACCATCAAAAGATTCGTTTTACTACAAAAAGGAACAGACTTTCTGGGGTCTGAAGGGATTCGTACTTGAAGATACACCAGTTAGCAGGGGGTCGTGTTGGGCATTCTGCAGACAGAATTGTTTCAAATCTGCAGCTGCCTGGGAGACCTGTACAAGACAAAAGGAGGGAGTAGTGGGAAGAGGTGAGAATGTTTTAATGCAGGGTTCCTCAAATCTTTGAAATACCTTCTTTTATCAAAAGATGATATATGTGAATTGAAGGTCGACAGTCATATACTGAGCTCATGCTTAAAGCACTACATGCACAGAAGACTATAGTGTTTTCTTTTGCTTATTAAAAACATCAAAGGATTCAGTACATCTGCAAAGAAAAATCCATCTTGCTAGTTTATTAATAAACTTCAGAGGTATTCAACCTTCAGGGTACTCAACATGTTTTTTTTTTTTTTATTAAAAGCAGTACACATAATACACAAGGGGTTAAAATTCTAGCCAGCTATTACTTTGTCTTGAAAGCAGTATTACTGGAAAAGTGCTTCTGTGAATGAACATCATGTTCTAAATCTGCACCATTCAGTTCATTGTTTTGGTATTATGTACCATCTGTTTAAGGTTATGAAACTGGACGGTGACCACTTTCTGCTCAGTGTCATGTGACTGAAAAGCTGATAGCAAACTTTTGAATTATTTTAACAACTTCACTGAGCAGCCTGCCTTTAAAAAACGGTGTATTTGCTTAAGTATGATTTAACAATTTTCATATACATATGCAATACCACTCAAACAGGACGTAAGGTATTAAGTATCACTTAAACATTGTTTACTATTTGTATATGTTCTGATAAGGTGATGTAGGATATCAAAACAATGAACTGAACGGTTCAGATGCCTAACACGAATAACTAAAAGATGCCCCGAATGAATACAATATCCTAAGTCTTGAGGTTTAGGAAGATGGGAAAAATGATCATATATCTTCAGTTTCGACTACTCCCAAGGGGGGGTGAGGGCAGGAGTCCAGTCCAGCTGGCACCTGCCTTTGAAAGGAAGGTAAAGGCATCACAAATATTCTCTATCAGAAGGAATCCTACAGATTACTGCTCTAGCCCAGACATTTATCTGGTAAAAGGATACGTGATCCTGAGAGGACTCTCAAGTCTTGAAATCTATTTGTATGTTTGGCTTATACAACAGTCCAGGGTAATAACGAGTTCCATAGGTTTATTTAGCAACTGTGTAAAGTAGTATGTAAATACCTGGTACCAAGTGCTACAAAAAATGGCCACCCTGTTTACCCACCAAAAGAAGGTACAGCTAAAGTGGGGGGTACACATGGTATATTTTTCACAATCTTAAAACTTGGTTTCATACACATTACCTAGTAGTAAGGATAAAGTATCTATTAACTTTCTGGCTGAAGTGCAGGAGGCTCCAACTTGACTTTCACAAACTTCTCAAGCACTATTACATGCCAAATATACTTTGAGCTACTGGGAATACCTAAGAGGAGCCGGGGTCCCAGTTATGGAGGGGGCGGTTCAGGGGAAAATACAGACAAGGAGCTCTTTGGAAAAAAGAGTGGTTAGATCATGCTCTAAGGGAAGGTGTCTGTGCAGAGGTGACATTTAAACTGAGATCTCAATGACAAGGAACCAATCAGGTAACCATCTGTGAGAAACCAGTGACAATTGTCACTGGTTTCTCACAAAAGGCTCTAAAACTTCTGCTTTTAGACAAAGGCTCTAAAACTCAAACAAGCTACTAGCCCTAAGGCATTGTAATAATCATCCAGGAGGTTAAAACCTATAATTTTGGCATAATTATTAGTGTCCTCTTTTCACTCTCAACTCAGTGTCCTGATTTGGCAATATAAAGTATGGTCACCCTCCATATGGTAGAGTTTGTCAAGCATTTGAGAAAATTTCTATCAGTTGTATTCAAAAGTTTAACAGTAAACTTGTGTCAGTTGAAAAATATCACCCCAAAAAAAGCATCTAGCAGAGTCATGGACAAAATACATACACAAAATCGAACTAACCACATTTTACAACAGATTTGAAGAAAAGCTCATTTAAGTCCCAAGATGGGATGCCCTCACCTCCTTGCTACAGACCTAGCATAAGATGAAATGAGAACTCTAAGAATAAATCACTTGCTGCCACTTTAAGGAGCCCCACCCAGAAGCCTCCTGAAGAACTGGAAGTGTAGGGAGCTGGTGTCACTCTGAAGAGTTACTGAAGTAACTAGGAGTTTCATGGTAAAACCCTCAGGGTACTTTTAGTCTGAGGACTTCCATCTCATTTTCTTTTGAGACAAGAACTAAGTACCCCTACTGAAGGCTTTACTGCTTTCAACCAGCCTTTCTTTTTGCCCCCTACACCCCTCATTTTTTTCTTTCCTGAGCCAGTCCTATGATAAAGGCACACCTGAATGATAATGTAATGGTTGGTTAAGAAATAGGATTTCAGGGGATCCCTGGGTGGCTCAGCGGTTTGGCATCTGCCTTTAGCCCCAGGGCGTGATCCTGGAGACCCGGAATCCAGTCCCCAGTCGGAATCCAGTCCCCAGTCAGGCTACTGGCATGGAGCCTGCTTTTCCCTCTGCCTGTGTCTGTCTGTCTATCATGAATAAATAAATAAAATCTTAAAAAAAAGGAAGAAAATCTTAAAAAAAAAAAAAAGATTTCACATAGAGTTAAATCCATTAAATCCATCCAAGACTGACCATAAACCAATGGGATGAGGTAAGTATCTGAAGATGAAAGAAATGAACTCCAAACAGCAATAAAGTCTACAAGCCCTTAAAGCCAGGAAGGGAGGGGAATCCCCACACCAAAAGTGATGGGAATTTCCCTTCTGTCCTGAGGTGACCACAACTGAGTAAGCTAGGTCCCTGCCATGTCTATTTAAGGAAATAGGTAAACGGGAGCCTATCTTCCCCCCAACAAAACATTTCAGGGAGAAGTAAAGACTAGCCTGGTGCGTACACAATCAAGTCCTCTTAGAAATTGGCTGTTTTCTTTCCATAGAGTGCACGATTTATATTCTTGTTTCTTTTAATTACAAATCTTTTGTTTCTTTTAATTACAAGAAGTGTTTCGCTGGTAGCTGACCTGCACCAAACAGAAGCCAATCCACATAGGATTTTAAAAATCAGGAGAAACTTGCAACAGCAAGTCAGGTTATCCTACCCAACACACACACAAAAGGTTTTCTCCCCCAAACTAAAATGCCCAAGGTCAGTGTTAACCAAACGGCAAAACAAGTAAGATTGGTCCACTCTGATCACCCAGATACGCAGGCCGGTAGATGTTCCCAAGGCCCAAGGCCAGGGCACAGCAAACTGTGCCCAACAGACCTGAAATGCACGCTCTGTACGAGGCTGTATAGGGCCCTAGTGGTCATGCCGGGCACTGGGGGGAGGGGGGAGGCGATGAAAACAAACTTGCTTCTTTGAACCTAAAGTCCGCGTTTGCAAAAATTCCTTTTCAAGTATGTGTTGGGTGGACAAAAAGGGAGCTGGGCGGTGAGAATCTAGTACTAAAAAGGAGTGGGTTTGGGGACATTCTGACACGAAAACAGGTTCTGCTTTGAATTAAAAGTCAGATGAAACCGTCCAGCGAAAAGAAAGGGTGGAGTCCGGGAAGCGAAGGGCTGGGAGGCGGCGGACGGCGCGCGGCGGAGCAGCTGCTGCCCGAGCCAGCCGCGGAGTCACCGCGGAGGGAGGCGGCCGGAATGCGGGCGGCCGCCGTTCAGCCCCGGGACCTGCCGCCCGGGAAAACCGGCCGCCCCCCCGCCCCCCCGCCCCGCCCCCCCAAGCCGCCGCGCCGGCCCGCGCCGCCACTTCCCTGAAGTTAGCGGCTCCCGGCTCGTCGCCGCCGAGCGCGCGTCCTCCGCGGGGGAAGCGGGACCCCGCCGCCCCCGCCCTCCCCTGCCCTGCCCTCGGCCGCCCGCCCCGCTCACTTTCACGCGGTTGAGCCCCGCTTCCAGCCGGAGCTGCTGAACCACTTTCTTCATCGCGGCGACGCTGGAGGAACCAGACATGGCGCTCGCAGGTGCTGGGCAGGCTCGTCCGCGGGTGGATCCGTCGCGCAGTGGGTCCGAGGGGCCAGACGCTGGGGCGGCGCGGCGGCGGCGGCGGGGCGGGGGACGGGGGCGGGGCTCGGAACTTTGTCGCTTAAGTTTCCGGTGCTTTGCCGGGCGGCTCCACCCGCAGCGCGCATGCGCGCTCCTCCCCCGCGCTCGGTTCCAGCGCCTCAGCCCCGGCGGGAGCGCCGAGCCCGAGGGAGGGGGCGGGGGCGCGGGCGCGGGCGCGGGGAGGGCGGAGTAACCGTGCGGCCGGAGCGCGGCCGGACGCCCACCTTCTCCCTCCTCGCCCGAGAGGCCGACTTAGGAGAGGTAACAAAAAAAAAAAAAAAAAAAAAAAGGAAGGGCTTGTCCTAAGCCGCCGAGAGCCGAGGGGGACGCTGAGGAGACCCGGTGGGGGAGTTTGTGAAAGGCCTGGGGGCGGCGTGCCGAGGAGGTCCTGACTTTCCTGACGGCGCGGGCGGCAGAGGTTGAGGGAAGAGAAGGGCCCCGCCGAGGTGTGGAGGAGCCGCAAGTGCCCGCGCGAGTCACTGACGCCCTGTCTCCTTAAAACGGGTCTCCGGGTGACTCGAGTCTGTTCCCCGGGCGGGCGGCCGCGGGTCCGCGGGCGCCGAAGGGGGCAGGGAGGGGCCCTGTAGCGGGGGGCGGGGAGCCGGGGGGCGGGGGCGCGTCTCCACGTCGGCGTGTCGCGCGCTCTCCTGGAGGACGTCGTGAGCGAGCCGAGGCCTTTGCTGCGGGTTACGCCCGCCTGTCTCCTCCTCACGCTGTCCTTTTCGTCTGGCGGGTATCGACCCTTCGTGCACCTTGACAAGTAAAACTCGGTTTTGTGTTTTGGGCAAGTCCGTTCTGCGCGTCCGTTGTCAACTCACGACCTGCCTGCCCCGCTGAAGTTGACCTCGGGAGGAGTTCCTGGAGCGGGAGAGCAGTAGGATCTCAGCAAGCAGAACCAGGCGCCGCTGAAGCGGTTCGCCCATGGAAACGTATGTATGATGTCACACAGCGATTGACATCATACATACGATTCAAGTACCTCAGCGATTCAAGTACCTCAGCGAATACCCTAGGGTCTGCAGCAAACGAGAATAGTCTCATCACTAAGACCCGTTAGATTTTTTTGCAGGGTGAGAGAATCCACATATAATCTGCTCTGATTGACAAAACCTACCCCTAAACGGTTTAGATCATTTTACAGGAATGTACAATGCTACTCAATTCGCATGAGAGACGTAATGACGAGGTTCATAAACCAAGGTATAAATTCCAGGCTCTACCACTTACCTTGGTATCCCTGGGCGAGCCACTTAAACTTGGCTGGGTCTCTTTTTCCTCATTTCATAATGAAATAATAAAGCTTCCCAGATTTTTTTTTTTTTAATGGACAAATCTGTTCAGTATGCTCTGCTCACCACAAGCGTAGCAACCGTCTGTCCCCCTACAATGCTCTTACAGTCCCGTTGACTGTATCCCGGAGACCTACTCATTCCATAACTGGAAGCTCCCGCTCCTCTTCACCCCTTGTGCCTCTCCTAACCTCCCACCTGCTGGCCGCCGGAAGTTTTCTCTGTGATTATGGGTGTATTTCTGGTTTTGTTTGTTCGTTTGTTTTTTAGATTTCAGGTGTGAGTAAAACCATATCGTATTTGTCATTTTCTGATTTCCTTCACTTAGCATAATATCCTCTAGGTCCATCCATGTTGGAAAGGGCAAGAGCTCATTCTTTTTCATGACTGAGTAATATTACATTACTGAATAATATTCTATATATTCTTTATACAATTTATCAGTGGATACTTGGGTTGCTTCCATGCCTTGGCTATTGTAAGTAAGTAATGTTGCACAAAACATAGGAGTGCATATATCTTTTCAAATTAGTGTTTTCATTTTCTTTGGGAAATATCAAGTAGTGGAATTACTAGATGGTAGGTGTTTCTTTTTTTAAATGGTATTACTATTTTTAATTTTTGAAGAAACTCATACTATTTTCCACAGTGGCTGCACCAATTTACATTCCCACCAAAGGTGCATGAGAGTTCCTTTTTCTATTTTTAGCTTTTGAAGAAACTGCATACTGTTTTCCACAGTGGTGCACCAATTTACATTCCCACCAACAGTGCATGAAAGTTCCTTTTTCTCCCCATCCTTGCCAACATTTGTTCTTATTTTTTTTCTGAAACTAGCCATTCTAACAGATGTGAAATGATATCTCTTTTGTCATTTTGATTTGCGTTTCTCTGGTGATTACTGATATTGAGCATCTTTTCATTTGTCTGTTGGCCATCTGTGTGCCGCCTTTGGAAAAATTCTTCAAGTCCTCTGCCCATTTTTTAAAAGATTTTATTTATTAAATTTAAGTAAGAGACAATGTGAGCAGAGGGAGGAGCAGAGGGAGAGAGGATATTAAGCAGACTCCATGCCCAGGGGGGAGCCTGACATTGGGCTCAATCTCAGGACCCTGAGATCATGACCTGAGCTGAAATCAAGAGTTGGACGCTTAACTGACAGAGCCACCCAGGCAGCCCTCTTCTGCCTATTTTTAATATCACATTGTTTTTTGTTATTGATGTATAATTAACATACAATTTTATATTCGTTTAAGACATCTAATGATTTATCAGTTTCATGTATTACTCAGTGCCCTCCACAATAAGCGTACTCACCATCTATCACCAATGTTATCACAGTATTATTGACTATATTTTTCATGCTGTACTTTTTGTTTCCATGACACTTGTTTTATCATTGGAAGTTTGTACTTTTTAATCCTATTTCACTGATCTCCCCTATGGTCCTTTGCTAACAGTTTGTTCTTTGTATTTAAGTATCTGTTTTTTTGTTCATTCATTTGTTGTTTAAATTCCTCATATAAGGGATCCCTGTGTGGCGCAGCGGTTTGGCGCCTGCCTTTGGCCCAGGACGCGATCCTGGAGACCTGGGATCGAGTCCCACGTCGGGCTCCCAGTGCATGGAGCCTGCTTCTCCCTCTGCCTATGTCTCTGCCCCCCCCCCCTCTCTGTGTGACTATCATAAAAAAAATTCCTCATATTAGTGAAATCATGTGATATTTGTCTCTTTTTTTCACTTAGCATAATACTCTCTAGTTCCATCCATGTTGTTGCAAAGGGCAAGATCTCATTATTTATTTATCTCAGTATTAATGAGTAATACTCCATTGTGTATATATTCCACATCTTCTTTATCCACTAATCTATCAGTGGATGCTTGAGATGCTTCCCTATCTTGGCTATTATAAATAATGCTGCAATAAACATAGGGGTGCGTTTATCTTTTCAAATCAATGTTTTTGTTTTCTTTGGGTAAATATCTAGTGGTGGAATTACTGGATCATATGGTGTTTCTATTTTTAATTTTTGAGGAACCTGAATAGTGTTTTCCACAGTGGCTGCACCAACTTGCATTACCACCAACAATGCCTTAGGAATTCTTTTTCTCCATATCCTCACCAACACTTGTTGTTTCTTGCCTTTTTTATTCTAATCACTCTGACGTGTAAAATGATCTTATTGTGGTTTTGATTTGCATTTCCCTGATGATTAGTGATGTTGAGCATCTTTGCAGGTGTCTTTTGGCCGTTTATATGTTTTTTTTGGGAGAATGTCTGTTCAGCTCCTCTGTCCATTTTTTAGTTGGATTATTTGTGGTTTTGATGTAGATTGTGTAAAAAGATTTATTTATTCATGAGAGACCTAGAGAGGCAGAGGGAGAAACAGTCAGGCTCCCTGCAGGAGCCCGATCCGGGACTTGATCCCAGAACTCCAGGATCACGCCCCGAGCTGAAGGCAGACTCTCAACCACTGAGCCACCCAGGCGTCCCTGTGTAAGTTCTTTATGTATTTTGCATATTAACCCCTTATCAGATGTATAATTTGCAAAAATCTTCTCCCATTCAGTAGGTCACCTTTTCATTTTGTTGATGGTTTCCTCCACTGTGCAAAAGCTTTTTCTTTTGATGTGGTCCTACTAGTTTTTTATTTCCCTTGCTTGAGGAGATGTATCTAGAGAAATGTTGCTGAGGCTGGTGTCAGAGATTACTGTCTTTGTTTTCTTCAGGTCTCATATTTAGGTCTTTTTTTTTTTTTTTTTTTAAATTTTTATTTATTTGTGATAGTCACAGAGAGAGAGAGAGAATGAGGCAGAGACACAGGCAGAGGGAGAAGCAGGCTCCATGCACCGGGAGCCCGACGTGGGATTCGATCCCGGGTCTCCAGGATCGCGCCCTGGGCCAAAGGCAGGCGCCAAACCGCTGCGCCACCCAGGGATCCCATATTTAGGTCTTTAATGCAATTTGAGTTTATTTTGGTATATGGGTTGGAGAAAGTGGTCCAGTTTCATTTTTTGGTAACTGTCCCATTTTCCCAGCACCATTTGTTGAAGAGACTATCTTTCCCTGTTGTGTATTCTTGCCTCCTTTGTTGTAAATTAATTGACCATATAAGCATGGTTGTATTCCAGACTCTGTTCTGTTTCATTGACCTATGTGTCTCCTTTTGTGCCACTACCACACTGTTTTGATTACTATAGCTTTGCAGTATATCTGGAAATCTGGGATTGTGATCCCTCCCTCCAGCTTTGTTCTTTTCTCTCAAGATTGCTTTAGTTATTTGAGGTCTTTCGTGGTTCCATACAAATTTAGTATTATTTGTTCTAGTTTTGTGAAAAATGCTATTGGTGTTTTGATAGGGAATGCATTGAATTTGTAAATTACTTGGGTGGGTAGTATGGACATTTTAAAAATATTGAATCTCCCATAAGCATGCAATATCTTTCCCTTTGTGTTGTCTTAAATGCCTTTCATCAGTGTTTTATGGTTTACAGAGTATGGGTCTTTCACCTTCTTGGTTAAGCTTATTTCTAGGTATTTTATTCTTTTTGGTGCAATTGTGAATGGAATTGTTATCTTAATATCTTTTTCTACTACATAATAAGTGTATAGAAACACAACAGATTTCTGTTTATTCATTTTATATCCTGAAACTTTACTGAATTCATTTATCAGTTCTAGTACTTTTTAGTGGAGTCTTTACGGTTTTTATGTATAGTATCCTGTTATCTGTGTATAATGACAGTTTAAGTTCTTCCTTACCAATTTGGATGCCTTTTATTTCTTTTTCTTGTCTAATTGCTGCAGCCTAAACTTCTAGTGCTATGTTGAATAAAAGTGAAAACGTGCATCTGTGTCTTGTTACTGAGCTTAGAGGAAAAGCTCTTAGAAGAAAAACTTTCACCATTGAGTATGATGTTAGCTGTGGCTTTTTCATTAGTGGTCTTATTATGTTGAGGTTCTCTCTAAACCTGTCATATTGAGAGGTTTTATCAAGAATGGATGTTGTACTTTCTTAAATTCTTTTTATGCATCTATCAAAATGATTATATGGTTTTTATACTTTATTAATGTGACTTATCATGTTGATTGATTTGTGACTATTGGACCATCCTTGTATCCCTGGAATAAATCCTATTTGATCATGGCGAATTATTTTTTTTAATGTTGAAATTGATTTGCTGATATTTGTAGAGAATTTTTGCATCTATGTGCATCAGGGATATAGGATTATAGTTTTCTTTTCTTTTTTTTTTTTTTGTAATGTCTTTGCCTGGTTTTAGTATCAGAGTAATGCTGGGCTGGTAGAATGAATTTGGAAGTT
The DNA here is from genome assembly GCF_011100685.1 of Canis lupus familiaris. NCBI lineage: Eukaryota > Metazoa > Chordata > Mammalia > Carnivora > Canidae > Canis > Canis lupus. The sequence continues at coordinate 63,925,703 of NC_049227.1, read as the reverse complement.
TTCCTTCCTCTTCTGTTTTTTGAAAAAGTTTGAGAAGAGCAGATAATAACTTTTCTTTAAATATTTGGTAAATTCACCTGTGAATATGCCTAGCGTCCTGACTTTTGTTTGTTAGGAACTCTTTGATTACAGATTGAATTTTGTTTGGTAATCCATCTGTTCAGATTTTTTTCTTTCTTATTCAATCTTGGAAGATTGTATGTTTCTATGAATTTATTTCTTCTAGGTTCAATTTGTTGGCCTATAATTTCTCATAGTAGTCTTTTTATAATCCTTTGTATTTCTGTGATGAAGTTTGTTACTTCTCTTTCATTTCTGTTATTATTAAGTCCTCCCTTTTTTTTTTCTTGATGATTCTGGCTAAAGGTTTATTAATTTTGTTTATCTTTTCAATGGCTCACTCTTAGTTTCACTGATTTTTATTTTAGCTTCTATTTCACTTATTTCCACTCTGATATGATTTCCTTTCTCTCCCAGTTCCTTTAGGTGTAAGATTAGGTTGTTTATTTGAGATTATTCTTGTTTCTTGCAGTAGACCTGTAACATTATAAACTTCCCTCTGAGAACTGCTTTTGATGTGTTCCAAAGATGTTTAGCTATTGTGTTCCTATTTTCATTTGTCTCCTTTTTTTTTTTTTAATTTCGTATTTGATTTCCTTATTGACTTACTGGTTGTTTAGTAACATGTTTTCAAATCTTCACATGATTGTATTTTTTTCCTGTTTTTAAATTTTTTTCTTGTAATTGATTTCTAGGTTCATACTATTGTGATAGGAAAAGATGCTTGATTTTATTTTAGTCTTAAATTTATTGAGATTTGTTTTGTGGCCTAATGTGATCAATCTTAGAGAATGTTCTATGTGCACTTGAAGAGAATGTATATCCTACTGTTTTTGGCGAGAATGTTCTATATATCTGTTAAGTTCATCTGGTCTGATGTCATTAAGAACCAGTTTCCTTGTTGGTTTTCTGTCTGGATGATCTATCTATTGATATAAGTGGGATGTTAAAGCCCCTTATTATTATCATATTACTTTCAATTTCTCCCTTTATGTCTGTTCATTTTTGTTTTATATATTCAGGTGCTCCTATCTTGGTACATAAATATTACAATTATTATATCCTTTTCATGGGTCGATCACTTTATCATTACATAATGCTCTTCTTTGTCTTTTCTTACAGGCTTTGTTTAAAGTTTGTTTTGTCTAAGTATTGCTACCCCAGCTTTTTTATTCCACTTCCACTTGCATGAATATATTTTTCTATTCCTTTACTTGTAGTCTGTTTATGTCTTTAGGTCTGAAGTGAGTTTCCTGTAGGCAGCTTATAGATGGGTCTTGTTTTTTTTTAATCCATTTGGTCATGCTATATCTTTCATTTGGAGCATATAGTCCATTTACATTTAAAGTTATTATCAATAGGTATATACTTCAATTTTGTTCATTGTTTTCTGGTTGTTTTTATTGTTCTTCTCTATTCCTTTCTTTTGCTTTCTTCTCTTGCAGTTTATGACTTTCTTTACTATTATCCTTTGTCTTTATATTTGTATATCAGTTACAGGTTTTTGGTTTTGAATACATTCTAAATGTAAGTTTGAATACATTCTAAAAGGATTATATTTTTACTCTTTACTCCTTCAAATTTTCTGTATATGATATCAGATTTTAGATCTTTTTATTTTGTGAATTCCTTAACTACTTTTTGAGATATAATTGATTTTATCACTTTTGTTGAACCTTCGTCATAGTTTATAAGTGAATGATCAACTACGTTTACTATATGTTTGCTTTTACCAGTGAAATGATTTATTTTTCATAATGTTTTTCTAGTTCTGGCCTTTTCCATTTAAAGAAGTCTCTTTCACTCTTCTTGTAAGGCCAGGCTAATGGTAATGAACTCCTTTAACTTTTGTTTGTCTAGGAGACTCTTTATCTTTCCTTCAATTGTGAATGGTAACTTTGCTCATACAATATCTTTGGTTGTAGTTTTTTTTTCCTTTCAGTATTTTGAAGGTATCATGCCATTCTCTTCTGGCTTGCAAAGTTACTGCTTAAAAAAATCAGGTGATTCTTTAGCCTTATTTTCCTTGTATGTAACTAGTTGTTTTTATGTTGTTACTTTTGAAATTCTCTCAGTCTTTAGTTTTTGACATTTTAGCTATCATGAGGCTTGGTGTGGACCTTTTTGTGTTTATCTTATTTGCAGTTCTCTCTGTGCTTCCTGTACCTAGATGTCTTCCTTACCTAGGTTGAGGAAATTTTCAGCTATTACTTATTCAAATAAGTTTTCTGCCCCTTTTTCTTTCCTCCTTCTGGAACTTCTACAATGCAAATGTTAGTAAGTCTGATATTGTCTCAGAGTTCCTTTAAGATTTCCTCATTTTAAAAATTCTTTTCTCTTTTTGCTGTTCAGCATGGGTACTTTTCATTACCCTGTCTTCCAGATCACTGATCCATTCTTCTGCATCCGTTAATCTGCTATTGCTTTCCTCTAGTGTATTTTTCATTTCAGTTATTGTATTCTTCAACTCTGGTTGGTCCTTTTTTATATCTTTATCTCTTTCTTGAAATTCTCACTGGGTATATCCATTTGTATCTGTGGTCCAGTGAGCATCCTTATGACCATTACCTTGAACTCTCTCAGATAGATTGCTTATCTTCATTTTATTTAGTTCTTTTTCTGACTTTGTCTTCATTTAGACAAATATTCCTTTCATTTAGACCATATTCCTCTGACTCCTTGTTTTCTTTCAATTCTGTGTTTGTTGCTGTGAAACAGCAACCTTACCCAGCCTTGAAGGAATGGTGTTGTATAAGAACCTTCCTTGTGTAGACTGCATGTGCCTGGTGGCTTTGACTGGCTGTCTGGAGCTGGAGTGAGAAACAAACTGGGAGTTTTATAGCACTCTGCATCAGGGCCACCCTGGTGGGATAGCTAGTGCTAAAGCAGGCATGAACTGGCAGTTCCTTGGGTTCTCGGCACCAGGTCATTTTTAAGCTTGTTTTTTTTTTTTTAGTTCTTCTACTCAGTCCCAAAATCATTTTGAAAAAATACCAAGAAATAGGTGGTTCTCTTTATAGAATAGTTAGATCTGGGATCCCTGGGTGGTGCAGCGGTTTGGTGCCTGCCTTTGGCTCAGGGCACTATCCTGGAGACCTGGGATCGAATCCCACGTTGGGCTCCCGGTGCATGGAGCCTGCTTCTCCCTCTGCCTATGTCTCTGCTTCGCTCTCTCTCTGTGTGACTATCATAAATAAATAAAAATTAAAAAAAAAAAGCGGGGCTTGGTTGATGTCTTAAGTTTGCTTAATTAAAAATTTGTTGTAAATGAAAATGTTTTTAATGCATCTGCAGAAATTAAAAATCCCAGCTTCCCAATTTGTGTGCCCATATACTGTAATTCTTACAGCTTTTTGGAACTAATTCTTATGTAATAAGGATGTTACCATGTATGTATCTGAGTTCTGTTTTACTTGGGTTCATAATATAGGCTAATATTAGTACAATGGCAGGAAGACTTTGGATAGGTATAGAAGTGGAAGTAACTAAATGATTTTTTAAAAAATATTGTAATTTAGTGTTTGAGGTGTTAAGATGACAAATTACATTTTTTAAATTGTAAGACATTTACATAGAAGTAACATATGAAACTAACTTGATATAAAAGATGTTATGGGATGCCTGGGTGACTCCATCAGTTACGTGTCTGACTCTTTTTTTTTTTTTTTTTTTTTTCGTGTCTGACTCTTGATTTTGGCTCAGGTCATGCTTTCCTTTTTTTTTTTTTTTTTTTTTTTTTTTTAGGTCATGCTTTCATGGTCATGAGATTGATCCCCATGTTGCACTCCAAGCCATGTGGCAAATCATGCTTAAGATTCTCTCTCCTCCTTCTCTGCCTCTCCTGACTTGTACTCTCTAAAAAAATAATAGAGGGATCCCTGGGTGGCGCAGCGGTTTGGCGCCTGCCTTTGGCCCAGGGCGCGATCCTGGAGACCCGGGATCGAATCCCACATCAGGCTCCCGGTGCATGGAGCCTGCTTCTCCCTCTGCCTGTGTCTCTGCCTCTCTCTCTCTGTCTCTCTGTGACTATCACAAATAAATAAAAAAAATTAAAAAAAAAAATAATAATAGAAATTAAAATTTTTTTGTCCCAGGATATAATTTTTAAATTTTTATACCATTAGAACAATTAGTGAACTCTGGTGTGATTTCATAAAACTGTAACCAGTACCAAATCTCAGAAATTTTACATTTTGTTTGATTTGTTCACTAATTTAACATAAATCAAGATGGAATAATGCTTTGAAATCTTGGAAAGCGTTCTGTTGTGGTATTGATATATTTTTTTTTGTATCCTTAAGGATTGTCTTACTTTGATAATTCTATTTTACAGTAATTCAGCTACCTTATTTTAAAATTTTTATTATATATTTAAATAACTTAAAATTTTCTATGTATTCTTGTAAATTGTCCTAAATCTTTTGAGAAAAATACAGGAAGCAACATATAAACATAGCTTAAAATACTTAAAGACTGGCATTTTCATCTGGGATAATTGTTCACATTTACTGTTGAGGTACCTAAGCCCAGGAAGAAGTATATGTAAAACGATTTCCATCATTATACAGCCATTTGTACAAATTCAATCTTTTCACTTCCAGAAACATAGTTCTACTTTATGTAAAATACCATATATATATATTTAACTTTAATTTTCAACCTTGAGAAAATTGTTTAGAATACTAAAGTATGCCCTGATTACAAGTCTATCATAATTAGCACTGTATTTAATTATATAGGATATATGTCCTTTTCATTGCAATCATCAGTCCTACTTACTAGTTAGGTATCTTTTTGAATTACTATAATATGAGTGTATACATTCCTAAGTTTTCATTTTTTGGTCTATTTTAAAGCTTTTTGTGTTTTTCTTTTCACCCAGAAATGAGTGGAATGCTATATAAAGTAAAAAATCGATTATAACTTTATAAATACAACTTAGATGAAGAAAGATAAAAAAACCCCACAAAATTCCAACTGATGATCGCCCCATTCAAACATTGGTGAATATGTCCCTCAGTCCAAGCCGACCTTCCTCATCAGAGGTAAGAAAATCTTTTAAACTAAAAAAAAAAAAAAAAAAAAAAAAAAAAAAAAAGAAAATCTTTTAAACTAAAATATAAGAAAGATTTGTTTAACATTGCTTCTGATAAGTTTCAAGAAAGAAAAAATATGGATTATATAGAGTACTCCACTGTATATCTGGTTGTCTGATTATAGTTATTTTATTACAATTCTTTTATCTCTGGCTCATTTCCTCTAAGTACTCTGATTATACTGGAATCCCCAGTGCATTGATCCTATCACTTTTTTTTTTAATTCTTCACCTTGTCATGCCCTACAGCGTAAATACCACAAAGCACTCTTGATTACTGTTTTGCTCACACTTTTGACTTTTTGTTCCTCTCTCATTTCATCCTATTGCTTGGCAAAACAAAACCCCTGGTTTATCGGATTCTTCACCAATGCTATACCTATGCCTACAATGGAACATGGCTGAAAAAAAGAAAAAAAAACCAGCAACATGAAGACTGTTCTCACTTTAAATTCATGACCATGAATCTCAACTAGAACCTTTTGCTGGTAGGCAGTCAGACAACTTTCCGCTTACTCACTTTTCTACTATTCTAGAGAACTATTTCATACCCTCAGTACCTTCTCTCCATTTTCTCTTTAAACCAGCTATAATCATTTTCACTCCACTGCAGCATCAAAACTGCTCTTGTTAAATTCATCTCTACATTACTAAATATGTTGTTTAATTCTTATCCCACATATTCTGGTCTATCTGCAAAACAGTTGACACTATTGATGACTCTTCTTTGGCATAATTACTTCATTTGACTTTTAGCATACACAATCTTGGCTTTCCTCCTACTTTCCTTGTTCATTTTCAGTCTTTTTTGCTAGGTTTTCTTCTTCTTGATCTCTTAATATTGGAGAATTTCAGGGGCCAGCTCTTTGTTCTCTTCTCTATCTGCATTCATTCCTTGATGATCTCAGTATAATGGCTTTAAATACCAACTTTATGATAAGGATTCCCAAATTTATATCCCTAATCTAGTCCTCTTTCCTAAACTGCAGATTCATATTTTCAACTGCTTTCTTGATATCTCCACTTGGATGGCCAGTAGACATCTTAGAAATAGCATGTCTCAAACTGAACTATGGATCTTTTCCCCTTCCCCTAAACATTTTCTACCTGTGACTTTTTCTGTCTCAGGTGATAACAAATCCATCCTTTGAGGATCTAAGAACAAATGCCTTGGAGTCGTACTTCTTTCTCAAACTTCACTTCTAATGTCCTGACTTTAACTTCAAATTATATAAAAAATCTGACCACTTTCCATCATCTCTACTGAGCTACCATTATCTCACACTTTAATTATTTACATAGCTTCATAACAGTTACCGTTTTCTTGTCCCTTAGAACCTGTTTCTATTATCCCTTTAATAGTTATTAAATATAGCAGAATTTTCAAGTAGAGCATTATATGTATCCTAATGTGAAGGAATATGAAATACAGGGCACCATTTATAAAGTATTCTTGCCCCCAGGTGACTAATTTGTATCAATTGAAGGCCACACAGTTAACTCTTTACAAGCCATAGAGGTCTTCATTTCAAGAATGCTTGTGAAATGAGGTTGGCTGGGAAGATGGAATAGGAAGACCCTAAGCTCACCTCATTCCATGGATACAGCTAGGGTAACATTCATCTCAGTATAAATAACCCAGAAAATGACTGAAAAAGACTGGCAGATAATCTCTGTAACTAAAGATAGGGAAGAGGCCACATTGAAGGAGTTAGGAAGGGCAAAGACATGATCTGAGAGCAAAATGGACCATGATCATCTTGGGGCCTTCAGTGGGCAGAGAACCAGTGGTGTGGAGAAGGATGGAAAATAGATTTTCACACTGGGGAGCCCACAAACAGAGAGGACGAATGCCTGTAATATTTGCCTTTATAAATGCAAGGGGCTGAATTTCTTGAGTTCTTAAACCAACAGGACTTAAAGCCTAGAACTTTAAAAATCAGAGGGCTCTGCTTTAGGAAAGCACAGAGGGTGGTAGAAAGTAGAGTCCCTGGGATCCCTGGGTGGCACAGCGGTTTGGTACCTGCCTTTGGCCTGGGGCGCGATCCTGGAGACCCGGGATCGAATCCCACGTCGGGCTCCCGGTGCATGGAGCCTGCTTCTCCCTCTGCCTGTGTCTCTGCCCCCCGCCCCCCCTCTGTGACTATCATAAATAAATAAAAAATTTAAAAAAAAAGAAAGAAAGAAAGTAGAGTCCCTGCCCATAAAGAGCTCACAAAATAGCCCACGCAGATACAAGGTAGAACCAGCGGTTTGAAAAATGCTGGGGGTAGATGAGAGGAAGAGTGATTTGCTCATCTAAGAGCATAACCCAGAGACACAGCGATCACTAGGAGAACCCTCCAGGAACAAAGTAGCTAGTAGGTGCCATTTCCGTCTCCCATGCCCCAGAATAAATACTGGCCACTTCTAGGAACCCATGTGGTGCCTACAGTTGTTACCTAACGTGCTTGCACCAAGCCCTGCCCCCTCGTCCTTTGGCAGATCAGCCCTTCCCAGTCCAGCTCGCCTCAGTCCTGATGCTACAGGTTCCTTCCCTAGAAGACTGGTGCAAACCCTGCCAACACCAAATCTGCTGATCCATGCATTCTGCAGGACCTCACTTTTGACAGTACTAGGGGTAGGTCTTGTTTTACAAGCTGATGGCCACACACTTTCTTTAAATGTACCCCACTCAGGGATCACTGGATGGCTCACCGGTTTAGTGCCTACCTTCAGCCCAGGCATGATCCTGGAGTCCTGGGATTGAGTCCCGCATCAGGCTCCCTGGATGGAGCCTGCTTCTCCCTCTGCCTGTCTCTCTCTCTCTCTCCCCCCCGCCCCCCGTCTCTCATGAATAAATAATAAAATAAAATCTTTAAAAAAAATAAACAGGGATCCCTGGGTGGCGCAGCGGTTTGACGCCTGCCTTTGGCCCAGGGCGCGATCCTGGAGACCCGGGATCGAATCCCACGTCGGGCTCCCGGTGCATGGAGCCTGCTCCTCCCTCTGCCTGTGTCTCTGCCTCTCTCTCTCTCTCTCTCTCTCTCTCTGTGTGTGACTATCATAAATAAATAAAAATTCAAAAAAAAAAATTCTGTACTTTAAAAAAAAAAATAAAAATAAAAAAAATAAAAAATAAAAAAAATAAACGTACCCCACTCCTGCTGGGGACAAAAATGATACAATAGGCAAAGAGAGCCTCTGTAGACAACAGAACAGAAGGAAAAAGAAGCCAGGACTCAATAGCAGAGCACATGCAACACACATAGGAGACACTTCTTGGAGCACCAGGCCCTGAGGAACAGGGGACGCTGTCCTGAAGGGCACTGTAAGACCTCTTTTTCATAAGGCTATTATTGTTAAGAGCAAGAGAAGTAGCTGCCTTTTCTAACACAGAGGAACAGAAACAGACAGACAAAATTAGACAGAGAAATCCCTCCCAAATAAAAGAACGGGACCAAACCACTGTAAGAGACCAAAGGGAAACATATAAGTAATATGCCTGATAGAAAATTTAAAGTAATGATCATAAACATACTCCCTGGACTTGAGAAAAGAGTGGAGGACATCAGTGAGACCCTTAACAAAGAGATTTTTTAAAAAAAGAACCAATCAAAGAACCAAATAAATAAACATTTATTTACAGTAAATAAAATTTAAAATACATTTAATGAAATAAATACCAGGCCAGATGAAGCAAAGGAAGAAATTAATTACCTGGAAGACAAGTGATGGAAAGTAACCATTCTCAGAAGAAGAGAAGAAATAAAAAGATTACATAGAAACAAAATGAACAAAGGTCTGAAATCTTTCAGCTACAGCAAAAGCGGTCGTAAGAGGGAAGTTTATAGTAATACAGGCCTACCTTAAGCAAGAAAAATCTCAATCTAACCTTACACCTAAAGGGGCTAGAAAAAGAAAAAACTCCAACCCAGCAAAGAAAGGAAATAGTAAAGATTCAAATAGAATTAAATAGTTAAAACAGTAGATTGAGAAATCAGAAACTGTTTCTTTGAAAAAAATCAACAAAGTCAATAAATCTCTAGCAAGACTCATTAAAAAAGAGAGAAGACCCAAATAAAATCACTAATGAAAAAGAAATACAGACAATTGTAACAGAATATTATGAAAACCTATATGCCAACAAATTGGAAAACTTAAAAAATATGGATAAATTCCTAGAAACAAACAATCTACCAAGCTAAAGCATGAAGAAATAGAAAATTTGACTAGACCAATTACTATCAATGAAATTAAATCAGTAGTCAAAAAAGCCTCCCAAAAAAACAAAAATTCAGGACAAGATGGCTTCACAGGCAAATTCTACCAAACATTTAAAAAGTTATTACCTATTCTCAAACTATTCCAAAAAAATACAAGAGGAAGGAAAACTTCCAAATCCATTCTATGAAGCCAGTATCAACATGATACCAAAACCAGATAAAGACACTCCAAAAAAGAACTACAGGCCTATATCTCTCATGAATATAGAAGCAAAAAAATCAACAAAATATTAGCAAACCAAATCCAACAATACATTTAGAAATTCATACACCACAATCAAGTGGGATTTGTTCCTGGGATGCAAGGATAATTCAGTATTCATGAAACAATAAACGTAATATGTCACATCAATAAAAGGATAAAAACCGTTTCAATAGATGCAGAAAAAGCATTTGATAAAGTGGAACATCCATTCATGATAAAACCTCTGCAAAGTAAATCTAGAGGGAACATACGTCAATAGAATAGAGGCCTTATATGAAGAACTCCTAACGAACGTGATACTCAATGGTGAAAACCTGAGAGCTTTTCCCCCAGGGTCAGGAATAAGATAAGGAAGTCCACTCTTAACCACTTTTATTCAGCATAGTACTAGAAGTCCTAGCCACAGTAATTAGACAACATAAAGAAATAAAAGGCATCCAAATTGGTGGAAGGAAGGAAGAGTAAAATTTTCACTGTTTGCAGATGACATACTATATATAGAAAACCCTAAAGACTCCACCAGAAGACTACTAGAACTCATAAATGAATTCAGTAAAGTCACAGGATACAAAAGTAATGTATAGAAATGTGTTGCATTCCTGGGATGCCTGGGTGGCTCAGTGGTTGAACATCTGCCTTTGGCTCAGGGTGTGATCCCAGGGTCTTGAGATCGAATCCCACATCAGGTTTCCCGCAGGGAGCCTGCTTCTACCTCTGCCTATGTCTCTGCCTCTCTCTCTCTCTCTCTCTCTCTCTTTCTCTCTCTCTCTCTCTGTGCCTCTCATGAATAAATAAGATCTTTAAAAAAATTCTGTTGCATTCTTATACGCTAATAATGAAGCAGCAGAAAGTGAAATTAAGAAAATAATCCCATTTACAATTGCACCAAAACCAATAAAAAATCTAGGAATAAACTTATGAAAGACCTGTATTTTGGAAACCATAAAACACTGATGGAAGAAATTCAAGACAATGCAAAGCCATTCCATGCTCATGGGTTAAAGAGCAAATATTGTTAAAATGTTTATACTACCCAAAGCAATCTACAGATTTAATGTAATCCCCATCGAAATACTAACAGAATTTTTCACAGAACTAAAACAATCCTAAAATTTGTATGGAACCACGAAAGACCGTGAAGCCAAAGCAATCTGGGAAAACAAAACACTGGAGGAATCACAATTCCAGATTTCAAGTCATATGACAAAGCAGTAGCAATTAAAACAGTGTCATACTGAGATAAAAATAGATACATAGATCAGTGGACTAGAACAGAAAACTCAGAAATAAACCCATAATTATATGGTCAATTAATCTTCAACAAAGAAGAAATGAATATAAAATGGGGAAAAAGACAGTTTCTTCAACAAATGGTGTTGGGAAAACTGGACAGCCACATGCAAAAGAATGAAACGAGGCCACTTTCTTTCACCATACACAGAAATAAAATGGATTAAAAACCTAAATGCAAGACCTGAAACCATGAAATCCTAGAAGAGAGTATTTCTCTGACATCAGTCATGGCAACATTTTTCTATGTATGTCTCCTGAGGCAAAGAAAATAAAAGCAAAAATAAACTATTAGGACTACATCAAAATAAAAAGCTTCTGCACTGTGAAGGAAATAAAGTAAAAGGGAGAAGATATTTGCAGATGACATCCAAAGTATTTTTAAAAATTGATGCAACTCATCCAAAAAATAATCTAATAAGTGGGCAGCAGATACGAACAGACATCTCTCCAAAGAAGACATCCGGATGGCTAACAGACACATGAAAGGATGCTCAACATCACTCATCATCAAGGAAATGCAAATCAAAACCACAAAGAGATATTACCTCATGCCTGCCAGAATAGCTAAAGTCAAAAATAAAAGAGTGTTGGAGGATGTGGAGAAAAACGAATCTTCTTGCACTATTGGGACTGCAAATTGGTGCAGCCACCATGAAAAACAGTATGGAGATTTGTCAAAAAGTTAAAAATAGAATTACCTTTCAATCTAGTAATCACACTACAGAGTATTTACACCAAAGAATACAAAAACACTAATTCAAAGGGATATATGCACCTCTGTTTTTTTACAGCATTATTTACAATAGCCAAACTACATGCAGCTGAAGTGTCCATTGGTAGGTGACTGGATAAAGAAGTCTATATATCATGGAATATTATTCAGCCATAAAAAAGAATGAAATCTTGCCACTTGCAACAACATGGATAGAACTAGAGAGTATAATGCTCAGCGAAATAAGAGAAAGACAAATAGTATGTGATCCTACTCAAATATGGAATTTAAGAAACAAAGTAAATGAGCAAAAAAAAAAAAAGGGAGGGCAGACAAACATGACTCTTAACTATAGAAAACAAACTGATGGGGAGGTGGGTTGGGGGAATGAGGAAAATAAGGGATGAGGATTAAAGAATAAGTTTTTCATGATTAGAAAATGATTTTAAAAAGGAAACTGTGCTATGCTAAAAAAAAAAGATTGTCATTAAGTTAAATGACATCTTAAGGAGATACTAAGGTAAATTTAGAATGCAAAACATTTTTTTAAAACAACTGGCCCAGTCCCTTTAAAAAGTTAATGCCATGAAGGGGGGTGGGGGACCAATCTGGAAAACTTGCAGATTCAGATTTTTAAGGTTATGACAAACCAAGTGCAATGTGTTCTCCTTGATTCTAGATTGAAAAAAATTCTGAGGACAAATGGATAATTAAGGAAATTTGAATATGGAATGGATATTATTTTACATTACAGGATTGTTAATTTTCTTAAATGTGAAAATGGTACTATGATTATGTTAGAGAAATCCTTATTTGTAGTATTTAGGAGTATATTTTCACAATGTCTGATTTACTTTGATATATCAATAAAGGGATAGAAGATTGTGCGGATGATCTGATTGCATCTGATTGTGCGGATGTCCATTGATTGCCAAGGTTGATTTGACTGATCTGACTGGCTAGGCAGGTCTCCTCTCCCTCCCTCACAGCTCCATGTAGATGCCTCCTAAAGTTGCATGCTGGATTGAAAGGGAAGTCCTTCCCCAATAGAGGAGGACCATTCTTCAGTCAAGGGCATATGAGGCTGCGCTTCTCTGCGAGAACCTCCAAACAAGCTCTCAGGGTCCAACTGTAGGTGAAGGTAGGGTAGTCAAGCTTCCAAGACTTAAGGCACATCCAAATAAGTAATTGCATGTGGCAATCTGCCTTTAAGAAGAGAGAGGGTGAGAAGTAAATAGTATGATGTTAACTTTTGAATCTACATAGTAGGTACTTGAGTATTCATAGTATTATTCTTTTTATTTGTATGTATGTTTAGAATTTTTCATAATAAAATAACAAAAATAGGGGGATCCCTGGGTGGCGCAGCGGTTTGGCGCCTGCCTTTGGCCCAGGGCGCGATCCTGGAGACCCGGGATCGAGTCCCATGTCGGGCTCCCGGTGCATGGAGCCTGCTTCTCCCTCTGCCTGTGTCTCTGCCTCTCTCTCTCTCTCTCTCTCTCTATGTGACTATCATAAATAAATAAAAATTTAAAAAAAATAAAATAAAATAACAAAAATATAATATGAATGTCAGATGTTGTCCTTTTGTTAAAATCCTATATTGATTTCCCATTTTGTAAGATGAAGACCTTATAATGGCCTGGAAAAACCTATTTAATTTGTTCCTTGTCCTTTTCATTTTTATCTCTTGCTGATCTCTCTGCTTCAGTCATACTAGCACTCTCTCACCTTAAGACCTTTGCTTTAGAGGTGCCTGGGGGTGGCTCAGTCAGTTAAGCATCTGCCTTCTGCTCAGGTCACAATCTCAAGGTCCTGGGATTGAGCCCCACCAGAACAGGCTCCCTGCTCAGCAGGAATCTGCTTCTCCCTCTACCAGCAACCACCCCCCCCCCCAACATGTGCGCACTCTCTCTCTCTCTCTCTCTCCCTCTCAAATACATAAAAAATATATATATATTTTAAAAAGACCCGTGCTTTAGCTCTTCTTGGAATTCGTTCCCTCTATATCATCACTTGGAAAATTGTTTCTTCACCTGCATAAGACCTTTTTCATAAGACCTATCTAGACTATTTAAAACTGAAACCTACTTCCCCTTTTATTTTCCCAATTTTCCCCTTTTTTCATAAGACCTATCTAGACTATTTAAAACTGAAACCTACTTCCCCTTTTATTTTCCCAATTTTCCTTACCCTGCTCTACTTATTCTTTTTCTCAGTACTTGCCACTTTCTAATGTACTGTATAAGTTATCAGTGTTTTATATTTATTGCTGATTGTTTATATTCCTCACAGGCCTGGGACTAGTCTGAGGCAAATGAGTGAGTAACTTTCCTTGGGTGCAAAATTTAAGGGGCACACATAAAAAAACTTCCATAAGTAAGATAAATAATACAATATGAGATTTTTTTTTTAATTTTTTTTTTTAATTTATTTATGATAGTCACAGAGAGAGAGAGAGAGAGAGGCAGAGACACAGGCAGAGGGAGAAGCAGGCTCCATGCACCGGGAGCCTGATGTGGGATTTGATCCCGGGTCTCCAGGATCGCGCCCTGGGCCAAAGGCAGGCGCCAAACCGCTGCGCCACCCAGGGATCCCCAATATGAGATTTTTTAAATGAAAAACTGATGCGGGGCACCTGGGTGGCTCAGTGGTTGAATGTATGCTCAGGTCATGATCCCGGGGTCCTAGGAGAGAGTCCCATATTGGGCTTCCCGCAGGGAGCCTCCTTCTCCCTCTGCTTATGTCTCTACTTCTCTCTGTGTGTCTCTCATGAATAAATAAATAAAATATTAGAAAAAAAAATAAAAACTGATGCAAAAAATCCATAATAGCATTTTATATAGAAATAGAATCTAATGGTCCTATGCATAGCCATTTTGGAGCCTGAGGCAAAAGGCAAAAAATATGTGTCCATAAATATACCTTTTAGTGTATTTCTAAATGGTTAATAGTTTTGATAAAAATATTACTGATGAGCTTGCTTTCATGAAAGCCAAGAAAGTAAAATTATAATAAATTCATGTTTCAATATAAATAGAATATTTGAGCTCAAAGTAATATTGTGTTAATATATACTTTTAAATTTTTCAGTATTTTTTTCAACTATTTGGTTATTCTGGAAAAAGTTGACCATTAAGTAATATATTTCTCTTTTTAAAAACATGTAATGAGGTTCACATCTCCGGCTCTAATAGTATTAAATTCTCTATTTAAATTTTTGACACTTTGTTTATCATGAAAGTTTTTGCATTGAGTAATTTGGTTTTATTAAATGTTATTTATCTTTATTACTGAGGTTTTGGTACAGCCTTAAATTTTGTACCTGAGGTGAGTGCTTCACTTGCCTCACCCTTCTTGTCCTTATACCTCATTAGAATGTAAAGCTATATACATAGTCAAAGATTTTTGTCTTATTGACTGCGTATTCCTAATGCTTAGACCAGTGCTGGAACATGGTACTCATTTAATAAATATTTGTTAAGGGAATGAATAAACACAAATTCACTATAAATTATTTTACATCACAAAATGCTTCAAAGGCCAAGAAATGTTTTATTAACTATATTTTCTCTGTATTGCCTACTCATTCAACTATGGAATTTATACAACTTTGACTTCTAGTTCATAAACTGTTATAAAAATATTGACAGAACTTACTTGGCTTATAAAAACAGTAAAATATTTAGCTCAAATATTTTTTCTTATTTCTATATATAAAGGATAAGATCATATTAAGTTTTTTGAAGGCTTTGCAAATATTTAATTGTGTATTTATTAAATATAGTATTAGTTGTATAGTGTACTGCTGCTATGAATAGTATAATATAACTAGGGAATTATATTTTAAATGCTCTGGTGTTCAAAATACAACATATGGCAAACTTCACATCAGATCTATACATACATCAAATGTATGGAAATAATTTACTTGATCTGTAAAAACAACTTGAGCAAAATATTCAGATCAAGAACCAATATTATCTCCTATAAAAATTTCTAATTTCAATGATAGATTATATTCAAAATTTTAAAGTTTTTCTCAGATATTTAATATTACAGAGTATAATCATTTAAATTTTAATATGCAGTTAATAACTTCATTAAACTAAAAGATAAGACCATTTGCTATAATTGTTCTGTTTCTGTTGTAGTCTAAATATTCTTTTAAATAGAAGGATTCTAACTGAGGTTTAACAAAACATTAATAGAAAAGAAAGTGGTATTTATAAGCATAGACAAGCTAAGCTGACAGACATGACCTATATAAGAAACTATTTCCTTCCTTATCACCATCAGGAATAGGTTCTTCCTAGAATTCTAGGAAACAAAAATATTTCCCAAACCACTGTTTTCACACTTTTGCAGTTACAGAGAACTAGCAATCATCACCACTATGTTAGGGAGACGATATGTAAAGTATAAGGATTCCACAAGATCACCCCAACATAACTGAGTAGGTAGGGACCAGGGGAGAAGGAAACTATGGTAACCAGAAAACTGATCTTGGTGGTCTGGTACTCTTAGGTCAAGCCACCAAAAGAATACTGTCAGAGATGTTAGGGTATCCTAGAACTACATCTATGACATTGTTTTCTAGTGAGAAGATTGTTTCTAGTGAGATGATGTGCTCCAAGTACTGAGTAGCCAACTAACCAAAATTCTTGCTCTTCATTTTGTTTTTTGTGTTTGTTCATAAGGATACATGTATTCCATGTTTTATTTCTATTCTGTTTATTAAGCTTAAAATTCTAGAGAACATCAGTTGATTTTTTTTAATTTTAAAAGTATTTTAACTGACATTCTTCTCAATTTATTCAGTTGGTGGAACTTCATGTTTTTTATGTCCCTGAAGGATCATGGAACTATAAGCTAAATACCATTTCAATAGAAGTTGTTAACAAATTCATTTCAGCTGGATTTATAAGGCAAGTATTTTGTGGTCATGTTATAATGTGCCTGAAAAAGCAATCTTTTTTTCTGCAGAGAAAAAATGTTTTTTGGAAATTTAAGTTATAAGTGAAAAGCTCTGGTCCATGTAATGATTTTCTAACTTAATACTATCAATAGATAATGCTATATAACAGTTAATAAGTACTGTAGGAACAGGTGTCAGTCATAGTACTGCCACCCAGAAAAAAAGGTATAACTGGTATATTACTATTGTTATACACAAAGAGAATTAAAAGAGAAATTATCTGAAATTAGAAACCTGTTGAAGAGTTGTAAATAGTGGTTAAACAGTATATCTACAATGACTTTTTCATATATGTTGTACATACACTTACATACATGCATATCCTATCTCTTCTTCAGCTCTTCACTCCCATAATACTTTTTTGTTTAGATCTTTTCAGATCACTATATTTAAGATTATAGTTACCCTCCCTTCCCTGCTTTATTTTTCTTTATAGTACTTAGCAGTATCTTATGAATTATCTATTTTTCTTAGTTTATTTTTCTTTCCCATCACTAGATTTGTTAAGTCTGTAAGGGCAGAAATTTTTGTCTCTTTTGTTGATTGCCATATCCCCATCCCTTAGAACAATACTTGACATATAGTGAGTGCTCAATAAATATTTCTTGGTTGAATGAAATATTTAATTTTTCCCCTTAAGATTCTAGAAAAACAAGAACTCAAAACAGTAGCTAAATGATGGCTTTAAATTTTAGATGTTAAGGAGTAAAATATTCCTAATGATGAGCAAGGTTATGGAGTCTGACAATATTTGATTTTCAAAGAAATTTTTAAGCACTAGCTAATCCTGTCAAACTTCCAAAATAGACATCTGTGGCTAAATCATTTTTTATGTATAAAAGTGTATAAATTCTATTATAGCAAAATTTTTTTTAATAATACAGGTTGGAGGTGGATGAGGAAAGTAGACAAGCATTTCCCTTTTCAGCATAGAAAGGACTTTTATATATTTTAGTATATGTGCTGCCGAAGCGAGCACAGAAAGGACTTTTATAAACAGTATTTATTTGCATAATCATTTTATTTTTTTAATTTTCTGAAGTTTTACAAAGTGCTAGGCAATATAAAAACAATATATTAAACTATGATGCATTAAATTGGTATTTATGTTTGAGATAGCTGACTAATGTTATTGAATTTGTGGTATAGCTGAAACCTATTTCATTTTACATTATAAGGCAATGTCATGATATTTCAGAGTATCTCCTCATCTTACTTTACAAGCCCTGAGAGAGCGACTTGGTGAGTTCCTTGGTGAAGATGCTATTGCAGAAAAATTTTTATTTCTGAAATGCATTGGAAATAATCTAGCTGTGGTAAGTTTTCTTATTTTTCCTTTTGATTAAAGAAAAGCATAACTGAACAAATTATGTTTCTTAAATGCTTATCAACTCAGCTTATCAATTCAGCTTCTATTATATGGGATAAGTAATATCAATTATAATGAAATGGAAATATCACTAAATACACAGATTATCAAAAAATGGGTCTTACTGGGATATTATTGGGCACTAAAATGATGGAGATATTTTTGGGTGTGTATTTCCTAGGGAAGAAAAGGAAGACAAAATTAAAATGTGATTATATAAGTAATATGTATTTTTAAATATAAATGAGTGTTTGAAAACTTTTTTTTTGAGAGAGCGTGTGCATGAGCTAGGGGAAGGGGCCAGGGGGTAGGGACAAGGAGAGAGAGAATCTTAAGCAGGTTTCATATTCAGTGTGAGCCTGACACAGGGCTCAATCTCATGACCTGAGCCAAAAATCAAGAGTCAGCTGCTCAACCCACTGAGTTGCCCCCTAAAAACATTTTAAGTAAGTACTTGTGTTCTGGACAAAAATAGATCCTCACTGTTTGCGCCACAGCTAGCCTTTTGGTATGAAATGACAGTACTCTTAACAATTATTTGTTTCAGCTATTATCTGTTGAACACTTCTGTTTGTAGTTTCTGTGTTTTAATGGCAGGATTTTCCAACTAGAGTTTCCCTAGATAAAATTCTTAATCCAGCAAGCCATCAGATCTCAAAGTTTCTGCTTTCTCTTATCTACATAAGGTTTATTTCTTTAATCAAGACTCTCTATATTTAAACAAAAATTCAGTATTTTCCTATTCCACTCTAGTTAGCACATTATGTCATTATTATGACATATGTATTTTTTATGTGATTGTTTAACATCTGACTCTGCTATTAGACTATAACTCCCTGTGAGCAAGGATTGTTTAACATCTGACTCTGCTATTAGACTATGACTCCCTGTGAGCAAGGACTTTTATTTTATTCACTACTGTATTTATAGCCAATGCCTAACAAAGTGTTTAGCACTTAGAGGCATTTAAATGTTTATTGAACAAATTAAATAATGAATGATAATGGAAAAAAGAAAGCATTTCTCTCCAAAGTAGTACTGTAAAGGAATTTGTTACGTAGAATTCTCAGGATCAGCAGCTAAATTTGAAGTTTTTGTCATTTGAATTCTGTTCAGTATGGTAGACTATTAATTTACTCATCTTTAAAATTTTCTTAAACAAGAGAGAAAAAGAACAATTCTTAGAACTTTTTGTTCTTTTTCATAATATCTAAAATACCAAATATCAGACACAGAATCCTAAGTTGGAAGGGACCTTAATAAGGATAATTTAAATCAACTTCTAAAGTTCTTCTAATATTTTATTATTTTCAAGAAATTTTTATTGATGTTTCTCTCTAAACAAAATGAGAAAAAAGGGGATCCCTGGGTGGCTCAGCAGTTTAGCGCCTGCCTTTGGCCCGGGGCGCGGTCCTGGAGTCCCGGGATCGAGTCCTGCGTTGGGCTCCCGGCGTGGAGCCTGCTTCTCCCGCCTCCTGTGTCTCTGCCTGTCTCTCTCTCTATGTCTATCATAAATAAATAAATAAATAAATAAATAAATAAATAAATAAATAAATAAATAAACAAACAACAAACAAACAAACAAACACAAACAAATAAATAAATCTTTAAAAAAAATGAGAAAAAAGAATTGGAAATCGATTCTGCCCTTAAAGAATATTCACTGTAGTGCTCCTCCTGTGTCTCTGCCTGTCTCTCTCTCTATGTCTATCATAAATAAATAAATAAACAAACAAACAAATAAATCAATCTTAAAAAAATTGAGAAAAAAGAATTGGAAATCGATTCTGCCCTTAAAGAATATTCACTGTAGTGTTGAAGAGAAAATACATAAATAATTAAAATAGCATATTTTGTACATTCAGAAGAAGAAAGATTACTTTCAGCAGAAGAAGAGGAGAGGTAGAGAACTTTGAAGAAAAAATGATACTCAGTTTGGATCTTGAAAGATAAATATTTGATCTTGCAAAGATGTGGGTGGGAAAGCTTTCTGAGCATATAGAATGAGCACAGAAGTAGAAAAACAGACAGCTGTTTTGTAGAAAAAGTAGATGGTTCCTTTTTTACTGTAACATGGTCTGAAAAGGAATAGTAGAGAACAAATTGTAAAATCATTTGTTGGAGGTCTTGAATGCCAGATTAATGAGTATTGTTTCTGAAGCATTGACGTTTTTTGAGTAAAAGATGACATGATGAGGGTCTTAAGAGACTAGAGGCAAGGATTTTAACTTTTGCAATGGTTAGGTCAGAGATATGGAGGACCTAACAAATAGGCTCCTTCTCACATTTCCTCTACCACTATTTTTCTCCTTGGTTCTCCATTTGAAACACAAAAATCTTTGGTCCCTCAAATACAGCAAACTCCTTTCTGATTTATGTTCTTTACACTTGCGAAAATTACTTCCCCATGATTTCAAATAGCTTGCTTTTTCTTTTAGATCTCAGGTTCAATTTTTATCTTTTTAAAAGGGCCTTCTCTGACTACCTAGTTTTTAGATATTCTTTCTCTTACACTAATCTCTATTATGTCACTTTTTTGTTTTCGTAAATCACATATCACTATCCTAAATCATGTTTATTTAACCTCTGTTCTCCTAAGTAGGAATAAGCTACATAAAGCAAGGACTTTGCCTTGTTTACCATTGTATCTCCCACCATATAGAATACTGCCTGACTCATAGTATGCCCTCAGTATTTGTTGAAAGGATAGATGGATGGACGGATGAATAAGAAATGAACTCTTTGGGTTGTATATTTAGGAAATAGAGTTTATAACATTGGACTCTGGAACCAGATTATCTGATTTTGAATCCCAATTTGGAATATGCCTAGTTATAAAATTATAGGCAAGTTATTTAATTTCTTTCCTCAATCCTTTTGTCTGTGAACTATATATGTGCCTTTCACATAGAATTGTGGAGATTAACTAAGCTAATATATGTAAAGCACTTAGAATAGTGCTTGGCATATAGTGAGTCCATGCAAGTGATAGCCATAATTATTACTACCAAATGACATGGAATCTCTTTTACGTTTTGTACAGTGAGTAGAAATAGGATTATATTTTAAGTTTCTAGACTCTAGCCTTAATTATCAGCTTTAGATTTGATTTTTATGTCACAGCTATGTGCCTTCTACAAAAAAGGAATAAAAATAATTGAAAACATAAAAAATCTTTATTTTTTTGTCATTTATTCTAGGTGAAGGCAAAACAAGAATCGGAACTGAAACTCAAATCATTTGCTCCTCCATATGTATGTAATGTGATGTTTTAAACTTATGTTAATTTTTAACTTACTGTATTTTAAATTACAAACTAATTTTTTAAATTTCCTATATGTTTTAGGCTCTTCAACCAGAATTATATTTGCTTCCTATAATGGATCATTTAGGAAATATTTATTCAGCATCAACTGTCTCTTTAGATGGGCGGCAGACTAATAATGGTGTTGCTAAGGCTGATGGAATAATCCACAGACCACTTAGTGTAACTCTGTTGAAGGAAGAACCTGGAACAGATCCCAGTTTTTTAGTAAACACTTTGAAAGAGCTTCTTAACAAGAATCAGGAAGAAGGTGATTTCAACTGGATGGGAAAAACAAAGAGGTTATTATAGTACATTTTAGTAGTCAGGCCCCTGAGCAAATTCTGGCAAATCTGGCCTTACAAATGTGGCAGTATAAAAGGAAAGCTCAATTCCATTTTTTAAAAATAGTTTCATCAAGTGAGAGAAAGGAAAGAATTTAAGTACTATGTTAAAAAACAAAATACTTGGGGATCCCTGGGTGGCGCAGCGGTTTGGCGCCTGCCTTTGGCCCAGAGCACGATCCTGGAGACCCGGGATCGAATCCCACGTCGGGCTCCCTGTGCATGGAGCCTGCTTCTCCCTCTGCCTCTGTCTCTGCCTCTCTCTCTCTTTCTCTCTCTCTGTATGACTATCATAAATAAATAAAAAAATTAAAAAAAATAAAAAAAATAACAAAATACTTAAATATACTTAAATAAGCTCTACTACCTTCTTTTATAATAGTTTCAGATAAAGTTAAGGTTAAAAAAGAAAGGAAATGATTACTGCATCGAACATTGGTATTATTATAAGCGAGAAGAATCTTAGCCACAAAGATAAGTAGCAAACCAAATCAAAACAACTGTAATGCTGGTAGACATTTGTATTTCAAAGAATCATAATTTATATGATTATATTTATCAGTGTACTGATAGTTCAGTTCTTAAAAAGTGATAGATAATTAAATAAAACTAAACATACAAATAAAGCTGGAGCTATATTCTAAGAACCTCCTGAAAAAATATTGCGTAAGAAAATAAATGTGTGATGGGAAAGCAAAAATAACTCCAACTAATAATATCAATTACGACTGCAAAATATACATGTTTTCAACCAATTGCATTTTTCTCCACCTTCAATTATAGCTGTTCTTACATTCTAAGTTTATGCTATATCCAGTGATAATTCAAACTTAGCTCCTTCTTTATTTTTAGATGCGTTTAGTGTTTACCTTTCTGAGGTGTTTTACTATTTCTAATGAGACATGTGGATGAGATCTACCTGTTTTATTTGATGTCAGTGAGATGCTCAGTGAGATTTTGGTTTATGGCTTGTCTTTTTATTATCTTTATGATTATTTTGATGAAAGAAGTTCTTAAATTTTGTCAACATGTCCTAACAATTACAAGGATTGTGTTGACATCTTCAACACTTTGTCAGTTTTGCTTTATGTATTTTGAAGCTGTTATTAAATGCATGCACATTTAGGATTATTATGTCTTCTTGATGAATTGCTCCCAATGTGATTATGTTTCTCATTATTTCTGGTAGTAGTCTTTATTTTAAAGTTTAGTGAGCCTGGTATTAGTATAGTCACTTGAGCTTTCTTTTGATTAGTGTTTACAAGGTATATCTTTCTCCATGCCTTTATCTATTACTGAATATCCAAAGTGGGTTTCTTGTAGACAGCATATATTTAGGTCTTACTTTTTAGCCGTTTGACAATCTGTGCCTTTTACTAGGAGTATTTAGACCATTTACATTCGATGTAATTATTGATGTGGTTGGTTTTAAATCTACCACCTTGCTATTTGTTTTTTTTGTCTCTTCTGTCTTCTTAGTTTCTCCATTTTCTTGCCTTTTCCTGGATTGAAAAGTTTTTTATGATCCACTTTTATCTCTACTATTAGCTCACTATTTCTTATTTTAGAAAACCTTCAGTGGTTGCTATAGGGTAGAGGTCATCAAATACCTATATTTATACTTTTTAAAAATCTTTTTTTAAGTAATTTCTACACCCAATATGGAGCTCGAACTCACACCCCAAGATCAAGAGTTGCTTGCCCCACTGACTGAGGTATCCAGGCACCCCTATTGTATTTTATTTTAATCCATGCCCTCTATGGCTTTTTAAAATAAATAACTTTTATTGGAAGACAGCCATACCATTAATTTACATATTTTCAATGACTATCTTTATACTATAATGATAGACTTGAGTAGTTGTGACAAAGACCAAATGGTCCATGAGCCTGAGATATTTAGTATCTAGCCCTTTAAGAAAAAGCTTACTGAGTCTTGCTCTAAGCTACACATTATACACCTTTAAATTTGAAGTCTACTTTCAAATAGTATACAACTCCATATATAAGATAAGAACCATATAGCAGTGGTGCTGTTGTCATACATTTTCCTTCTGAGTATAACTCCACAGTACATATTTACTTTATAATGTCAGTTATCTTTTAAAGAAATTAAAAGTAGGGGGAAAGTGACTTTTTATATTTAGGAGAGCTTCCCCCCTCCCTCCCCAGTGGTAGTAAAACAATGCTTTGTATCAGTGCATGATCCTGGGCCCAAGATGATCCTTACAGCTTTCACTTCTACCCTTTCTTTAGGCTTTACCTATGCCTGATGATGAGAGGGTTTCCTACCGCTTCTCTAGTGATAAACTTTTCAAAGGTAATATTGTTGGGAGGAGAGTCACCTGCTCTTCCTTTTAGAGCAGTTTTTTGTTTTGTTTTGTTTTGCCTCTATGCCTTTTCAAGGGCCAGTAGGTTTTTGCATGGGTTCTAAGATAGGGGAGTTTCCTGTTTCTTCCCCCAGGGGCTTAAGACTTTCGCTTTGTGTGAAAGAATAGTGTTGAGAAGGATGGGGTTTCATACCTCTGTGCCAATCACTGATGGCTCTTTCAGGTCTCCTCTACCTCCAGTCTTTCCTATAAGTATGATATAGGCACATAGAAAGGAGCTTGCTATTAAGTATTGACTTCTGTTTGTGTCTGAGGATCCCAGAGATTCCAAACTATACTGATAGCCTACATTGCCCTTTAGAATTCCTTAAGATATTAGCTGTCTTCTTATTGTAATAGTAGTACCCCTTCCTCCTGTGCTCAGCCAAGGATGAAACAATTAGTTTTCACCTAGGAGGGAACTGGAAATCAGTACCTTGCAACTATAATTCTCTGATGAGTTCAAGAAAAGTTATTATTTTATAGTTTATTTACCTTTTTCTCTTTATTCAAGTGGGAGCACTAGTTTCATCTTTTTATAATCCTATGCAGAAATGGAACTGCAGTTCTTAAATTTTAATATAATCAAATTTATTTGGCATTTTCATTTATGGGTAGTGTTATTTGTCTTTTTAAAAAATTCCTTTTCTACCCTGAGATCATGTATTATCTTTCAAACATTTTATGGTTTGCTTTTCCAACATAGTTTATCAACGTATCCAGGAACTAATTTTTATATGTTATATGAGATAAAGTTCCTTAATTTCTTTTCCATATGTACTCTTCCCATTTGTCGATTATTGTGCAATTTCTTAAAAATGCCAAATTACTCTTTTGTGGTACATGAGAATGCAAGATATCTGAGGTCTAACATTATATTATCAAATATAGCTGGTAATTGCATAGTATGTTTTACAAATCCTTTAATGAAGGAGAAAAAGAATAATGCTTTACCCATTTCCATATCAAAATGGGTATTCCCTCTTATTAGTTATCATCTGTTCCTTACCATGGGTCCATGCAACACATCCATACATTTTTATGCCTCAACTTTAACGTGTTTAATACTTGACTCCATTGTTGCCCCAAACTAGTATACTTTCTTGACTTCTATGGTTTCATCATTCCTCCAATTGTTCAGACGTTGAGTTTTGAAATATTCCTCACTGTAAAATAATAGATTCTTAGAGTAAAGGAACCTTGAAAAACATCTTGTAGCCTCCTTGCTTATAATCTGCTTTCCAGTATATTCTCCAGAGTGTAGTCAGCATTATTCTTCTTGTTACAGGCTGGATTATTTATCTCCCTGCTTGAAAATCTTTGAAAACTCACTGATTACTAGTTAAAGCCTAGTTCTTTAAGATGGCATAGACAACCCTTTGTACTCTGACTTTAAACCCAGGGTTGCAAATATTTGGCCATGCAGATTGTTCACTGCCAAATTCCAGAAGGCTTCCTTTACTTAGATCATGATATGAATGGAGCTTTCAGGATTTGCTTAATGTGGTAGTTGATTCAGTAACTTTTAGTTATTATTAGTTACTACTACTACTACTACTACTACTACTACTACTACTACTACTATAGTTTGGGGGTAGAAAGGGAGGATGAAATACCATAAAGTACAACTGGAGAGATAGGTAGGGACTTGAACTTGAAGAGCCTTGGTTCCAAAACTAAAGAAGTTTTAGGCAGTGGGAAGCCATTTGAGCTTGTGTTTGTTTCTTCCAAGTTTTTATTTAAATTCCAGTTAGCTAACATGCAGTGCAATATTACTCTCAGGAGTAGAATTTAGTGGCTTATCATTTATATATAATACCCAGTGCTCATCACAAGGGGTCTTCTCAATACCCATCACCATTTGGGACCCCTGGGTGGCTCAGTGGTTGAGCATCTGTCTTCGGCTCAGGTCATGATCCTGGGGTCCTGGGATCAAGTCCCACATCGGGCTCCCCACAGGGACCCTGCTTCTCCCTCTGCCTATGTCTCTGCCTCTGTGTGTGTGTGTCTCGCATGAATAAATAAATCTTAAAAAAAAATACCCATCACCATGTAACCCATCCCCCTACCAGCTCCCCTCCTGTAACTCTCAGTTTGTCCTCTATAGCTAAGTCTGTTCTATGGTTTGTTTGCTCCCCCCCCCCCATTATCATCTGTTTCATTTCTTTTTTTTTTTTCATTTCTTAAATTCCACATATGAGTGAAATCATAGGGTATTTGTCTTTCTCTGACTGACTTGTTTCACCTAGCATAATACACTCCAGCTCCATTCACATTGTTGCAAATGGCAAGATTTCATTCTTTTTCATGGCTAAGTAATATTCCAGTGTACATGCACACACACGCACACACACACACGCCCCACAGCTTCTTTATCCATTCATCAGTCAATGGACATTTGGGTTCTTCCTATAGTTTGGCTATTGTCGATAATGCTGCTATAACCATCAGGGTGCACGTGTTCCTTCGAACCAGTATTTTTGTATCCTCTAAATCAATTCCTACTAGTACAATTTCTGGATCATAGGGTAGTTCTATTTTTAACTTTTTGAGGAACCTCTGTACTGTCTTCCAGAGTGGCTGCACCAGTTTGCATTCCTACCAACAGTGTAAGAGGGTTCCCCTTTCTCCACATCCTTGCTAACATTTATTTCCTGTGTTGTTGATTTTAGCCATTCTGAGAGGTGTCACTTTGGAAAAGTGTCTATTCATGTCTTCTGCCCATTGCTCAACTGGATTATTTCTTCTTTGGGTATTGAGTTTGATAAGTTCTTTATACATTTTGGATACTAACCCTTTATCAGATCATGTCATTTGCAAATATCTTCTTCCATTCCAAAGGTTGCCTGTTAGTTTTGTTGATTGTTTCCTTCACTGTGCTGAAGTTTTTTTATCTTGATGAAGTCCCAGTAGTTCATTTTTGCTTTTCCCTTGCCTCCAGAGACATATCTAGTAAGAAGTTGCTATGGATGACATCAGAGAAGTTGCTGCTTGTGTTCTCTAGGATTTTGATGGTTTCCTGTCCCACATTTAGGTCTTTCATCCATTTTGGATTTATTATTATGTATGGTGTAAGAAAGTGGTCCAGTTTCATTCTTCTGCGTGTTGCTGTCCAGTTTTCCCAATACCATTTGTTGAAGAGACTGGTTTTTTTTCCACTGAATATTTTTTCCTGCTTTATTTTATCGGGAGTAATATGATTGTACTTCAATTCTGGAAGAACAACTTAGGCTGCATTATGGATAATTGACTGAAGTAATAAAGACCTGAACAGTGAAATGCAGTGGAACAGAAATCAGAACTTGAAGTCAAGAGACTCCTGAGGATTGGGTACTGTTCTGGGTGCTTTATCTGTACTCTGCCATCTTAGAGATAAGCAGGTTAGAGAAATAACACCTGCTTGACAGTGCCAGGATTTAAACTCCTGTGTGTTTGACTAAAGCCCATGCTTTATTCACAATACTGCTAGAGTCATACTGAACTTTTTTCAAAAGTGTATAGACCTGCTTTCTTTATGCTATTAAATTGCATAGGTATTGAATGATGCAGTCATCATGCTCTAAACTGTTACTAGGAATGGGGTACATGTGCCATATATCCCTATTAGAATTACTCAGAATCTGCTGAATTTTGCATTGTTATTTCTTTCTTTGGGTGGATGGGTAGGGGGTGGTATTTTATTATTACCTTTTAAACAGCTGATATATCTGGGGTTTGTTCATTTTGCATCAAATATATCCCTTAGAAAATCTCTATTTATTGTTCTTGAAAGACTATTTCAAATGCACCAGCTAGAAAATGTAGCAGCTAGACAAAAATTAAATAAGTATGGGCTTGAAGTTGCAAAATTTTGTGGCAGCCTTTGTAAATTATTTTTCAATTACTAACATGACTCAATAATTGTTTTTCTAAATTAAAAAATGTGATTTATCCAAGGGAAAAATATCTGCATTAACACTGCCAGGTTCATGGATCTTTTGTTCATATAGATCATATAGAACATTAATGTTAACATTTTAAAGACATCATATAGTTTTCCTATATGGGGTAATTTTGTTAAAGTGAAGGGACATTTTATTTTAAGATTTTATTTATTCATGAGAGACAGAGAAGCAGAGACATAGGCAGAGAAAGAAGCAGGATCCTGTGGGGAGCCTGATGCAGGGACCCCGGGATCATGACCTGAGCCAAAGGCAGACGCTCAACCATTGAGCCATCCAGTGTCCCTGAAGGGAGATTTTATAAGTAGAAATGTATGTGAGATAACATGATATTATATGCTCTGTATGTGTACCAGCATTTTCCAGACAAGTTTCCTCAGTACAATTTCAAATATGCCTTTCAAAGGCAAAAGCTTTCTGAAGACAATGACGTTTGAGTAAAACCCAACTTACCCCCCATCTTGGAGATTCACATTTTACATAAAAACTGAAATCTGGGCAGTCCCAGTGGCTCAGCAGTTTAGTGCTGCCTTCAGTCCCGCATCAGGCTCCCTGCATGGAGCCTGTTCCTCCCTCTGCCTGTGTCTCTGCCCCTCTCTCTCTCTCTCTGTCTCTTATGAATTAATAATAATAATAATAATAATAAACAGAAATCCTGCAGGTGTGTGTGTATGTGTGTCTGTATGGTTGTCTTCCTGGTAGGATTCCCTAATTCGTTTTTTCCCAAACTGAATTGACCAAAGAATTCTTCACATAAAGCACTTCTTGAAATTCACTTTGGAAAGTGTTGCGTTATATCATGCATAGTAGAGTTTATAGAGCTTCTGAAACACAGGACAAGATTACAGTAGGTACATATATATACATACTTGTACAAAGTTTTATTTTACTATTTATGTATTTATTATGAACTTTATTTGCCATGGATGAACAGGAACATCGGCTGGGGGAAAAGTTACTCCAAAAGAAAAACAGACTGGAAAAACTCATACTGGAAATTCTGAAATTCCAGGACCATTGGAAGAATCCAGTAGTGATTATTTTAGCAACAAAAAAAGGTAATTAGAATAGATGTTGATTATACATATCATTAGTCTAAACTACAAGAAAGAGTGAGGTATCCAGGGTACTGTTAAAAGGATTTCTAATTAGAACAAACATATGAGTAAAATTAATGATATTTTTGATTAAAATTGCCTTGACTCTAATCTCCCGTTATTATATATGGAATTTTCATTCCTCTCCAATATAATGAATAATTTATCACCTAAATTTATTTCTGTACTTCTTTTGTCATCAGAGGCAGCCTAATGACAGAAAAATTTGTCTTTGCCTTTCTTACAATTAACTTTTCTGCCTCACTTATATTCTTGGTTATGGATAAACTAGCCAGTATGCTTGAATTTCATATGGAATCATTTCATTCAAAATTATAGTACTTAGACAACAGTTTTGCATATAGTCTTTTGAAATATAGATGAGGGATTTTATAAACAATCATTCGCAAAAGAACTATAAATATATTTCCAAAATTTTTATTTTACTTTGCTATAGACATTGTAATGGGATTTGAATTTAGGTGTAATATAAAATGATTTTATTACTCATATTAAATGTAGCTTATATTGATCATTAATGAGTTTGAAAGATAATATGCTAATGGTCTCAGGCTTTTTAAGGTTTTAATGTAAAATCTATGTTTATAGAATGTCAAATAAGATATATAAAATGTGAAAAGCTAATATGCATAATCATTTTTTTAATATGACTTTCAAATATGTCATTCCCTCTAAGTCCATTTCTTTGGAAAAATGAAGATGATAGAGTTAATCTCATTAGAACAGAGGACAATCAGGTATGATTTTAAGTTTTTTGTTTTTTGAGCTTTTTTTTTTTTTTTTTAAGATTTTATTTATTTATTCATGAAAGAGAGAGAGACAGAGGAGAAGCAGGCTCCTCGCAGGCTCCCTAATGCAGGACTTGATTCCTGGACCAGGAATCACGTCCTGAGCTGAAGGCATTCAACCACTGAGCCACCCGGGGTCCCAAATTTTTTGTTTAAATACAGTGTTGCAACAATATTCATACTGAAATTGGAACAAAACTGCAGCTTAAAATGTTTTAAGTTTTTGAACCTTAGAGGTTAGAGGATGGGAGATAAGCCTCAAGAAAATTCAGGAGCCTACCAATTCAGTGAAATTTTTGGGTGTTCCATGGTATGGGTGGGACATGTTGAGGTATCCCTTTTAAAATGAAAGCCAGGTTTGTATATCTTGCCCCAGTTATCACTGAGAATGATTCATTTCATGACCTCTTTGGAATTTGGAGTAAGATTGCTGCATTTGGATATGCTCCTTTAGTCCTTTTTTTTTTTTTTTTTTTTTGTACTTGCTTCAGCAGCACATGTACTAAAATAGTCTGTTTGTTTGTTTGTTTGTTTATTTATTTATTTATTTAATCAAGTAATCTAAGAGTGCCAACTTTGGGCCCAAAGCAAGAGAATGTTCAAAAGCCGATCTGAGAGGCATTGCAAGCAGTGTTGCCATTTGTGTTTTAACATCCAACTCATGTAGTGCTGCCTCATGTGTAGTAGATTGGGAGGCTGAATGGAGTCTGAGATCAGCTTTGGTAGGAGAATCACAGCTCAGAGTCCTTGCATTTTAGAGCAAAAGGCACACCATCTTCAGCAAATAATTGATCTGTTGTTGCTGAATATTAATAAAATATGCTATCTTCATGCTTTAAGATTTTTGTCAGTCTAGTAAGATGCTTAATGCTATCAGTGATTTGAATAATTTACCAGATTATCCATAAATTTAACGATGTTTTAATATTTTTATGCACTCCATTTTGGTAACTTTTTTTTTTTTTTTCATTTTGGTAACTTTTTGAAAGTACCTTTTCAACGGTTTCTTCTGGGTTGTTTGCTATATGCTTTTGATTGACATAAGTTTTTTAAATACTCTAGAGATGTTTCTTTGATGCTTATGTATGTTGCAGGTATCTTCCCCTACTTTATGCCTTGTCTATAGTCTACCTTGCTGGATGGGTAGACTATAGACATGCCTTAGGTATTCCATATCTTTATTTTTTCCCCACATTCTCTTGCTGTGTCTTAGATTAATAATGGTATATTAGAATTTCCTATTATTTGTGTGTTACTGTCTATCCTTACATCCCTTGTGGTTCTGATTTAGATTTATATGTGTTACTTGGCACAAAGTTGTTCTTATGTGAATACTAGAATCACTTTTGTACATTTTTTACTCATTTAATACTTTTTTTTTTGGCCATTCTCCTTTTAATTGCATATCAAGATACTAACCTTTCTTTTTTTATATATTTATTTAGTGTACCCTCATCTTCCTTTCCCACCTTTTTTCCAGCCTTTCTGAATTGCTTTGTTTTAGATATGTCTTTTATGTACAGCCTAGATAGAGTTGGGTTTTGCCTTGTGAAGCAGTCTGAAATACTTTTCATTTAGTAGGTGAGTTATGTCAACTTATATTACTGATAGGACTGATGTGTTTGACTTGAGATTTGTCATTTTATTTTATATTATAGTTTCTGTGGTTTATTTGTACTTCCCCCTCCCCTCCTCATTTTTAGGAAGGTTGTATTTTTGCTCTAGCATTTACCTTTATATTAATACATGTGTGCTAGTATTCTTAGTCTCCCTTTTTCCTTTTTTAAAAATTTATGCTTCCTCTTTTGTTACCTCTAAAATTATCATGACTCCTACCTGTTATATTCATGGCCATCAAAACAATCTTTCTCCTCTCATGTATTTTTAGTTGTGTTATTTCTACTGTGTCAAAGAATATAACATTCTTATACCATACTTCTAGTCTTACCCCCTCACCTTTGTTTTAGTCTCGATCTGTAATTAAATATGTTCAACACCTACTGCCAGTTCTTTTGCAGAAGATTTTTCAATCATCTCTTGGTTGGATTAAGCTCAATTTAAAAAAGCACCTAGCTACAATACTCAATACAATATTTTGTCTAGAGCAAAGTTAAGCAAACTAGGGCTTACAGTTTTGTGAGGTCTTGGACCTAAGAGTGTTTTCTACATTTTTAAGGAATTGAAAAAAAAGAAGAATCGTGACAGAGACCATATGTGGCCTGCAAAGCCTAAATTATTTACTCTCTGGCCCTTTAGAAAATTTTTTAATCCTTGCTGTAGAGTTTTGATACCTGAAGGATTGCTTGATTGGATATCACATCCTTGGCTTACATCTTTTTACCCTTTGGTTTCTTTGAAATGTTGCTCTACTGGTATCTTGTTTGACATGTTACTAGTAAGTGTGACGCCTGTTTTTTTTTTGTTTTTTTTTTTTTGTAAAGTAGCTCAAGTGCATTTGTCCAGAAGGCCAGAGGATTCCTTAAATGTGTACTAGTTTTACCAAGTTGTATCTCAGTTGAGAACTCTAGGTCAGGTTTTCCTGGGTACAAAGTGAATCCTTGAAGTGTGAAAATCGGGACTTCTTTATTTCAGGAATATTTACCAAAATGATAATTTCAGAAAACAATTTAGATAGCAAATCCATTCTATTTTCTTTTTTTCTTCTTTAGCTTTTACATATCTTATTTTTTCTAAGTAATGTTATACAATAGATATAATAAATACTATTGTGTTTCATTTTCTTTGCTTCTTTTATTTGTATTCTCCACTATCCATTTTTTGACCATATTTCCTTCTTGGATGTTTGCTAATCTGTTCATTTCTGAGAAAATGTTGTTTTTTCTTCCTTTCTTCAGTTTAGCCAACTTTCATTTCACGTCTTCCTGTTATTTTTCCTATTTTATTCTGAGTTTTAAAATTACTGATTTATTGTGTTTGTTGGTATCTGCAAATGTTTGCTTAATTATATTTAACCTATACTGGAAGTAATTGTTAAATTTTTCTCTGCCTCATGGCTGCCTGTTTTATTTTGTTTTAGTTCTTAGTTTTGAGGGTTTTAAAAAGTAAATTTGTGTGGATGCTAGATCATTTTATTGATATTGTTCATGTTTCTTTGTTTTGGATTTTTTTCATATAAGTAGTAACAGGTGTTCTTATAAAGGAACAGGGAGTGGTGGTTGCTGGTTTCTTTTGCTTCTTAGATCAGGAGCTCCCTCATCTGTTGATATAGTGAAATGCAGCTATTTATTTATTTTTAAATAAATGGGGTCTTTAGTGTCTGTTTCCTTTGAATTCTCTTCTACTAATTTAATTTGGCAGAGCTATTATCTTGACCACTTTCTTCTTTCTCTTACCACCTTCTTTTCTATTTGCCCCAAGCAAATATCTCTTCCATAGTATTTTTTATCTCTCCTAGAAGCTGTTTCCCATCATTACCACCTCTGGCTCCCTGCATTTTATAATCTTTCTCTTTTGGCCACCTCATCAAAAGTGCTCTGACTACAAGATCTTATCCTTACTCTCAGTATTTCTTCTATGCATGTGGAGCCTTCTTCTAGACTAAATTGTGATTGATGTTTATTGTGTTATCTTTGTATAGCAGTCTCTAAATCACAGCCCACATCTGTTTGGAGGCGGGCTCCAGAGCACACTCTGATGGCCTAGGATGTTTACTTCCCCACTAATATGTAAATTAAAGTATGTGTAAATTAAAGGATTCTGTATCCTAGTTATGCTATAGATATAAATTATGGGTAATTTTATTTGTTTCCCTTTTATAGTAATTGGGAGGATAAATGGAGAGATAGAAACTTAGGTGGTTGCCCATTATCCTGTAGGAACCTGAACTTATAAGTTAATATTGTAACATTAAAAATTAGAAAAAGAACCATAAAACAAATTAGCAGTAAAGGCTTAATGAAGATAGAAGGAGACACTAAGAAGTTACAGAAATGAAAAACCTAGCAGAATTGAAAACAACTCAAGAGAGGATCTCTGGGTGGCGCAGCAGTTTAGCGCCTGCCTTTGGCTCAGGGCGCGATCCTGGAGACTCAGGACCGAATCCCACGTCGCACTGCGTGGAGCCTGCTTCTCCCTCTGCCTGTCTCTCTATCTCTCTCTCTCTCTCTCTCTCTGACTATCATGAATAAATAAATAAAATCTTTAAAAAAAAAAAAGAAAAGAAAACAACTCAAGATCTATGAAGTGGTAGTGGGAGAAACATCAACATTGGTAAGGCTTAAGGTAGTTTATCATAAAAGGGTAGTAACACAAAAGTTAGGAAAGATGAAGGCGATACAAACATGAAGACAGAGCAGGTAAAATATATGAGAATAAAATATATGCTAATTTGAAAATAATAAATATTCTAATTTTCTAAGCAGATACAAATTATCAAAATTGACCCAAGATAAAAAAAAATCAGTAGTCATCTTAGAAAATTTTAAAAGTTTTAACAAGTAACTAAGATAAATCTTGGAAGGAAATCATGTTTAGGAAGGACTCGTGGATTCTTTTTTTTCTCCTCTCAATTTTAAGTTTGAAGTGCCTATGTATAATGTCCAGGGAATAGTGGAATAGAGAAGCTGGAGCACAGGAGAGAATATAAGGTTATAAATACAGATTTGGGAGTTTGCCACCATATAAGCAAAAAAAAAAAAAAAAAAAGGCACTGATATTGTGATTTATCAAATACTCACAAATAGGTGAAAAGTAATGTGTCATCCTACTAGATCTTACTCATTTTCATATTTGCTTACAGATAGGTAAAAAAGAATGCATCATCCTACCAGATCTTATTGATTTTCCTTCACTTCCTGGTCAACCTGCTCTTTCTCCAGGGATAACTGATATCTCTTCATTACAGATTGAAAGTAAGTATGATGACACTATAAGTACACATGATTCTGTGAGGTAAAGTTAAATATTAATGGGCAGTCATTGTCTAATGTGTACAGAGTTTCAATCTGGGAAAATAAAAAGTTCTAGAGATAGATGGTGGTGATGGTTGCAAAACATTGTAAATGTATATAGTGCCACTGAACTGTACATTTAAAAGTAGTTAAAACTAAATTTTACTATGTATATTTTACCACAAAGATGTTACATTATTTTAAAGTACATGAATTATATGTTAATTACTGCATGTTTAATCATTAATAGTGCTTTTAAAATACATTTTGGGGGAGTGCCTGGGTGGCTCAGTCTGGTAAGCATCCAGCTCTTGATTTCGGCTCAGGTCATGATCTCAGGGGTGTGAGATGGAGCCCCACATTGGGCTCTTGCTCAATGCAGAGTCTGCCTGAGATTCTCTCCCTCTCTCCCCCTCATCCTGTTCACACAAGCAAACACACTCTCTCTTGAAAGTAAATAAAAATCTTTGTGTGTGTGTGTGTGTGTGTGTGTGTGTGTGTGTGTACACTTTTCATGTAAGGGCAATAACTCTAGGTCCAAGATAAATATACCAAAAGAATTAAACCAAGAAGCATAACTACTTTAACCTTACCTAATTTCTACACATATATATATAAATGTACAAGAGACTACTGTATTCTTTACATATATGAAAATCCCCTTATGTATCCCTGTTAGAAAATGAAATGACTCCTCAGTATTTTCCAAAGTGGCAAATGCTATATTACAGCAAGAAAAACAGACTTGTGGGTAAAATTTACTATTTAAAATGCTTTTAAGTTTACACCCCCAACTATTTTGACTTTTAGACATTGATACATTATTACCTTTTAGGAGAGAAGATTATTGAACAAATGAAACAAGTGAAGGAAGAAAGAAGATACCTGGAAAGAATTAGAGAAGAACAAATTAAAAAAGTTGAAAAGCTATTTGAACAAAGTAAATTGAAGCGATACCATGGTAAAGTTTATTATATCTTTTATCATTAATATGCTTTACAGAAGATTTTTTTTAAGTTCAAACATTTTTTATAACATTCATTCATTTATTCATTTACTAAATAAGTTTTGTCCACTGAATTTAGCCATCATTCTAGGGGCTGAGGAGATAATAATAGGCAGACACAATTTTGTCTCTGCCCTCAAAGAGGTTATATAGTCCAGTGGGGAAATGATAATCAAGAAAATAGTAATGAATACATCCTGATTATCATTATGCTATGATAAAGGAATCACAGAATTGTATACATAGGAGTACAGAGGAATAACACCCAAATCAGATGGAAGAGATCAAGAAAGACTTCCCAGAAAAGTGTTAAGTATGCTAGAATCTGAAGTGTGTCTCCTCATGTCTGTAGACCTTCAGACATGCTTTTCTCTCTGCCATCCACATTTTCTTTTCCATCAGTCTCCCTTTTCCCAGTTCACCTGGCTATTTCCTACTAGTGATTCAATCTCAGCTTAGATAGAACTTAGTATAGAAGCATTCTTTGAATTCTAGTCTTCCCTACATGCTTAATTTTGTCATGTCTGTCTGCTTTGCTAAAGAAGTAAATGAATGAAAGAAATTAGAAAAGTAGGTCATTTTGCAACAGAATGAGACAAGTGTTGTTAGGACTGGTATAAATGGAAAAAAGAGCTAGGATGGAGGAAGTATACAATAATGGCTTAAGAGATGTTAAAGGATTTAAGAAGACTGCATTTTGGGTTGTATTTGAGGATTATATGAATAAAAGGTATATATGGAATTAACTGGTATCAGGATCCTCAATTTACAGCAAAATTGCTTCAGTACTAGAACTGACTGAAGGTTATAGGGAATGTCAGGAGATATTTCTGCAGGTTCTACCTCATAATATTAAATACTATCCTGGAAATGGTGGCAATGACTCAGCTTTGTTGTACTGTTAAAAATTTTATCAGACAAATTCGAATAATAGACTAGAAATCACAGGACCAGGATTCTAATACCTGATTAGTCTTTTACATAAACAAGTTATTTCTCTTCTTTGCGCCTTTTTTCTATTTATAAAATGAGAATGATCATTCACTTTCTATTTCAACAGGAATGTTTTGAGATAAAAGGCATGTATCAGCCATCAAATATTTATCGAGGTTATGTGCCTCAATCCCCTACATTGTTTTAAATGCTGAGGATACAGAAATAAACAAGATAAACATGGTCCTGCTCTTAAGGAGTTTGTTCCTAATGGGAGGAGACAGACAGTAAACAAATGAGATAATATTAGCTACTGATTAGAGCTCAGGAGTCAGTTTAAAAGAACATAGTAAAGGGTGATGGGGCAGGAGAGATGCTTTAGCTAGGGTTTTCAAGGAAGGCATCACTGAGAAGATATCATTAAGATGTGATGAATAAGGAGGCAGGCAGATAAAAAGATAAACAATCCAGACAGAAGGAACACAAGAATGTCAAGGTCTGGAGATGGGAATGAGCTTGGAGTATTAAGGACCTGAAATGAGGCCAGTGGCGTTAGAAAGTAATACAGAGTAATGTAGAGGAAAATGAAATAAAAAGTTCAGGAGGAACAGATAGGCCATTTCAAGGAGTTTAGATTTTATTCTAAGTAAGGTGGGAAGCCATTGGAGGATTTTGAAGCTAGAGGTTCATATGATTTAAAAAATATTTTTAAAAGATCAGAATGACTGCTGTATGTAATAGCCTGTTAGAGGAGCAAGAATGGAAGCAGAGACCAGTTAGAAACATAATGCGCTTTCAAAAGATGATAGTGAGGGCACCTGGATGGCTCATTTGGTTAAGTGTCTGCCTCTCGATTTCAGCTCAGGTCATAATTTAGGGTCATGATCTCAGGGTCCTGAGACCCTGCACTCAGCGAGGACTCTGGTTTAGATTCTCTCTCTCCCTTTCCATGCACAGATGTGCGCCCTCACTCACTCTCTCAAGATAAAATCTTAAAAAACAAAAACAAAAACCATGATGGTGGATTGACTGGGACATAGCATTGAAGAAGTAGAATGTGCCAAGTGCTGGAAGTATTTTGACAGTAGTACCAATAGAACTTACTGAGGGATTGGATATAGGGCATGAGGGAAATAAACTTGAGTTAAAATCCCATATTGTAGAATTTTAATCAAATCACCTGATTGACATAGATTTAAAATTTGATTTTCAGTTCATTGATAATCTTTTAAAAATAAATGCAATGCATATTCTGATACCATAGCATGCAGTTTATGTTCCTGTTAAGTTTGTATTTAGAATCTCATTGGTGTCAAAGTGATTTCCCTAAGTTGGCAGTATTTAATTTTTAATTTTCTCAGCTAAAGGGCTCAGATTTAAGAAATTTTGCCCAACATAAATTTGGGAATATATCTAGTATAATTTTAATAAGTGATGAATCAGAATCAGCTTATTTTATAAAACAAGTCATTTTAGGGGCTGAAAATTTTTTTTGCCTTTCTCTTGTTTTAAGTAATGATGTCAAATCAGATGATGGAAAAAAGTAATCAAAATAAATGTACACATTTTTCTATAGGTAATATTTGTAATTCTGAAAAATCTTGACTAAAGAACTTGGTTTGGTTCCTGTGTTTATCACTATTTTACTATATTTGTAAGCAGATCCTTTTATTTATTTTTTAATTTTTTTAGCAGATCCTTTTATTATCTAATAAACATTTCATCTTTGCTTTAATTTCCTCAACATATGAGGGAGGAAGAGTAGAGGAGTAGAAGGGTTTGAATTAACTCTAGGGTCCTTTCCAGGTTGAAAAGTTTAATCCTTGAGTCAGACTTACACTATATAGTCTTTGCTTTTTTTGTAGCCTGTGATGGTTGGAAGAAAAAATACTTTGAAACAAAGAAAATCACAGCATCATTAGAGGAAGTTTTAAGAAAACTTCAAGAAGATTTGGAACTTTACTATAAAAAATTGCTCATGCAACTTGAAGCCAGGGAGATCAAGATGAGACCAAAGAATTTGGCAAACATTACAGACTCTAAGGTACTTATTACTAATTGTGTTCACATTCTCTTAGAGAAGTTCTACTCAAAACATGGTTTATCATTGTTAGTATTATCATATGTAGGATGTTTTGGACTACAGGTAACAAAAACTTGACTTAACCTGGCTTAAATAAGAAAATTTATGATCTCATGTAGTGGGTGCTGAGAAGATAGAATCAGCAGCTTAATGATGTCTTTAAGGGACTAGGTGCTTCTGATAGTTCTTCCCTATTATTTTTAGTGTTGGCTTCATTATAAGACTGCTTTTCCTCATGGTACCAGTAGGGTTGCCAATGGCTGGTAGGGGTATGCGCCTCCCAAACAAGACTATAAAACTTTAGCCTGGTGGGGGTTCAACCAGGCCTAACCTGGATTGATAATAGTTATCAAGGAGTGCTATGCACCAACTTAGACTACTTGGGATCTACCTCTGGACCTGTGGATAGGGTCACTTTCTTTGATTCTATGGAAAAGAGATGAACACCTGATGAAATAAGGCAGGGGATCAACCGTATGCACTACATTCCTTTTCTTTAGCTGGGGAGTAGTTAATAACACCCACAGAATCTAAAGGTATTGATATTCTAAGGAACTTACTAAATTATATTAAATTTTAATCTTTTTCTTGAGATAAGAAGTTTACTTGTTAAAAAAAAAGATTTATGGGCAGCCCCGGTGGCTCAGCGGTTTAGCGCCGCCTTCGGCCTGGGGCATGATCCTGGAGACATGGGATCGAGTCCCATGTTGGGCTCCCTGCATGGAGCCTGCTTCTCCCTCTGCCTGTGTCTCTCTCTCTCTTTCTCATGAATAAGTACAATTAAAAAAAAAAAAAGATTTGTTTATTCATGAGAAACACAGAAAGAGAGAGGCAGGCTCTATGTAGGGAGTCCGATGTGGGACTTGATCCCTGATCCCAGGATCATGCCCTGAGCCAAAGGCAGACAACCACTGAGCCACCCAGGCATCCCAGGAAGTTTACTTTTTCTAATTGAGTGACTCTGCCATGTATAGACAATAAATTCCAGAGGCCATAAAAGTATGATTTAACTTTAGACATGATGAAATTTAAAAAAAAAAAAAGAAGACATGATGAAATCGTAAAAGTTTGCTATTTTATTTTTCCTTAGTCTTATTGAGATATAATTGACATATAACATTTTAGTATAAGGTGTACAACATGATTTGATATATGTGTATATTGTGAAACGATTAGCACAATAAGTAAACATCCAGCATCTCACAAACTATTTTTCTTGTGATAAGAACCTTTAAGGTCTATCCTCTAAGCAACTTTTAAATATATAATACAGTATTGTTAATTATAGTTATCATACTAGACATTACATCCTTAAAACTATTTATCTTCTCACTACAAGTTTGTACCTTTTGACCACCTTCACTTATTTCCCTCTATCCATCCCCCCATCAGTTTGTTCTGTTTCTATGACTAAAAGCTTACCATTCAGATAAAGCTAATGTAAAACTCAAATAGGCTCAAGTAATGGTTTGTCCATTTTAGCTGATAGTTGATTTTTTTTATGTTTTATCAGGTTTCAGTGTACAATTTTTTTCACAAAGGCAGCTTAAAATTTTAAATAGTTTTTGTTGACCATATACTTCATAAACTTTTCTAAATCAAGTATAGTATTCCATTACTAAATATTTTTAAAGTAATACTAATCTGATTCAGCTAATAAAGTGTAATGACAATTTCAAAAGCCTTGCTAGCATCTTAAACCTAGTATATTCCTTTTATAGTAATAGTTCTTGCTTTTGTGGTACTAATTTAATGGCAACCTGTACAGATAACCTACTTATTTTTATAAAACATGAATAGTAGAACAGTAGTAGTAGAACAGAGGAGAATGTGGTCCCTAAGACATAAGAAATCAGCAGGTCAATACTAATTTACTCCAAAGCAATGAGTTTATTTTATTCAATAGGTTATTCTTATGATTTGGGGTGGGATTTTTTTTGGTATTTGTTATCACTTCTTAGTTTGCGAGGCAATTAAAAATAAATGTCGTACTAAATAAGGATTCTTTATGTATTTCACACAGAATTACCTTATAATCCAGATCACTGAAGTGCAGCATGCAATTGACCAACTTAAAAGAAAACTGGATACTGATAAAATGAAACTCATAATAGAAGTTAAGGTAACTTGCATTTCTCCTAATCATATAACATTTATCTTGAAATAAATTATTTTAGTGTTTTAATTTTGGGTATCAATAGTGTAAGGATAGTAAGGATTGTCTTAAAATCATTGCCTTAACAACCCAAGAGCATGAGTGAGAAAAATGCAAGAGTTTAAAAGAAAAATGCAAGAATAAAATCCTGTGAAAATGTGCATGCTATAACAAGGCCACAGTAAAATTTAGTAGAATTTCACTATGGAGTCATCCGTAAATAAGTCTGACAAACCACTGAATACCCTGAGCTCAATTTTTTTTTACCCATTCTGGAGTAATTAGCTCATGCTCTCTGATTATTTTCATGTATGTGGAATCATATGAATTCTCTAAATTGACTTATCAGAAATAGCTTTATGACAGGATACTTGATGAATACTTGACCCATTTCTAGAACCAGCAATGTCCAATTAGAACTTTCTGCAATGATGGAAATGTTCCGTATCTACACTGATACAGCAACCACAAGCCATGTATGGATATTGAACAATTAAGTGTAGCTTATTGTGTGCCTGAGGAACTAAATATTAAATTTTATATGATTTGTTAAATAGCTCCATGTGGCACATAGCTACTGTATTGAATAGTGCAGTTCTATATTTTTTTCCCCTAGCAGCATTCAATTAGGCTTCTCTCAATTTTAGAAGGGTAAGATAAAAGTTCATTTTTGAAAGGTAATTCTTTTTATAGATGAAGAAACAAGCAGTTTCAGATTTACGTACATTGAAAGCTGAACTGGCACAGAAGAAAATTGACACATCCTTACCATCTATCTCAATTAGGTATGTTAATTTAAAACTTATGTGTTAAAAAATTTAACCATTGTTCTTGGTGCAATATTTTATATAAGTTTTTATTTTTTCACTTTTCATGTGGGTTTTACAAAGTGTTCAGGAAAAAAGCAAAACGGTGGCTATTTGGTTATTTTTGAAGCTTTTAAGTCTATTACATATTTTACAGTACTATATAATTTTCACTTTTAAATAGTCTTAGTTTGTTCATTATATTTTAATTAAAAGCAATCTGGAAATACAGGGATATTGAACTTGCATCCAGAGCTATGGTAGAGATTAGTTTCTAAGAATTTATATTTGGAAA
The DNA here is from genome assembly GCF_011100685.1 of Canis lupus familiaris. Lineage (NCBI taxonomy): Eukaryota > Metazoa > Chordata > Mammalia > Carnivora > Canidae > Canis > Canis lupus. Next base: position 63,883,674 of record NC_049227.1, on the reverse strand, counting down.
TTTTAGAAATACGAAGGCAATATTAATATGACATGACAAAAATGTGTACATTTTTATCTCTGCAAGAAACTGATCTATTTATACAGATCATTTTTCTAAATTTTTATAGTTTGACAAAAGATGTTTATCTGTCACAATTTTGGTTTTAAGACTTTCCACATTTCTTCAGTTTGCTGTTTGGCTAGAGCATCTCCAGAATAGTCCAGACAATTTGCGTGCCACATGCCAATGCCTCGTAAGCCATGCTTTTGTATGTATGCTGCCTTTAAAGAAATGCTCTGAGGGTTATCATACCACACTTGATGAAAATAGCCGGAAGAATCCTATAAGAATAAATTAAACTGTTGAGTACAATATTAAATCCAGTAATTCAAAAAGGATACAATGAAATAATAGAAATTTTAGACATAGTGCTTTATGCTTCCATGGTTCTGTATGTGATACTTTCTAGACACGATTGTGGTACTTTTCACAGCAGCAAAGATTACACAAATGAATTTGTTAATATAATCTAAAGTTTTTCTCATGTCCTAAAATTCCTTCCTTGGTCTCATCTGATGCTTATCAACCAAGATGTATATCTGAGTCACTTGTGGGGCTTTTAAAAATATAAATCACAGGACCCACAGGAAACCTACTTAATCAAAATCTTCTAGGGCTAGTACTAGGACATATGTTTGCGTTTTACCATCCCACTAGGTAATTCTGATATGCAGACACAGTTAAGGAGGATCACTGCTCTAGTCCTCTAACACCAGCTTATTATTATTATTTTTTTATATTCCTTACAGTTCCTGGAAATGTGCTTAGTTAGGAGCTCAGCAGATGATTTTGTGTATGATGTATCAACCAATTCAAAAGGTAATGGGTGGGGGAAATATCTCCTTTTCTAGGTCTTACAGAATTAAGAACCAAAAACTGGAAAATAGTCTTATGCTCACCTTTCAGCCTGTAAAATCCTCCCCAGCATCAACTGCCTCTATCTAATACTACCAGTCTCTCTTAGAAGATTGGATGAAAGAAACAGAAGTAGGCAAAAATGGTTAAGGAAAAAAAAAAAATAGAATGACCTGTGATTTCAAATCATTTACTGATTTTTTTTTTATATATATCTGGGAAACTTCCAAAGGCAATTCTCAGTGGATGCCAGTAATATTTTTATTTATGGTAGCACCATATGTGCTAGAGTAGTCTCCTAAGAGGACTACTTTAAAGGACATTTATCTCTTGGTAAATGAATAAACTGTGGCATATTTAAGTGTAGTAGATTCATTTACTACAAGCATATCTCATATTCTTAAAATTTTTTTTAACATTTTTTTTTTAATTTTTATTTATTTATGATAGTCACATCACAGAGAGAGAGAGAGAGAGAGGCAGAGGGAGAAGCAGGCTCCATGCACCGGGAGCCCGACGTGGGACTCAATCCCGGGTCTCCAGGATCACGCCCTGGGCCAAAGGCAGGCGCTAAACCGCTGCGCCACCCAGGGATCCCTCTTAAAATTTTTTAATTGTGATTCACCATTGAAAAGCAACTTGTAAAATTTATTTTTGTAGATTTAGAGGCAAACCCAAAGTCATATATCTCTGAATGTTGCCATTATTATAGCAAGCACTTTGAGCCTTTTGATACATTTACTCCGTTTTTCACCCTAACAGTAAGATTAATTTATGCATGATTAAGGCGTATAGAATACTAAGTATGAGGCTGCTATCACTGAAAGAGAATAAGAAACCAGAATGATTCTCTTCATTAACAAAAAATTTGATTTTGGTTGCTATGGAATTTTACAATAAATGAAAAAGAAACAAGATAATCTATAGTAACAAAACTGTTATCTAAAGTGCCATTAAATGAATGACCTTTAAAGGCTTATCAAAATGTTTCCTGAATTCTAAAACTTTAAAGAATGTGTAAGGAAAAAAAGTCAGGGACTACAAAAAAACAGTACATCAGAGTGTAAACTATCACACTGTTCAGCAAAGACAAGAGTATAAATTACCTTAATAAATATGTTAATTATATGCCTAAGAGGTATGTAGTTTTCAAATTTTAGAAAAGGCTTTTTATGTAATTGATAATGTTTAAAGTTATGAATCAACTTCCATCATATCATTTTAGGGCTCTTTTACAGTGACAAAATCCAAAGTAAATTCAAAGATGCTTTGTAATTAGATTTTTGAAGTGTGGTAAAGTTTTTATTATGCTAAGGGTAAATTATGAAAAAATGTAACTTTTCTTTGCCTCATTGGTTAAGCAATTCCTATTTATCAAACACTACCTGACAGAATTGCTCTGGACATTTATTTCTTCAAGTTTCTGTAATATAATTTGTCTAATATCACAGTTTATACCATTTTCCACTAATGCATTTTTTATTCTCAGCCTCATGCCTCCCTATAAAACAGCCTATAAATCAGAATTTTTAGGCTACTTTGAAATGGAGACTTGCAGAGCTAATAACCTATTTTGGCCCAAAGCCATAGTTAGCATACATAATCGTTAACTATTAAGGATATCCTGTTTGATACGCAGGTTTTTAGAACACCATCTAAAATGACAAGTGGCCCATGCAAAGCAGTTCTGTTATTACCATAACTTGAACTGCTAACCAGCAAAGTACATGATTAGACAAGTTTACTCATGTAAACACTGGTCTATATATTGTACCCTAAAAGAAAACAAAGTCTTAACAAATATGTTATTATGAAAACATGCAATTATGAAAATAGAATAAATGTTTATAATTTGTGAAAAGTCTTACTTTATAGTTATAGTAAGAAGCTTGCTGATCTTTATCCCAGTGGCTTCCAGAAATAGAACTATTTACTTGCTTCATAATTATTTTATAGGGCACCTGATGTCCTGAAGCAATACCACAAGAAGCCCTCCAGGAAGGGACTTTTGGGATGGTACAAACACGATCCTAGAAATACAAAAATGTTCATATTATAGATTTGTCAGTTAAGCAAATCTTAGGAACCAAATCAGGGAAACTATTTTTTAGAAATAAAATATTATATATTTCCTTTTAATGATGAAATTTAACTTTTATTCTGTAAAGTCAGTTTATTTATAACATTCATGGGATTAATTAAAAATAAAACTGTACTTTTTAGTCTCAAACATATATATGAAACAAAACAAGCTCTAAAGAATAGAAAGAGGAAAAAGTTATATAAAAATAATCTGTACTTACCTCCATTAAGTTTAGACAGGTATAATCATAACCATACCAGGGAATACCCATTACAAGTTTCTTAGGGTTAATACCTATCTTGATGTAGTCATCATATCCTAATCAAATTGGGACAGAAAAAAAAAAAAACATTTCTCTTTATAGTCTACTAATGGGTTTATACAAGCTATGCAACCATTCAGAATCCAAGTTTGAAAAAACAGGTACATTTGTGCAAAATACTAATGCAGTGTTTCCCTAACATAACCATAACCAAGATATATGATATTTTAGATTCTGAAGTTTCAGAAAAGTTCTTAAGCTTTCTGGCAGAGATGGTCTCAGAATTTCTTATAATTCTAAAACATGGAACATGTGTGCTTTCTAGAGGTATGAATTGGAGAAGAAATGTTCCCCTTTTACTCTAGTCAATCTGTAGTTATAGCAAAGAGGAAAATGAACAAATTCCTGGTCATTCCCTTTTGTGCCCCATGCAAAATATGTTTTCCCACCAAGAGATGTTTCAAGATTATCTAGAATGTTTCAGAGCCTTTAAAGTTATTGTGTACTGTTAAGTATCCAAGAAAGGAGTGAAATACACCTTTTTTCCAACATTGATAAAGGAGGTAATTGTGTTCTATGAAATAGTTTGGGAACACTAAATTAAATACTTTGTAATTGTAACAATTTTTATTTTTAAATAGCATATGCATATGATCAGACTGTTAATTTGGACATGATGAGGCTAGGTTTTAAGATTTAATTTAGAGATAAAAAGGTTTTTTATTTATTAATCAAAACTTGAATCAGGGTCAGTTATCCAGAAAATTTCACCTGGAGTCCAAAAGACAGCAAGCAGTCTTTTATTCAGTTGGCTGATGGAATACAGACCAAACTTAGGATAATGCAAAGCCTACTTCATGTGAATGACAGAAGTACTCTTAATTCTAATAATGATATAGTTTTTAATATAGCATAGGCACTAATAATAAATGTCAAGTATGACAGTTCTCCATCAATCATGCATGGTAGGTACTCACATTATAACTATCTTTGCTATCAAAATATTTAATATTGGTTATTTCTGCAAAAATATCCCCTTCATATAATTGAAAAAAAGAGCGTTAGAACACTTACTTAAATCCCAACCAAATAATACCATAATACCAGTGCAATGAGAACTTAATACTCATCATCTGATCTATAATAGAGGATTATATATTTTTAGAAAAATTAAGTGATGGGATCCCTGGGTGGCGCAGCGATTTGGCGCCTGCCTTTGGCCCAGGGTGCAATCCTGGAGACCCAGGATTGAATCCCACGTCGGGCTCCCAGTGCATGGAGCCTGCTTCTCCCTCTGCCTATGTCTCTGCCTCTCTCTCTCTCTCTCTCTCTCTCTGTGACTATCATAAATAAATAAAAATTAAAAAAAAATTAAGTGAAAACTTTAAGATGTTGTGTAAACTTAAATTCTCCAGGTGATATTTATGTTTCAAGGAAGCTTTATAAATGGAAAAGGTGTATAAATTATTTAGAAAAACTAAAATAATCTTAATGTTTAAGTGATCATTTGTGGATTCTTACCAGTTAATGTCTCCTTATAGGGAGCATTGGCTGCTGCAATACATTCTGACAAGGCCAGACTTCGTTCATCATAAGACATCACAAAGAGAAAGTCACAAGCATCTGCAATTCCAGTGTAATTATAGCACCGGTTTTTGCTCTTTGGAGACCAAGATACATCAAAGGTTACCTGTGGAAAACCATGCCATTTTATGTAATATCAAATATGCTTATTATATCAGTTGTTTTTTTTTTTTATTTTGTTCTTACCTCACACTACCAAAGGAAAAAAAGACCTGTTTACATATATGAAAATGGGGTCTGACACTTATAGAAGTAGGACAGTTCTAAGATATTTTTGCTCACATGGACTGACCTACACATAAATTTGGACAGATACAATGACTAGGAGCAGGGCACTGTGTAGTTTTAAACTTAAATATTTTCAGAGGCTAGACTGGTAACCGAACTGATTGAAAGAAATAGGTGTAATGACAATAGGGTGTGGGAGGGCTTTTAAGCAACAAGAGAGTAAAAGCATGCTAAGAGAATTCAAATACAGAAGTTTTTAAAAAATATTGTGCAGGTTAGATAGGTGATCTCTTGGTACAAGTTGACTGTTCTGTGTTGGGAATTTAACCCCCTGATATATAATTACATTACACGATAGGTTTAATCCTACATTACAGTTAAAGAATAGTGGTTTATGGCTAAAAGGATAAGCTGATCAACTCAAAATGTTTATCACTTAGATGGTCTTATTTTATGAGAATACTCAAATTTGGTGAGCCAGTCTTTAACAAAGATGAGACTCTTTAAAATATTTATTACCTTAGCTGAATATTAATTAGCCTTATTTTACATATGTGCAAATGTTCTAAAGCTTCATTAAAGATTTTTGCTCTTAGTAAACACATTAATTATTACAAAAATTGAAATCAGTTAAGATTTTTACACTTTGGCCAATGTATTCTATTATAACTCTTTTTAGTACTTTGTCAGAATTCTATAATTCTCTAAGTATTAGCACTAAAGGCAGCTCAGCTTTACAAGTACAAGTTTTCCTAAATAGCACTATAGTGAAATAGGTTATAAAGTGAATTTTTTTATACATCCAGTCCCATTTTATAAAATGGGAGCTGTATTCTAGTAACGGAGAAACTAAATGATCACCTCTAAACAGGTAAATTTCAAATCCACTGTATAAATCCTTACCCTCTCCTGAACATGAAGAGTATTTTTACCTAGATTTTCTGTCATAGTTAACCTCCTATTTTGGAGAAAGCAGCTATTAGTATATTCGACAAATCAGAATGATTTTGGTTCTACTCTTGGGTCTATTATAAGTAGGTCTATGTCACTAAAAACATCTGAATCTGTTTCCTACCTGTAAAAAATGATGGTGTAGAAAGAACTCTTAATTCTGTGACCATAATTCTGTAATCTTAGTCATCTTTTCCCCAAAACTCATTTCTCTTTCCAGACTCTATTCAGTCATTTTTTTCATGGTGGCCTATTTAAGAACTTTTGGGTCATTATTTGACTTCTCTCACACCCCATAACTAATCTCACATTTTCCTTTGGGTGGCTTCTCACAGCTGTTGTGCCTCTTTCTTTCTATTAATATTTATTAAACACTTCCTGGGTGTTAAGGTTATGCCGTCATCCTGATCCATACTATAAATCTCAATTTATTAGACTTGGATTAGTCCTTATTGGTCTCCATCTCTCCTCTAGACTATTCTACATCCTAGTATAAAATAATCTCCCCCAAACACTTTCTAGGATGTAAACCCATTACACATTTTATGTCCTCAGTGAATCAAATTTCAGAATAAAATGCATGTACTTCACTCTGACATTCTGGAACTTCCATATTCTTACCTGTCTTGGCAACTGTACCTCCTGCTAGTTTTGATACTGATTTTGACAGATACTCCTACTGCAAAGTCCTTGCTCAGTCTCTTCCTCTTTGCCCTTCGCTATAGTGTGATCAGGGTTAGCAAAGACATTGTTTCCCTACATACTAATTCTAACCTATTAGTAACAACAATCTAGAGACTGAAGGAAAAGTTTTCTGGGAATAAAATTTGTCAGGAGTATGGTGACCTGCATACCAGGTATTTGCTATTCTTGATCTAAATTGTATTCATCTGAGGAGGGAGGGGCCAAGACAATGATGTAGGAAAACCCAAAAATCACCTGTTCCAGACACACCAAATCTACCCTTCTTTATAGACAATTTCTCCTGAAGAACTGAGGACTGACTGAACAGCTTTTGCATAACAGAAAAACACACCATGTAGAGAACAGCAAGAGAGATATAGATACAGTAACAAAGGAAATCCCCAACCACTGATGCTAACTGCAGTGAGGAAGGATATATATTGGGAGACCATATGCAGATTTTTCTGCTTTGGGGCACAGGAGAGGTAAAGTAACTGTTCAAAAGACCAACTAGAATATAGAAGATCCAGTCCTAGAACTCTGTCAAACAGTGGGAGTGCTATTGGAACTCTGATCAGGACTGATGAGCACCATGGTTTACATTCCCTCTACTTTCATAGCATGAACAGAAACAGCATTGCGGTGGGTGCCCACCTCAGTAAGCCGTAGGCTTCTAGCCCACACCAGCTCTACCCATATGACCAGTGAGATTGAGTACAGTGCACACAGGACACCCTAGTCAATACTTAGGTGCAAAACACCCTAGCACACTCCAGGCCTATACTGCTTTGGCTCCAGGTTATTGCCAGGGCACCCCCTGCACAAACACCTTAAGACACTGCTCCCCCCACCCCCACCTTCTACCTACTTAAGCATCAACTGTCCTGCTAAGGCATCCTCTGTGCAAAGAGCCCTAGCACTGTGCCAGCCTGCAGGGCAGCCCACACCAGCCATAGTTCCAGCCAGGCAGCCAGCCAGCCAAAATCACCAGCTGCATACAGTCTACACAGGGGATGATCATACACAAGATCATGCCTTCAAGTTTGGAAGCAGCTGTTTCACCTAATTAATAGAAACAAACACAGAAAGTCAAACAAGATGACAGGAATATGCTTCAAATAAAAACTGAGAAAAAGAACTAAATGAAATGAATGTAAGCAATCTACCTGATTGCTGAGTTCAAAGTAATGATAATAAAAGAAGAGTTGATAAACTTAGAACATCAAGAAAAGATAAAAACAATTTTAAATCAGAATTGAATATGGTAAAGGAGATGGAAAATACACTAGAGGAAATCAAGAGTGGATTAGAGGATGCAGAAAAATGGACCAGCAATCTAGAAGACAGGATAATGGAAAGCTCTCAACCTGAACAGCAAAAGGAGACCAAAAAATGAGGATAGGTTAAGGGATATCTTGGACATCAAGTGAATAAGCATCCACATTCTAGGGGTCTCAGGAGGAGAGAGTGAGGAGGATAGAAAACTTATTTGAAGAAACAATAGCTGAAAATGTCCCTAACCTGGGAAGGAAGTGGATACCTAGGTTCAAGAATCACAGAGCATTCTGAGTAAGATGAGGCCAAGAGGAACACAAGACAATAATAATTAAAATGTCAAAGATTAAAGATGGAATTTTAAAAGCAGTACAAGGAGTTAGTTACATCCAAGGGTTAAAGCTATTAGCTTATTTTTCAGCAGAAACTTTGTAGGCCAGAAGAGACTGGCATGATATATTGAAAGCATGGAAAGGAAAAAACCTCCATGATACTCTACCTAGCAAAGCTGTCATTCAGAATTAAAGGAGAGGGAGAGTTGCCAAACAAAATTTATTGGAAATTTAACTGGAAAAGAAAAAGCCAATATTAGAAGAAAATTGTAAAAAAAAATTTCATCAGTAAAAGAAAACAGTAAAGGTAGTAGAGCAATCATTTATAAAGCTATTATGAAGGTTAAAAGACCAAAGTAGTAAAATCTATTGTATCTAAAAAAGTAGTTAATGGGACTCACAAAATAAGATATAAATTATGACAACATATACATAAAACAAGGGGGGGAGGAAAAAAAGTTCACATAAAATGTGTTTGAACATAACTGACCATCAACTTAATATAGACTAATATATACTTAAAATGTAAATGAATCTCTTAGTAACCACAAACCAAAAACCTATAATAGATACACAAAAAAATGAAGAAAGCAAAACATACCACTAAAAAAGTCCTCTATCACAGAGAGCAAGAGAAGAAAGGGAGAGACAAAAACTACCAAAAAAAAAAAAAAAAAAATCAGAACACAAAATGACAGTAAGTACATACCTATCAGTAATTACTTTAGGGGCACCTTGGTGGTATAGTTAGTTAAGCTTCCAACTCTTGGTTTCACAGTTCTGAGATAGAGCCCCATGTCAGGTTCTATGCTCAGCATGGAATCTCTCTCTCTCTCTCTCTCTCTCTCTCTCCTTCCCCCTTCCCCCCACCTGTGTGCACAGGCCCTGTCTCTAATAAATAAATTTTAAAAAATAATTAAATGCAAATGTTCTAAATATTGCAATCAAAGACCTAGACAGAATGCTTAAAAAAAACCAAGACCCTAGGGACGCCTGGGTGGCTCAGTGGTTTAGCACCTGCCTTCAGCCCAGGGCATGATGCTGGAGTCCCAAAATCAAGTCCCACATCGGGCTCCCTGTGTGGAGCCTGCTTCTCCCTCTGCCCATGTCTCTGCTTCTATGTCTCATAAATAAATAAATAAAATCTTAAAAAAATAAAAATAAAAACCAAGATCTGTCAATATGTTCCTGCAAGAAATTCATTCTGGACCTAAAGACATACAAACTAAAGTAACAGACTAAAATAGCCCATGCAAATGGAAAGTGTAGGAAAATGGGGTAGAAATATTTATATCAGACATAATAGACTTTAAAGGAAGTCTGTAATAAGGGACAAAGGTGAACCTACATAATGATAAGATCAACCAGAGGATGTAACAGTTGTAAATATCTATTATGCACCCAACATTAGAGCACCTAACTACAAAAAGCAAATATTAACAAACCTAAAGGAAAAAATGGACAGCAATAATGATAGAGGACTTTAAACCCACATACCAAATGTTGGCAAATCAAACTTCAATAAAAACAAATTAAAAAAAATAAACCCCATTATACATCAATGGATAGATCATCCAGACATAAAATCAACAAGGAAACTGGCTTTCAATGACACATCAGACTAGAAGGACTTAATAGATATATCGAGAACATTCCATCCAAAACAGCAGAGTACACATTCCTTTCAAATGCACATGGAATGTTCTCCAGGATAGATCACATATTAGGCCACAAAACAAGTCTTAATAAATTCAGAAAAACCTGAAATCTTATTAAGCGTATTTTCCAACTACAAGGGAACGAAACTAGAAATCAATTACCAGGAAAAAAAAAAACATGGAGGTCAAACAACATGCCACTAAACAACAAATGGGTCAAAAAAGAAAGAGGAAATAGATAATACATGGAGACAAATATGAAAACACAAAGGTTCAAAATCTATGGGACATAGCAAAAGCCATAGTAGGAGGGAAGTTTATAGCAATACAGGACTACCTCAAGAAACAAGACAGATTGCAAATAGACACTCCAACCTTATACCTAAAAGGAACTAGGGAGAAAAGCTCAAAGTTAGAAGAAAAAAATTAACAAAGATCATATTAATACGGGGTGCTTGGGTGGTTTGGTTGGGCATCTGCCTTCAGCTCAGGTCATGATCCTGGTGTCCTGGGATTGAACCCCTCATTGGGCTTCCCTGCTCTGCAGGGAATCTGCTTCTCCCTCTGCCCCTAACCCCTGCTCATGTCTTGTGCTCTCCCTCTCTCTCTCTCTCAAATAAATAAAAAAATATTTTTTAAAAAAGGTCAGATTAATAAGGAAGTAAATGAAATAATTTTTTTAAAGGCAGAGCAGTGAAGCACACAAATATTTCTTTGAAAAGATAAAGTTAATAAAACTTTAGCCAAACTCATCAAAGCAGAGGACTCAAATCAGAAATACAAGAACCAACAAACACAAATATTATAATAAACTATTACCAAAAAAGTCTATGCAAATTGGACAACCTAAAAGAAATGCATAAATTCCTAGAAATCTAGAACTTCCCAAAATTAAATCAGGAGGAAATAAAAAAATCTGAACAGACCAATTATAGCAACAATATTGAATTTATAATCCAAAATTGCCCAAAAAATAAAAATCCAGAACCAGATGTATTCACAGGTGAATTCTACCAAACACTGAAAAAAGAATCAATACCTAATTCTTCTCAAGCTCTTCCAAAAAAAGAACAGGGAGACTCCATGTTCATTATATGAGATCCTGACACCAAAATAAGATAAAGACAATACAAAAAAGAGAAACGATAGGCCAACTAAATATTAGCAAACAAATATTCAATATATTGTTGCAAATTTAATAATATATTTAAAAAATCATCTACCAAGAGCAAGTGGGATTTATTCCAGGGATGCAAGGATGGTTCAATATCCACATATTAACATATGCCAGAGTAACAAAATTAAAGATAAAAATCGTATGATCATAATAATAGATGCAGAAAATGCATTTGATAAAATTCAACATCCACTCATGACAAAAACTCTCAAAGTAGGTTTAGAGGTAACATACCTCAACACTATAAAGGCCATATGTGATAAAACCCACAGGTAAGATAATACTCAATGGTGAAAAACAGAGCTTTTCCTCTAAGTTCAGAAACAAGGACATCCACATTACTTTTATTCAATATAGTATTAGAAGTCCTAGCTGTAGCAATCAAACAAGAAATAAAAGGCATCCAACATTGTTCTAGATATACTTCCACAGGCAAGGGAAACAAAAGCAAAATAAACTGTTGGGACTACAACAAAATGAAAAGCCTTTGCATAGTGAAGGAAGCCATTAACTAAATGAAAAACCTACTGAATGGGAGATCTTTGCAAATGATTTATACAATAAGGGGTTAATATCCAAGATATATAAAAAAATGTACACAACACTCAAAACACAAATAGTCCAATTGCAAATGGGCAGAGGGGTCCCTGGGTGGTGCAGCGGTTTGGCGCCTGCCTTTGGCCCAGGGCGCGATCCTGGAGACCCGGGATTAAATCCCATGTCGGGCTCCCGGTGCATGGAGCCTGCTTCTCCCTCAGCCTGTGTCTCTGCCTCTCTTTCTCTCTCTCTGTGACTATCATAAATAAAAATTAAAAGAAAAAAAAAAAAAGAAAATGGGCAGAGGACCCGAATAGATATTTTTGCAAAGACATACAAATGGCTAACAGACACATGAAAAGATGCTCAACATTACTAATCATCAGGGAAATGCAAATCAAAACCACAAAGTCATATCACCTATCAGAATGACCCTGTCAAAAAGACAAGAATAAATATTGACAAGGATGTGGAGAACGTTTGTGCATTGTTGGTGAGAATGTCAATTGGTGCAGTCACTGGAAAACAGTATGGAGTTTACTCAAAAAAAATTAAAAATAGAAATTCCATATGATCCAGTAATTCACTACTCAGTATTTACCCAAAGAAAATGAAAACACTCATTCAAAAAGATACACATCCCTATGTTTATTGCAGAATTATTTACAAGAGTCAAGATATGTAGGCAATCCAAGTATCCGTCGATACTATCCATCGTCCAAGTATCCAGACGAAAGGATAAAGGTGATGTGAGTTTGTGTCTGTCTCCCATTTTCTCCCCCTTCTTTCCTCATCCCCCCTTCTCTCTCTCTCTCTCTCTCTCTCTCTCTATATATATATATATATATATATATATATATACACACACACACACACACACACACACACACGATATATGCGATGGAATATTTTTCAGCCATAAAGGGGAATGAAATCTTGCCCTTTATCATGGATGGGCCTAGAAGGTATGCTAAGTGAAATAAGTCAAAGACAAATACCATGTGATTCAGTCATATGTGGAATTTATTTTTTTTTTAAGGATTTATTTATTTGTGATAGAGAGAGAGGCAGAGACACAGGAGGAGGGAGAAGCAGGCTTCATGCCAGGAGCCCGACGTGGGACCCGATCCCGGGACTCCAGGATCGCGCCCCAGGCCAAAGGCAGGCGCCAAACTGCTGAGCCACCCAGGGATCCCCATATGTGGAGTTTAAGAAACAAAACAGGTGAACAAAAGAACAAACAAAAAACAGACTTCTAAACACAGAGAACAAACTTGTAGTTGCCAAAGGGGAGGTGGGTGGGAGGATGGGATAAATAAATAGGTAATATAAATTGTACTCAGATGAAAAGCCAAATTCTGCACTGACAAAATTCCCTTACCTACATAAAGCCACAGTGCTATCAATCCTTATATCATAAATTTTTCCAATGAATCTCAAATTCATATTGACCAATTGTAGCAAAATCACCTACTGTAGTTGGTAAAAATACAGTTCCTAGGCTCTATCCCAGACTTACTGAATCAATCTCTCAAGATATTTTAACAGTCAGGTGATTCTCAGCATAAACCAGTGGCTCTAAATCCTATTTATATGAAATAGAATATATATTTTATATGTATATATTTGCTACTTAGATTTTTAAATTTTTGAAAGGCAGGTATCATTTATTCACTAAATAGACAGTTTTTAACATTGAGTTAGAAAGGAGCTCTCATTATTTAGTCTTGTATGGTAGGTATATGTCATTTTATTGTGCTTCACAGATACTGCCTTTTTTTTTTTTTTTTTTTTTTTACAGATTTAAAGTTTATGGCAACCCTAAATCAAAAAAGTCTGTCAGCACCATTTTTTCCACAGCATTTGCTCACTTCATGTCTTTTTGTCACATTTTGGTAATTCTCACAATATAGCAAACTTTTTATTTATTCTGCTGATTTGTGATCAGTGATTTTTAATGTTGTTATTGTAATAGTTTTAGGGTGCCACAAACCATGCCCATGTAAGATGGGAAGCCATCCATAAATGTATGTTCTGACTCTCCATCCACTGGCTGTTGTTTCCCTGTCTCTCTTCTTGTGCCTCCCTACTCCCTGAGACATACAACATTAAAATTAGGCCAAATTAATAACACTACAATGGCCCTTAAGTGTTTAAGTGAAAGGGAAAGTCACACTTCTCACACTTTGAATCAAAAGCTAGAAATGATTAAGCTTAGTGAGGAAGGCATGTCAAAAGCTGAGATAGGCCAGAAGCTAGGCTTCTTGTCCTAAACAGTTAGCCAAGTTATGAAAACAAAAAGTTCTTGAAGGAAATTAAAAGCACTACTCTAGTGAATATATCAATCATAAGGAAGCAAAACAGCCATAGTGGAAAAAGTTGTATTGGTCTGGATGGAAGATCGAACCAGCCACAATATTCCCTTATGCCATAGCCTAATCCAGAGAGCAAGGTCTTAACTCTCTTCAATTCTGTGAAGGCAGGGAAAGGTGAGGAAGCTGCAAAAGTTTGGAGGAGCAGAGGTTGGTTCATGAAGCTTAAGGGAAGAAGCTTTCTCCATAACAGCAAAGTGCAAGGTGAAGCAGCAAGTGCTGATAGAAGATCTAGCTAAGATAATTAATGAAGATGGCTATACTAAACCACAGATTTTCAAGATTGGCAAAACAGCCTTCTGTTGGAAGAAGATGCCGTCTAGGACTTCCATTAGCTAGAAAGAAGTCAATGCCTGATTTCAAGGCTTCATAGGACAGGCTGAGTCTCTTACAAGGGGTTAAAGTAGCCGGTGACTTTAAGTTGAAGCCAATTTTCATTGGCCATTCTGAAAATCCTAGGGCCCTTAAGGATTATGCTAAATCTACTCTGCCTGTGCTCTATAAATGGAACAACAAAATCTGGATGAGGGCATATCTGTTTTCAGAACATGGTTACTGAATGTTTTAAGCCCACTTTTGAGAACTGCTGAAGAAAGTTTCCTTTCAAAATTCGACTCTTCATTGACAATGTACTTGGTCATGGAAAAGCTCTGATGCAGATGGACAATGAGATGAATGTTGTTTTGTCATGTCGGCTAACACAACATCCACTCTGAAGCCCATGGATCAAAAAATCATTCCAAATTTCAAATATTATTTAAGAAACATATTTAGTAGGACTATAGTAACCGTAGACAGTGACTCTGCTGAAGGATCTGGGCAAAGTCCATTGAAAACCTGGAAAGGATTCACCATTCTAGATGCCATTAGGAACATTTGTGATTCACGGAAGGGAAAAATCAAAGTCTCTAATGTAAGAAGGGTTTGGACCAGGTGGGTTGATACCCACCCTCATGGAGGACATTGAGGGGTTTAAGATTTTCATGAAGTAACTAGATATGGTAGATCTAGCCAGAAAACTAGAATTAGAAGTGGAGCCTGAAGATGTGACTGAATGGCTGCAACCTTATGGTAAAATTTTCACAGATTAAAAAAAAAAATTCCTTATGTTAAGATTTTATTTCTTTATTTGAGAGAGAGAGCAAGAGAGAGAGAGAACACAAGCATGGAGAGTGGCATAGGGAGAAGCAGGCTCCATCCCAGGACCCTGGTAGTATGACCTGAGCCAAAGGCAGGTGCTTAACCAGCTGAGCCACCCATGCACCCTGAGGAATTGCTTCTTATGGATGAGCAAATAAATCGGTTTCTTGAAATGAATCTACTGGTGAAGATGCTGTGAAGATTGTTGAAATGACAACACAAGGTTTATAAATTTAGTCAATAAAGCAACAGGATTTGAGAGAATTGACTCCAATTTTGGAAGAAGTTCTACTGTGGGTAAAATGCTATTAAACAGAATTGAATGCTATAGATAAATTGTTTGTGAAATGAAGAGCCCATCAGTGCAACAAACATCATTGTTGTTTTAAGAACTTGCCACAGCCTCCCCAAACTTCAGCAGCCACTATCCTGATCAGTCATACCATCAAGGTCAGGGCAAGACACTTCCCCAGAAAAAAGACTACAACTTGCTGAAAAGCTCAGATGATGGCTAGCATTTTTAGCAATAAAGTACTTTCAATTAAGGCATTTATGTTATTTTCCAAATGCACACTCAGACTATAGTACAGTGTAAACATAACTTTATATGCACTGGAAAGCCAAAAAAATTCATTTGACTTGCTTTATTGCAGTGTATATGTGTGTTTAAAGACTTGGTTACCTTGGGGTGCCTGGGTTACTCAGTCTGTTAAATGTCTGGCTCTTAATCATGACCTCTTAATCAGGTCAGGATCTCAGGGTTGTGAGATCGAGCCCTGGTGCCAGGCTCTGTGCTGAGAGCACAGAGCCTACTTAGGATTCTCTCTTTCCCTCTCCCTCTGCCCCTCCCCTGCCTGCTCGCACCTGCGTGCTCTCGCTCTCTCCCAAAAGAAAAAAAACAAGGCTCTTGGTTATCTTGATATGTGGCAAGGTTTGAGATCACTGATCCAGGGCCACATTAGCTTTTGTTATCCGTATATTGCTTAGCAGGGTGCCTTCTGTTGTGATCTGCTGTAATCATGCCCACTATGGCAGTGGGAAAGCCTTTTGCCATAATTGTCAAATTCTATGGAGTTTAGTCCTTTGAGACTTCTTGGACATAAGGTGCTTTGCAAGTGATTCAGAGCCTATGAAGCATGTGAAACGCTTCCCCAGAACTACCTCTACTCTTAGACAAGAGCTATTTCTGTCCTGCAACAGGTAAAAGCAGGGCCTGGATATGCTTTGCTGATTCTTACTGATCCAATTGCCTATTTAATTTCTCTAATCCTGCTGCAAGATAAGTAGGCCAAGCAGTCTCAATGTTGTATCTTCATATGAACAGAAAATAGACTTAACACCTTAAAATTCTGTAAAACTTTTCTAATGAGAACTTGAAAAAGTTCTGGAAAATATTCTTAGGATATATATGATGAAATTCTTTCCTAGTAAATAAAACAGATTCTATTAGTCACACCTTCATGAATACATTTTGATAGGGAAAATAAGGAGTTTCAAAAAAATAACAAATGG
Source organism: Canis lupus familiaris (assembly GCF_011100685.1). Taxonomy (NCBI): domain Eukaryota; kingdom Metazoa; phylum Chordata; class Mammalia; order Carnivora; family Canidae; genus Canis; species Canis lupus. The sequence goes on along the minus strand of NC_049227.1, from coordinate 63,866,982 downwards.
ACTTTTACCTGTGATCCCTCAATTTCACGATGGAAAGAGTCTGCGGTTTCTTTAACTAAAGTGGTTAATGCATAATATTCAGTTGATAAACAATTAACGTCTTGCTCTATGTCTATATTAATTCCATCCATATATTGTATTTTGGCCAACTTAACTTTCTGAGCTATCCACGATGCTCTGAAAGTAGGATCAGTGATATCCTTTATAGGTGCATCTCCTATGAAAGAAATACACATTTTTGTGCATGTATGCTTTTTTGCAGTTTTATGACATTTATTTTACAAAACCTTTAAAACCTCTCATTATTTTGGAATATTAAGCCCCCAATTTAAATTTTCCAAATACAGAAACAATATACCAAAATAATAGAAAGTCATTACTCATCTTCAAACTAACCATTATGAATAATTAGTAAAGTCATTCTCAAATTAGAAGTAGAAATTGAAGACTATGACTAACTAGAAGTCATCATGCTAATTAGGATTCGCATTTTGCTCAAATCATAGTGGTTTATTTAATTCTTTAAAAATAACTTCCCTGTAAAGTGAATTAAATAGTATCTAAGATTAGTTTTAGGAGGATAAAATACTATACCAGATGAACGTGAAAAGGGAATTTTTTGGAAAGTCAGGATGGCAAACGATGCAAAGTAAATTTACCAATTGGCTGGACATATCTGGTAAAAACTGTAACTCACCTTTAAGCACTACTCTGGCTCCATGTGAATGAGCATAACACATAAGTTCTGGGTCATATTTCCCAAAAATTACCACAGTTGTAATCTGTGACCAATCATAGAACTTCCAAGTTTTATTTCCAACATGAAACACAAATACCTGCCAAAACAACAAAGAAAAGCATCATCACTTAAACCAAGAATACAATGCTGACCACCCAAAATAACATTAAACACTGATCGTGTACCAGGCATTAAGAGTACAACAGTGAACAAGAGATAGCTGCCCTAATATAACTGGTGGCAGGAGAAATTAGCCAGGCCTCGAAAGTATGGCTAGGCAGAAATAGTGGAAAGAGCTAAGGCCTAAAGACAGAGAAAGAGTGGTGATTTTGCAACTAAGTATTGCATATAGCTGACACCTAGAATTTGGAAGGAGATAGCAATAAGGAACCAAAGAGGGATGCTTGGGTGGCTCAGTGGTTGAGCATCTGCCTTCGGCTCAGGGCTTGATCCTGGGATCCGGGATGAGTCCCGTATTGAGCTCCCTATTGGGAGCCTGCTTCTCCCTCTGTCTATGTCTCTGTGCCTGTCTCTCTCTCTCTCTCTCTCTCTCTCTCTCTCTCTGTCTTTCATGAATAAATAAATAAATCTTTAAAAAGAAAAAAAAGAACCAAAGAGTGGTAGGCAGAATTATGTCATAAAAGACTTTGTAAATGTTCTTGAGAAATTAGTACATTATCCTGGGGGAAAGGGTCTTAAAAGGAGAATGTAAAATGGAGAATGTAAAAGGAGAATGTATACTTTATAGGTATGCATTTATATATGCATTTTAGAAAAATCCCTTCAGCTGAAGTGGGAAGAGAGACTAAAGCTGGGAGCAGAATAACTAGGAAAGTGTTGGAAGAATCCAGGCAAAAGATGACAACAACCTCAAATTAGCCTTGTAGAAAAGCAGAGATAAATAAGATAAATGAACAGATCTGGGAGATCCTAAGGGCAAAATTAACAGGACTTTGTGACTGATTAAATGAGTAAAGTAAGAGAAAGGGAGGTTGATTAATACTCAAGCTTCTGGCTGCTGCAGATGGAGCCACTGCATCTATACAAATGTACCAGATGCTGTATTTACTATGAATGTTTTTTGGTGAAACAGACTTCTTAGACTAGTTCTAAGGTGGTGGATGTTATGTTTTACTACTATCCCCCCCCCCCTCAAATAATTCTAGAAGCCCAGAAGTCTCACTGATCATTTTATTCCAAATAAGGTGTTAATTTGTTGATATAGCAAATATTTATGAAATTCCAATAAGGTATAGGGAAGGTATATTACTAGACATTAGTGACAGAAGTTAAAGAGACCAGGTCCATTAGCTTTTGAAATACAATAGTGTTAAGGGCTGCACAGGAATGCAGATGGCCATGACAGTAAATAAAGAGGGCCTGCTACCCTGGTAGAGCAGGAAAACTTCTGGGAATTCCACACTTTGGGGGAAAACAAATCTAGGTAATGACCTACACACGATGGAGGGTTATGAACAAAAAGAGCATTCTCAGCAGAGAAAACAAAAAAGGGTGAATGTCTCAATACCTCGGAAGAATTCTGAATTGCTGGAACTAAAAGTATTAATGTGGCTGGAGCATAGAAATCCTGAGAGTACTTGAAATCAGATAAAACTAGTAAGGTAGGTAGTGACAAGATCAAGTAGGGCTTTGTAGATCACTGAGGATTTTGTATTTTATCCTAAGATGAATGGGAAAACATTAGAGTGTTTTAAGCAAGGGAGGGACTTAAGGTTTGCATCAACAAATGAGAAGGAGGGGGAGAGATTAATAATCAGTGGGCCACCATAAAGAGAATGGTTGGGTGAGGGGTGAGGGAGAACTAGGTATAATAATTAAACCAGACTTCTTAATTTTCTCAATTTCTTTAAATTTTTATTTTTTTACTTTTCAGAATTAACTATATATAACCCATTTTTCTCGTAGGCAATTGTCTACTAAAATAAAAATTACAAAATGTGAAATTGGAATGGCCCATTGTTTTTGGAGATTTTAGACTCATTTCCATCACAAACCTTATCCCCTATTTTAATTCTGATAATTAAGATTGAATTTATTTAAAAAAAATACTGAGAGCTTATAGTATAATAAAAATTCTAAACATATAACTGGATGAATCAACTGAAAATATAAGGGGAAAAAATAATGTAGTCTAATCTGTAGATTTATATTTGAAGAATATAGGCCAGCAGAGAAAAAGATCATTTACCATGAACATATGAATGAACAAAATTTTGCTGCTTTGAATAATTGATTTTCCAAATGCCCACAGATACTGCAGAATCCATGAAGCAATCCATTGGTTGCTACAATAAGTCAGATATTAGGTTTCCACACTAAATAGGTTCATTATAAGCACTTTACCACCTTTTTTCTTCTAAGCAATGTACAGATAACTTTTTACTGGCATTTAAGTGCTTCTGCCTCAAAATGTGTTAGATTAAGAACTGGAAATTGTCCCTGTGTTTACAAAAGAATTGCCCCCTGGACTGTTTGCCTTAAAAATAAAACCGCCAATTATTTTACCAGCCAGAAAATGGAGTTTATTTGGGAATAGCAGAGAATTACAGGACAAGCAAGTTATGGCAACAGCATTGGTAAATCTGTAGAACAAAGGAGAGGAATGCTCTTTTATAGAGGAAAGGGAGAAACTGAGAAGGTAAGCAAAAAGTTAACTGGAGTAAACTAGAAGCTTGAAATATAGTAGCTTTTCATTGGCTGAGTTGTGACAGTCTCTAATTATGTGGGCTTTCCTGGAGGAAAGGAAATAGTTGCTGAGATAGTAAAGTAGTATCCACCTGCAAGATACCCCTGCTTTTCCTGTCGGGTCTGCAATTGATGAGTGGTAGGACATGACAGCTCCCCCTGCTGGCCTCCCAACTCCATTCTTTTGTTAATTTTCACATTTCCCACTTTTGATCAAGATCTTTTTTTGAAAGCATCACTGATCAAGAGGAAGTTTTCTACATTCCTCAGTACCAGGTAGGACCTTCCCTGGTTGTTACATCTATATTGGAGGGAAAGTACTTATATAGTTGGAAAGTATTTGAAGTCATATTTAAATAACAAGGAAGATTAGGCAGGAGAAACTCTCAGGTACTCCCATTTAAAGTTAATATCTACTCAAGGTCCTAAGTGTTAGACATCATCTTGAAGGGTTGAGCTGCATCACGTTAGTGAATACAACTTTTTTTCAAGTCCAACAGACAAAACAGAAGTAACATACCAATTCCAAATTGTTTAATGGTTCTAAACCAAGAATCTAGTTCTGGAAGTAGCCACTGAAATATTTATTGACACTCCCAACTTGCACTGCATTGACACTCTCTGTATGAACGCAAACCTGGAGCCAAGTATGCCTCCTGGAAGACCCCACTTAAAGAGACCATGACAACTGAATCATAAATACTACGAGACCGCACCAAAAGAATTAACTAAGGCATCTTGAGAAGTTACAGTGCAGTTATAAACATGAAGTAATAGCTGATGAACTTTTTGCAAAACAGCACAACTTCAAAGATGTTTTAAAACAGTATTGCTATCTCAAAAGACTGGAATTAAATGTGTTATTGAAAATATAGTCTGTGGTTGCAAACTCAGGAACCATGAATCTGAAGAAGAATCCAGTTAGTTAATAGTTCAGTGGAAAGACTTTTGTGAATTCTGAACTTTCTAACCCTTCAAAGATAAAGTGAAAAGCTAATTTGTCCCAGAATCATGATGAGGCTGTTTCCAAAAAGCTATAATTAAAAAATTAAAAAAAAAAAAAAGAGGTTCCCCTTTCCATAAGGGCTTGGGGAATACAGAGGCAGCAGTGTCCTCCCACAAAAAAAAAAAAAAAAAAAAAAAATAGGGGCACCTGGGTAACTCAATGGTTGAGCATTTGCCTTTAGCTCAGGTTGTGATCCCAGGGTACAGAGCTTGAGTTCTGCATCAGGCTCCCTTGCAGGGAACCTGCTTCTCCCTCTGCCTATGTCTTTGCCTCTGTCTGTATGTCTCATGAATAAATAAAATCTTAAAAAAAAAAAAAAAAAGCACCAATGGTGAGTAAAAGATATACAGGCCTGGTCTAGACATCTTGGGGAAACTGTCTCATCATTTTCTTCTTCAATTCCAGGAAATCTTTATTTTCATGTCATCATATGGTGTGCAGAACAAGTCATGGTTTGGTGCTTTCTTTAGATGTATCACATGAATCCAAGAGTCCATTCCGTGAAGTTTTGTGGCACAAGGGTTGGTTTGCAATTCCTGATAAGGGCCTTTCCAGTGAGGTAGAAGACTTTTTATGGAGGTGGTTTTTTCCAACAAAACCTCCTAAGAGTGCATAGTGAAAAGATTGCTCTACTTAAGTATGTTTATTTTTGAACCCAGTAGATGACCCAAAGACTGAAAAAACATACTCTTCACAGCTAAATATAAAAAAAAGAGGGTACATCAAAGAGGGTAAGAAGGATAGAGAGGTGATCAGGATCCAAACTGACCCACAGGGGTGACTGTGGGAGGGAGGGATGCAATAGGTAGAGGTTGCAGTAGGGAAGAGACCCCACATCAGTACCCCAGGCACAGGGAACCCACACTGGGAAGACAAATCCCCGTAACATTTGACTTTGAAAATGGGAGGGGCCAAGTTTCATGAGTTCTTATAATCAAAGGGTCTTAACACCTGGAACTTAAAAACAACTGGTTTGGCTCCAAGAGAACCAGAGGGCAACAGGAAACAGTTCTCACCCTTAAAGAAAGCCCACCAAACAGCCCCTATAAGATACAGCACAGAACAGCAGTTTGAAAAACATGAGGGGTATACAAGAAGATTTACTTAATCTCAGAGGGTATGTTGGAGGGACCAGGATCTTTGGGAGACTTCAATCACAAAAGAGTTGGTAGACACTTATTTCCTTCCCCTAGCCTAGATACACAGCTGCAGAAAACAATGCCAAAGAACATTCTCTACCTGGCTTGCTAACAGCATGCCTCACCCCCTACATTCTTCTGTAGATCTGTCCCTTCAAACTGGCTGGCCTTAGCAGGAATTTTCCTGGATGGCTGCAGCTCCTTTCCCACTCCTCCAACACAGACCTGCTGGTACCACACATCCTGCTCCCACATTCTCCTGCAGACCCACCCCCTCCAGCTTAAACCTGAGCCCATCCAAAGTGGTTGCACAAACCTGGCAGTCTACAAGCAGCCCCAAGAGAGGCTAGTACCACTCCAAAATGACTCCTGCCTGTGGGAAAGAGGAAAAGAACCACACAGACCCACAACTGTGGCCCTAGCAGTGGGCTAGGGGCAGACATCTGGTGGTCCTGCCCACTAAACAAAGCTTCTCAGGGTCCTATAATTCCATGCTACTGCATCCCTAGCAAACACCCAGTCAAACTGAAGCCAAAGGTAGTCCCAGATTGGCCCTCTAACAACACAGGGACTAAGCCCTGCCCACAACAGGCAAAAAGAGCCATTGCAAATGACTGGACTGAAGGCAAACATAGCTCAGCCATAATAGCAGGGTGCATGCAACACATACAAGAGACACCTCTGAAGCCACCAGGTTCTGATGAATAGGGGACCGCAGAGCACTACAGAACTACTTATTCATAAGGCCACTACTTTTAAGAGCAGGTGATGTAGCTGACTTTCGTAACACAGAAACAGACAGAGTTAGTCAAAATGAGGATAGAGAAGAATATGTCCCAATGAAAGAACAGAAAAAAAAAAAAAACACAGAAAGAGATCTAATGAAACAGATAAAATAGATGCCCAATAGAGAATTTAAAGTGACAGTAGTAAAGATACTCACTGGACTTGAGAAAAGAAGTGAAGGACTTCTGTGAGACTCTCAAAGAGAAAACATAAAGAACCAATCAGGTTCTTTTATATAACCTTTTATTTTTTTAAAGATGTTATTTATTTATTCATGATAAACACACGGGGGTGGGGGGGCAGAAGCAGGCTCCATGCAGGGAGCCTGACATGGGACTCAATCCTGGGACTCCACACCCTGGGCCGAAGGCAGGTGCTGAACCGCTGAGCCACCCAGGGATCCCCTACTTCTTATAAGAGCCCAATAACAAAACACAAGAAGGAATAAACAGTAAACTAGAAGAAACATAATCAGTGACATGGAGCACAGAGTAATGGAAAGCAATCAAGGTGAACAAGAGACCAAAAGAAATTGAAGAGGACTCAACAACACCATCAAGCATAATAACAGCTGCATTATAGGGATCCCGGAAGAGAGAGAAAAAGTGACAGAAAATGTATTTGAAGACGTAATAGCTGGAAACTTCCTGAATCTGGGGAAGAAAACAGATATCCAGATGCAGGAGTCACAAAGAGCCCTTAACAAAAATCAAGCCAAGGAGGTCCACATCAAGACACATAGTAATTAAAATGGCAAAAAGTAGGGATGTCTGGGTGACTTAGTTGGTTAAGCATCTGTGTTCAGCTTAGGTCATGATCCCAGGGTTCCAAGATTGAGCCCCACGTTGGGCTCCCTGCTCAACTAGGACTCTGCTTCTGTCTCTGTCCCTCTGTCTCTCTCTCTCTCTCTCTCAAATAAGATCTTTTTAAAAATGGCAAAAAGTCATGGTCAACAGAATTTTAAAAGCAGCAAGAGAAAACAGTTTACATACAAGGGAAATCCCATAAAATCGCATAAAGTTATCAACTGATTTTTCAGCAGAAACTTTGCAGGCCAGAATACAGTGGCATGATATATTCAAAGTGCAAACAAAACAAAACACCTTGCAACCAAGAATACTCTATCCAAAAGGGCTGTCATTCAAAATTGAAAGAGAGAGAGTTTCCCAGACAAATAAAAGTTAATGGAATTCATTACCACTAATCCACTGGTATAGGAAATGTTAAAGGGTACTCTGAGTGGAAAGGAAAGAGAAAAGTAGGAAACATGAGATCAATAAAATTATCTATAAAAAAAAAAAAAACAACCGAAGGATTCACAAAATAAAAGGATGTAAAATAGGATACCATATCCTGAAGAATAGAAGAGTTTTAAAAACTTAGTGCTTTCAGAATGGATTCAAACTTAAGTGACAATACACTTAATATAGACTGCTATATGCCTAAGATGTTATATATAAACCTAATGGTATCCAAATCAAAAATCAGAAATAGATATACAAAAAATAAAGGAATCCAAGTATATCATTAAAGCCAGCAAATCATGGGGGAAGAAAGCAAGTGAAGAGAGGAACAGAAAAACAACTGAAAAGTGACAAAATGGCAATAAGTATATAACTATCAATAATTAGTTTGAATGTAAATGGACTAAAGGCTCCAATCAAAAGATAAAAGGCGACAGAATGGATAAAGCAAGACCCAGGGCACCTGGGTGGCTCAGTTGGTTGAGCATCTGACTCTTGATCTCAGCTTATGCATTGATCTCAGGGTCATGAATTCAAGCCCCACACTGGGCGTGGAGCCTACTCAAAAAAAAAAAAAAAAAAAGCAAGACCCATCTATATGCTTCCTATAAAAAACTCATTTTAGACCTAAAGACACATGTAGATTAAAAGTGAAGGGATTGAAAAGCATTTCCCATTCAAATAGAAGTGTAAAGAAAATCGAGGTAGCAACACTTTGTATCAGAGAAAAGACTTAAAACAAAGAATATAACAAGATACAAAGACACTATATAATAAAAGGGACAACCCAAAGAGAAGATATAACAAATGTAAACATTTATGCACACAAGAGAGGACACAAATACATAAAGCAGCTAACAACATACAGGAAGTAATCAATAGCAATACAATAATAGGAAGGGATTTTAACCCTACTTACATCAATGGATAGATTATCTAAATAGAATTAATAAGTGGCTTTGAATGACACATTGTATCAGAGAGTTCTAATAAATATATTCAGAACATTCCATCCTAAAACAGCAGAATACACATTCCTTTCAAGGGCACGTGGAACATCCTTCAGGATAGACACATATGAGGTTGCAAAATAAGTCAATGAATTCAAAAAGATAGAAGTCATACCACGCATCTTTTTTTATCACAATGCTATGAAACTATAATCAACCACAAGAAAAAAATCTGGAAAGACCACAAATACATGGAGGTTATAATATGCTACTTAAAATAATGAAGGGGCCAACCAAGAAATCAAAGAAGAAAAAAAAAACTGGAGACAAATGAAAATGAAAACACAACCATCCAAAATGTTTGGGATGCAGCAAAAGCTGTTCTCAGAAGAAAGTTTAGAGCCATAGAGGCTTGTCTATTGAGAAAAATCTCAAATACAACCCAACTTTACACCTAAAGGAATTAGAAAAAAGAACAAAGCCCAGAACTGATAGAAGGAAGAAAACAATAAAAATTAGAACAGAAATAAGTGAAATGGAGACTTTAAAAACAGATCAATGAAATCAGCATTACTTTGAAAAGATCAGCAAAATCAATTCTACTAAAACCATCAAAGGAAAGAAGAAAGTGAAAGAAAGGAAGAAAGGGAAAGGAAGGAAAGAGAAGAGTCAATCTGAAATGAAAGAGGAAAAGTAACAGCTGGCACCACAGAAATACAATTTGCCAACAATTGGACAACCTAGAAGAAATGGATAAATTCCTAGAAACACATAATCTCCTAAGACTGAATCATGAAGAAATAGAGAATTTGAACAAACTGATTACTAGCAATGAAATTGAGTTAGTAATCAAAAAATGCCCAACAAATAAAAATTCAGGACCAGATGACTTCACAAGTGAATTCCACCAATTAAAGAAGAGTTAATATCTAGTCTCAAACTATTCTAAAAAAAAAAAGAAGAGGAAGGAAAGCTTCCAAATTCATTCAGTGAGGCCAGCATTACCCAGATACCCACACCAGACAAATACAGAACAAAAAGAAAGAAAAGAGAAAAGGAAAACTAAACTACAAGCCAATATGTCTGGTGAACATAGATGCAAAACATTCCTCAACAAACTATTATCAACCAAATCCAGCAATACATTAAAAATTAATTTCCCATGATTAAGTGGGATTTATTCCTGGGCTAGAAGAGTGGTTCAATAGCCACAATCAATATGATATATGACATCAACAAGAGAAGGGATAAGAACTATATGATCATTTCAATAGTTCATAAAATGCATTCAGCAAAGTACAACATCCATTCAACCATAAACAAAATAAATTTAGAGGGAAAATACCTCAACATAATAAAGGCCAAGTAAGAAAAACCCACAGCAAACATCATATTCAATGGTGAAAAATTGAGACCTTTTCTCCTAAGATCAGGAACAAGACAAGGATGTTCACACCACTTTTAGTCAACATAGTACTGGAAGTCCTAGTCATAGCAATCAAGCAAGAAAAAGAAATGAAAGCATCCAAGTTGGTAAGGAAGACCTAAAATTGTCACTAGTTGCAGATGACATACTACATATAAAAAACTCTTAAAAACTTCACCATAGGGGATCCCTGGGTGGCGCAGCGGTTTGGCGCCTGCCTTTGGCCCAGGGCGCGATCCTGGAGACCCGGGATCGACTCCCACATCGGGCTCCCGGTGCATGGAGCCTGCTTCTCCCTCTGCCTGTGTCTCTGCCTCTCTCTCTCTCTCTCTCTCTCTCTGTGACTATCATAAATAAAAAAAAAAAAAAACTTCACCATAAAAACCTAATTCAACTGATAAATTAATTCCGTAAGATTTCAGGATATAAAATCAACATAGAGAAATCCATTACATTTCTATACACTAATAATGAAGTAGCAGAAAGAGAAATTAAAACAATCCCATTTACAATCACACCAAAAATAATACCTAGGAATAAACTATTCCAAGGAGGTGAAAGTCTTGTACTCTGAAAATTATAAAACACTGATGAAAGAAATAGAAGGCAACAAAAATTGAAAGCTATTCCATGCTCGGGGATTGAAAGAACCAATATTGTTAAAATCCATACTGCCCAAAGCAAACTACAGATTTAATGCAATCCCCACCAAAATACCAACACCATTTTTCACTGAACTTGAATACTAATAATATTTCTATGGAACATAAAAGACCTCAAATAGCCAACATAATCTTAAAATTAAAAAAAAACTGGGGAATCCCTGGGTGGCACAGCGGTTTAGCGCATGCCTTTGGCCCAGGGCGCGATCCTGGAGACCTGGGATCGAATCCCACGTCGAGCTTCCGGTGCATGGAGCCTGCTTCTCCCTCTGCCTATGTCTCTGTATCTCTCTCTCTCTCTCTCTCTCTCTCTCTCTCTGTGTGACTATCATAAATAAATTAAAAAAAAACTGGGGGTATTACAATCCCATATTTCATGATATACTGTAAAACTGTAGTAATCAAAACAGTATGATACTGGCACAAAAACAGACACATAGATCAATGGAACAGAATATAGAGCCCAGAAATAAAGCCACAATTATATAGACATTAATCTTTGACAAAGGAGGCAAGAATATGCAATGGGAAGACAGTCTCTTCAACAAATGATGTTGGGAAAATTGGACAGCTACATGCAAAAGAATGAAACTAGACCACTTTCTTATAACATACAGAAAAAAAGAAAAAAGCCTCAAAATGGATAAAAGACCTAAATGTGAGACCTGAAACCATAAAAATCCTAGAGGAGAATATAGGCAGTAATTTCTCTGACGTTGGCCATAGTAATATTTTTCTAGATAGATCTGAAGCAAGAGGGAAAAAAGCAAAAATATACTACTGGGACTACATCAAAATAAAAAGCTTCTGCACAGTGAAGGAAACAATCAACAAGCACTAAAATGTTTTCCCAACCTACTGAATGGGAAAAGATATTTGCAGATCATATATTCAGTAAAGGTCAGTATCCAAAATACATAAAGAACTTATACAACTCAACACCAAAACCCCAAGTTATCCAATTTAAAAATGGACAGACAAAAAAAAATAATAAAATAAAATAAATAAAAATAAATAAAAATAAAAAAAAATAAAAATGGACAGACAACATAAACAGACATTTGTCCAAAGAAGACTTTCAGATGAAAAGTTGCTCAACATCACTAAGCATCAGGGAAATTCAAAGCCAAATCACAGTGTCACCTCACACTTGGCAGAATGGCTGACATAAAACACACACACACACACACACACACACACAAGAAACAAGTGTTGGTGAGGTTGTGGAAGAAAAGGAACCCTCATGCCCTCTTGGTGGGCATGCAAACTGGTGCAGCCACTGTGGAAAACAGTATGGAGCTCCTTCAAAAAATTAAAAATAGAACTTCCCTATGACCCAGCAATTCCACTGAAAACACTTAATTCAAAAAGATATATGCACCCTCATGTTTATTACAGTTTTATCTACTGCAATAGCCAAATTATGGAAGAAGCCCAAGTGTCCATCGATAAAGATGCTTTGTGTATACACACACACACCCCCTCTGCCATCAAAAAGAATATCTTGCCATTTGCAATAATATGGATGGATCTAGAGGATATAATGCCAAGTGTAATAAGTCATAGAAAGACAAATACCATAGTATTTCACTCATATGTGGAATTTAAGAAAGAAAAAAAGACCGAAAAAAAATCACTGTTTGGACACAGGAACCATTTAAAATTTTATTTCCATTGGAGGTAAAGACAGCCCATTGTCCCCATAATATTCCAAAGTCATGGGCAGCCTGGGTGGCTCAGCGGTTTAGCACCGCCTTCGGCCCAGGGTGTAATCATGGAGACCTGGAATCGAGTCCCATATTGGGCTCCCTGCATGGATCCTGCTTCTCCCTCTGCCTGTGTCTCTGCCTCTCTCTCTCTCTCTGTGACTATCATAAATAAATAAAAATTAAAAAAATATATATATATATTCCAAAGTCATGAGCTACCCTAAAAACATACCAACGAACAGTATAAATGTTTGCAATTTTACCCTTGGCTAAGGTATGAACTCAGGTAAGGATATATGGCTCAGCCTATTGGGCTGAAGTATCCAAAATGTAAGGTTGCTGTTTCAGTGAATTCAAAAGGAGTTGCAATAGGATCCTCAGTATGATATTTACCATTTTCATCCTTTAGATAAGAAACATCAGTAAACTATGAAACACCTGCACAGATTAGAGGAGTTTCCTGTAAATTGTAACAAGGATTCAAAGGTAATCTGTCAACACTAAGCAGTCATGAGGGGTTTCATCTGGATTCAAATGTAGTCCTTATTCTGAGATCAGGTGCTTCGAGTGTCAAACCTGAGTTTGAGCAAACTGTTTTTCTTTGGACACTTTATGTCCCTTTCAGGCCAAAAGTTTCAATAGGTGGATGCTTTTTTCCTATGAAGAGGTTTGAGAAGGGGAGTAGAGAAGCAAATCATCTATGTATTATAACAAGGTAGAGCCTGCAAAAAACTTTATATCATCCAAATCAGCTTTTAAGATTCATGAAAAGTAAAAAGGACTCTTTGTGAAACCCTGGGACTTTACTGTTCAGGTATATTTCCATTCTTCTCCAATGAAAGCAAAACATGGGCTATCCTCATTAACTGGAATGCTAAAAACATATTGTATAAATCAATTACAGTGAAAATTTTGCTTTCAGTGAGAATGGATGTTAATGGCTATGGGAGTTAGATTAGCAGAATGCCAAGAAACAACAATGTTATTTATTGCTCATAGATCCTGGACAAACCTTCATCCTTAGTTATTGGGTGTTCTCATAGGTAAAATAGGGGTATTGCAGGCACTAGTTCAGGGGATAATGAAGCCCCAAGTACTGTAATATTCTATTATGGACTTGAGGTCTCCTTGAGAGGCTTACGTATTAGGTATTAATTATGGGAGAGGTTTTAATGGATCTATTTGAATCTTGATGGGAGGTGCACTGTGGATTTTGCCAATATCGGTTAAAGCTTTTGCCCATAAAAAGGACGGTAGCTCAGCCAATAGAAATAAATAAAAGATGTTGAAGGGTCATTTAACTTCCCTGGTTGGGTATTTTTATTACTGTTGTCAAACTGTAAAATTATTTCTCCCTTTTGAGAAAAATCTTGGCATGGTACTTTTCTAAGAAATCTCAGCCCAATAACTAAGGAGAAAAAGGGTATGTCCCAAAGGGCCTAGACAAAAGGGAAAAGATTCAGAAACAGGATCTTGTTGAGGTTTCTTAGAGACCCCCCACTATTTGAACTGTTTTAGTTTCCTAAGGCAGGGGCTGCTCTGTAGCAGTGGGGTTAAGCACTGAGAGAGTAGCTCTGGTATCAATAAAGACACATTTTTCATTTCCAGTCTGGTTTCTCTGCAGCCAGTTAAGAAGGAGGATTGAGAACAGCCCCTATAATTCCCTGGAGCTCTGTTACTGGGAATTAAGAGGACATTGGGAAGGCCAACTAGAAAGCTGAAGGTACCTGGAATACTTAAATTCATAAAACTTTTTTCCAATGCCTGGCTCTTTAGAGCAGTAACAACAAAAACTACAGAGATTTTGGTTTTGTTTACAGGCTTTCATTTGCAGGAGTTGAAAATTGAGAATTTTAGCAGTCTTTTAGGTTCATCTAGGATGTAAGTGAGCAGATTTGCCAAATTAACTAAATCTGGAGTGGTAAGTTTCCTAATTCATCCTGATTCTTTTAACTAAAAGAGAAAGATTCCAGTTAAGCCCATTAATAAACAGAATGAAATGCTACCCAGGTGGATTAAACATTTACAGGAAGACCAGAATGTTCTTAAAATACAATCTGGAGTTGATTGTAATAGCCATGTGTTCATGACCTTTTGTGTGTGCAAGCATGAATCTTGTTTCGATCAGTAGGCTTAACAAAAACTACTCTAATTGCTCAGTAGAGATTTCCAGCGAATGTTCTAGCATCTTGCCAGAGGTTTCTCTAAATCACCTTCAGGATGTTACTTTAGGTCTAGTTTCATCCAATATTTGGCCTGGTCTTCACCACCAGGCAGTTGGACTAATTAATATAAATCTGAGAAATGAACTTGGTAAGTGTGAATAACTATGCTAAATTCAAATTCTTCAGCAAATGTATGGAGGTCCTCAGTCACTTTTGGAAACTTTATGGCTCACAATTCAGCCTTAATCTGGGAAACATAAGAAACTTGGGTTTTGTTTAGGTTCTCATAAGATTTCACTTTAAAGAGGAAGTTTTGGGGCGCCTGGGTGGCCTTAGGCTTCAGCTCAGGTCATGATCTCAGGGTCCTGGGATCAAGCCCAATATTGGCTCTCTGCTCAGTGGGGAATTGTTTCTCCTTCTCCCCCTCCAGTTCATTCTCTCTCTCAAATAAAAATCTAAAAAAAAAAAAAAAAAAAAGTTTTTAAAGAAGAACAAGGTTTTAATAGGCTCAGGAGAGGGAAGAGGGGACAGATTCATGTCTGCAAAGAAGATGAGGAAGGCAAAAGGGACCTCAGAAGCCATTCTGACTCCTTTCAATTGTTTGCCTCAGCAAAGAATCCTGAAAACATCTGGAAGCCTCAAGGTACCATTTAAAATAAGCATCCCATTCAGTTTTTTGTTTGGGGTCATAGCTTTCTAATTTTGAGTAAAACAAGTTTGAGGAGATGAAAATTCCCCATAATGGCCATTGTTAATTCTACATTTTGGTTAAGTCAGTCCATTTAGAGAGCATAGTTTAAAAACAAAGCTGGATAGAGTCTGGTCCAGACTGGTGACTGGGATCCCATTTCTTCAAGGATTTTCTCTAAAGAGAAAAATTCCTAAAAAGTAGTTTCAACAGGAACAGTTTGTTTCAGAAGGAATCAGACCTAAGGCCATTCCCATCCCCAGGAGGAACAGTCCAGTTCCAAACAAGAGTCCTACCAAAGGCCAAGTGAGTACCGCAGAAAACAAAAATAAGGTCTTAAACCCCAAATAATGTATGGAAAACTCAAAGTGTGGAGCTTATAATCCAGGACAAAATTTACCCTCAAACCCCAGGGTGGGTGAGAAAGCAATGAGCTCAGGCTCAGAGGGTACTGGTACCTGTTTGCTCAGTAGCCTCAGAGCTCTTGGGGGTCTTCTCTGGATCCCACTTTTGCTAAGTAATGTTAACCTTAAAAATTAAACTGTTGGCTATTTTACCAGCAAAGAAGTGTTTATTTGGGAATAGCATAGAATTGCAAACCAGGACAAACAAGCTACAGCAAAACCACAAAACAAAGGAGAGCAACACTCATTTATAGAGGAAAAGGGGAAGTTAGGAAAGCTGTTATAAACAAAAAAAAATTGGAGTAAACTGGGAGTTTGAAGTATACTGGCTTTTCATTGGCTGAATTGTAGCGACATCTCATTAGTTGGGCTGTTGCCAGGAAGGAGCCTTTCTTCCCCAGTGACGGTAATAAGGTAGGACCCACCTGCTAGATACCCCTGGCTCTCCCTACTTGGTCTGCAACTGACAAGGATCTGAGAGCTCCCCCTGCCTGGCCTTCTGACTCTATTCAAAAGGAATGTCTTTTTTTTTTTTTTTTTTTAATCTAAATTTTAGTTAGTGAACATACAGTGCATTATGGGTTTCTGGAGTAGAATTCAGTGATTCATCACTCACAAGACCCATTGCTCATTATAACAAGTGCCCTCTTTAATACCCAAGAAACAGCAGGTGTTAGAGGGGATGCAGAGAAAGAGGAACCCTCTTGTGCTGTTGGTGGGAATGCAAACGGATGCAGCCACTCTGGAGAACAGTATGGAGGATCCTCAAAAAGTTAAAGGTTTCCTTCTATTAATTTTTATAGGATTAAGCCTTTCCTCTAACTCCTGTTGTAGTCATCAAACTCTAGGTGTCAGGTGGTTCTCATTTTGCCTGTGAAAGGTGCCTGATTAAAGTTACTCAAAGCATTATAAATTGTCAGATGAGTAAAAGGAAAATTATTTTTACCACCCTTCTTGGGTTGTTTCGAGGTACCTAAAAGAAAGGGCTGGTAGACAGGAAAAAAGAAAGGTAAGTGGAACATTCTGCTTTCCAATGTACTGTTGTTGGAGTGCCGAGATTCTTTCATTCTAAATATTCTCTTGGAGAACAATGAAACTTGCTACTTAGGAAATACCTCATTATCCTACCCCCTTGCTAGTATGCCCAGAGTGCCACCTGGATGGCACTGCAGGGCCGTGAAAGGAACTTGCATTTGGGATCACACCTGAGTTTGAATACCTGCCTGCCTCTTTCAGGCAGGCACTGTGACACCAGGAAGAGTTACTCAACCTCTCTCAGCTTCCTCATCATATGATGAAGGCATCCAAAAAGAGGCCCTCAGTCAGCGGTCAAAATTGGTGACTGCACCCACACCACTTCTTCTTAGGGCTCACCCTAAAGCCCTTCTTAGGGCTTTACCCTAAATTTTTACTCGGCCCTAAGGACAGACCCAGAGGGGCAAGAGAGAGGCACTGACCTCAAAATCAGGGTGGTCGGTGATGGGTTGGCACAATGCTGGATCCTGGCAAGGACAGTGGGCCCCTGCCCAGAATGGCAGCAACAGTGGCAGCAGCAGCAGGGTGAGCCCCAGGATGCCACGTGGTGGGTGGGCGAGGAGGCACAGGCGACCAAGCTGTGGCAGGGACATGACGGTTTCTCTACCTGCTGGCTCAGGTCAAGACTCTCAGCAAGCTCTAAACCTGCCTGGGGGTTAGAGCAGACTTGGGAGGGGCTGACATGGGAAGGGCTGGGCAATCTTAGCCAATGGGGACATGAAGGCGGGGTGAAGGAGAAAGACTACCGTGAACATGGTAACTGGCAAGCCAGTGCCTCAGGCCCCCAGCAGACCTGTTGGGTAGAAGTACCACTTACACCCCCTCAACACTCTGCACCTGTCTTTATATCATGGCTGTTTGTACTCCTCGTGCAATTTGAAAGTGGAGGAGGGGGGATCCTGGGTGGCTCAGCAGTTTAGTGCTTTTGACCCAGGGCATGATCCTGGAGATCTGGGATCGAGTCCCACATCAGGCTCCCTGCATGGAGCCTGCTTCTCCCTCTGCCTGTGTCTCTGCACAGCCCCCCTCCCCCCCCCCGCCGGTCTATCATGAATAAATAAAATCTTTTTTAAAAAGTGGAGGAGGCCCCATGAAGGGAGAAATAGGGGGCCTTGATAGGGATGACTGAGCACCACAGTTGGAATGGGGGTGGTAGTTCAGGAGCTTTCCTGGTGTGCTCTGAAACTAGCCCCCCCCCCCCCCCACACACACACACAGGGCAGGGGGAAAGTGAAGAAGAGATAGGTTGGCAGGTGGCAGTTTTCATAACAACAAAGGGAACTTACACATGAGGTTTGTCTTGGGCAACAGCAAGATGAATGGATCCCTGTAGTGGCCCTCCAAGTCTTAAAAAGCTTATAAAGGGACCCTAACTGGGCTCAGTCACATACACCATGCAGGTGTTTTCAACACCACATCACTATCTCAAGGCTATGTTCTTGGAACAGCCTCTGGGAGTGGGAAAGACAAGTAGAACCTACGTTCCAAGGACAGAAGAAAGGGTGAAGAGCCTCAAAGTGTTCACAGGTCAATCGACAGTTGTGTTTTTTTTTTTTTTTAAGATTTTGTTTATTCATGGGAGACACAGGCAGAGGAAGAAGCAGGCTCCCTGCAAGGAGCCTGATGCAGGATTTGATCCCAGGACCCTGGGATCATGACTTGAGCCAAAGGCACTCAACCACTGAGCCACCCAGGTGCCCTCAGGCATGTCTTTTTGATGACATTCACCAACACTCTACCCCTGGTAACTGGTTCTTACAATCCTGTGTGCCCCCTCTTCCAGAAAGAGTGGTCATGAAGGGGTTTCATTAAGATGGCACTGGCTTTTCTGGTGGCTATCTGCTGCACTGGAGGCAGACACCAGAGCAACAGTACAGGTACAGTAAGAGAAAACACAGATTAAGACAATAATTCCCCAAATTAGTCACAAGTCTATCAAGAGTCCTAGGATCCAAACCATCAATTTATTAAATCTTCTAGGCTGGGAGTTGAATCACTCAGGACATTTACCTGTGTCCTCACGTGATTTAATAAGAATGATACATTAGCAGACTCATTAGGTATGAGCTCAGAACATTTTGTTTTGATAATGGCACAGGTGCCTCCTTGTGAGGTAAAAATGTCCAAGGCCATCCTGTTTTAGAGAACAGTTTTTCTCATTAGAGTCATTTCACTGTTCAGTAAGGACAGGTTTTTTAAAATTATCATTCAGGGCTTGCTGACTGAATTTAGTAAGGATTTCTAACATTCTCCAAGCCTGTGGAGGGAACAAAGACAGCAGTCAGATAATCATGCCAATGAGACACTGTCCTGGCCTTGAGGAGGGGGAGGTTGGCAGCTGTAGGGATTTGACTCGGTTGTGCAGACTATGCACGTTGGCCAGGGGAGGCAGCACTGCCAGGCATGAGGAGAGAGACTGAGGGTAGGATATACCAGAAGAGGACCCCCACCTTCTCCAATCTCTCAAGGTGTACGTTCCATTTCAGGCATAGTGTATTTCAACAAGTCCGGCTAGCAGCAGAACAATGGGTCCCAGTGGAAAATTGAGTAGTGCCTCCTCACCCAGGAATGTGAAGTGACTCACCAGCCCTGGCGGCATGCCCCATTGCAAATTCCAGTAGATCATTCCTTTCCCAGGCATGACGAGGCTTGGGGATCTCAGCAGCATAGCATGTTGATCATGGCTGAGAGTTGGGGCAATGGCTGTTTCCTGTCACTTCCACACCTTTTTGGTGTTGGGAGCCTTGGCAGGGGTCCCCAGTCTGGCATAGGGGCAAGTGGTTCTACTCATTGATTTTCCAGATGTATTAAAGCCTAGACAGTACTTTAGTCTACCTGGTTTTATCTGTTAACAATTTAATCTGCTGTTTTAATGTATTTTCTTTTTCTTTTTTTTTTTAAAGATTTATTTATTCATGAGTGACAGAGAGAGACATAGGCAGAGGGAGAAGCAGGCTCCTTGCAGGGAGCCCAATGTGGGACTCGATCCCAGATCCCAGGATCATGCCCTGAGCCGAAGGCAGATACTCAACTGCTAAGCCACCCAGGTGTCCCAATATCTTTTCTTTCTACTGATCCTCCTGCCTATTGATTATAGCTAA
The DNA here is from genome assembly GCF_011100685.1 of Canis lupus familiaris. Lineage (NCBI taxonomy): Eukaryota > Metazoa > Chordata > Mammalia > Carnivora > Canidae > Canis > Canis lupus. Next base: position 63,847,222 of record NC_049227.1, on the reverse strand, counting down.
GATATAATCTCCATTCGATGTCTTTTTTTTTTTTTTTTTTTTGCCCAGTCTTACGCTTCATGACCTTCGAAATGTGACTGCCCCTCAATTGCTACCTATTTGATGAAGGTATCCATACATAGTACTCAGTTTCTCTAATCCCCTAATGGTGGCAGCCTGTTGTGCATAGAAACGGGAAATATCAGGCTAAACCAAATGCAGTGTCTACACAAACCAGGGCATATATAGAATCCTTGGAGAAGGCCAATATAATCAACTTGCCAGTTCCTCACCAGTTGGGAACTGGAGTGAATAGCCCCAGATTCTTTCAGCAGTTGCCTTGGTTATTGTTTAGAACACACAGGACAGCCTCTGTGGCTGGACTCCAAGAGCAACTTGGCATAGTTAGAATTCGCCATCACACCTGAGCATGATGATGGCCATTTTCTCTGTGCACCCAATCTATTGTACCTACTGAGGGGTCAAGAATATCAGCTTCCCAGTTGCCAGGGGGTATCAGTGCTTTATGAGCCAAGACATGGAAAAGTGAGGGCTTCCTTAGATAAGATCTTGTGGGTGGACTCACATGTCTTCCCACACATCTTAATCCCACAAAGACTTACTCATAATCATCCACCTTTTGGCCTCCATTTGTCCAAGGCTAATCCCTTTAGAACAGCCCAGCTGTCAGCATTAAGGGTTAATGGCCAGGACTCATGACTAATCACCAGCCAGGCCACCCTGAGCTCAACCCACTGGCTGCTGTGTGAGAGGCCCTGCCTTGAGGACTGCTGTGTACACTGCTAGGAGCTGCTCCTCTATGTGGTATATTGGGTATCTGCCCCTTTCCAGAATTGGGGCCAAAATCCTGGAAGCACTCTCCCCTTCTGTCTACCCATATCTTTTGGAGTCACAGACATATTTAACTCAAATGCTAGCCCTATATGGGATGTGCCCAGAGATTTAATCTGCTTTGCTTTCTCAAACCAGCTTGCTGCTCTCACCCCTAGTCCCACATGTGCCCTCTCTCTACTAGGGAGGTAGGATGGATGCACTATGCCAGGTAGGAGATAAAAGTCCTCCCAAATCCCCAAATCCCTACAGAGGCTTGCACCTCCTTCACACTTTTAGGGGGTGAATAGAATTGTACCTTACCAGTCATAACTTTTGGGACAACATGAGTTTCACCTTACAGCTGTGCCTGGGCTTTGTATTTTCTGTGGATTTATTGCCCATCCTTTCCCTCACAGACATTCCAGCAAAGCCTGTAAGGTATCCCATAGCAGAGGCAGATCTCTACATGTTAACATTATGTCCACTGACGTACATTTTACTGATGTGACGAAGGAGAACAGGGACACATCCCCAGCTACCATCCCATGACATATTGTGGGGCTAGGCAGGTAGCCTTGGGAAAGCACTTAAAAGATTTATTATCATCCCTCCTACATGAGGGAAAATTGATCCTAGTTATCAGAAATCTGTACTTGTCAAAACCTTTTCCATAAATCTCCTGGAAGATAAAGCACTTTTGCAGGAACACATTTGGCCAAAGCAGCAGAGTAAAACAATAACTCTGCAAATAACAAAAGATTTAAAAATGGCCATGGTTAAAGATCTAATGAGAGTTTCTTATAAACCTGGTAAAGACAAAATATAGAAACTTTGTTTTTAATTTAATTACAAACCTTTGTTTATATTTTTTTTATCAAGAGCAGACCAACAATCCAAGAAAATGTTGTCTTTTTAATAAAGAAAACCACATTTTGATCTTATACTCGTGTACTTCAAAAACTTATTTATTCCAATTTTCATCAGTCCTGACCACCCATAAAATTCCCTTCCAAAGATTACCTTTCACAAACCTTCTACAATTTTCTTTTTCATTCATATTTTGTCCTAAGTTATTCCTCTCTAAATAAGCAGTCTCATTTTAGGACAAAATTACTTTCTTTTCCCCTCAGTAAAAATGTATATTCATTCCTTATACCTTTCTCCTACATCTCCTACTTTCCTACCTACAGGGTTGTTTTCCTTATTTCAAGCAGCCTGTATTTTAAAGAGCCTTCCCCGTACCCTTACCTTTTTTTCTTTAATCCCTGTAGGCAATGTTTTGGTTATTTCCTGGGGTGTTTACGTTTTAAAGACGGACAAGACTTATAAATTCAAAGGACAGAGAAAGAAACTAAATTTTCTCCTAAGAGTTTTAAGGGTAATTGCTTTTTAAAATTTTCCTTTGTGGGATCCCTGGGTGGCTCAGGGATTTGGCGCCTGCCTTTGGCCCAGGGCACGATCCTGGAGACCTGGGATCGAATCCCACGTCGGGCTCCTGGTGCATGGGGCCTGCTTCTTCCTCTGCCTATGTCTCTGCCTCTCTCTCTCTCTCTGTGTGACTATCATAAATAAAAATTTTAAAAAAAATAAAAATTTTCCTTTGTACTGGCGTCAGAAGATGTGCAGGTTATCCTCAGTTACCACAATCTTTTTTTTTTTTTTTAATTTTCATTATTTTTCAGAGATTCCACCTTTTAGTGTCCTAATCAATCAGTCTTTGTCACAAGTTCCCTGATCTTAATCTGGGGTATTTTGTGCCTTCCCAGCTTTGTAAAATAGCACATTAAGGTATCTTTTTATCCTGTTCTCCAATCTTGCCCGCTAGCCCTGAAGCTATAAGGCTGGTGGACATTCCCTTGTCCTCTTCTAATCTTAGGTCATCTTTTAACTTGGACCTAAGCTGCCACCTCCAGCCAAGCATCAGTGACCAACCAAACCGCCTGCAGGAGAGGCCAGCTGCAGTGACTACCGGCTTCCTTTCCCTGCCACTGCGCGCAGTGAGCTGTTCCCCCAAGGGCGTTAGACGGGTGTCTCCATGATCCAGTGGCAATCCACAAGCATCTGACCTATAGGTCACTCCTCCCCACACAGGGGTCAATGACCAACTCAGGATTTCATCTGTTGAGGCCCATTTCTTCAGTCTCCTGGCTGGCTCACCAACTGTAGGTTCACAACCCTCTCAGCAGCTTTCCTGGTGTGCTCTGAAACCAGCCTCCACACACAGAGGGCAGAGGGGAGAGTAAAGAAAGAGACAGGCCACTCCAGGTTGTCAGGTGGCAGTTTTCATAAGAGCAAAGGGAACTTACATGTGAGGCTTGTCTTGGGCAGCAGACAAATGGAAACCTATAGTGGCCCTCCAAGTCTTAAAAAGCTTACCAAGAGGCCCTCCACTGGGCTCAGTCACATATACTGTGCAGGTGTTTCCAACACCACATCATCATGTCAATGCTACATACATCCTGGGAGCAGCCTCTGGAAGCAGGAAGGGCAAGCAGAATCCACATTCCAAGGACAGGGAGGGGTGAGGAGCTACCAATCACCTGGGTCCAGCCAGCAGTCACATCTTTTTTTATCATGTTCCCCTAATGAATGGCTGAAAAAAATTTTAAGATACAGGTACTCGTTCTAAGTTAAGATGGCAGTTTGAATACAAACACCTAATTTTGCTCCCTTTTATGCTTAAACTCCAATGAAAACTTAAGCCCACAAGGACAAGGTGACAACAACATAATTTTGGAAGCTGAAAAGCATGAAAGATAAGTACCCTGAACCCCAACAGTAGGGAAAGCTGAGAAACAACCCAACTTAAACCACAAGGAATCTTCCAAATGTTCCAGAACTACAAGAGGTGCCTCAGGAATTCAGAGTAAATGGGGGAACAGGAGGAAGGTGCCTGAAAATAAAGAGAATTAAGGTGAAAGCTGCTTAATGAGCCGTTAGATCTCTAGATCACTTCCCCAGCCTTACATCTCTTTTTTTTTTTTTTTAATTTACTTATTCATGAGAGAGAGGGGGGGTGGGCACACAGATACAGGCAGAGGAAGAAGCAGACTCCATTCCATGCAGGGAGCCTGACATGGGACTTGATCCCGGGTCTCCAGGATCATACCCTGGGCTGAAGGCAGTGCTAAACCTCTGAGCCACCTAGGCTGCCCCCCAGCTTATATCTTTAGGCAACTGTCCCTCTCCCAGGCTGAAGTCTGGGAGTGTCGTTCTCTGGAGTGGGCAGGAGAAAGGTAAGAAAATTGGAAGAGCAGTCCAGTGGGTAAGAAATTCAAGAAAGCAATTCAAGAAAAACTTCCAGGACTGAAGCACATGATTCTTCAGAATGAAAGGGCAAAGAATTGATCCTAAAAGCTGCTAGAGATTTTAAAAAAAAGTCACAAAGGGTCAAGAATAAGAAAGTCCTCAGATTTCTCAACAGCAATACCTGAAGTGCAAAGACAAACAATACATTTGAAATTCTAAAAGAATATGATTTCCACTGAAAATTATTAGTCAAGTAGAAAAGTCATTTAAAACTTCAAAATATTTATCTGTCATACACTCTTTCTCAAGCAACCACCAAAAAATGTGTTTCACCAAAACACGGAAGTGAATCATGAAAGAGTAAGAGGGGTACAGGAAACATGAGATGGCATTGGGAGTGGGGCCTTTGGGAGGCATCCTCATGAATAAAATTGGTGTCCTTATAGAAGGGACCCTCCTGCTGCCTTATGAGGACACAATAACAACTGTCTATGAACCAAGAAGCAGGCTCTCACCAGACACCAAATCTGCCAGGGACTTGCTCTGAGACTTCCCAGCCTCCAGAACTGTGAAAAATACACGTTTGTTTTTTCAGCACCCAGTCCTTGATTCTTGTTACAGCAGCCCGAGAGGACTAAGGCACCAGTCGATGCTGATGCAGCTGATCTCAGGACCACACTCTGAGAAGCACTGTAACAGAGCTTAGCATGGAATTTGTCCCAGTAGGTACTTTTAATTTTTTTTTAAGATTTTATTTATTTGAGAAAGAGAGAGCATGCATGAGAGAACATGACAAGGGGTGGGAGGAAGAGGCAGAGGGAGAAGGAGAAGCAGACTCCCCACTGATGAGGGAGCTAGACGTGGGACTTAATTCCAGGACCCCAAGATCATGATCTGAGGAGGAAGGCAGCCACTTAATAACAGCCACCCAGGTGCCCTCTCAGTACATACTTTTAATTGGAACATGAATACTTAGGTGGTTTTCCATTTAAAACCGGATTTGTTTTCCAAGAATTAATTATAGCTTGGTGGGATGACACCTTCGGTTTAAAACTACACTTAGTTTCAGTGTACTGAATTTCCATGTACTGAAATCATTTTTGAGGCTAGCTGGAATAAACATCGTAATGTAGGTGTCAGCCTGGAGCAGATTGGTTACAAATAGAATGTAAAAATAGCAGTGGGCTGTGTAGGCAGGGAGGTAATACCCCTTTGCTCACCTAATTCTCACAACAGACAGAGTCAACCATTGTCATCTCTAGTTTACAGACAAAGGGACACCAGAAATTAAATAACAGTTTTATACAGATAGTTAAGGCACCAAGCTAGGATTTAAACTTAGGCAGTGTAGCTCCAAAGGCCACAATCTTAAATATGCTATTCACTCTCCAGCCCATAGCTGAGGAGAGCAAGGCTCAGGCCAGTCACATGCCTGGGAGCCCCATCCCTCACCGCCCCTGAGCGAGAATCATCAATTCAGATGGAGGAACACAGCATCCCAGGGCCATTTTCAGCAACCACAGCAATATTATTTTGGTAGGCGGTGATTTAAGTTAGATAACAAGACTGAAGTCTACTTTTCAGCGACGGAGAAAACAGTCACCATTAGGGTGACACAGCCCAAGACTCCACCATAAGCGTGTGCAGCATAGGCCAGGATGGCTTCCAGAGTCTCCAGGGGCCATCCTTACCATACTTTGAACAGAACCTTTCAGAGTCCCACTTAACACCGATTGTCTGCCCCTTCTATACTCGAGAGTGTTCAGCCTTTACTGGGGTCTTCCTGTGTGACAAGGCCCCCGCCTGCCCCACTGAGGAAGCAGCCCAGCCTACTTCAGGGAAAGTAATAATTACAAAAAGCTTCTTAACCTTTGAGCTGAAAATTGTCTACTGTTACCCTAATTGGCCCTGATTTTTCTTTGGGGAGACCTCCAGAACAACTGTGATAGCTTTTCTGCAAGGTCCTCTTCAAGTTTTGAAGATGAACAACCAATATTCCCTCCTCTTCTGCTTCCCAAATCTTTCTGTTTCTGGACTAAATAAATCAAATTCCTTCAATTGTTCCTCATATAACTTGGTTTCTGTACTTTTTACCATCCCACCTGTAACCCTTTCTGATGAGCTTTAAGATGTGGTGCACAGCTAATGTGTACATTCCAGGTCAGGCATGATCTGGCCAATGCAGCATATGGCAAAATCATTACCTCCTATGAGCTGACATGCCTTAGTGCTTTCTGGGCAGTGCTCTACCTCTTGGCTCATACTAAATTCGTGACCAGCTAAAAATCCTTGCTTATGTCTGTTTGACAGAAAGTATTTCTCAACCAGGTATCTTTCATCTTTTACCCATGCAGTCAATTGTTTGTTTAATGAAAAAAGGACTACATTCATCTATTGAAATCCTATCTTACTGGAGCCAGTCCATCTTGCATGCAGAGATGCAGAGACTCGTGTACCCCAATTAGAGAAGCTTAGGAAAAAAGCTGACAACCCTTTAGCCTAACATGTTAAAATGGCTTCTGTCTGCAAGCATGAACAGCACTGAAAAGGTGTCCAACTACCTGCTGCCAAATAGCAGGGACCACCAGGGACAGACGTGTTCCTGGATCTGCTGCTGCTGTGGGAGCTGTAGTTAGGGCCACTTTGCCACTCTTTGCTTTTCACGTCTCTGGTTTTTTAATCCAAAGGCAGCCAGAATAAACTTCGAGAAAACACTAGGATGCAAAATCTTTTTGTAGAATTTACAGAAATGCCTCTGACAGTCTGAAAATGTTTCTTTGATGGTTTATGTGTACCTCAGGGGGCTGTTTTTAAAGCTTTGAGAATGCAGCATCTTATTTTGAATGAAGACCAATTCCTCAGAAATAATTGGGCTTTTATCTGATATAAGATCAAATGTGTAGAAAACAATTTATAACTTATAGTTTGCCTTTACTAAGCAATCAGAATATTTTGCAGTGTTATACCATACCGTTTTTGTTTCAAAACCAATTTTAAGTAGTTGAAAATTTTGATTAAAATAATAAGTTATTTAATCCCCACTCTTAGCTTTTTTTTTTTTTTTTTTTTTTTTTTAATAGTCCTTTCCAGGACCTCCTGGGTGGCTCAGCTGGTTAAGCATCTGCCCAGACTCCAGGGTCCTGGGATCAAGCCCCACGTCATAGTCCTGCTCAGCAGGGAGCCTGCTTTTCTCTCTGCCGCCCCCCCCAATCAGTGCTTTCTCTCTCTCTTTCGCTTTCTCTCTCAAATAAATATTTTTTTAAAATAAAATAAAGAATTCCTTTCCAGTGCAAGAAAAAAGTACCAGGAGTTGTTCTAGCATGAACGAGAAACCGCCATGGCCATAATTGTACATTCTTTAAATCCCATCTCTATTGCCTGGGTGATCCTAGTTAGAGCTTGCTTTCTTCATCAATGGAAGACATGTTCCTTCAAAATTGGAATTCACTGAGGAATAAGACCTATCTTATAACTGTGAGACGACTTGAATTTTAGTTGGTAGCTCTCCAATGGGATCTTTGAACAAAGGGAAATAAGCTATGTATGATACTTCTTGATGAAATAGGATGCTGTATTGCTACAATATTAAGTGGAGAAACAGAACCAATTATAATTCTTTTAAAGTATCCACTCTATATTATGCTGAGTGAAATAAGTCAATCGGAGAAGGACAAACATTATATGGTCTCATTCATTTGGGGAATAGAGATAATAGTGAAAGGGAATAGAGGGGAAGGGAGAAGAAATGGGTAGGAAATATCAGAAAGGGAGACAGAACATGGAAGACTCCTAACTGGGAAACGAACTAGGGGTGGTGGAAGGGGAGGTGGGCTGGGGTGGGGGTGACTGGGTGGCGGGCACTGAGAGGGGCATTTGACAGGATGAGCACTGGGTGTTATTCTGTATGTTGGCAAATTGAACACCAATAAAAAAATAAATTTATTAAAAAAAATAAAGTATCCACTCTATAGTCAAAACTGAAGCCTCACTAAATGCCATCAAACCAAAACTAAAATAGGAAGTAATGGGAAACCATTAAAATGATCATGTTAAGACTTCTGACAATGGGCAAAATCATTATGGAAAGCAAAGTAATAGGAATGAAATCATAAGCAGAATGATTAGCCTCACTAGCTCAGATTTATTAGATAAAGTCTAGTTGGTTATCCTCACAAGGTAAGAACCTTACTACATGGTGATTATTCACAGAATCAAAAGGATAGGGAATAGGACTCATTTTATTTTATTTTTTAAAGATTTTATTTATCTATTCATGAGAAACACAGAGCGAGGCAGAGACACAGGCAGAGGGAGAAGCGGACTCCATGCAGGGAGCCCGATGTGGGAGTTGATCTTGGAACTCCAGGATCACACCCTGGGCCAAAGGCAGACGTTCAACTGCTGAGTCACCCAGGTGCCCCAGTACCCATTTAAATAACAAATTAATAATGGCAAAATAACCCAAAGCCTCTTTGGTACGGAGTTTTAAATTTACACTTTAAATTACTAATAATATTTGTGATCACTGTTATATCTTTAACAGCAACAGTATCAGTATTTTCAGCTGCCAGGCTGCTGTTTACAATGCACTTAAATATATATATTATCTCATTAAAACGCATCCAGTGGATAGTCACAGATTCAGATATAGTATCTCTCTTGCATACAGCAAATAGATATCTGAAGCTTGATCCTTGAATCGGAGCACGATTCCTACCAACTTTGGTCCCCTGCGGTTGGGAGGAGGCCAAGGAATTCCCTTCCCCTCTCTCCCTGCCCTGGTGAGGCTGCTCCGCTGCCATCCCCACTTTTGGTACTACTGCTCATTTTGCCCAAGACTGTCTCTGTTGGGTTTTGTTTTCTTCCAAGAGTGTGACTTCCACGCTGCTGCTCTGGCCCTTTCCGCAGGAGAACCGCTGCCCTGCTGCTTCCACGTGCCACTTGCACCTTGTGCACAGACCTATGTCCTGGTTTTCCGTTTGTACTGTCCAGAAAAAGTCAGCATTTTTTTAATAGAAACTTGAATGGGGTTACCTCCAGCTTCAGACTGAATTCCAGAATTTCACTGTGATGTTTTTTGTTTGGAGACCAAGCTTATGTTGGTCAAACTTCTTTGGTGTTTTCAGTTCTATAAGTAAAATTGATATTTATGATGTTGATTCATGAAAAGGGGTCACAGAGCAGACTGAGCAAGAGTTCAAGCTCCGCAATCATACAGAGCTGGGTTCAAATCTCAGTTCTGCCCAATTCTAATCATTTGACCACGAGAATATTATTTAATTCTTTGAATTTTTATGTTGTATGAAACAGGTAACAATAGTCTCATTCTCACAGGATGCTATGAGAATAATGAAAAAAGGAAATGCTTATAAAAACCTTTGTGTCTGACACATATTAATTTTCATTACTATTCTTAATGGAGTATCAATTACCATATCCTATACACAGCTAAGTGTGTATTTTGTACATGTATTATGTAAGTTTTGGGTTCATAATGAAATGAATAAGTGAATATTATTAGATGGTACCTCTAATATCTTATTCAATGAAATTGTAAGATATAAAATTTGCACAGCCCTTTATTTAAGAACCAAATATTTTCCTTATTAGTTTATAAAGTTCTGGAAGGTTTAATAGACCTCAAAGTTAATAGAAAGATTTCTGGCTTTAGCAAAAATTTCCTCTGACATACCTTAAAATGAAGCCAATGCAATCTTCTCTCCAGGGAGGAAAATCAAAAGTAAGTAAGTGTTTGTAAATATTTTAAAAGGAATAAAGTAAAATCTGTCAATATTCATTTATTCATTCATTCGTACATACTATTTAATGAATATGTGTTGAGTACTACAATGTCCAAAGCTTATTCTGTATTAATCCCTTTAAATTTATTGCTGGCTGCAGAAAGGCTGCACTGGGTGGAGACCTGGATGAGGCAATGGGATTGTGGGCCAGAAAGCAGCCCATTCTAGGACTCAGCATCTACCATCAAGAGGGTTGTAGCTATTCTTTCTCAGCCTTCTCGCAGGATGCCTTCATCTCCCTGACCTCTCTGCTGGAGTGTCCCAGCATTCCATCTTTGACCCCTCTTCTTCTTAATCCATATTCACTTTTTGAATAATTTCATTCAGTCCCATGACTTTAAAATTGAGCTCTGGATTTCTATCCCCCACCTGCTTCTGCTCCAATGTTCCCCATCTCAATAATCCCCTAGCCAATCACCAGACCGCTCAGGCAAAGCTTTTTTTCTCTCTCACATACCATGTCTAATCCTTTATCTTCAAACTCTCCCAAAACATTTCTCACCTCCTCCATCACCACCTTGGTCCAAATAACCATCAGCTCTTCCCATGCCTGCTGTAATAGCCACCCCCCTTAAATCCTTTTGTTCTTATCCCCTCAAAAGCAGTCAGAATTAGCTTTCAAAATTGTAAATCATTTTTACTGTATTACCCAACACATTCCAAATTAAATCCAAAGTCCTCACCATGACCTCTGATGCTCTACAGTGCTAGCTTCCATCTGTCACTGACCTTCAGTTTTTCTTGCTGAGTGGCTTCTTCCCATTCTTTGCACCCCCACCTTGTTCTCCCCTCAGGGCTTTTGCAGGTGCTACTCCCTCTGCTTTGAATGCTCTTTCCCCCAAAATGCTCTTTCCCCCAAGCTTCTCAAGCCTCTTCCTGTCATTTGTTTCAAGTCTCTGCTCAGCTATTGCCTCTCCATAGATCTCCAGATCAGCCTCTCTGAAAGGCTCTTACTCACTTGAAATCACCCTACTTTGCCTTATTTTTCTTCAAAGTATTCTTCAACTCCAATATTTATTTAGTGGCTTAACTATCAGAAGAGATTTAATTTTTCTTATTCATCTCTAAATTCCTATTACTCAGAATAGTATCTGATGCATAAAAGACATTCAATAAATGTTTGTGAAATGGATAAGTGAATGTCTCTATCTCCTTCCTACCCAGAGAGAATAGTACTGTGGGAAGATTGAAGTTCCAAGTCCTTGACCTTTTTTTTTTTTTTTTTAAGATTTTATTCATTTATTCATGAGAGACACAGAGAGAAAGAGAGAGAGGGAGAAGCAGATTCCATGCAAGAAGCGCGACGTGCGACTCGATCCTGGGACTCCAGGATCACTGCCTGGGCCAAACGTAGGTGCCAAACCTCTTAGTCACTCAGGGATCCCCAAGTCCTTGACTTTTGATAACACATACTGAGAACTTATGACCTAGGTTTAATACTAACAGGTTTAAAATATATATATTCATTATCTTGTTTAATCCTTAAACCCTACAGAGTAGGTATTCTTATTATCATTATTATTACTGCCTCCTATTTTACAGATGAGGGACCAACTCAGCAAGGTTCAATAACTTGGCCAACACAGCTATTAAGAGAAAAGTGTTGGGAAAGATAGTTGTGAGCAGTTTGTTGACCTTTGCACAACTGCTGAAGAGTATCTTGGGCCTGGAACATTACCTTACATGGAAATAGCCATCACAGTCGTTCCTGGACTTACCTCCTTCTTTGGGACTATCTTTCCTTGTTCTGGGTTTGGTGACTCAGGGGCTCATGCTCTCTCCATTTTTCAAGATCCTTATCTTATGTATATGTATACAGGCAGGAGGATAGAGGTGAGCTATCTCTAAAATAGCTATCTCTAAAATAGCTCTAGTAAAATCTTTCAAGCTGTTCAGCCAAGGCTCCAGATAATTCCAATCTCACATTGCTAAGATTTTTCCATTCTTAAATATGTTTACTGGTACAAAGTGAGTCAGAGGACACATGGGCAATTGACTTAGATATCTAGTACTATGTGAGTGAACAAACTTTTTCCCCCCGAACACATGAGTGTACAGTATATTGTGTATGTTTATGCTATCTCTAGGAATTTGGAAGTATTGGACATAAGGAAGAAAACTCCTGTTGTTTCTGACAGCATTCAAAATTATAACCTGGAGGATCCTTTTAGATAAGTAGAATTAATCAGAGAAAAGAAGCTTGATGGTACCGTATTCATTGATGATACTGCTATTTTTTTAAAGTCGCACTGAACCTTTCAAGATGCTTATAACGCTGTCATCTCCAAATAGATTCATTGCAGCAATGTGTGTCTGTTGTAATGATGCCCAAGGAATGTTCTGATTCTGGTGAAGAGGTTCTTTATATTTTTGCCCTTGGAAAGTAGTTGACATGGATATTTTGTTTCAGGATATTCCATTTTTCTTCCTGAAATATGCATCATTATATAAGGTTAGTTTAAAACTCATCCAATTGGGATGCCTGGGTGGCTGAGTGGTTGAGTGTCTGCCTTCAACTCAGGGCATGATCCCAGGGTCTGCGATTGTCTCACATCAGGCTCCTTGCAGGGAGCCTGCTTCTCCCTCTGCCTATGTCTCTGCTTTTCTGTCTCTCATGAATAAGTAAAATCTTAAAAAAAAAAAAAAAAAACCTCATCCAATTGTCTGTAATAGTGAGCAATGAACACAAGAATGACAATGATGATTCCCAATATGGTATGGTACAAATGAAACTGCAGAAGATTCCAGGACTTGATAAAATGTTTAAGATATTACCTCATCTGGAGTAGTCATCCTTATTTCAGACAAACTAGATTTTAAACTAGATTTTAAAGAACTATAATAAGTGATGAAGAAGGGCACCATATCATAATAAAGGAGTCTATCCAACAAGATGATCTAATAATTGTAAATATTTATGTCCCCAACTTGGGAGCAGCCAAATATAAAAATCAATTGATAACAAACTAAAGAAATTTTTAAATAAAAATACAATAATAGTAGGGGACTTTAACATCCCACTCACAGCAATGGACAGATATTCTAAGCAGAAGATCAACAAGGAAACAATGGCTTTGATTTATACACTGGACCAGATGCACTTCACAATATATTCAGAGCATTTCATCTTAAAGCAAGAGAATAAATATATTCCTTTTGAGTATACATGGAACATTCTCCAGAAGAAATCACATACTGGGTTACAAATCAGCCCTCAACCAGTACAAAAAGATTGAGGTCATATACCATGCATATTTTCAGACCACAACACTATGAAACTGGAGGTCAACCACAAGGAAAAATTTAGAAAGAGCATAAATATATGTAGGTTAAAGAATCCTACCAAAGAATGAATGGGTTAACCAGGAAATTAATGAAGAAATTAAAAAACTACATGGAAGTGAGAACAAATAATCAAGTCAAGAAATGGGCAGAAGACTTGAACAGAGATTTCTCCAAAGAGGACATATAAATGGCCAACAAATACATGAAAAAAAGCTCACATTACTTGGAATCAAGGAAATACAAATCAAAACTACAATGAGATTCCACCTCACTCCAGTCAGAATGGCTAAAATTAACAAGTCAGGAAACAACAAATGTTGACAAGGATGAGGAGAAAGAGGAACCCTCTTACACTGCTGGTGGGAAGCTGGTGCAGCCACTCTGGAAAACAGTATGGTGGTTCCTCAAGAAGTTAAAAATAGAGCTACCCTATGACCCAGCAATTGCACTACTAGGTATTTACCCCAAAGATACAAACATAGTGATCTGAAGGGGGCACTTGCACCCCAATATTTATAGCAGCAGTGTCTATAATAGCCAAACTATGGAAAGAGCCCAGATGTCTAATGGCAGATGAATGGATAAAGAAGATGTGTGTATATATATATATATTCATACATACCACACACACACACACACACATACATGAATACTACTCAGCTATCAAAAAAAGAAATCTTGCCATTTGCAATGACATGGATGGAACTAGAGGGTATCATGCTAAGCAAAATATGTCAATCAGAGAAAGATAATTATATGATTTCACTCATCTGTGGAATTTAAGAAATAAAATAGAGGAGCATAAAGGAAGGGAAGCAATAATAAAACAAGACATAATCAGAGAGGGAGATAAACCATAAGAGACTCTCAATCATAAGAAACAAACTGAAGGTTGCTAGAGGAGAAAGGGGTGGGGGATGGGGTAACAGAGTGATGGGCATTAAGCAGGGCAAGTGATGTAATGAGCACTGGGTATTATACACAACTGATGAATCACTGACCTCTACCTTTGAAACTAATAATACATCTACGTTAATTAATTGAATTCAAATTTTTAAAAATACGTGGAAGCAAAATAAAATGGAAACATTACAGCACAAAACGTTTGAGATGCAGCAAAGGTGGTCCTAAGAGGGAAGTATACAGGCCTACCTCCAAAAAACAAGAAAAATCTCAAGTACACAACCTAAACTTAGACCTAAAGGAGCTGGAAAAAGAGAAGCCTAAAAAGCCTAAAACCAGCAGAAGAAAGAAAATAATACAGATCAGAGCAGAAATAAATGATATAGAAATTAAAATTAAAAGTTTAAAATAAAAAAAAAACAGTAGAACAGATCAACAAAACTGGGAATGCAGGTTCTTTGAAAGAATTAACAAAATTGATAAACCCCTAGCCTGACTTATCAAAAAGAAAAGGACCCAAATAAATAAGATCATGAATGAAAGAGGAGAAATCACAACCACCACAGAAATACAAACAATTATGAGAAAATATTATGAGCAATTATGAGCCAACAGTTTGGGCAATCTGGAAGACATGGATAAATTCCTAGAAACATATAAACTACCAAAACTGAAACAGGAAGAAATAGAAGATTTGAACAGACCCATAGCCAGCAAAGAAGTTGAATAAATCTCCCAACAAGTAAGAGTCCAGAGCCAGATGGCTTCCTAGGGGAATTCTACAAAACATTTAAAGAAGAATTAATACCTATTCTTCTGAAACCATTCCAAAAAAACAGAAATGTAAGGAAAACTTCCAACTCCATTGTATGAGGCCAGCATTACCTTGATTCCAAAACCAAAGATGCCACTATAAAGGAAAATTATAGATCAATATCCCTGATGAACATGGATGCAAAAGTTCTCAACAGGATACTAGCTAATAGAATCCCACAGTACATTAAAGGATTATTCACCATGATCAAGTGGAATTGATTCCTGGCCTGTAGGGGTGGTTCAACATCTAGAAATCAATCAATATGATACACCACATTAGTAAGAGAAAGCATAAGAACCATATGATCCTCTCAATAGATGCAGAAAAAAGTGACGAAATACAGCACCTTTTCTTGATAAAAACCCTCAAAGAAGTAGGGATAGAAGGAATATACCTTAACATCATAAAGGCAATCTATAAAAGACTCACAGCTAGTATCATCGTCAATGGGGAAACACTAATAGTTTTTCCCCTACGGCCAGGAACACAACGGGGATGTCCATTCTCACTTCTCTTGTTCAACACAGTACTGGAAGTCCCAGCCTCAGCAATCAGACAAAAAAAAAAGAAATAAAAGACATCCAAATTGGCAAAAAAGAATTCAAACTTTTGCTTTTTGCAAATGACATGATACTCTCTGTAGAAAATCCAAAAGATCCCCACCAAAAAATTGCTGGAACTGATACATGAATTCAGCAAAGTCACAGGACATAAAATGGATGTACAGAAATCTGTTGCATTTCTATATACCAATATTGAAACAGCAGAAATAAAAAATTGATCCCATTTATAATTGCACCAAAACCCATAAGATATCTAACCAAAGAGATAAAAGATCTATATACTCTGTCTGATAACTATAGAACACTAATGAAAGAAATTGAAGAAGTCACAAATATATGAAAAAACAGTATATGCTCATGGATTGGAAGAACAAATATTGTTAAAATGTCTAGGATACCCAAAGCAATCTATATATTCAATGCAATATAGCATTTTTCACAGAGCTAGAACAATTCTAAAATTTATACAGAACTAGAAAGATCTTGAATAGCCAAAGTAACATTGAAAAAGAAAATCAAAGCTAGAGCATCACAATTCCACACCTCAAGCTCTATTACAAAGCTACAATTGTCAAGACAGCATAGTATTGGCACAAAAACAAACATAGATCAATGAAACAGAATAGAGAACTCAGAAGTAGAACCACAACTCTATGGTCAACTAGTCTTTGACAAAGCAGGAAAGAATATTCAATGGAAAAGAGAGTTTCTTTAATAAATGATGTTGGGAAAATTGGACAGCAAAATGCAGAAGAATGAAACTGGACCACTTTCTTACACCATACATAAAAATCAACTCAAAATGGATGAAAGATCTAAATGTGAGACAGAAAACGATCAAAATTCTAGAGGAGAACACATGCAGCAACCTCTTCGATGTCAGCTATAGCAACTTTTTGCTAGATATGTCTCTGGAAGCAAGGGAAATTAACAAACAAAAAAGGTGGACTATTGGGATTTCATCAAGGTAAAAAGCATCTGCACAGCAAATGAAACAACCAACAAAACTAAAAGGCAACCTATGGAATGGGAGAAGATATTTGCAAATGACATATGGGATAAAGGGCTAGTAGCCAAAAATCTATAGGAACTTATCAAACTCAACACCCAAAAAATAAATAATCCAGTTAAGAAATGGGCAGGAGGCATGAACAGACATTTCTCCAAAGAAGACGTACAAAGGCAAAAAGACACGTGAAAAAAATGTTCATCACCCATCGTCAGAGAAATACAAATCTAGACCACAATGAAATACCACCTCATACCTGTCACAATGACTAAAATTAACACTACAGGAAACAACAGATGTTGGTGAGGATGTGGAGAAAGGGGAACCATTTCACACTGTTGGTAGGAATGCAAACTGGTGTAGCCACTCTGGAAAACAGTGTGGGGTTCCTCAAAAAGTTAAAAATATAGCTACCCTATGATTCAGCAGTTGCATTACTAGGTATTTATTCAAAGGATACAAAAATACTGATGTGAGGGGGAACATGCATTCCAATGTTTATAGCAGCAATGTCCACAATAGCCAAATTATGGAAAGAGCCCAGATGCCCACTGACTGATGAATGGATAAAGAAGATGTGGTATATATATATATATATACACACACACACACACAATGGAACATCACTCAGCCATCAAAAAGAATGAAATCTTGCCATTTGCAATGATGTGGATGGAGCTAAACTGTATTACACTAAGCAAAATAAGTCAGAGAAAGAAAGACAAATACCATATGATTTCACTCATGTAGAATTTAAGAAACAAAATAGATCAACATAGGGAAAGAGAAGGAAAAAGAAAATAAGATGAAAACAGAGATGGAGGTAAACCATAAGAGACTCTTAACCATAGGAAACAAACTGAGAAAAAAAAAAAAAAAAGGAAACAAACTGAGGGTTGCTAGAGGGGGAGGGGGTAGGGTAACTGGGTGATGGACATTAAGGAGGGTCGGTGATGTAATGAGCACTGGGTGTTCACTGATGAATCACTAAATTCTACCCCTGAAACTAATACTACAGTATATCTTAACTAACTTGAATTTAAATAAAATTTTGGATAAATACATCCATACATAAAGGATATTACCTCATAATAAAAGCAAGTTCCCTTAAAATAGCACTTCAATTTGTAGTCGTCACTCTGGGTGGCTAGGTAAAGCTATTTACGTTATCCTGGTCAATTATGTAATTGCTACCGTTATGTATTCTGGGAAAATTAACTCATCACTCTTTGCTTCCACCCCTACCGACTTCAAAAAATTGTCATGAAGATAAATAGACAAAATGCATGAAGATGGGAGCTTTAAACTGGCGTCCTTTGGAAGTACATGAGTGAACTGCATGTAAGATTAGTGTATGTATGTGCACAGAGCATTTCTCTGGCTAGAATCTTTTTTATCAAATTCTTTTAAAGGAATCTATAACCCCAAAGTGGTTAAGAAGCACTTATAGTCAATCAAAAAGAAAAAAGATTTCATTAGAGCTATTTTAGAGACAACCTCCCCCAACCTCCTTCCCCTGCCAAAGACAAACACATACACAAGGATCTTGAAAAAAAAATAGCCCCTGAAATTACAAGTGTTCTTGTAACACCAAGAAAGTCACTACCCTGCACAATAACGAAATTGTTGATGGCAGCACCAGAAGCCCTCAGACTGAATCACGCTCAACTTTGGCTACTCCAAAGAATACCCAGATAATATCATCTTTTTAGCTATTACTGTATCTTCGCCTCCACCTGCTCCTCATAATCATTTCTTGACACTCACACCGACCCTCTTGATTTCTAACTGAAGGTGGTAGGAAACAACAGATTCAATGACTGAGCAGGTTGTTATTTCTCAAGTATACATGAGGCTCTTCCAGTTTCCAGGCACTGTGTTAGCCATGGATGCAACGGTACACCAGGTCAGGTCCTTCCGTCATGAAGCCTGGGCTAACAAGGGCCAGAAAGGAAGCCAGTACGTTGCAGTCTGGGGGTACCACGGGAGAAGTACAGCAGGCTGGGCACACACAAGACAAACACCTAATTCGGTCTTGATGGTCCATGAAGGAAAAGAATACTAATAAACATCTCTTAAGCAGCACTCACGGTGTACCAGACACCCTTCCAAGTGTTTTATAACACCGTTTAACTTACTTGAGGATTCCAATAATCCGAGCTGAAGAGCTAGTTTGCAAAGTTATAAGACAGGTCCCTAGAACATTCCAGGCAGGAAGAAGAGCAGATATAAAGCCCCAGAGGTAGGGGAGTGTGGAAGAGAAAGAGACACGAAGGTACACCTGAGGCAGCTCACGCCAGCCCACCAGATCCAACTGTTAAGTACTCAGAAATTTTGCAAGCCAGTCATGTTGGTAGCTCAACACCGGCCACAGCAGCAGTATTTTATAAAGCAGCAGTATTTTGTGGCAAATATCACAAATCAACCAGAATTGATTTTTTGTTGGTTTGGTTTGGTTTTGGTTTTTGCGAGGCAGTTTATCAGCACACCACTACCCCGAGGTGCGGGAAATGATGACTCAACTGTGAGGGTCATTAATCACTCTGATGCAAAAAGTAGAACAGCCTTCTCTAAAATTCGACTCTTACCTCTTGGAGAGCAACCAGATGAGGTTTGTGAAAGACACGTGAAAACATCTCATACCTTGAGTCCATTTTTTTTTTTAATTTTTATGATAGTCACAGAGAGAGAGAGAGAGAGAGGCAGAGACACAGGCAGAGGGAGAAGCAGGCTCCATGCACCGGGAGCCCGACGTGGGATTCGATCCTGGGTCTCCAGGACCGCACCCTGGGCCAAAGGCAGGCGCTAAACCGCTGCGCCACCCAGGGATCCCCCCTTGAGTCCATTTTATGTTGAGTTGGGGACATGCCCAACCTGAAATTCTTTGTATGCATGTCTATCTTGGCATTGATCCCATAGACGAAGTTACTCTTTTTTTTTTTTTTTTTTTTTTTTTTTTTTATGCAGCTCATAGCCATTTTGTTGACAGATACTGTTAACAGTGGTGTGCCAGCGTAAACTTAAAGGGAGAAAAAAGATGGTATGTTAGAATATCATATAAAAATAATTTAACATTTTCCTGGCATTTTGACCTAATTTAAACTGAACTAGATCTTACATTGTATCTGAAATATATATATCATCCTCCATCTCAGTAGTTAAGCTAAGGAGGTAGATTTAGGCTCATTTTACAAATGATTTCATTTAATTATTCATCCATTCAACAAACACTCATTAAGTGCTTACTATGAGTTAGGTGTTCAGTAAACAATAGGTGTTGGTTTGGGTGAACAACAGCAAAAAAAAAAAAAAAAGGCCTAACTTCAGGTTGGCTTCAGTTTTCCTGCAGTGAAAGTCACAGAAATGGAAACTCAGTCTGAATTTTGAGGTTTGGAAATGAAGTTCAGAGAAAGCAGCACCTCTTCAACCTAAAGAACATGTGTTAAGTGCCTGTAAGAAGCAGGGTCCCAGGTTAGAACTGTCAGAACCCTCATCCTTTGCCTCCTGGACTATCATTATTGCTTAATACACTGTTACCTTCTGATAAAAGAGTGGAAGCCTAACATACAAAATCAATTTAAAAAAAAAAAAGCAGGACTTTTAGAAGTGGGAGTGCTTGAATTTTTTCAAAATTCAACCAAGGCTCCTGGGAAGAACATCTCAGACTGTAGAGGACACAGTTTGAAAACCACTGAGCAGCTCAGTATGCTGTTGATTCAGGAGAGTAGGCATTGGGTTCCATGGCCCCTGGGGTGCTGATCTGGGGAAGGTGCTAGGGAGATCTAGTCCTGGGACGCACCCGAGTGTAGACTGGGAGGCCATTCATGTCTTCAGAACCTTCCCTTGGCAAGGGCTGACATCCTTGGTCTTGCTTATAATCAGTCACCCAGTTGTGCTTGTGGTCTTCCTGGCTGGCCTACTAGAAATGCCTACTACAAACAGTCTGTGAAAAACAACCTGATTATCTGATCATCTTCACCTGGTGGCTGGGAAGAATGTCACCTGATCATCTCCACCTGTCATCTGACCACTTCTGCCTTGAAGCTGAGAGGAGTGACACCTGACCATCTCCATCTTTCATCGGATCATCTTCGGCTGGCAACTGAGAGGAATGTCAGCCAGCCCAGGGAAATGGCGTTCACACCCACCTCTGTAGTTCATAGGTTGTTTTCTTGATGGTCTCGTGCAGCATGGAGAATCCTCAGCACATGATAATGTTTGATGTATTTTCAGTGGCATAAATTTGTCCAACTTTCCCACTGTTATGCTCCAATTTAACAGGGACCGAGTGATGGAATGCCATTATTGCATCACCTTTGCTGATGGTATGAAGGGGCCTTTGGGCCAGTGGCCGTTGTATTCATCAGTTTGGAAACCAGATTAAGTCTGAAAACAAGATTGTGGGAAATGTCTAAGACATTTTTCAGAGCAAAACAAATGAAAGAAAATATAAAGAACATCCCTAGTATTTATCAAATGTTTTCGTTCATTCCAGCAGTCTATTTATTCCTTCTATCCTATAAATTTTTGGCAAGTATCCACCTGGTACTAGGCCTTATAATGTGCTAAACTTTGGGATAACTTTCAAAGAGTTGGTAATATTTCCATGATGTCATACCTGAAGACATTCCAGGACATTTTTGGCTTTCATTTATTATTGTTTCTCCCCGATTCCCTTCCACACCCTTTCTGAAAAACTGCAAGTCTTCAAGAAAACTATTAGGCCCCGGCAGCAGCTTAAACGCCCTTGGGACAATCCCCAGTGGTCCCAATGGTCATGAATGTAATTTTGAGCCAACCTTCTATACTGGACTAGAAGCAGGCAGATCTAGCGGGTAAGTAGAGCAGGATTTTATCATTTGCAGGCAGAAATCTGTCTAGGTTCTTCCCAGATGAGAAAAAGAGAACTGAGAAAGCCAATTTCAAATTGAGTTGGCAGGAGCCAGACAATATTCTGGCCATTTTTCATCGACTTCTAAATTCTTTGCACGTGAGAGAACTAGACCAGAAAGATCAACACTTGGATTTCACTGGATTGCCTCCAGTATAAAATAACACGACCAATTTTTCTCTTCTAATCTGGAGAGGGTCACCAGAGTTGGAGGGGAGGAAAACACCTCCAACTGTCCTCTCCTACCCCTCCTCCAGCTCCATCCCACTAGGTTTCTGGGGCTCCCTCCCAGAATGCAGCATAGGCTCCTCTCTACCTGCATGGTTAGGGGTGAGTCTCCTCCTGGTGGGAGCTCTCTGAGGGATCCAGGGAGGAGGGTCTTAGGAGTTAAGATCACAGGTATTCTGCTTTGTGTCCTCTCACCAAATAAAGTAAATGAAGCAGAATTGTGTGTAAAAGGAGAAATTTCTGGGAGCACCTGGGTGGCTCAGTTGGTTAAGCATCAGACTCTTGATTTGGGCTCAGTCATGATCTCCATGCTGAACATGGAGCCTGCTGAAGATTCTCTCTCTCCCTGTGCACACTTGCTCTTGCTCTCTCTCTCTCTCTCTCTCTCTCTCCAAAGGTAATGGTGGAAGAATTGCTGGTGTTCTCCTTGACTAGAAAAATAGAAACATTATTTTTGCTTCTGGGGAACAACATGAACAGCTGAGAAACTCTGAGCTGGTGTGTGGATTTTTGCAGCACCACAGCAGGAAGAAAGTGGAGGAGAAATATTTGAAAGGGGAAAACTTACTAAGAAATGGGCCTCTCTGATTTCCGTAACTGCCTAGCTCTTCTGATTCATTGACATTATGAGGCAAATGGCACTTTACCTGAGTCAGAAATTTATTTTGGAGACATTTCAGAATATCTGAATGGTCCAGAAGAAGGGGAAAAGCTCAAAACAGAAATGTGAGGTCTCTGACTATAAGCAACATTTAGAAAATAGCCTCTTCCAGTAAGAAGCCAATCCCTGTTATATAGTCAAGAGCTTGAACTGGATTCGATGAAGATTTCTGTGTTTTATCTACAACACTTGAGTGAAGACCTTTCAGAGCAGTCTTTGCTTCTGCTCCCAGACTCCCACAGGACCCATTTTTACTTCAAGTCTTTAAAAAATTCAAAATGTAGAAACAAATGATGGCCAATTCATGGACACTTCATTACAGTAGTTAGTGCAAAGGTGATATATAATAAATCCCGTTTCTAAGGAACTGAGCTCTACACAGACCAGGAGAGTAGCAGACGTAATGTCTCCATGGAATTATACTTTACATAAGTCTCAATTTTGTTCTAATTTCATCAGTTCAGACAAATTGGATCATGTTGGCTAACTCAGGGACAAGAAAATGTTCCCATCACATTCAGATTTCCTGTTTGCAGTTGAAAGGTTAATAAAGGCCTAGAGGCTTAAAAATTCAATTCTGTTGAGGCATTTTCTACATTTATTAACTATTTTTACCAGAGCTTTTTATGTGGGTTCTCTTAGGACATGCTGGTGGGAGTAGTGGTGAAGCTATTAAACCAAACAACACCAAAAAACAGGTTACCATTTCGTTGTTTAGGCAGGTGCAGATGTGACTGGGTGGGGTGGCGTGGGGTGGGGGCAAGACCTCAGGGTGAAGAAATGATGACCATTTACGGAGCAGTTTTTGGTTAAAAAGGAAGTTGTCAATATTCAATACATGAAATCTAAAAAAGGACAAATAAAGAAAAAAGCAGAAACAGATCCATAGTACACAGAACAAACTGAAAGGGAGAGGGTAGGGAGGTGGGTGTGATGGGTGAAGGGGAGCAGGGGGTTCGGGGTAGACCCTTCCAGTTTCAGAATGAAGCAGTCTCGGGGATGAGAGGCACGGGGCAGGGAAGAGAAGACAGTGGATGGTATCGTAGTGGCGTCCTATGGGGACAGGGGAGCTGCCGTGTGCGGCGAGCATGGCACGTTGTATACACTTGTGCCATCACTATGTTGTACACCTGAAACTCACATAACCTTGTGTGTCAACTACACTCAAATACAAAATAAATACATTTTTCAAAATTATCAATAATAACAGCTGAAAGAGGCAGCTAGATAGTGGGATTCTGGGAGCTTCTGGGAGCTTGGATGTGTTTGAAGGTTTGCTTTATGCCCAACAGGAAGGGGTGGGGAGAGAGGCTGAAGGTGTCAGGAAGCGGGCGCCAGAGGAGACAGTGAGAGGCGCTGGAGGGCAGGAAGCTTTGGGCCTGGAGAAGAGGGATCACCTCTTCCTTTGTGAGCAGGAGAAAGGAGCAGGAAGGGGAGGGAGGCCGAGGCTGGGCTCCGTGCTCAGCATGGTCCAGACCACCCACAACACCTGGATGCAAGTCCTCACATGCCTTCCCTTCTGAATCGTGTGCCCTTAGCACCTACTTGTGCCACACAGATCTCACTGTGGGTCTCCTGAAAACGCTTCCATTGCTCTGGGACTGTCGTCATAGAACCTAAACCCTGAGCTGGCGTGTGAAGCCCACCCTACTTGTCACCATTCCTGCTCCCCTCTCCCGCTCCCCGTGCTCACTGTGTGGTCCCTGGCCGGCAACAGGAGGACCCCCCTGGGACTTGTTAAAAATGCAAAAGCTCAGGGGGGCACCTGGTGGCTCAGCTGGTTAAGCACCTGCCTCTGGTTTCAGCTCAGGTTGTGATCTCAGGGAGGTGAGATGGAGCCCCCTGTAGGGCTCTGCACTGGGGGGGAGGGGGGAGTCGGCTTGAGATTCTCTCCCCACCCCCACTCATGCTCTCTCTCTGTCTCTCTAAAATAACTAAATAAATCTCTAAAAAAATATGCAGCTGCTTAGGCCCTACCCTGAATTTAATGAATCTGAAAGGCTGGTGAAGATGCCCAGCAATGTGCGTTTCACCAAGGCTTCCAGGGGGTTCTGATGCATGCTCAAGTGTGAGAACCAGCGGCCTAGTCTGACTGAACCACTGGCAGCTCCCAGACCACACAGCGCTGGCCGCCTGCACGCCTTTCCACCTGCCCCTCGCCCAGGGCCCCCCGACTCCTGTTTCAGACCACCTCCTCTGTGAACCACTTCCCGACCAGCTGTCTCCCCCCACCCAGGGGGACCGCCCCCTCCCCGTGCTTCCACAAAACCGTGAGCACGTCCATCACTCAGCTTTGCTGCAGCTCGTGGTTTATGCATCTGCCTCCCCCAAAGCCATCAAGCTCCCTGGGGTGGCGAGTGTGTTTGTCCTGGCACAGTCCTGGGGCTCAGGAGATATTTGCTGAGTTGAACTGTTACTGAAGGGGCGTCTGGGTGGCTCAGTGGTTGAGCATCTGCCTTCGGCTCAGGTTGTGATCCTGGGGTCCTGGGATCCAGTCCTGCATGGGGCTCCCTGCAGGGAGCCTGCTTCTCCCTCTGCCTGGGTCTCTGCTTCTCTCTGTCTCTCATGAATAAATACATTAACAATCTTTAAAAAAAAATGAAATGTTCCTGAAAAGCAACGTTTGGAGGGGAGTAGGGGGGAAGGAGAGAAGAGGGAACGAGCATGCAGGAGAGAGACAACCACCAAATGGTAGGAGCTGCTGTTTGCTGAGCTCCATCTGTGGGCCGGGTGCTGTGCTAAGTGCTTGGCCGAAAGGGTGTCATTGAATCCTCCGACACACTGCAGGTGCCACTGAGCCACTCAGCGGAGCCGGAAACTAAGGCCCAGCGAGGTTCACACACTGCCCGGCGGGAGTCTGCACTGTCACATGCGGTCTGGGGGACCAGGTGGCTTGCTATGGAGCCGTGGTCAATGCTCAGTAGCTCAGCAACTGTTTGCTCCGCGCCTGCTCTGCGGCCCCCGGGGAGACAAGGGGGGCGCCGAGGGGGGCACAGGCTCCCGGCTGCCCAGGAGGTGGGCCCGAGGGGCTCGCGCTGGCGCAGAGGGCTGCTGGGGGGGGGCGGCGGCCAAGGACGGGGACCCAGGAGGATGCACTAGCTCGGGCCGCGGTGGCCGCGGATCTGGATCTTGAGAGACGGGCTCCCGGGGGGCGAAGGGAGGCGGCGGGAGGGCGCCGTGGCCGGGCTGCAGGCCCCCGGAGAGCGAGGGATGGGGGAGCCACGGTTGCCCGGCTTCCTGCGTGTGTAGACAAGCATGGGGTCACCTCCAGGACCTGCCACCTGCCGGCAGCTTCTGGTCCCTCGGCTCAGGCTCAGGCTCAGGCTCAGGCTCAGGCTCAGGCGGGAGAGACCGAGAGAGAGTCCAGGGCCCGGCTCCACCGAGGGGGGCGGGCTGCGGAGCCTGCTGCAGGCACCCCGCTGTCCTCTCCCTGGAGCCCCCCCTCCCCCTGCTCTCCTCTCCCAGGAGCCCCCCTCACCCTCCCTCGCTCTCCTCCTCTCCCAGGAGCCCCCTCCCCCCTCCTCCTCTCCCAGGAGCCCCCTCCCCTCTCCTCCTTTCCCAGGACTCCCCCTCCTCCTCTCCCAGGACCCCCCCCCCGCTCTCCTCCTCTCCCAGGACCCCCCTCCTCCTCTCCCACTCTCCTCCACTCCCAGGACCCCCCCTCCTCCTCTCCCAGGACCCCCCCTCCTCCTCTCCCAGGACCCCCCCCCCCCTCTCCTCCTCTCCCAGGACCCCCCTCCTCCTCTCCCAGGACCCCCCCCCCCCGCTCTCCTCCTCTCCCAGGGGCCCCCCTCCTCCCCCCACCGCGGAAGCCCCCACACCTTTGGTCCCGGCTGCGGGGCGTAAAGGGGGACAAGAGAAAAGGCGTGAGGCTCCGGTCCTAGACTCCTCCGCAGACATCCTTGGAGACTCTCGGGACCCTCTGGCCACATTCCAGCGCCCAGCACCTGCGGCCCGCGGGGAAGACGTAGCCTGGCAGCAGCCGGGCCTCAATCAGGAGGAGGAACTCACAGGTGCAGCGCGCAGGTACCAGGTACGGGGGCTCCCGCGGACCGGTGGAGCCTGTCCCAGGGGCGGGCTGCGAAGGGGAAGGCCTCGGCCCGCCGTGTGGACGTTGTGCTAGCGGCAGTGGGAACCAGGTTCGCGAGAGACAGGTGGAGACCGACGCTCATCTCCCTGGCGGCGGTGCGGAAGGTTCTGGTGGGGAGCTGCTGTGGCCCGACCGGGTGGGGGTAGTTCCCCCGTGGGTAGGAGGCCGCGAGGGCCTGGAGGCTGCGGACGAGAACGGAGAGCAAGACGTGGGGGATGGGTCCCGGCGACAACTAGGGAACGGGGGTGAAGGAGGGGGATGGGTTGAGGATGACACCATGGCTTTCAGCCTGGGCGGGGTGATGAATGACAACGTGGCTAACCAAAGTATAAAGAAAGGGGCACAGAGGGGGGAGGAGGCTGCTGTCAGCGGCGGGGGGAGTTGATCAGTTTGATCCGGGGTATGCGGAGTTCAAGGCGCCTGTTGGGTGGAAGATGTGCAGCAAGTGGACAAGAGTACAGCTCTGGGAGGAAGTCAGGCATAAAAGGAATCAGGAGTGGGGGGGGGGGGGGGGTCTGCATGACAGCTGCAGACAATTTGGGACGGCTTGCCCGAAAAAGAATGAGGGAACAGGGCCGAGGGATGAAGGCTGCGGAGTGCCAGAGCTGTGTGAATTCTCTGCCAAGTCCATTCTGATGGAAGGTTCTTTGGAAATTGAAGCTCAAGAAGTCTCAGGTTGCATCCTTTTCCCAGACATTCAGGAACTGGGTCAAACTCTTCATTTCAAGACAAGGTAAAGCCACATAAAAAGCTCTTGCTTTCCCTGGCTGAAGTACTTTAACACCAGCTAATGGTACGTTTGGGGGAAAAGTCATATTTACGGCTGAGGTTTCCATTACTACTCTGTAATTCAGCAGAGCCTGTGCCCAGCAAACCTCCTGGCTCCTTCACCGTCCAGGGAGCTGGCCTGTCATTATGCCGCCCGGCCCGGGCTGGGCAGTGCCAGCGGCCGCCACAGATGTGGTAAGGGATGGTAGGTCAGGGGAGCCCTCTCCTACAAAGGGCTTTCAACTTTGGGATGATTTAGTGCCTTTTTAGACTGCTTTCAAGAAATAAGATGTTGATTGTTGGTCCTAGGATCTGATTCAATCCTAGAAAAGGTTTAAGAAAATCGTAAATAGCATCCTTTTCATTTTAATTGATTTTTAAAAAACATTTTGTTTATTTATTTGAGAGAGAGCATGAGTGAGGGAGGAGGGGCGGGGGGAGGGAGAAGCAGACTCCCCACTGAGCTTGGAGCCTACACAGGAGCTGGATCCCAGGACACGGAGATCATGACCTGAGCCAACCTCAGACACTGAACAGATTGACCCACTCAGGCGCCCCTTAATTGATTCTTATTGTCCCTGCCCTTCTCTGCTTCTACCCCTTGCCTCCTTCTCTTCCTCCCGACCCCGGACATCTGCTGCCCCTGCCCCCTTTCTCATTTTAAGCAATTGGCTAGTATAACCCACTTTCAAAGCACTGCTTTCTTGAAATACAATGATTATAACTGGAAAATATTTTAGGTCAAAGAATATGATATCAAAATGCCCAAATCTTTGGGTGGTCACTAGCAAAGTACCTTCAACTGATGAGAATCCAAGTAGAAAGACCTTCAATTATCTAGAAAGCACTAAAAGTCCAAACTCAACAGAAACAACAAAAGCAATCTAAAATTAAAATAAATGGTGGTTCAAAACCATGACGAGATACCGCCTCACACCAGTCAGAATGGCTAAAATTAACAAGTCAGGAAACAACAGCTGTTGGCGAGGATGCAGAGAAAGGGGAGCCCTCTCACACCGCTGGTGGGAATGCAAGCTACTACAGCCACTCTGGAAAACTGTGCAGGTTCCTCATAAAGTTAAAAATAGAGCTGCCCTACGACCCAGAAATTGCACTACTAGGTATTTACCCCAAAGATACAAACATAGTGATCTGAAGGGGCACCTGCACCCCAATGTTTATAGCAACAATGTCCACAATAGCCAAACTATGGAAAGAGCCCAGATGTTCACCAGTTAAATGGATAAAGAAGATGTGATATAGATAGATAGATGATAGATAGATAGATACACACACAATGAAATATTACTCAGCCATCAAAAAAGAAATCTTGCCATTTGCAACAATGTGGATGGAACTAGAGGGTATCATGCTAAGTGAAATATGGCAATCAGAGAAAGACAATTATGTGATTTCACTCATGTATGGAATTTAAGAAACAAAACAGGATCATAGAGGAAAGGAGGAGAAAATAAAATGAAATCAGAGAGGGAGACAAAGCATAAGAGACTCTTAATCATAGGAAACAAACTGAGGGAGGCTGGAGGGGAGGAGGTGGGGGAAGGGGTAACTGGGGGATGGACATTAAAGAGGGTCCTGGGTGTTATATAAGATTGATGAATCACTGACCTCCACCTCTGAAACTAATAATACACTATATGTTAGTTGAGTTTAAATAAAATTAAATTAAAAAAATAAAAATAAATGGTATACTTGTTTTAGTTGGAAAATTTGGGTACAGGATTAGTGTAGGATCCAAGGATTAATATAAATTAGGAATTAGTATAAATTCAGCCAAATGTCTACATTTCTCACTTCAGTGTGCTTGGCGGTGTTGACTAATATTTAACACGATGGCCTAAAAATAGTGTAACAAAAGCGCCTATCAAATAAAGACTCATGTATAGTCCTCATGCTCTAGTAGCCAAGACATGAAAACAGGCAAAATGCAAGCTGCTGACATTTTCACTTTGGAAACATGAAAAATTAAAGATGATATGGTAAAATGTTTTTATAGAGTTTATTTTTTTAAGTCAGTCCTTTATTCTGGGATCATGTCCTTTCTAATGTCAGCGTGTCCTGTCTTTTATATAAACAGTAGTGCCAGCAGAGGACAGGTTCTTCTGGAATAACCTTACTTGGCAAAATTAAAAGCTGGCACACCACCACTGTTCCCTAAATTCATTTTGGAATTTTATTTGCTGGTGAAACGTAAAAGTCTGGGCCTCCCTTCAGTCAGGCCTTTCCTACAAGCCTGGAAGCAGATGAGGTTTTCTGCCGATTCCCTGAGATCTAGGGGTAGGGCCGGGGGTCTGGTTCTCTGGCCTCACCCTGCGCATCACAGTGGCTGGCGCTGGCACAGGTGCTCGATAAAACATTTATTGGGAATGCTTGATCCACAGGGGTTGCAAAGCTTACACAGGGCTGTTCTTTGTTTCCTCCACAAATTACCAAAATGTCAAACATTTTAACTACTTTTGAGGTGGTAGTTTTTAAAGTATACGTATTTTTAATAAATCAATTTCATATACAAAAGTCAAAAAAGTCCACCCTTGCAAAGCAGCTTCAAAAGGGAACCTCGCGGGCCTTGCGCACCTTCCCTCACAAACATCCTCCAAAGACCTGGCTGCGCGCGGGTTTTCAGAACAGATCACGGAAGCCTTCTCTGCTTTGCAGAAACCAGGAAGGAGGGGGGAGGAGACCTGTGGTGGTTCCTAACCCTCCAAGACCACGAAGATGCAGCCTTGTTGGAATACGCTCTTAAGTCAGAACTTGGGTTCTCTGGCCTCCAAAATCAAAGGCAGTTTTCAAAATCCCTTTGCAAGAATCAGAAAAAAAAAAAAAAAAAAAACGAGCCCCTTCGAATAGGTTCTTAATCCACAGTATTTTGATAAAACCATCCTCGTGATTCTATTGTTATTTCCCAGAAGCCAGCAGCCAACCTTTTTCGAGACTCTGCTCTTGAAACTGGTGAAAGCGAGGGCAGCAGCCAAGTGCATCATAGACCCCATCACGAAGTCGCGCCCCGCAGCTGCGACTGGGCCCCCCCCCCCCGAGTGCTCGCTGCACCCCTCCCCGCGAGCCCCCCCGCCACCCCTCCTGCCAGCCCTCGGTGCAGGCCACGTCTGCGGAGGTCAGGAGGTCATGCAGCCTTACGGGCAGAAGGGACGTTAAAATGCTAACAACCCTCCTCCCACCCACATTTTCACTGTAGAACATCCAGAAAAGAAGAATCGTTCTGCCACCTGCCAAGGACCACCGTGAACATTTTGACGAATCTTCCGGGCATGGAGGCTCGAGTGGATGGACGGACCTGCAGGTACGTCCAGGTACAGGACCCACAGCAGACCGCACGTATAGAAGGGCACTTAAGAGCCTCTCACTGGTTCCTTGCGGAGAGCGGATCCGAGAGGTGGCGGTGAACGGAGATTACTTGGGATTTGTCATGACTACGTATTACTACGCATGTTTTACTTCCCTAATTTTTTAAATTGCACAAGCCCAAAGCAATCACTCTCAGGAGCAGTGGGGTCCAGTCGTGAGAGCGCCTGGGTGTGCCCTGGGGGCGCAGAGGTGAACCCCCTGTAGCTGAGCAAGGTTGGAGCCAAGTCCAGCAGGGCCTTGAGGCGGAGGCGGGGCCTGAGCAGAGGCGGGGCCTGGGACGGAGGCGGGGCTTGGGCGGAGGCGGGGCCTGAGCAGAGGCGGGGCCTGAGGCGGAGGCGGGGCCTGAGCAGAGGCGGGGCCTGGGTGGAGGCGGGGCTTGGGCGGAGGCGGGGCCTGGGACGGAGGCGGGGCCCGGGGCGGAGGCGGGGTCCGGGGCAGCCCCGTCCGCGGGCGACTGGAGCTTTGCGGGTCGGAGCCGGTGGGCCCGGCCTGGGGGAGGAGCGGGGCGGCGGCCCCAGGGCGCCCTCTGGGGGGCGGGTACAGGTGCGGGGCGGGGGCGGGGCCGCGGGGCGGGTGCGGGCCGCAGGCTTGCGAAGCCAGGATGCGGAGGGAACGAAGGCGCCCCCCTCTGGGACCTGC
The DNA here is from genome assembly GCF_011100685.1 of Canis lupus familiaris. NCBI lineage: Eukaryota > Metazoa > Chordata > Mammalia > Carnivora > Canidae > Canis > Canis lupus. The sequence continues at coordinate 63,816,121 of NC_049227.1, read as the reverse complement.
CCTGGTTTTCCCACGTTGGGTTTGGTTTGGTCTCCAGCTCTCAGCGCCTTGCCAGTCCATCCTTATTTCCCTCCACTCATGCTGCCTTTTTTTCTCCCTTTCTTTGCGACACCAATTATTTTCTACTCTCTAAAGTAATGCCTATTCATTGCAAAAAAAAAAGATTTTTTTGGAAAGCACAGAAAATCATAGAGAAAATAAACACCGTTAATCTCACCACCCAGGATAAGCACATGCTTAAAGTAGTTTCCTTCTCGCGTTTTATTCTGTATCCAACTTTACGGTGTGTATTTAAACCAACTGAGCGGGGCTACTTGAGGGGTCAGCCCGCTGGTGAACGGGCCCCGGGAAGGGAAGACCGACCAAGGGGCAGGGAGAAGGCCTCCTGCCTTAGAAATCCCCGGGCTGCCTCTTGGCTTGGTAAACCAGTTATTCTAGTCCCAGTGAAGCTTGTCTTTTTCATCTCAGCTGGGGGGGGGGGGGGGGGGGGGGCACATAAGCTAAAGTTGCCCCTTTACAGAACAAGAAGGTGGCAGTGGCCAGTGGGGTGGGGAGGAAAGGATATTGGTCTCACTGTTAGCTTTCCGTAACTAGAAGGTTCTAAGAGCATATTTTGCCACGTGGTGTGGCTCCAGCTCCTGCCCCTCACCTCCTCCCAGGCTTCTCCCTGCAGCTGTTTGACCCAACCTGTGTGGTCCCGGAATCTGTCTCGGGGCCCATTTGTTGCACCTGGAAAAATACTAGAGTCTCTGTGGTCACTGTCTGTGTCTTCTCCCCCCCCCGCCCCCCACACACACTTTGTCATATCCTACAAACAGCGTTCTTGCTTTACAAATGCAGCTTCAGACCCCCCCCCCCGCCCCCCCCCCCACACCCTTCCAGCTAGATTGGGGCCTCCAAGCAAGACTCTTCTTCACAGTCTTTTGAGGTTGTGCCTCTCTCCGGGGTGTGGTTGGATGTAGGATTGCAGTCACTGGGGTGGGAGCAGAGAATCCACTTCAGAGAGTTTACCTGGGGCCTCACAAGTGCTCCTCCCTCGCCTCTCTGGGTTACTTGGCCTCAGGCTGATGCAGAGGGTGGGGATTGTAGGTGACCAGTCTGTGGAAGCAAAGGGGGTTGTGGGGCCTGGGGGTGCAAGGTCAAATCCTCTGGCCTTCATCTCCCCTGGAACTGAAACAAAATCTCACGAGATCCACACTGCTCAGCAACGCCTCCTGGAGAGTTTCCCCTGTGGGAACACAAAGAAGGGCTGAGTTCCCCCTCGGGTGTTGCTTGGGTGAACATAAAAGCTTCAGGAAGAAAAAGCCACCACGTGGGTGACGCTGATAAAACTGGCGAGACCGTGTTGGTCTGACCTGTTTATCTTTTCTGGACAATTAGGTAGAAAATCTGTAATACCTGAGTTGAAGGCCTGGGTTTGTTTGTTTATTTATATTTAAGAGAGTGAGCAAGCACCTGGGGGAAGGGCAGAGGGAGAGAGGGAATCTTAAGCAGCCTGCACCCTCAGCCCCATGTAGGGGCTCAATCCCATGACCCTGAGGTCATGACCTGAGCAGGAATCAAGAGTCAGATGCTTAACCCACTGAGCCCCAAGGCCTGGGTTCTGCTTCTGCTCCACACTAGCAGAGTGTTAGGCGGTTTCCTGAGCTCTCCTGATCTCTGTTCATCTCAAGCAGGGAATAGTAATGTTAGCTGGAGGCTCTGTTTCCATGATTGCTGTGGGGCCCCAAAGAGTCTTGAAAGCTACATTTGCAGTCTCTAAATTTAAAAGCACTGTACCTCCTTATGTTTGATTCTCCTGCATCAATGCTGAAACCTCAGAGCTAGGTGTGTGGGCAGCCGGATGGAGGAGACAGGACTCAACCTTGACCTAGATGATCCTTCCACCTGGCTGGCAGGGTCTCATTCTTGTCCATCAAGGACTGAGCTGGAATCATCTGTTTTGCGGTTGAAAAAACAAGGCTCCGGGAGGTTGAACAACTTGTGCAAAGGCACACAGCTTGACGACAACACAGCCAGGACTGGAATATAGTCCATAACCAAGCTGTCCTTGTGCCATCTCCAACAGGAGATGGGAAAGGAGGGATTCCTTGGGAATGTTCCAGGGGTGCCTGACTGTGGAGGAGTCCGAGACCCCTTCTTCAAGAGACCCCGAGAAAGGGGTGGAAGATCTCAGCCTCTGCCCTCAAGGTTCAGTAGTGGCAGGATGAGCCCATTATTCCTTATGCATTTAGAATCTTTTTTTTTTTAAGATTTTTTTTTTTAAAGATTTCACTTATTTATTCATGAGAGACACACACACACACACACAGAGGCAGAGACACAGGCAGAGGGAGAAGCAGGCTCCATGCAGGGAGCCCGACGTGGGACTCGATCCTGGGTCTCCAGGATCACGCCCTGGGCCAAAGGCAGATGCTCTACCGCTGAGCCCCCCAGGGATCCTGCCTAAGTTACCTTCACTTGCGTTTCCATCATTTATACACAGAATCAAGAATGAGGTTGCCATGATGGGACTGGAACTGCTGGTCATGCCCCTTGCGGACCAGTCAGCAGTTGGGCTGGTGACCTCGTGGCCGGTCAAGCCCACTACTGTCACCCTCCAAAGAAAAATATTTTGAGGCAGGTAAAAATTGCATGAAATTCAATTTCAGTGACCATTACTGAAGTTTTATGCTAACACAATCATTTTCATTTATTTGCCTATTATGATGGCTTTCATGCCAAAATGGCAGAGTCGAGGAGTTGTGACAGGGACCGTGTGTGATGCTCCCATTGCTTTGCACCACTGCTACTTATCACAGCACCACCAGTGCCCCGTTTCACCGCACAGTGATATTTAAAAATTCTTTTTATTACCTGTGAACAGTAAATCTGGTCATTGTGACTGTCGTTGCAGAGTGAAAGGACACACAGATGCCAACACAGCCAAGAGTGAACAAAGGGCAGGAGAAGCAGACTGTCTAGGTAAAGCCAGGGATTCCTCAGCGGCCTTTAGAGTATTATGTGCTATGAGCTATTTCAATTAGATCCTTAACACCCCAGTCTCGGAAAGGTAAATGTCCGATTCTGAATGGGATTGTCACGATAACCATTCACGGGAACAGGAGTGAGTCTTGCACCTGGACTGAATGATCAATACCTTTGGTGCAGAAAATTGTAGAGTGGCGGATTACGGACTGAGAACTGAACAATTTCACTTAAAAAGGGATTCCAAAAGACACTGTAGCGGTCTGGAATAAGCTGGAAATTTAGGGATCAAAAGATCTGGGTTGTCAAATTCCAATCTTACCAATTATTAGCTATGTCTCTCGGGTTCTGAGCCTGTGACTAACTCTCTAAAAACAGGAAGGTTAATATTCTGTTGTTCAAGGAAACAAAAGACAATGTGAATGTTCTTGTAACGTAGAACAGTTTAATAACTGCGTAAAACTACCACCTGAGCACAAAAACTTTATATCATGAAAAGGTTAGAGAAGGTAAAAGAAGCCTTAAAAAAAAAAAAAAGCCTTAGATACATCCCTTAAAATATATTCCTTTCCAAAATTAAGACTATTTGACTCTTTAGTAATCAGCAATAAATCCCTTGCAGCAGGTTATGAGGTTTTGCTGGTTATTTTTTCAAGTAGATGACGGAAGGGATGACCTATCAGACAGACCTGCAGCGGGTTGCAAAGTGTCAGCACCCACCGCACAGCTGCGTTGTCTGCGGCTCCTCGTCTGGGCGGTGGTTAGGCTGCGTCCGTACGTCTGGGTTCCCGACAAAGCAATGTAGGTGGAAGGCCGGTCCCTTCCAGGTCTGGTCTGTAAAGATCTCCAGCACCACCTGCTAGCCTGCAGTGGTCCTCGTGTGACAACGTTGGGGGCACTTGTTCCAGGCGCCATACCTGAAGGTGGAGGAAGACTGCCCAAGAACGTCATGGGCAAGAGTTAGATTGTGGTATTGAGTCACGCCAGCTTGCTGCTTTTTATTTGTGCATGCCCCATTCAATCCTAATAGTCTGCAAAGAACTAACCTAGATGGGGTGGAAATAGGACTCCCACCCCCTACCCACCAAAGATCATAAGGTTCTTAACACTCTTGAGAATTTGATATGCATGCCCATGAAGCAATGTGCTAAATCTAATTAGTATTTTAAAATTTATTAACAAATCATATTACCATGCATCTTACAGGGTACAAATGTTTCTGAATCTTAAAAATATAACAATACTGAGGTGGACCTTTACCAGGGACTTATCACCGGCATTACAGTCTTCTGAATCTTCTGGATTCAGTTATGTGTAAATGTTAACTTAAAAATCTTAACCAGTCAAGTGAAATCATTTTTCCATTAAATAATTTATCAACAGTCCACTCCATTTTTACATCCATCCTGAAAAATATATTTAGAAAAGGGACCAGTATAACCTATTTCAGTATCGTTGTCAACACGTCCTGTATCTTTGCAAATGCATTTTCTACTGGGTAGTAATACATGTTCTTGTGGGGAGGAAATCTTACACTGCGTTGCAGGACAGTATTTTGATTGCAGAAAACAAAATAAAAACCCAACAAAACAAAATTGTAAATTACATAGTACTTCCCATAGGAAACAACGTAAAGAGTCTTTAACTGGAATCTCAGCCAGGTCACTGGCGTGAAATGGATATATACGGTCCTGAAATAGGAAAATCAGTCTAAGTTCTATTAAGAGACTGAATGTTTGAATAGCATTTACCATTCTTTATTATAATTTAGGGTTAGATAGCCGGTCTTCCATTCAAGTCAGAGGCTCTCGGTGGCAGAGTGTGAGCACGAAGCAGCCTTCCTGTCCCCACTGTCTAAGAATGCAGTAGTAAGCCCTGACACGTGGCAGGTACTTTATAAATACTTTTGAAAAGACTGATAAAAAATTAAGGACAAATACAGGGAAAAGCATACTTACTAGTGTTCGTGACCCACACTTACCTTTAATCCAACCTAGAAGCATACTTTGAAGACTTTTAAAACAGGGCAATCACATGATGGGCTCGCTGGCTCGCATTGTTCTGGTCATGCACATGCAAGACCTCCTGGCCTCCCATCATGCGCCGTGGAACGTGTTTTCCTACAAAAGCTGTTACCACAAACCTACGCAACGAGTCTGGTAAGCTAAGCTAGGAAACGGGGAACTCTTTTTAAGTAACAAGTGTTCTAATTACACCATAAGGAAAACAATTTACTGTGGACTGTTCTGGAAATCTAAACATTTAACATGTTGCTCCTAAAAAAAAACAAAAACCAAAACAAAAAAACAAAAACCAAACCCACAAACCTCCCCCAAAACCCCTACTTACTAAATGTTAATCTTAATTTTTTTTGTTAATCTTAATTTTGTGGTATGATTATTCTAAATTTCTCATCATCATAAAATTCAAGCTACAAAAGCTTAAGAGTAGGAAATAAATTTTTCTCTTGAATTTTTTCCCACTTTTGTCCTATGAAAATTCAAAATGAAAAAAATTCAAAATGGGTGCCATGTAAAAACAAAGGAGGTATAAGATTACAGATTTACATATTGATGAACAAGAAAATGGTTTAAGATTATCAGGAGGACATTAAAGCTAAGTTTCCCTGTAGTACCATCATCTAATCATGGCTAAATGTAAGACCACAGCATAGCTCAATTATTAGAGTTATTAGAACACTGCAGGGGACACATGGGTGGCTCAGTGGTTGGGCGTCTGTCTTTGGCCCAAGGTGTGATCCCGGAGTTCCGGGATCAAGTCCCACATTGGGCTCCCTATGAGGAGTCTGCTTCTTCTGCCTGTGTTTCTGTCTCTCATGAATAAATAAAATCTTAACTGTGCATTTTTTTTTTTTAAATCAGAACACTGCAACTAGCCACAGAAAGGGAAGGGAAGCAAAATCCTAGGAGTTGTAGGTGTGATGTCAGGAGTTTTCCAGCACAGAAACCATTCCAATAATCTGGGAAGTTTGGCATGGCTGGGAATCCCTTTGGAGTTGGAATTTACAGTAAAGCAAAATGGACACTGCTAGGTAAATATACAACTTTTAGCAGATGTGCAGACTTTTTATCTAAAGCACAGTGAACCTGGCTTTCATTTTACTGGGCCTTTTTTCACACTTGATTTCAAAGTAAGTCTCAAGGAATTTTTCTTTCCAATATGAGAATTCAACCAACTTAAGTGGAAACACAACAACAACAAAAAAAAACCAGATGCTGCTTTGTAGAAATCCATGGTCATGGAATGCATGGTTCCCTGTACTAAGATTTACTTTAAAATTTAGAAAAGAAAATCCTTTTCTGGCAAAGTGTATCATGGAAAACCCTGACAAATATATCCTGTTTTTAAAATCTGATGGCCTTTCTTTGATCATGCTACTGCTCAGTAGTGAAAAAAATTAAACATTAGCTGTTTCTTCCCTTGGAATATGGCATGATCTCAAGTTTTATATCATTTCTAATATTTTCAACTGTGAGGAAGTGGCCAGGCATCAAACTGAAGGTTGTGAGTAACTGCTTTGAAGAGCCAGCTTTGGTGAGGATATAAATGTGGTCATTTTGTTACAAGTAGTTTCATCGATGTCTTGTAAGATACTCAGTGATAATCTACCAGCCTGAGAAAATGGATGACAAAAATAAAACTGTTTTTAATATGACGAATTTAAATGGAACAGCCATATGGGGTGAAGGTAGGTAAGTAAGTGGTGGACGTATCGAGAAAGGGGAGACAGATGAGCTATACGGATCTAGCTGGGCTGATCGGTATTGGCATCTATGTACGAATGGGCAGGCGCTCAAGTTTTCTGGTAGTTCTGGGCAAGAACCTGGGCCTACATTTATCATCATCAATAACAACATGAAGAAACATGCCATTGGGTCTGAAACCGAGATGACACGAGTTTGTCCAGGAGAATATTTGGATAACATCTGATGCTTTTTACACTTTGTCAGATTTCTTTATCATTAGTCGCAAACACCCCATTGGAAAATTGTTACAAAATTATTGGCAACTATACCAAGCCCAAGCTGGTAGAGATGTTGTGGTATCGGTTCCCGTCTAGTAAAGAAAATATCACCACTCAGCTATCTTAAATATCTTTTATCATCCCAAATATCTGAAACCAATATTCTTAGTTTTATTCAAAGGTACTTTTGTTATCTTACCTCTACTACCCTATCATCAAAAGTCCTTTGAAAAATTGTGATAGCCTACATACATAAATCTTCTGCTGTAGAAATCTCAAAAATGCAATGTCAGTAGTGATAATCATCTAAAGAAGTCAGTTTCATGGAACAGCTTTTGAGTATTTATTGCTCAGATGCATTCAAAAAATTCTTAAACATAATGTGGTAATGGCTCTAATACATCTGTAAACAGAATACCACTAAAAAATTTTATTGGCATGAAATACTATAATTATGGACGTGTAAAATTTTTAAATCTTAAAGCCTCTTAACATAATCATGTATATCTATGTACAAAACATACATAAATTTCACTTTATTTAAAACATATGAAAGAGGAAATTTCAAATCACACTAAACATAATAAATATAGAACTTGCTTTGTTAAAAATCTACAGTATACATTCAAGTAAAGGCTAAACTTTCAATGCCAACTATATATGAGACAAAATTAAACATTTACAATAATCAGTTTCCTAAAAGTGCTATTTTTAATACCTATAAGAGGAAACTCATTCTAGTGCTTCTGTTTCCATCCAAACATATACATTCCTTTATTCACAGAACCAGATGCTTCTGTTACTAAAAATACATATCCAAAGCTTTTATATCCTTTTTAATAGATTTAACATTTTAGCTCTTTGGGGGAGGAAAAGTCCAAACAAACAACTCAGACCATCTTAAATTATTAGAGATGATTGGCTTTATGACACACCCTGTCTCAACTTAGATGTGAAATCTGATGAACGTGTTAATGAAAACAATTCCAGTCCACACGTCTAAGGTAAGTCATCTTTTTCTACATGGGAGTTTGTGTAGGTCAAGGAGCATCCACTGTAGCACCCTTCCTGTGATCCAGGTCTTGATGCTGTGCTCCATTTCTGATTTGTACCTTCTCTGCCGACCTGATTTGGTTTAGTTTCTTCAGGAGTTATATTCAGTACATTGATGGAACTGCAGGGAAGAGAAAGATCGATCTTCATCATCATCTCCTCCTTTTATACTTAAGTTCTGCCTCAATATCTATATTTGAATTGTTCCCTTGCCCTATGCTAAGTAAAATTTTTTGAGGACACACTGATTAGGAACAAAGTAAGTATTTCAAAATGGCCTAATTTATCACTTTTATCATATCTATCCACCTAGTTATCTGTTTACCCATCTACTTATTTATCTCTTTGGGCTATTCTGAAGCTCTCTGCCCAACCCAAGCCTGTCAGATACAGAACATGAGGGCTTGGAAAGCTTGTGTCTCCCCATGTTCCCATCTTCCTGCCACTATTTTATAATTCTTTACTGTTTTCTTCTTTGCACATCCATTTGTTCATGCATGCTTTCCTCTACGCAGCCATTCACCCACACAGCTATTTAATGAGAGCCTGCAAAAGCATTAAAGAGTCCAGGTTCTGAGCCAGAGATGGTTTAGGCTCATCCCAGCTGGACCTGCTCAGCTCACTATGTCACTGTACTTCAGCCTCCTCAGTTGTAAAACGGAAATAATAGTATCTCTCTCATAGGGTTGGGTGGAACTGAGTTAACACACATTAAGCATTTACACCAATGCTCAATTAATTGTAAGTGTGAGAGAGCAACAATCTTAGTGTCTGAACCCAGACACAGCTGCTACTCTTTAATGACACAATCTGGGAGGTATGCTCTGCCACCAGCCTCAAAACAAAAAAATCTGGGGCGCCTGGGTGGCTCAGTTGGTTAAGTGTCTGCCTTTGGCTCAGATCATGATCTCAGGGTCCTGGGATCGAGCCCTGTGTTGGGCTCCCTGCTCAATGGGGAGTCTGCTTCTCCTTTTCCCTCGGCACGCCACCCCCTCATGCTTGCTCTCTCTCTCTCAAATAAATATAATCTTAAAAAAATCTGGTTAAATGATTACTTTCAAATCTAAGTAAACAAATGATACATTTTTATCTGCTAAATATCTTATATAGTTTTTTTTTTCTCACAAATGTACATTTCCCCCCCTAAATGTGCATTTTCTGTGACTCTGGTTTACTAACTCAACCTCAAGGTGGCAATCTTAAAAAAAAATCAAGTGGCTTTAATTCTGAAAACTGAAACCTGAAACAATTAAAAATTTTTACTTATGCTTATTTGCCAATACTTAAAAAAGGAATTTGCTTATTAATTCAGCCCTCAGAAACCCTGCCATCTCAGACGAGATGAGGTCAATGATCAACTAAATTCTCTCTGTAATTTCGTACCAAATTACTTTGGATTCCAGGCACAGCCTTTGTGTAAAATTCCATTCTACAGTGAAGGTACACTGAAGGTGTCGCTGTAGAAATTAGCTACATGGACAGCCCAGGTGGCTCAGCGGTTTAGCCCAGGGTGTGGTCCTGGGGTCCTGGGATTGAGTCCCATGTCAGGTTCCCTGCACGACGCGCCTGCTTCTCCCTCTGCCTGTGTCTCTGCCTCTCTCTCTCTGTGTCTCTCATGAATAAATAAATAAAAATCTTAAAAAAAAAAAAAGAAATTAGCTACAAATATGCCCATTTGTTCTGCTATAATCTTATTACAAACCCAGATTCAAGGTGCTTCAGGAGCAAGGAGTCCAAATTTACCAAGTAACTTAAAATTCTGAGAACTATGTCAAGCTCCACACAGCTCTTCTCTCCTGGTAACTAGTAACACAACTCTTTTCTATGTTTCATCTTCAGAGGCCAGTGATCATGAGCATGAATAGCTCAATGAAGTTTCTTTATGCTCCAAAATTGTTTCTATGCCACTGATGTTTGGTGTAGCCCTCAGAATACGTGAAGGAGAAAAGCACTTTTACTATCCATTTATGTTAGCATATGTTTTTATTTTTATAGTCTGCTACTGAAGGCTAATAATGGACCAAGTACTGTTTTAAGTGCTTTATATGTATCATCACTGAAACCTCAAAACATCCTGTGATGTAGGTACTAAGGGCTGGACATATCTTTATTAAGCACAAAGTAATGTCCAAAAGGAATATTATGTCAAATATTTCATAATGAAAAATAATTAGATTAAAAAGAATTGTAGGGACATAAAAATCAAGGCAACTGCTATGTTCTCTCTCAAATACAGAATGCACTGTTTGAAAATGGTGACTAGAATTGGGTTAAATAGATCGTTCTGATTGATCAAATTTGGGAGTTTAATAATGTTCTATATAAGAAAATACTCTGAGCTCACAGTATCTTTAGACTGTAAATTAAAACTTTCACTTCCCATACTCAACCCATTAATCAATCTGTTGGCTCTAACTGCAAAATATATTCCAAATCCAGTCATGTCTCCCTTCATGTCACGACCCCTGTCTAAACTACGATCATCTCATCTCAACTTCACCGAAGCCTAACCGCATCTCCTGGCTTATGACCCTGGCTCCAATAGTCTGTTTTCCATAAAACGGAACAGTCATCTTTTCGAAACAGATTTGGGGGTTTTTGTTTTGTTTTGTTTTTGTTTTTGTTTTTGTTTTTTTCCGAAACAGATTTGTTTTCTCTCTTGCTTACGTGTCTCCAAGGTGTTTCCTGGGTGTCCTTAGAACAATACCTGGCCTACAAATACAGACTAAAATACTTTACAAGTGACACATCTAGTGCACATGTGCGGGGGCAGCAGAGTGGGGTTATGGATGAACATACAACACAGTCATGAGTCAATAACTGCTGAAGCTGGATTATGGGTACAAAGAGCATCACGACCTTATTCTCTCTACATTTATATATATCTGAAGTTTTTAATCCTCATCTCCTCACCCAGGGCCTTAGAGGATGTGACCCCTGCCCACCTTCCAGCATCACCTCTCACCTCCTTGGTCCTGGCTTGCTACCACCACTGGCCTCCCACAAACACACCAGTGTCCCACCTTGGGGGTCCCTACGCCTGCCTACAGCATTCTTCCTCAAGCTCTTTTTTTGCTCCTCAATGTTTAGTGTCCTAATCCTTTTACAAATCAATAATATATACAGTGTCTTGTCTTTTATCAGCTTCTTATTTTTGTCTTGAAATTCATTTATTTAACAACTCTTGGTCCAAGGGCCAGTGGGCTTCTTCAACACTTAGGTCCACACAAGCCTCTCACTCCCAGAGGCTGAGTGTGCCAGAACCCCGATCCTGCTCCCTGGGGCTCCTGCCAAATTCTGAGGCCCCAGGCCAGGGGCTCCTACTTTGGTTAAGAAGAAAGATCACCATCACACTTTCCAGGGTGTCCCTTTGCCCTTTCCTATTCCTCTGTCACTAGGAATGTTCTCTGTACCTAGTTAATTCATCTTGGAATAGGCTCTGAGGTAAAATACTGGTATTATACCTTAGAAAATGATTTAACAACTTGAGACAGAGGAAAATACCAAAATGTATCAGTTCATAGAAATATATGGGTTTCCTGGGGTGCGAGCAACTCTTTTTTGACCCTGTCAGCCCTGGGCACAGATCTTTACCATCACGATGAGGATGTATTTCTCAGTTCTTTGCCCTTCAACACCAGTTAAATGGGCACGGCAAAAGAAAATTTAAAATATGTACAAAGATTGTGAAGGTAATATCCTTCTATTTAACAAAATTAAAGAATTCAAAATACTGAATGATTCCTGTAAATTAGACTATTTTAAATTGTATTTTGGATGTGACATGAAAGGAATAACACTCTATGATTCAGCTCCCAGAAGATAGGTACCAGATCTACCTGGTTCGCTACTATATTCCCAGCACCTAACATGTATCCTTATATAATGGACACCCAATAAATGTTTGTAGAATGAATGATCAATCCACTAAATTCCTCTCGAAAGCCACTGCTATTGCTAACACTGCAGACATGGCAACGTGCCCTTAGCAGGGTAACTTTAGCAGTGATACAGACACATGCAAAGATGACACAGAGACCAATACCTATGCTCAGATGCGCAGGACCGTGTCTGGCAAAAGTCCGAAGTAGAAGGAGAAGCAGGAAGAGACTTAGTAAGTTTAGAGGTGCAAACTGGAGTCCCGTTAGACACACTGTGAGGCTTCTTTTGCCGTGGCCTCGAGTGCACTGAGAGACTGTCCCGATCAGAACCTGTGGAAAGGAAAAAGAAAAAAGGCAGCTCATGTGGTGAGGTAGCAAAGTGGAGGATGTTAACTATGGTGATCATCTGCAGGGGAGTGAGGTCTGAGACAGAACAAGTTAATGGGGGGGGGGGGGGGGGGGCCACTCCAGCCTGTCACTCTAGTCTAGTTCGTCTTGCCCTCTCTTGTGCACAATCCATAAACATCTAAGGACCAGTTTTAAAAATGTTTGGTGATCTCCAAAGTTTTATATTAACAATTTACAATATTTTATTAACATGCGTTTTCAGATGAAAGGGTTAATGAGGTACTCACTTCCTGAGAAGGCACTGAAAAGTTTCATATTTTCTGAGTTCTGGTGGTCAAAGGTAGTCATGTTTAAAAACTGTTGCTTTAACCAACTGGCTCTTTCTTCTTCAAACGCCTTTCTCTATCATAACAAGCAAACCAAAGACATATTGATCAATATTTCAACATTCACATTGTTGGCATTTCCCACAATTCCTGTAGCTGTTGGTGTTTGCTTTCTGGCTATCATACAGATTTTGTAAGTCAAATAAATTAACCTAGAAAACTAAGAAAATTTTCACTTAAAAATATATTTAAAAAAGTAAAAATTCACCCATTTCACTTAATAAACCAACTAATCACTATTTTCATACCTGTTTTGAGTAAACTCAAATGGACAATGTAAAAAAACCAGCATATTAGCGTAACTCCTGAACATACAGATTATAAATATAGAATTACAAACAACAGAAAAATACCCACTGCAAATTGCAATCACTTGAGAAAAAGGAGCTGTGACTTCACCAGGCATCGTTCTCAGCCTCTAACCACCTACCAGAGCAAGCAGCCATCACCACTAAACCACAAGGGGGCACATGTCAGACCTTCTCCTTGCCAACAGCTGAGGATCCTAAATTCTCCCTCACTCCTCAGGTCTCTCATGCTTCCTTCCCATCCTTCACTGGCCCCACTGGGCCCAGTGACCAGAGGCAGATGGATTCTCCTGCAGAGAGCTGGGAATGGTACACAAAGTAGCCAGAGTATCTCTTAGAACAGGAGGGAGACAGGGACCCAGAACCAGGCAGGAAAAAAAGCTGGTACAAACTGTTTTTGGTTTCTAAGAAAGTCAGCTATTGATAAGATAGATTTTCACAGCTGTGGAGGACATCTATGTTAGCTACTTAAATAAAATATAGTCTTTCACTCCTAGAAACTAATACAAAATCCCACATTATCAGACATTTGAAGAAAACTAAGAACATGAAAGAAAAATGGCCAAGACAAAGAAACCTTTTTTAAATTTTTTTTTATTTTTAAAGATTTATTTATTTATTTACTCATGATAGAGAGAAAGAGAAAGAGAGAGAGAGAGAGAGAGAAAGAGAGAGAGAGGCAGAGACATAGGCAGAGGGAGAAGCAGGCTCCATGCCGGGAGCCCGACGTGGGTCTCGATCCCGGGACTCCAGGATCGCACCCTGGGCCAAAGGCAGGCGCCAAACTGTTGAGCCACCCAGGGATCCCCCCATGAGACCTTTTAAAAAGAATTCTAACAGAGATTTATGAATATCTGTAAAATAATATAGTGCTATACAAAGTAAAGCAAAAACTGAGGACAGGAGAGAACTTAAAAGATAAATCTAAAATAAAAACTCAGTGGATGAAGTGAAGAGTTAAAATTGGCCCTGCTGAATACCAGGGTGGAGATGCACAAGAAAAAGGCGAGAGAATATCCCTGAATTCAGAACATAAAGTCCATCTATAGATACAGTTAGAAGGCCAATCACTTGTCTAATAAAAGCATTCCAGAATGCAGAAGTCAAAGAAGGAAAAATATAGAATAAAGAAAATATCCCTAAGTCGAAGAAATTCAGTGTCTTGAGGATGAAAGGAGCTATACCTAGATATACCCTGGTAAAATTTCAGAATTTTAAGAATACAAAAAAAAAAAAAAGGACAGAAGGAAAAAACACAACACAGGATATCCACAAAGTACTCTATGTACATTACATAATAATCAGGCTTCTCATCAGCAAAATCAAACAGTAGATGAAATGGAATAACTCAAAGTTTTGAAGGAAAATGTTGGAAACTAAATTCTACATCCAGCCAAATCACATGGATATATTTTTGGATATTCTAGAATTCAGAATATTTTTCACTCACACAATACTTATGAAAAGAATTACTCAAGAAGGTAATATAGTAAATTGAAAAAGGAACCCAGGAAAGAAGATAACATGAGATATAAGCTGAATGTGATCCAGGAAATCATAAAAGCTACAAAGAACGTCAGAGGAGGTGCTCACTACACGGGGATATATGAAGGGTTCTCTTCCAGGAGGCAGAGTCATATAACGTGGAATATTTTCTATGCGGCCAAACCTATTGCTAGGTTAGAGAATGAATAACATTTACAGAATCATGACGTTATCAGTGCTCTTTCAATTATGAAGTCTCAACTTTGGACAAAGGACTTACACCTGGATTACACATTCCAGGATCACACTTGAGGATGAAAAAGCAAAGCACAGACAGAAACTGGGAAGTTAGAGGGGCAAGAGAAGTGAGACAAGGGGATATACGAGAAGGTCTTCATCTTTCATGGCAGGGATAAACATGCTGTCCCAAGGTGAATAGGAAATGGAAGCACTGCACTGAATATACTGTTTAAAGTCAAAAAAAAAAAAAAAAAAAGAAAGAAAGAAAAAAAAAAAGGGATGCCTGGGTGGCTTAGCGGGTTGAATGTCTGCCTTTGGCTTAGGACATGATCCCAGATTCCTGGAATCGAGTCCCAAATCAGGCTCCTTGCATGGAGCCTGCTGCTCCTCCCTCTGCCTGTGTCTCTGCCTCTCTCTCTGTGTCTCTCATGAATAAATAAAATCTTTAAAAAAAATAAGTAAAAAAGAAAAAGTCAGCCAGAGGAAACCATCTATAAAAAATTACTTTAAAAAAACAAAACAAAACAAAAAAAACAAAAAAATAAAATAAAATAAAATAAAATAAAAATAAAAAATAAAAAAAATAAAAAGGATTATGAGGGATCCCTGGGTGGTGCACTGGTTTGGCGCCTGCCTTTGGCCCAGGGCACGATCCTGGAGACCCAGGATCGAATCCCACGTCGGGCTACCGGTGCATGGAGCCTGCTTCTCCCTCTGCCTGTGTCTCTGCCTCTCTCTCTCCCTCTCTCTGTGACTATCATAAATAAATAAAAATTAAAAAAAAAAGGATTATGAATAAGTCATATGTACAGATGAGGGACAGTGTACAGGGGAGGAATGAAAGGACACTGAATTCCATCTCTTTCACAGCAGGGGGATCAACAGAAACGCTGAAGTACATCAAAGTTAAAATGGTACTTCCCGGAAGAATCACAAACTTAGTGATTACCTCTGAGGAATGACACTAGTGAAAATGGGTGATATTTTCTCACCTTGTGGCTTTTTGTAAGAGTTTTTATTTTTTAAACCACATTCACACATTACTTCTATGAGTTTTGAAAGGGAAATACGTAGGTTAAGACACAGGTAAGTGAAAAAGCGAGCCATCCAAGGTGTCTGCATATCCCTGGGTAAGAGCACGGAGGGGGAGCTTCTGTACCTACCCTCCCCTCCCCCTTTCTGAACCACAAACATGCTCTGCTTGCACCATCTTCTGATGCTGCACCTACTGACAGCGGGCGGGGGATGACAGATGTCCAGAGAGGTCTCCTGCAGGAAGCGAAGCCTTACCAGGAGAAAGCCAATCCAAAGGGACAATCATGGATGCTTACAATTTTTTTTTTTTTTTTTTTTTTGCTTACAATTTTTTAAAGAAATAAGTTTCAATTCCCAAATCCGGTAGAGGCAAAACAACATCCTCCTAAAGTAGTCCAGGTGCTTACAATCCCTTCCAGCTGGTGTTATTATAAGCTCCCTGATACAATGCTCGAGGAAACAAACCGAAGAGAGATGACACAATGAGAGGCAGAGCTGAAGGCCTTCTGCTGGCCTCTGCAGGACTTTCAAAAGCCCCTCCAGGAAAGCCCAACAGTTTAAAATACCTCCAATCCTAGGCGAATGGCTGCTTCTGTAAAGCTTCGTCTTTCCTTCTCGAAATTCTTTTTTTGCTCTTTAAACAGGGACCATTCTTCCTTGAGACGCTCCTTCTCCTCCAGCAAGTAACAGTCTCGCAGCAAGGACGTGGTGTCATCATCGCATGCTGTGGCGAGCTGCTGCTATTAAATTTTAAAACGTAGTATAAGTTCCAGGGGGTCCCCGCAACACTCCCAGTTAAAAGTAAAGCAAGGGGAGCTGAGACTTCAGGGGAAGGGCAGAAATCATGGAAGAGCAGGAAGTCAAGTGAGGCTTCTCACTGTCCAGCCGGGGGAGCCCCACCTGTTAGTAAGCAAACAGCTGAGTGCTGGGTAGACCCTCTGAGCCACGGGAATACAAATCCAGCACGGGACTCAGTAAGATCCTGGCCATTCACATGGGGAAACAGTTTTAAGAGCAACTCACATTTACCTGTAAAAGCTGCTGCTGAGTTTTAATCATTTCTTTACACTGCTGAATTTCTAACTCGAGTTTTTCAGTTTCTTGTTCGTGGTCTTGTCGTGAGATTACGTCTTCATCAGTAAAACCTTCCAGGTGTACCTTTGAAACTAACGTAAAGCCAAGTAATTTGACATAGGTTTCTCACCACTTGGTTTACGGTGCTTTTTGAATTATATTTAAAAATCAAGGCTCTCAGAATTTTTCATTCTGGAATCTCATAGGTTTTCTAAAAGGTACTTATTTCCTCTGTCCTTTAAATATCTCATAAGCTGTAATAATACAACTAAATTTATAGTATTTTAGCACTATGAAAATTTTAAAAAGCAAAGCAACTTATTATGAGGGATTCACAACAACTACAAATCTGTACTATTTTTGGACTAAAATGATATCCTTTACTAATAGTTCTACTATGAACATTTATAATCCATATTTATCCAAGTCTATGTCCTAAGAATGGACAACTTATATTGAGAGAAGAGAAAAATAATTAACAAATCTATAAACTACTTTTGACACTTCTTCAAAGATCAATGCAGTGCTACAAATCATGCTCGCTGGTACTAAATTTGACAAATAGGAAGTCCAAACATACTTGCTGCTTACTAATAGATGGTGATTGAAATCAATAAAATCTCATGTAAATTCATTGTGGTACAAAATTTTGCTGATTACTCTTTACTACTGAAGACAATTGACAGTGATTTTGTGACTTTTGACATTTAGAATAAATTTTCTTTCAACAGACTTATTTACTGAGCAGAAATCTTTATTTTCTTGACTTAAAAGCATGCAAACTTTAACAGACACCAAAAATTAAGAATCTATTCATCAATGTAGATCTCTACTATCTACAGTAACAGAGAATGGTGTCTAAACACCATTAACACTAATACATGTTAAATGAAAAGAGCAGTGTAGAAAAATATGTAATATTCAATTTTTGTTTGTGTGTGTGTATATATGTACATACATAATAAATATATATATAAAAATTTTAAGTTTGAGAAAGACAGTGTGCATGCATGAGCAGGGGGAGGGGTTGAGGGAGAGGAACAGAGAGAGCAGCTCAAGCAAACTCCATGCTGAGCTCAGAGCCTCACACAGTGCTTGATCCTGACCCTGAGATCATGACCTGAGCCGAAACTAAGAGTCAGACGCTTAACTGACTGAGCCACCCAGGCATGCCAGGTTTTTATATATTTTAAAATAAGTATTTTGTGGGTACCTAGGTGGCTCAGTCAGATAAGCATCTGCCTTTGGCTCAGGTCATGATCTCAGGGTCCTGGGATCGAGCCTGTGTTGGACTCCCTGCTTTGAGGGGAGTCTGCTTCTCCCTCTCCCTGCTGTTCCCCTTGCTTGTGCTGTCAAATGAATAAATCTTAAAAAAAGAATCTTGTAAATGCCTACAGAAAAATCTAGGAAGACAAGCACCAAACTGTTAAGTGTCATGGATAGGAAACAGAAACCTGAATATTCTACTTCATATACTTCCTAATTGATACTTTATATTTAACATCTATTATTTTGAAAATAAGTTAAAAATAAATTAGCAACCTAGGAGTATACAAATATCTTGGAATAATAAGTGACAAGTTCATATTTATACCTATCACAATTAACAAATCTTAATTTCTAGATTGGTAAGAGACTTGCTTCACTTTATTCAAATACATACTGTACTCAGAAGAGATGGAGATACGTAGTGTCCTCTTTTCAGAGAGAGATTCACTCTGAGGACAAAGTATTTCTCGATGAGGTTCAAACCTCACCTCTAAAAGTAGACAGAAGCTTGATTATCAAACCACCCACCCAACTGAGCTCAAGTGCTTCAGGGTCTGAGCCCCTAACGTAGCGTTCCAAGTGACTGACACTAAGAGCGGAGTGTCACAACTCACTGGGCATGCACTGCGGTAGTAAGTTACCTTGGTTATCAAGTTTTTCTACATGACTTTTCAAAATTCTCCATTGTTTCCTGATGCTGTTGGTCAGCTGCTCTCTCACAGTCTCACAGGAAAGGTCCCACATACTCTCTCTACTCAGTTCCCCAGCATCTTCTTCAGCATCAGAGATAACCTACAAGCAAGAGAGATGAAAAGGAAAGACCAGTATCTTCAAATGGCTCTAGATACTCAGGCAGTACTAATCAAACCGATTATCAGAGATACCAAAATCATTTGTGCCATATCGTATGCATATATAACTGAAGACAAACTCTGCAACTCAAGTCTCTTCAAATATGAATTTGAATCCAAATATGATAGTGAAGAGTCCTGGAGCTGTGTGGGGAAGAGTTATTTGCTATTGCCCAGTGCTGTGTTAGAGCTCTCACAGGCTAACTCATCCTCAAATGTGGGAAAAGTGATGCTTCGAGAAGTAGACACACTGCCCCCTATCATGCACCCAAGAGGCAGAGCTGAGATCTGGAGTTAGATCAATTTATCTCCAATCTGAGGCTGCTTAAATAAATAAACCACTGAGGTTATCTACAAAGTAAAAGGAACTGTGAATCCTATTTTTCTCATATAATTTTGAAAAATAAAACTAGAGATTATTTTTCTTTTCACTTAAAACATGGGAAAATACTGTAAACCACTGATATAGGATCACCTAGAATCAAAACAAGATAAAGAACACAGGGAAACAGTACTAAAATACATTATGTCAAAATAATCTGTAGCTACATAAATATTATTATATTATCTTATATATATAAATATATATATTTCATATATATATGCAGATATATCTGCATATATATCTGCATGTATATCACATATACACACACACACACACACATATATGATATCTGCATAATCTGCAAAGTCCTAAATTTGTTGTTAACATCCAGGAGAGTAGACAGAGATATATTTCCCTGACATGAAAATAAAATATCATGCATGGAAAGAAAAGGAGAAAGGTCAAAGATGAAGGAATGCTGATCAGACCGTTCCCATGGGCAGGTGCAGCAGGAATGAGAGGGGGACTCGGCTGGGAGAGCTGTATCACTGGCCCGGGTGAGCAATGGCTGCCAGAGTTCTTCTGGTGTGGGGGGTGGGAGTGGGGGGCAGGCTGGAGAAAGGCCCAGCACAGAGCTCACTGTGACTCTGGTTCTTGCCAGAAAATCCTCTGGAGCTACTTGCCAATAATTCTTCCAAGGAGCTACACCTCCTACGTGTTAAAGCATACCAGAGCACTGTAAAGATACTCTGAAACCACAACATGAAAATAAAAATTTAACTTGAATTTTTGGTATATGTTTGGCTATAATTAAACACAATGATAAATTAACGAAACCTGAAGGCTACATAAGCATTTTAAGGTTATATCTGATTCCTCCTACTATAAAGCTCCAAAAATCCTTAAAAGGAAGGATTGGATTACATCCTAAGAGGAAAAAAGATCTAGAAAAACAGGTACTTTAAAAACAAAAAATATACTGAAGCGATTATTGTTTCTCCACATGTAAAATCTGAATTATTAAGAATTATACAGGATACTATCGACTGGCTGTAGTGGCGAGGAGAGGGGGAATTTAAACATCTGAGAAAGGTAATCTTTTTTTTTTTAAGATTTTATTTATTTATGAAACACACAGAGAGAGGCAGAAACACAGGCAGAGGGAGAAGCAGGCTCCATGCACGGAGTCCGACATGGGACTTGATCCCGGGTCTCCAGGATCAGGCCCTGGACTGAAGTCGGCGCTAAACCACTGAGCCACCCGGGCTGCCCGAGAAAGGTCTTCTTGATCTACACTATACTACTTGCTTTTGCTAAACAAAAGCAGGTAATGATGGTAAAGGTTGGGCCAAAAACTGAAGGAACCGCAGGAATAACAGACACTGTGCTTGGCCTTGGAGATATATTTGTGCAAGTTCACAACGAACAAAAAGTGACAGACTATGAGAAAAGGCTGAAGTCAAGCAGATCCCAAACTGGACAGTTTAAAAGAACATTAAGGTACATTTCTTTCTTTTTTTTAAAAAAAAAAAAAAAAGGAAAAAGAGATAGAAGGTGGGGTAGGCTTATCAGTTAGACTGATCTGTGATACAAGGTAAATAATTCCATAATACAGGTTTAAAAAACAAGTTCTGATAACTTGCTGATAATTAGCATTTCCCATCAATGTTATTTTCAGATTTTAGTCACTTGGCTGAATCCAGAATCTAAACATGTAAAGCAGTAAAGTTAACAGAAGTTTTCACCATTACATGACTTGCTTTTTTCAGACCTCTGCACGGATTATTCCCTCTGTCACATGCTCCTAACCCCAGGAACAACTACCTATTCTCAAGAGCCAACTCAAATGTCATGTTCTCTGTGATGCCTTCCCTGATTGCCACACCTACTTTGCTCAACACCTTGTACCACCCCTATTATAGCTTTTAACATGTGTAACAATCACTTTTCCACATGCCCCATCTCCCCAAAGAGCTTCCTGAAGGATGCAATGGACTGAACGTTCATGTTCCCTCAAATTCACAGTGAAATGCTAATGCCTGAGGTGCGGGTAGTCAGAGGTGGGGCCTGTGGAAGTGATGAAGTCATGACAAGTAGAGCCCTCGTGAATGGGGTGAGTGCCTTGGTTGAGCTCTTCTCCCCTGTTATGTGAGGGTGAGGGGACAAGGAGTCAGCAGTGTGCAGTCAGGAAGACGTACTCTCACCAGATATTGACCCTACTGGCCCCCAGATTTTGAGCCTTCCAGCTCCAGAATTGTAAAAAATAAATTTCTGTTGTTCTTAATCACCCAGGCTGTGGTAGTTTGTTATAAGAGCCCCAATTGAGACAAAGAAAGAAGTCAAAATCCTTTTAGCTTTTTCTTTCCAGGGAGCAGAATGTAAGGGACATTCAGCAAATTTCTGGAAAGATTAGTAGGTTCCCAAAGTTAATGCTTCACTCTGAAAAGTAAAGCCGGCTCAAGTACAGAATACCTAAACTATTAAGAGGATACTCAGCACAATGGTTAGAAACATGAACTCTGGGGTGAGACAGACTTGGATTTAAATCCTAGTTCTGTCACGTGTGATACTGGGACTCATTAGACGAGTGTGCCCCAGTTTCCTCAGCTATAAAATGGGGATAATTATGACAGGAAAAGCATCAAATTAGAAGAGTGAAATGAGGCAATGCTCACAAAGTGTTTATCACAGTGTTTGGCACTAAGTCCTTCTAAAGTCATCTCCATCATTTCCCAAGTTCTAGAAACAAACAGGGACATTTTGTTGTCGTCGTCCCAGTGACTGGAGCTGGTACAGTAGTGAGTGTCCTGTCCAAAACATCAAGAGTGTCCCCACTGGGAAGACCTATCTAATGTTTTAATTGTTCGACTTAGCAATCCGAAACTGTAGGAGAGAGGAAAGAGCCACTTACAGTTCCTGTACTATCATCTGCTCTTTCTCTAGGTTTCTGCTTTTGGGGAGAAAGAAGAGAAATCATTTCCTTTTTCATTTGCTGAAGAACCTTCTTAAGTTCAGCATTTTCCATTAGGATTTGTTTCTGACGATATTCATAATCATTCAAGAGAATTTTATACATTTCATCTTCATTCCTGAGAAAGAAACTGTCAGTATGAAAATGCAGTTACAGGAAGAAAAGTCTGATGAAATATATCAATTTAAATTGGACCTTACCTGGCCTCAGTTTTACCCGTCCTCCAGGAGCCTCTTTTTCCATCGGCTCTCCCCACATAATTTAAAACTTCCATAGCTAAAAATATGAACATGCAAAACAAAACCAATTCTTACCACACATTTGTTAAAGTGTATAAAACCCTAACACACTCTATCACACATAAATCAACCTGGTACAGATTAGGATTTTGGCTCAAACAGCCCACATTTCAGGTTCCAGTTCTCCATCACTGTTAAGCACTGAGATCTCGACACTGATTAAGCCTGTTTCTTTGTCAGTACAGAAGGAATAATGAAAGTATTTACCAAAGAGTTGTTGTGAAGGGTAAAAGAAGTTAAGACACTTAACAAAGTCTTGATAAATGTTATTTTGTTATCATTATTAATTTTATCATTGGGGTAATAAGCAAACTATGGCCTGTAGGCCAGCTGCCTGATTTTCTAAATAAAGTTTTGCTAGAACATTGCCACACCATTTGTTCATATTAGTTAGTTTTATACTACAAGTGTGGGGATGAATAGTTGTGATGAAAGACTACAGACTCCACAAACCTGAACATATTTACTATTAGAATCTCTACAGAAAAAGTTTGCCAAGCCCTGTGTTGTCATCATCATCAAAGGAATCAAGGCCCCTGACAGTACTAGAAGGAAATAAGAGGACAAGAAGTTACTGTAATTTTAGACTTGATAAAATCATTATGAAACTGTCACTTCCAATTAGGTTTGCACTAGAAAACAGCCAGGCCCCAATAAAATAAGGGCTCTGTTACCAGAGTTAAATCTTTAATAAATTTCTCTAATTAGGTGCTACATTTTATACTTACAGCATTTCATCCTTCTCTTTATTTAATTCATGAATGAATACGAGGTTAACCAATGAAGTTTAAATTTGATTATCCTAAGACTTTCAACCTTGTCTTAATTGCTTATTCCATTTTCATTTTTCAGTAATTTTAAAATAAGATAGCTGACTAATCGCAAAAGCTCTGCTGTGCAGAATGGCAGTGATGCAGTCAGCACTGAGCTGCCTGCTGACAGCGGACACAGCCCACCATGTGACAGCTTGAGACATCTGCTCATCAGCTGTTGTGTCAGCCAAGCTCAGTTTCGGAAACCACAGTTTAGGGCATTACTGTACAATGTAGGTTAGAGGACAACCTATAGTCCACTTGGAAACCACTCTTTGATAAATAAATGCATAGATTTCCTGGGCTGCATCTTACCAGGCCAGCAAAACTGTATCTGCAGAGCTTTACTCTTGTGTACGTGTGTTTTTACTTTTTCATCTATGTGATTTACCTGAAGGTATGCATATACTTGGATGAAGTTGCAAATTGCTTTTCAAAAGACTCTTAAGCACAAGCATAAGCATTAACATTCACAGTTCATCCTTTAGACTAGGTGCTTCAAAAATGCACAGCTACATTTCTTTAAAGGAACAGATGTAAATAATTTGGCCTGATGAATAATTTTATGAAGTTAATTCCAAAATCACACTTTTTTTTGATACTCAGAAACTCATCTTGATTTTTCTTATTATCAGTTTTTTTCTGAGGAGGATTAGAATATCCTCTGGCTTGGGTTTTCCTCTATGGAACTACAACTACCATATTAAAAAAGATACATATAATGCTTATATGCAACAAAGGAAACAGCAAAATTATTATTTTTCACTAATAAGTTGCCTCAATTTCTAGTTTATATGGATATATACTGGCTATAAACAATTGCATGAAGCATAAAAATTATACTTCATGAGCTACTGTGCTATTGTTCACATTTATTTCTTAGCATATTAGCTTATTTACTTTCCTCTATCTTAACCAGTTGTTTCTTACCTATTTTTTTATCCTTCTTGTTCATAACAAGCTGATGTAGACGTTCCTTTAATTTATTATATTCACGTTCTTTTCTCTTCATATCATGATTATATTGAGTAGCTCGACTTGCAATGATATTTTGTAATTTTTGTACCTGAAAATAGCATTTCCATTGAATGAGTCCCTTTATGATTGATAACCCCAGCTAAAATTTGTAAAGTAAATAAGTTCTAGCATCCACCTCCTCATAAAATAATTTTAGGATTATGCTTCTCAATGACCACTGGACATCACTTTTTAAAGTATCACTAAGTGATTCACATAAAGTTTTTGTTTTTTAATTCTTAAATTTCCAGAGCTACTAACATCCCAAATTATCTTTTTCTTCCCCTTTTACCCTATATATAGACTCTGCTCCTTTAGAAACCAGAAACTCTTACAGAAGTATTAAAGTGATTAAAACTTCATCTGGGACAAGAATTAATCTGATCATTTGTAGTGACTTCCTTATACTACTGACTTGAATCGCTTTATACCTTATTAATCTGTGACAAATTAACCACAGCACATCCCAGCACATAAACAGGTTTGTTTTTATCTGACCATAAATAGTTCTCAAATTAGAGTAGGTCCAAAGAGCAGAACCTGGTAATAATATTTGCTGAGTGCCTACTATATGCCAGGCCCTACTACTGTTCGAGGTTTTTATCTACTGTGGCTTCTCAGGCAGGCCTTGATTGGACGTGTGTTGTATTCTATACAAACATTTTTAATACTGCTAGAGATGATCATGTGTAACTTAATCCTTACTAAAAATTAACCATATTCTAAACACTGAAGTGGAACCAGCAGGTCAAGTCAAAATTTTCTGTGAAATAACTCAAGGAAATGTGTAAGTGACATTGCAGTTTAATTAAAGTATTTCATTATCCACTAACTACATTACTAAATAGTCAAAATATGACAAAACAAATCTGGCTAAACCACTATAAAGTCATTAAAGAAATGCACTCCATCCCTAAAGTCCTTAATTATAGTTAAAAAAATTTATATAAAATACTGAAAATATATACTGTATTTTTATAGTTATCAGATGGTCAGGGATCAAACTGCAGAACACTGAGAACAAAATGTTTCTTATGTAATTTAAAAAAATAATAATTTCAAATGTATTAAATCTATAGATCCAAATACTAAGTAAACACTTGAACTGAGACTAGAATTGATGTCTTTAACAATCAGAAATAGGATCTTTAAATGTGAATTGCTTTTTTTTTTATTTTTTTTTTATTTTTTATTTTTTAACTTTCTCAGTTTTATTTATTTTTTTAAATTTATTTATGATAGTCACACAGAGAGAGAGAGAGAGGCAGAGACACAGGCAGAGGGAGAAGCAGGCTCCATGCACCGGGAGCCCGACGTGGGATTCGATCCCGGGTCTCCAGGATCGCGCCCTGGGCCAAAGGCAGGCGCCAAACCGCTGCGCCACCCAGGGATCCCGCTTTTTTTTTTTTAAAGACTTTATTTATTCATGATAGACAGAGAGAGACAGAGACACGGGCAGAGGGAGAAGTAGGCTCCATGCTCGGAGCCCGACGTGGGACTCGATCCCGGGACTCCAGGATCACGCCCTGTGCCAAATGCAGGCGCTGAACTGCTGAGCCACCCAGGGATCCCTGCTTTTTTTTTTTTAAAGCAAGAACTCTTCTGTCCATTTAGTCAAGTAATTAATTGCTTAATTGGATGAGTGATGCCAATATTTAAGATAGAGAAAGAAGAGGGATCCCTGGGTGGCGCAGTGGTTTGGCACCTGCCTTTGGCCCAGGGCGCGATCCTGGAGACCCGGGATCGAATCCCACATCGGGCTCCCGGTGCATGGAGCCTGCTTCTCCCTCTGCCTGTGTCTCTGCCTCTCTCTTTCTCTCTCTCTCTCTCTCTCTGTGACTATCATAAATAAATAAAAATAAAAAAATTAAAAAAAAAAAGAGAAGAGGCATGCCTGATATTAAGTATAGGTATGGCAGGAAATAAAAGATATGCAGTTAAAGCACCCTTGTGCCTGAGAAAAAAATGACAACGCATTTGAGTCCAGGACAGATGGTTGAGGACACTGGTTGTCACAAGCTATGGACCAATGTCCTAAACTCCATGATTTGGGGGGTGGGGAGGAGAGGGAGAGCACCTGACCTCGGTTAAATACGCTGCAATGCTGTATACAGAGGCCTACCACAGCAGTCTGACAAAGGATTGATTAATGTTCTTGTTTCAAAATGGGGCCTGGTCATGTCAAATTAAAAAAAATATATACCACTTAAACTCCATCTTCCGTAACTGACAACTTACCTCATCTTTTTCATTTTTCAGTAGCTGATGCAAATTCCGATTCTTGCACTGTAACTGTCTGTCTCTTTCCTGAAGCCCAATCATTTCTCTCCTGGAGGTTTCCAATTGTTCCTAAAACATCCATATGCAATTGTGACATAGGACTCAGAGCAAATGAATTCTTCAAAGATTAGTAAAAACAACATACACACATAAGGGTTAGCTAAAACTGGAGTTTAATGGCACACAAAACATTTACTTAAAACAATTATTATAAACCAAGACTATAAAGTTATAAATTTAAGTTTAAATATGTTAAATATTTTATTTAAATATTTTATTTTATTAAAATGCCAACATTTTTTATGTATATACAAAAGAGTTTCAAAGTGGATCCCCTGAAAGGCTCTTCACTTATTCCATTGATTCTGTCACTGGACACATTTAAAATTTCCTTTTAGGGCAGCCTTGGTGGCCCAGCGGTTTGGCGCCGCCTTTGGCCCAGGGCCTGATCCTAAGACCCGGGATCGAGTCCTGCGTCAGGTTCCCTGCAAAGAGCCTGCTTCTCTCCCTCTCCCTCTGCCTGTGTCTCTGCCTCTCTCTGTCATGAATAAATAAAATCTTTAATAAAAATAAAATAAAATTTCCTTTTAGTACTTTTTAACACTTCTATAGTATATTCTTCAAGAAAGTACCAAAATAGTATATTCTTCAAGAAAGTATATTCTTCAAGAAAGTACCAAAATCATATGGAGATAAGTCTAAAGAGTATATTCTTCAAGAAAGTACCAAAATCATATGGAGATAAGTCTAAAGAGGATGTGTGACCAAGTGGCAACCCTTCAGGTAAAAAGGGTGCAACCAAAGCACGACATTTGTTCTCCTTTGCAAATGGTAACCTCTCAAGATTTTTTTTCAAAAGAGGAATGGCAGGATTGCTGGAATGAGTATAGGAGAAGATGTTCATTTTGAATTCATTCCACACATTTCCTGAGGAAATGTGCCAAGTCTGCATGAGACCACTGGAATATTTTTAAAATCCTTTTATCTTTATAAAATATAAAAAGCCACTCAGGTTTTGGCATAAGTAGCCACAAATAACAACTTGCACAATCTCTGTAACAATGGACGTCAAGATGATTTAGGAATTTAGGAAATTTAGGAGTATACCTTGGATAACTCTACAGTTGTCAGAATTTTGGCACCCTCTTTTTCAGCGGGTTGAATACTTCCTGTCATGCCAGACTACTTGGAATGCCTGCACTTAAAGGCACTGGGCCAGTTGATATGTCCCATGTATGTCAAATCAGATGCACTTTGAGTGATTATCAACACTTCACTTGAACTCATCCTCATCCCTGCAAATCTGTATATCACTTATCTCATACCATCATCCTCTGTAAACTTCAGACACAGACCTGGTTGGTATCTTAAATTAATGACTTATTCCCCAAATTCAACTTTTCATAAAATTCTACCCATTTTACCTCCAAAGGTTGCTTCGATTTCACTTTTACCATCTCCACTGGCACTACCGTAGTTGAAGGCCAAAACCTGCTAAGGCCTGCTAACAGCTGTCCTTTCTACCATGCCTTCTGGGGCCCCTACCACCTCTGTCCCAAATACAAATCTACACCTTCCCCATAGTTTCTCCACCTTACTGCCAGGTTGATGTTTACACGATGCCCATGTCTTCCTTTCGCTTATATTCCTTGGTGCCTTTGGGTTTCTGCACGATGCCTCTCACATCCTTGGATGCCAGGGGCCCAGCCTCACCTCTATCACTCTTCATCATAATCATACACTTCAGTCCCTACAGTCTCTCATACCTCTGTGCTTTAAACAGGTTATACACCCTCTGCCTAGAATGTTTTCTCCAAACACTAGTAAATTTCTGTTTACTTCTCAAATCTGAGACCACGTGTTAACTCTGTGATGCCTCCCCTTACTTTCCACACCAAGGACAACTAATGAAGGAAATAGTTATGGTTCAATGTATCTCTTTCCACTAGATTATAATCTTCTTGAGAGCAGGGACTGAGGTTCACTCCTCTGTAAAACCCAGTGTGCCCAGCACACAAATAACAAATTGTGCTCAATGAACTGAATGAATCATATGCTAGATCTAGAGGCTCTTCAAGGACAGATCAGCAACTTTTGCCAATGAACACACATTTCTGTCCAGGGCAAAATATTCTGATTTTGGCCCAGGTCAAACCTGAATTAGATGATTTCCTGGAAAACATTCTATACTCTGGGCTGTCCTAATAAGCAACTACTCCTTAGAGGAAAGGCTAAACAGGCCTGGATTGCCAATATCATTGTGTGATCATTCACTAGCTATTTACACAATACTCAGCCAAGGTTACCCACATATAAAAAGTTTTAAGGCAGAATGATAGCCTTCAAGGGCTTACAACTCTGAGTCAGTCTAATTCATAAGACGTTCCATAGGTCTCTCTGATTAAGATTAAAGTATTATCCAAAGGGACACCTGGGTGGCTCAGTGGTTGAGCATCTGCCTTTGACTCAGGGCGTGGTCCTGAGATCAAGTCCCACATCAGGTTCCTCATAGGGAGCCTGCTTCTCCCTCTGCCTTTGTCTCTGCCTCTCTCTGTGTCTCTCATGAATAAATAAATAAAATCTAAAAAAAAAAGTATTATCCACAACTCACAGCCTTTTTATAACCTCAGAGGCCACCACCTACCCCCTCCAGTCTCCGTCAGGAACAATCTCTATCCTTCAGGCACTGTATAAAAACCTAACAATATTAACAAGAAAACACTGTTACCACTTTGCTGTGCTTAGGAGACATGTGGTTAATTGAAATACAGGTTGACATGCAATTTCTACCTTAAGTTTTGCATAGCAGTTCTGCAGATGGTCCATATCACTTCCCAGTTTCAGATTCTGTGTTTCCACATTTTCCTGAGCTAGAAGGTTCTTCCGCTGAAGTACAAGTAGCTCATTCATACAATTTAAAACAGCAACTATATTTAATTCTCTCTTTGTGTCTTTACCTTTGGATTCTTCATATAATGAAGGAAAACCGAAAGTAGTCAATTCCTGGTAGAAGAAAATGTTTTCCTCAAAGTTGGTTACCAGATGACTTAGTATAGAAACAAAAGACAGAAATCTTTTCTCAGAAATAATGAAAACTATCCTGAGTCAAGAAATTATAAATATCCCAAAGGACAAAGAACTGAGAGAACTGGGCTCTTTTTAGTCTCTGTTCTACAACTGCCTGTATCCTGGGGAAGGAACTTAGGTCTCTGCATCAGTAAAATAAGGGAGAGATTCCCAGTGGAGAAGCCCCTAGGGTGAGGTGGAGGCCAATCTACTCCTGACAAAAAAATATCTACCATGTATCTAGACTAGATGATCACAGAGCTCTCTGCATATCTAGTATGTTCTAAGTCCCTGGCCAATATATAACAACATACGTGTGCTTAACAAGTATTTTCCTCATAACTTTGATATGTTCTATTATATAACATGATTTATGCAATTGCTTCTCACAAAATTTTTTTTACCTGATCAAGATACGAAATACTTTGTTCAATATTCTCTTCTGTGCAGAAGGCACTGAAAAAACTGTGCACATTTTTTGATAAAGGTATTGAAGAACATAGCACTTGCTGTGAGTATAAACTTGATGGAGACATCTTTGTTTCTGAGGTATATTGACAGATATTTTTGCTTTCTGGAAGAACAAAAAAGCATTTACTTAAATTTACAAAACATACGGAAAGCCCCCATCAGGAACAATCTCTATCTCCAGGCTATCTCCTAAACTATCTCCATTCCCAAAGATTTTGAATTATATAAATATTTTTAAGTATTTTCAAATTAAGACAGGCTGTTTTTCTATGAAAAATACATAAAGTTGACCCCTGAACAACACAGAGGTTAGGGGCAACGACTCATAAGCTGAAAAATCTGTGTATCACTTCTGACCCCCACAAAACTTTACTAATAGCTAGTGTTGAAAAGAAGCCTTGCCAATAACATAAATAGTTCATTAACACATATTTTGTATGTCACATGTATTACATACTGTATTCTTACAATAAAGCAAGCTAGGGAAAAATTAAAATCAGAAGGAAGAGAAAATACATTTACAGTATTGTACTATTGTTATCGAAAAAATGTATAAGTAGACCAACAAGGTTCAAACCCATGTTACTCAAGAGCCAACTGTACTTTTTTTTCAAAAAGATACAAATATACAGTGCCCTTAGTAGGCCTGTTAAGCTACAATATACTACCTTAATTTACAGTATGTCAGACATAAAAATAACAGACAAAAATAAAAGGAATAAATCACAGCAACGTATTGAAGTAGCCAATAAATTTATTTCAAATGCATAAACATTACTCTCAAAAACAGTAACAAACACATCATCCATCAAAGGCACTGAACCCCACTGATTATGGCACAATTCTTAGCTTTCCCAGATAAATTTTCTGAAGATAAAAATTAGATATTTTACAACCATTTGTCTCTCTAGTCACATCTTCAATATTTGTGGTAATTATTTTGTTCCATTTAAATGGAATGTTTAAATGTTCCATTTAAATTCCTTTATAAATACTGCTTTAGTTGAAATTTATTTTAGACCTAGTTACCTGAAGACAGATCTGGATCTGTAACAGTCATCCACTCTCCCATAGCAATCACCAGAGCCAGGGTACCTGAGGAACCAATTCAGCAGTGAAACATTTAGTCCAGCTGCTGTCACTCTTCTTAGGTAGGCATCTCCTTAAAAAGCAAATTGTAGAACAGTAACATTTAACTAAAAATATAAAATCAATGTGTAAAAAGAAGGATTTTACATTTTTTATTTCCATACACTCCCATATAGAACGTGGTACAGCTCAATAATAACCCTGTGTATGTATGTGTATGTGTGGGTCTGTTTAAGGATCAGGAGTAAAGGGTTACCAAGTTCTACCAAGGTATTACTTCTTCATATACAAAGTACATGGTACATGATTTGACTCACAATATAAATCTAAGGTACAGCATTGTACTAAGTAAAAACGACTTCTATATTATATCCTCTAAAATAAAGTACAAGGTATTTATACAGATAAAAAAATCTTGGCTAGCATTCTCAATTTTTCTTTTTACTAACTATATTAGCAAAAAAAAAAAAAATACTATTCCCAATGTTAGCACAGATGTAGAAAAAATCATACTTCCATACAATGTTCTCCAGAAAGATCACATCAACTTAAACTACTACTAGCAATTTGGCGATATGTATCAAATTTTAAAAATGAAATACATTTCTATCTAGAAATACCACTTTAAATTTTTTATCCTAATAAAATAACAATTTGTGTTTGCTCTGGTAACACAGACGAAAATTGGAACAATACAGAGAAGATTAACATGGCCTCTGCACAAGGATGACATGCAAATTCATGAAGCATTCCATATTTTTGTATGGGGAATTTAGGACAGAAAACAGATGAACACATGGCGAAAAAAGAGAGGCAAACCATTAAACAGACTCTGAACTATAGAGAATAAACAGTTGCTGGAGGAAAGTGGGCAGGGGATGGGCTCAGTGGGTGATGGGCATTAAGGAGGGAACTGTTAGTGATGAATCCCTAAATTCTACAGCAGAAACTAATATTGCACCGTATATTAACTAACTGGAATTTAAATAAAAACTTGAAAAGAAAAAAAAATGATTTGTATAAAGATTCATCTACAAGTTGTTCTGGATAACATCAAAAAACTGGAAATAGCTTATACCCTCCACAGTAGGCGACTGGTTACATAAATGACACATTTATACAACAGAACACCTTTAAACACAAGTATGTAGAATTAGGGGGGTTACCAAATAGAAATGAATGAAGTGGACTATGTGTAAAAACCTTTCAAATAACCGTTTCACATAACATTTTCAGCCTACCATCCTGTTTCCACTTTTTTATAGGGAAAAATGGAATAAATAAATATTTCTCCATCACAAAAAAATTCAAATGAGATTATAAATGTCAATTGGGGATTTATTTCAAGGTCAGGGATAGAAGGAGTAGTAAAGACTGCAGGCAATCTGGAGAACGTGTGCCACCACTCTGGACAGCTGCTTCTGGGGTACAGTAAATTGTGGCCAAAAGAGAAAGCAGGTCCCAGGCTGCTCTTTCTTTCCATCTTTAAATGGATGTTGAAATTCTGGATTTTTTTTTAAATTTATTTATGATAGAGAGAGAGAGAGAGAGAGAGAGAGGCAGAGATATAGGCAGAGGGAGAAGCAGGCCCCATGCACCGGGAGCCCGATGTGGGATTCGATCCCGGGTCTCCAGGATCGCGCCCTGGGCCAAAGGCGGGCGCCAAACTGCTGCGCCACCCAGGGATCCCAAATTCTGGATTTTTATACGAAATCTCCCAACTTGTAAACGTTAAAAGCTACTTTAAGAGAAGGGGGCATGGCCGGAACGAGGATGTGAGAGAGCCTCTCTAGAGAGAGGGCTGCACCAGCCACCAAGCTGTCCACTTAAGATCCATGCTCTTGAATGCATGTAAGTTACACTCCTAACATTTTTTAATAAGCCAAATTAAATGTGTCTTTAGGCCAGATCTGGTCTGTGAATCAAGAGTTCACAACCCCTATTCTGAATATTTAAGATGGTGGAGAAATAGTCATAATGTGATACTGAAGTGAGATGAAAATTTTCATTCACCCAATAGGTTTTTAATTATGCTATTACGTGCCAGGCACACCCTTCTAGGCCCAGGGGAAGACCTGTTCTCAAGTTCACATTCTAGTAGGGGTGAAAATAGACAGCTAGGCAATAAATTAGCATAACAGAGAGTGATGAGAACTATAAAGAAAAAACAAAACACAGTAACATGAGAGAGTACTGGAGGGGGTTATCCAAATTCATCAAGGAAGGCTGCATCAAGATGCTGACATTTGAACTGAGACCTAAATGACAGTCAACCACAATATGATCAATGACCAGAGCGCAGCCCAGGTAGAGGAAACCGCAGGTTCAAAGATCCCAGATGGAAATGAACTTGGGAAGTATGAAAACCATAAAGAAGGCCAGTGTGGTACTCAAGGACAGATGGTAGGAAGCTGGATTTTCTCTAAGTTGCAATGAAAAGCTCCTGAAGGAGTTTAGGCAGAAAAGCCAACAGGATCTTCTTTAGGCTTTGAAAAAGATCACTTCAGCTACTCTGCCTTCTGAGTAGATTACAGCTGGGCAACAGTGGGAGGAGGCTGGAAGGTAGCAGGCCGCTGCAATAGTTCAGGCAAGACGACCAGTTTTATACTACAGCTCGAACAGCAGAAGGAGACACAGGTGCATAAATCAGGGATGTGTTCTGGAGATAGAACCTTCAGGACTTGAAGACAGAACAAAATATGGGCAAAAGAGAAGTCAAGGATGACTCCTAGGTCATAGAGCAGCATACAGCATATACTAACGCAAACGATGCTGTGTGCTGTATTACATGCACATATGTACAGGGGGCTACCCGGTCTGGCACAGGTTTTGCTATTTCTTTACTCATGTGCCTTGGTAAGAGCACCTTGAATTATTCTGCACGTCCCTCTGCCCTTATATGGGTGCCTTCAGCAACAGGATGGCAGAGTAAAGGTTGAGTCTGCACCAACGAAGACACTGATTTTACTTTTCGCTTTCAGAGATAGTAGCCATTACAAAACAGAATGCAAGGGACAATAAATCCATCTACTCTAACCTGGCTCACCTTGGGTAAGTTACTTAACCTTTCCAAGCCCTAGTTTCCTTACTGGTAAAGTGCCACAGTAATGACTCTTACTTCATAGTTTCTCCTGAGGATTAAGTGAGATCATGCACATAAAGAAGTATTCAGCACATGGCCTGGCATATGGGACGCAGGGAATTAATATCAGTTATCTTCATCGTCATCGCCATCATCACCATCATCTGGACACAGATCTGTTTGTTATAAATGACAGGATTCCAAAACCTATAACAGAAGGCACTGTTGCTCTTAATAAAAGTTGAACACCTTAGAAAATGGAGACAGATATCCTCATAAAAACACATTAGGCAGTGGGATTAATTCCTTGTCATTGTTAGGCTGAGGGGAGGGACAAGAGCAGAAGAGAACAGAAATGGGCATTTCCCCAAGCCCTTCTTGTTCCTGTTTTTGTTTGTTTGTTTTTCAGTAAGACACAACAGGGACACCTGGGTGGCTCAGTGGTTGAGCATCTGCCTTCGGCCCAGGGCGTGATCCTGGGGTCTCAGGATCGAGTCCCACATCGGGCTCCCTGCATGGAGCCTGCTTCTCCTCTGCCTCTGTCTCTGCCTCTTTCTATGTCTCTCATGAATAAATAAATAAAAATCTTAAAAAAAAAAAAAGAAAGACACAACATTGTCTTAAGTACCTTTTCTCCTCATATAAAAGATCAAATGCCAAAATGTCTACCACACATCCATTCTTTAAAATTGTAATTTCAGTTATTCTTCCTCTGTGAATTTAGCTTTCCAGCGTCTAGAGGTTTAGACAGTGAATTGCTCCCTGCCCCATTAACTAAAATAACAACAAAAAACAAACAAACAAAAACAACTGTGAAATATTCAGATCTAGTTAAACGTTCACAAGGAAAACCAAAACTCCACTTTGAAGCACTATGAAACAAAGAACTTACCAACAGTATATGGTTTCACACAATCTAAAAGTTTCTATGTATTCTCTTCTGTTCAATGATGCACCAAATTATACACTAGGAGGCTTGTGATAAAAGTTATCCAACCAGACTATTAATCAATATTCAAACTGAAACCAGGAGACTAATTCAAGTTATTCTGTTCTAGGTCAACCATAGTCAGATCTCATTGTTGAAGGTTATAAACTAGTTTATAAAGATATTATAATAAATAAACATTAGTTTCAAAAGCAAAATGGTAACAGAAGCATCCATCTCTGCTTTGCATAAACCTAATACTGTCACAAGCTTCAAAAGCAGCCAAGAAGGACTCCATTAAAGATGAGTGCTGGAACACACAATGAAGTTCCCTATTACAGATTAAGCAAGACATAGCAAAGCATTACATATTGGACCATGAGCATCCATGACAAGTCATACAAGAACTTGGTTATAACAAGTGTTATTATAGTTTCATTACAGAAAAGGGGAAAAATCTAACAGTAAATCATATTTTGTTTCAAGTAATCTGTAACCCCCATATCTCTCTCTATACCACTGGTGAGAGAAGTTGTCCAGATTCTAAGACAGGTCAAACTCACAAGTGAATTTAATGAACAAAGCTTGAAGATTAAATAATTTGGCCAACCTGTAAAACTCACTTCATTCATCCAAGACTGTTGAGGAATAACCTTGAAAAAAAGTAAGAAAAAAATCTATAAAGTAATCTATAAGAGTTCTTCCTTCTAGTCTTTAAATCAGAGAGTCAATAGTTTTACTCCTTCCGGTGGATAACATGTATATGGGCACTTAATAAACTTCCTTGATTCCAAGTATTTTTTAATGTACATTCCAGTAAGTGGGTCTACATAACAGAAAGTTTACTAATTGCAGTAGCACCACAATAATGTCAGTAAAAACATTCCCTTACTATTTCTGAAGAATTACTTTGGCTTCCCTAGTATGTTGCCAAAATAGCATTGCCATATTTCAGGTGTAAAAAAGCAAGGGTACTCTGGTCTTTCCTGGATAAAATGATTATACAGACCTTAAGAATTACCTAAGCACTTTCTAGGTTAGAATCCTGACAGAAAATTAGGAAGTAGTGAGATATTTGAACTTAATATAATTGTACCCTTTCTGAAAAAAGAAGATTTTAACGAGTTTCATAAATCTATCATTGTGTCAAAGCACTTCTTTCAGATATATTTCTATTACAGACAGAAAACCTGGTCTCAGGGAAGCGAACAGGATTGCCTGAGGCCACATTTCTAATTGGCTGTAAAAGCCTGGACACAAACCTGTCTTCAAAAATGTTTTCACTCCATCACCACGTAACATTTCTACACTATCCATGCAAACCTCTATAGAAAGAGAGTTAAAATAAGAATTAAAAAAAGATTAAAATAAGAATAAAAAAGATTTCCACCAAGTTTCTTTAGAAGAATGAGTTCCATAGTTCACCTGAAATTATTCCACTCAGAGCATACAATCCTTTAAAGAACTTATTTACTACTTAAATTGAAGCATAATTGTAAGCTTCTCTGCTATGCCACAAATAGCATTTTTTTCTCATTAGAAATGCTTTGCTTTGAAAAGGTTTAAATACCTTTCATTCTCATTTCTGAGATCAGTCCCATAGAAAGTTTAATAACTTTCTAAGTTATCTAATAACTAAGATAACTCATCTTACCATTTAACTAAGATAATAATAATATTTAATAACGAAGATAACTCATCTTACCATTTACTATCCTAGGGTAAAACATTAAGACAACATCAAAACTAAAAGTTCATAGAGTTTAATAAAAACATTTATGGTTAAGGGTAATTACACCTGCTTGTTTTTGTTTTTTTGTTTTTTTTTTTCCTCTCTTCCATCAGAAAAGTTCCTTGGCTGCTTATTGCTCTTCCTTTTAACCAAAAGATTCCGGGGGTTCTCAATATACAATAATCACTTGTAAAATCTGGGAGTGCGCTGCCTCCAAAACGACTTGCAGTTACCCCTGTTACCTGGTATACATACTTTCGGGTGCCTCTGCTCCTTGGCTGTGGGCTGGATTTAGTGGCTAGATTCTAACAAACAGAAACAGCAAGAGGTGATGGGGCTTCCAAATTCAGGTGATGAAAAGGCGGGCTTCCTCTTGGGATCATTTATGACCTTCTGTGTCTTGGATAGCTTTGATATTGTGAGCAGGTTCATGGGAGGCTGATGCGGCAAGGCTAACTCGTCTCCAGCCAACAGCCAGGGAGGAGCTGGAGGCTGCCCAGAGCCGCAGGAGTGAGTTTAGAAGTATTCTCTCCCAGTCAAACCTTGATGACTGCCACCTTGGCCAACACCTTGATCACAATCTAGTGAGAGATCTTGAGCCAGAGGCACCCAGACAAACTGCACCCAGATTCCTGATTGACAGAAACTGGGAAATAAATGTTTGGTGTTTTAAGCTGCGAAGTTATTCAGTAATAGGTAGCTAATACAAGTTTTTAAAAATATATATACGCATTTCTGAGTCCTTTCCATAATTTACATGTCCCTAGCTGGAACATAACTAAAGTGCCATCATACACTACAAGTGCAACAATCAGCTTTCTGGCAATATCACCCAGGAGTACAATCGCTCCATATTATTACAGGTGGATGCCTCCCCTCACTGGTTGATCAACTTCTACAGGAAGTTATGAACTTTCCTACAAGGTGGGGATCTTCGTGGTATCAAACGGTGCCTGAAACAAAGCAGGTGCTCAAGTAAACGTTTATAAAATGAACTGTGTCCCACATATGGTCCACCGACTTCTAGCCTGCGTGCTCCACCCGTGCTTTCCTCTTTCCCCTAACCCAAAACTAATACTTCTTCAAAGCCCAAAACAACCACCACCATCATCCCCTCCATACAGTTCCTCTTGGTTCTCCATATACTCTCTGATTTGTTTCATCATTCCTAGCTAGACTTTCAGGTACCACATGTTTCACAGTCCTGTAGTTTCTCCACTAATCTTAACAGAATACTCAATAGCTGATGACAAGTCAACATGCTCACTCAAGCAAAGGTGGGTAAAGGAAAACAGCAAATGGAGAAGAGGCAAAAGATAGGAGTTCTTTAGAGAAAATCTCTCAAATCTCTAACACATCTAACAACTGAAAGAGAGCTCAGCAGAAACATAAGTAGTATCTTGATTACAAGATTTCCTTCACACAGTACATTTTAAGTGTTCTTTTCAAGTTCACTTGAAATTCAAACTTGAGAAGGCACAATTGCCTACCTAATCAGAATTCTAAAACTTCAAGTGCCAGAAAAGAATAGCTTTTCATTATACTGGAAAGTAGTAACATTATACCATCTAAGCTTCCAAATATTGCACAGGATTTGTCACAAAGAGCTAACTACTAAAGTCTTGGCTGAAATCTCACAAAGTTAGAGTTACCAAATTGTCAGGCTAAGAAAATAAAATTCTTAAAACTGACTTTAAATACTAGTCCTATCTTACAAATTCAGTCATAGCAATTAAAAATTGTTATCACCATATTTTAAATACATGTTATTACTCTCAAAAAGCAAATATATTACGATTAAACTAGTACCCCCATCTATTTTTGTTCCAAGGGAGACTAGAGATCTTAATGTCATTATAAATACTCCCACTGCCTTACACAAAACCATTCAGGTGTGCGTCCAGTGTAGAAACTCACTAAATGCAACTTCTTAGAAAAATCTACCTTTTGCAAATTTAAAATCTAAACGAATTCATCTGAGTGGCATAATTTAACAGTATACTTTCCCACAGAAACAAATCCCTCATAACTTAAATGTGAATAAACAACTCACTGGCTGAAACTCAAAATGTGTCATTGTCTTCACCATCTGCCCCCTCTGGTTGAGTCCACGGCTCTGAGGACGGGCACTTGGGGAGCACAGCATGCACAGTGCCAGCCAGCCTCACAGGCCTGAGCCAGACAGGCTGAGCCCACATCCTGACCAAGTCTCTCAGAGCTGGTGTCCTCACCTGGAAGATGACGCCATCTTCTTTGGAGGGTGGTTGTAGGTATTTAATGAGGTAACAGGTGATGAACTGAGCATAGTGTACCATGTAGGTGGGGAACTGATTTAACAAACATGTGCCAGGCGCTGTTTTCAACGCTTTACATATATGATGAAGCCGATCCTCACAACAATCCTACATCATTTCCTTTTTACACATAAGGACATCAAGGCACAGAAAGGCTACCTGCCCCCTCCCCAGACTCTACAACCCATCCTCTTAACCAACACATGCTGCTGCTTCTGTGGATGAGGGGTTCGGGAAGCTGTACTCCTACCACCAACCTTCAACAGCCACCACTCACTAGCCCGTTAACTCCAACTGGGCAAAGACTACACAAGATAGTGTGAAGCCACAAATCATGGCAAAATATTTCATGTGTGTCCTTTTGGGTTGAGGGATACAATCTCAGTGAAGCTCCAAGCCAGAATCTGCCATGAGAAAGCCACCCTCTTAGTAGCTCTGGGAGCAGGGAACTACATGCTGTATTTTAAACTTCTTACACACACCCTGGAAGCAACTGCTGCTGCAGTATGAGAAACAGTATGGTGCAACGGTTAAAAGCACAGGATCCAAAGTCAGACCACCTGGTTTCAAACCCCAATTCCACCACCCACCAAGTGGCCCTGAACACAAACCTCTGAACTTCATTTCTCTTGTTTGCAAAAGGAGAGTAAAAAGGAGTCTTTAGCCTCAAAGGATTATAATATGGCTAAGTAACACATTTAATAATCTTACTAAATTTATGCGAGTGCAGGGCTTAACACAGGGTCCTGGGTACATGGAAAGTGTTCCATAAATGTTAGCTATTATTAGATACTTTAGTAACTTGAAAGATTTCATGATATCTTGTTAAAAAAAAAAGTTGCAGAACAATATCTTACATGATCTTATTTGGTCTTAAAAAAAAAATCCACCCAAACTATAGGAGTATGTACATATAGGTATAAATTCTGCTCTATAAAGACACAAGTTTGTGTAAGAACAGAAAAAACTAGAAAAAAAAAACTTGTGAGAAAAGGGACTTTATCTTTTTCTTTATGTATTTATTTAATTATAACCCTAAACTTGGTAGAAGAGAGGGGAAAGACTGACTTTGATTTATAACTATTAAGATCTTTTCAGAGAAGAATGTTCTTGGGACGCCTGGGTGGTTTAGCGGTTTAGCTTCTGCCTTTGGCTCAGGGTGTGACCCCGGGGTCCTGGGATGGAGTCCCACGTCAGGCTCCCTGCATGGAGCCTTGCTTCTCCTTCTCCCTCTGCCTGTGTCTCTGCCTCTCTCTCTCTCTCTCTCTGTGTGTCTCTCATGAATAAGTAAATAAAGTCTTAAAAAAAAAAAAAGACGAAGAATGTTCTTATTCTACCCACCTTCTATGACTCAAGCAACTAACAAGGTGTATTTCTCTCCTTCAGGAGAGCAGCATATGAAGTTACACAGGTACGTACTTATGCCACGCCATCTAATAATTCATTATATGTTGACTTTCTACTGCTAATGTTTTCATCTGTTTTGGTCATGGCTCCCCAAACAAATTATTAGTCGTTTTTATTGTTTGTTTTTTTCAGGGCACTGTTACTTCAGGGAAGGTGCACAGGATATTGACAGAGCACTAGACCAGGTGTCAGAGGCTAAGGTTCTTCTATCATCTCCTGAGCAACCCTGAGCTGCTCATTTCTCTCCTTTTCAGTATCCACATCCATAAAATGGGGAGGTTGAACTAGATGATTTTAAAAATATTTTTAGTCTATTACCTGTTTTTTACATTTTTCATGAGACTTAAAATGGAGTAGAGCTATTCATACCAAAATATTTTCTTTACATTTTTATAACACTGTGCAGTCTTGACAACCATTTAGCCAATGAGATTCTACTGAATTCTAACAATAACAATTTATTAATCATAAACAATTTACTAGGAATAATTTAAAGCATTTTACATGTATTAACTCATTTAATCTCACAATAGCCCAAACAGTTATCTGGCCCCATTACAGATGACAAAACTGAGACCCAGAGAGTTTTCTTGCCTGAGGTCACACAGCAAGAATGTGACAAAGCCAAGATTCAAACCCAAGTAGTCCAGCACATTGAACTACTACACCCTACTGTCTTTATTGTAGGAAAGGAGGGAATACACAGTATGTGAGCTGCTTTTCCAACTGAACACACACACAGGTATTCATTTTTTCTACCAAGTCATCTTGAGACAAAATTACAATCAGATAGTAATTATTCCAACTGAGTGATTGGGATATGAAACAGGAGCAGACAAAAAATTAAATGTTCTAGCAATTCAAAAAAATTATTTTTGAAAAATCTAGTGAATATAGACCTCAAATTGTCAGACTTTCACTGAAGTGCCATTCCCTTCTGTTTGTGCTTCCAGGTCACTGTGCATTAACCTCTACAGCACAGGGACACCTGGGTGGTTCAGGTCATGATCTCGAGGTTCCGGGATCAAGTCCCACATCGGGCTTCCTGCAGAGAGCCCGCTTCTCCCTTTGCCTGTGTCTCTGCCTCTCTCTCTGTGTCTCTCATGAATAAATAAATAAAATCTTTAAAAAACAAAACAAAACAACTTTCCAGTGAAGATCTCACTGTAATGAAACTTCTCTCCCACCACCTAAACTGAGTTCCTGGTCTACTTGCCTGGCATCATACAGTTTGTACTCTGCTTTGCCATGAGGTATCATAAATGACCCATCAGAGGATCCAGTAAAACATTTGCTGACAATGAAAATTCTCAAGTCCCACTCCAGCTCTAAAGATTCAGAAACTCAGGGAGTGGGACCCACAAATCAGTGTTTTAACAAAAACGCCCATGGAATTCTGATGCATCAAATTTGAGAACATGGCTATACTCTATAGACTGTGCTTCAGTATAACTTAGTACTCTACTCTGCAGTTTAGAATATGGAATACCAAAAAGGAATTATTACCTAAGGGTGCTACAGCACAGATTTCAGAAATAATGTAAAAGTGTTCCCAATAACTAAATGAGGGTTGAAAATAATAGTCCTAGAGAACGCTTGGCTAAGGCTTACTTAAACCTTGGAGGGTGGAGAGAACCCTCAAAAAAAAGAAAAAAAAAACTTTGGCAGGTGAAATTCATACATCCTAGTCACATACTCTACAACCTTGGAAGTTCACTTCTAGGTATAAATCGAAGAGAAACTCTTGCATCTATGTGCCAAGATGCATGAACATAAACAGTGACACTCTTGACAAATGCCAAGTAGCACAAGAGCAAAACCCTGGAAGCAACCCACCCATCAACAAGAGAAGAAATAAACTGGGGCATATATGCAAAACGGAGTATGATGCAGCAATCAGAAAACAGCAGTGACACACAATATAAAGGAAATTTCCAGCAATACTGAGTGGATGAATTTCAACATTATAGTAAGTGAAAAATGTATCAGAAAACAGGGCATGTAACATAGTTTTTAACTGTGTATGTGTTTGGAAAACTCATAGATGCAGTAAAACTATGTTTTAAAAGATACCAAGGGAATGATGGATATAAGATTCAGTAAATAGGAGGTGCCTGGGTGGCTTTGTCAGTTAAGCAACAGACTCTTTGATTCTGGCTTGGGCCATGATCTTAGTTTAGCGTCATGTGATGGAGCCTGAACACTCTCTCGCTCGCTTGCTCAAACAAATAAAATCTTAAAGAAAAAAAAAAAAGGATTCAGTAAACAGTTGCCTCAGGTGAGACAAGAGGGGAAATGGACTGGATGGGCCCATAGGGTCACACAGAGATCATCGTCAAGGTCCTAGCTTTATGTTAGATGGTACTCCGTATTAAAACTAATAGATCAGGACAGCCCCGGTGGTGCAGCGGTTTAGCGTCGCCTGCAGCCTGAGGTGTGATCCTGGAGTCCCACATCGGGCTCCCTGCATGGAGCCTGCTTCTCCCTCTGCCTGTGTCTCTGCCTCTCTCTCTCTCTCTCTCTCGCTCTCTCTGAATAAATAAAATCTTTAAAAAAACAAATAAATAAAACTAATAGATCAATTATGAGAATGTGTCCTGAGCCAAGCAATATAGCTAATTCTTTGTACCTGAAGTCCTTTTTTTTTAATTTTTTTATTTTTTAAATACAGGGGTGCCTGAGTGTCTCAGTCAGTTAAGTGGCTGCCTTTGGCTCAGGTCATGACCTCGGGGTTCTGGGATTGAGGCTTCTCCCTCTGCCTCTGCCCATCTCCCCGACACTCGTGTGTGTGCACACGTGCATGCTCTCTCTGAGAACTTAAAAATATAAATTAAATAAAAAATAAATTAAAAAATATATACATCAAACAATTCTAAAGTCTTCCCAGTCTGGCTATGAGACACTATGAGTCCTGAGTCTGACACCTGCCAAGGCAGGGACTAAACTGTTTTGGGTCACAGAATTTAAAGCCAGTGACTCTCCCCACTTTAAAAGTACAAAAACAAGCAGTTCTGGCTGTAGTTTCAGAGGATCTATGAAGTCATTCAGATCTGCACAGGATCCACAGACAAGGAGGGAAGAACTGTAACTCCTGTACTAATTACAAGAAACGGTGGGAGACACCAATTCTCAGTTGACATGGGTCGTCAGCTATGCCACCCTTACAACAGGCCCAGAGCAGTAGATAGAACACTATTTTATTGATGGAAGAATCTGAGACTCAGAAAGATTTAAGTAACTTGCCCAGTTACAAACCTGAGAGGAAGGAATAAAAATCCAGCTATTTAATAATACGGAAAGAATAAAAACTAGCTATTTTTGGTCCCCAAACCTCACAGATCCTGGCCTCCTCTTGACTTTCAACAAGTATCCCAAGTAAAAGATATAAA
This sequence comes from Canis lupus familiaris, assembly GCF_011100685.1. Taxonomy (NCBI): domain Eukaryota; kingdom Metazoa; phylum Chordata; class Mammalia; order Carnivora; family Canidae; genus Canis; species Canis lupus. The sequence continues at coordinate 63,772,077 of NC_049227.1, read as the reverse complement.
TTCTGTGGGCTCATCTCCTCATTATAAAATAACAGCTGGGGGATCCCTGGGTGGCTCAGCGGTTTAGCACCTCCTTCGGCCCAGGGTGTGATCCTGGAGACCCGGGATCGAGTCCCACATTGGGCTCCCTGCATGGAGCCTGCTTCTCCCTCTGCCTACATCTCTGCCTCTCTGTCTCTTGTGAATAAATAAATATTTTTTTAAAAAATAACAGCTGATGATGGGGTATATTTATTGATGATTTCTAGGATGTCTTCTTGCATTTATAGTCTACATCTTAGGTGTAGGGATATTTCTAAAACTTGGATATGGAATAAAAGAATGTTGAAGGTGCCAACTTTTAGATAGGAAAGTACAGAAAAGCAAATAATCTACTGGACAAAGGACAAACTCAAGGCTGAGATCTTTATAACCTAGACTAACTCTCAGATAAAAAGCATATGCAATGGCATTTTGTACTGGCTACTGGCTACTCATTAAACTCTATACATGATTTTAAATTCATATGTAGTGCTGTGATTCCTTCAGAGCAATACTCTTCTATCAACCTTCTCCCACCATGATGTTTCCAAAACACTAAGGTTCCATTTTCAGCAGCCTTGGCACAAAAATATTATACCTAACTAAGGCAACTAATGGTCAGGGCCTGGCTGATGGACTTAGCCAAGACAATGAGAATTGTGAAGGACAAATAAATACTTCAGTAGTTGGGACTGACAAACATGCTGACAAATATACAAAAGGGAGGTATGTTATATTCTCTCATGTAGAAATTGGTCTTTGGTACTAGACAGATTAAGTCTCTTAGATAAAAAGAGAGGAGTAAGATTAATAAAATTGGGTTTGGTTAAGTATGTAATGATAATGAGCTCAGTGTAGAACGTCCTGGGTTTAGAGATGCCCTCATAGGACTTTCAAAAGGGGATAAACTCTAGGGTTTGGAGATCAAAGAAATCACGGCAGCTTTGTGAGTCATTAGCATGTAGGTAGTAGTTGAATTCATAGAGAAAAAAAACGGTAGCAGAAAGAACCCTAAAAAACATCAACATGTAGCAGGTGAGTGAAGGGGACCTGGATATAGGAGATAAAAACTGGGGTGGACTGTAGGAAAGCCAAGGGATAAGAAACTTTAGAGGGGGTGATGAACAGCAGCAAATGCCATGAAAGAACAAGATCTGAAGAGAAAAATATGGTGGATTTGGCAATGACGGACTTTACAACCCTGAAGAGTAAAAATGAAAACTGGATTTTAGAAAAGTAATCAGCAAATAAGGAGACAATAAATAATTTGCTCAAGAAGCAGTTTCACATGTGAGAACAGACTTCTTTAAATGTGGAGAGGCTTTATTAGATGCTCACAGATCCACTAGCAACTCAAGAGTTAATAGAGGAGCAGTGTTAATATTACTGGCTAACTGGCTGTAGTTTAATTTTTATTTAAAAACTTATTTTTAACTTGGAAGACAGGTTCTGTCTTTTCTCATCTCAGAATCCTACACTGCTGGAACCTGACTTTTTTTTTTTTTTAATGGCCCTTAAGACACTTAGATTTTGTACTGCCTTTATAATTTTGTTATTTCTCTTACCACATTGCAAGTTGCTTGAAATTGGAGCGGTAACTTACTTACCTTTGCATCCCTATTCCCCTAATCTTAAATTACTGACTTTGGTGGAAATACCCTTCAAAAAAAAATCAAATATAATTCCCCTGAATAATACCATTTAAAGGTTCCCTAGCACCTACTGGTCAAAGGTCACAGGCCCGTTCTCCAACCTTATCACTAATATACTGTACCTGGCTCCAACAACCAATCCACCGGTACTTCCTCAACAGTATATTGGGCAGAACATGACACCATGCACTTATCAGGTCAATTCCTTTTCTTTCATCAGAACACAGCTGGAATTCTCCTTTCTAAAGCCTTCTCATATTTGCAATTTTCATTTTCTATTTTTGCTCTCTCCCTTACTACACTGTTAATTTCCTAAAAACAAACTCGTCAAGGAACACTCATCTTGTTTCTCTTCAGGCCTGGCAAGCAGCAGCTTGGTAAAGTGTTTATTAAAGCATAATTCGGAACATCTGTTGGTACCATGAATACCATTGACCTGCTATCAAGAGAGTAAAGACTTTAGGTTGTTTTCCATTAGCAATAATGAGGAGCGTACTTCTCTAGTCCATCTCACCTCATTAACTTGTGAATTCAAGATGAGCATGTACCTTCATTACCAGCTAATCATAATCACCATCACCAAAGACACAAAAAAGCCCCTCAGAGTATCAAAAGCCTTTGTCCTGAGCAAATAGTCAAACCAATAAGACATATTCACAATTATTGTAAAAGATACAAAAAAAAATCACTTAAAAAGCTTTGAAATGGCTCCAATTTAAGAATGTGAAGTGAATTAAAACCACACAATTCTCAAGCAGTATCTTTCACTTTTTTATATGTAGGTGCATGCTACACAGAAGACACTCAAATGTCCACCTTAATAAAAACCTGTGTCATATCCAGCTTGTCAAAGAGCGTCTAGGTCAGGTTTTTGGAGAAGCCAAGAATATATTCTCTGTGTTGGCCTTCAGGCTTTTCACAAATCATCTGAACAGTTAACGATGTAGATTCTCATACAGCGCCTCGGCATGTCTGGAAGGGAATGTGCTTTAACAAGTCTTGTCACAAGGCACAATGTGTTAGGAGGAGATCTTCACATTTCATCCTACAATAACAGTCTTTGCAGTCATCTTCAAGCTGCTCTACCCATGTTACTTAATGCCGAGGCTTTTTTTATCTTCATTGTACAGACGGGGAAAGAGAAGGGAAGGAAGGGATAAGACGACCTAGCTGAAGAGGCCCTACAACTCACCCAAAGAGCCTTCATTTTCACCATCAGCTGCTAATTCTTTCAGAGAACCATTCTGTTTGAGGAACTTTCACTCACAGCAAGCAGACCATAGGGCACACTGGCCATTAGCTTTTGCTCGTTTAGTCCGAATGAATAACCTAAACTTCCTAGGCCTTTGAAGGCTGTTATATGTTATATGTGTTATATGATAGCTCTGGGAGAGAGAGGCCTTTGAATGGATTAACTTTTGCTGACTGAATCCAAGTTCATAAATCTACCTTTAACTTCTTCTAAATTTCAAGATACCTTGACTTAAAGTTGAACTCCAAAGGCATTTTGGTCTGTCTCCAGGTCGCTCATTCTTTTCAAATTTCATTTAGTCTCTTAAATGTGTCAAGTCACACCTACCTTTCAGTTCAGGATCAAGGCTACCAGAATTTTCCTCTACCTAAAGAGGAAACCAATCCCTCCAAAGCCACGCAATGTTCCCAGGCATCCATCATTCACAACCAACTCTAGAGACAGACTCTCATCTGTGTTGTTAGGGAAGCCCAGCAATTTCAAACTCCAGGTGGCTTCCACTCTTAACACTTGGGATCCACTCTTGGAGGAGTTCTCCTCCTAATCCCCTCCCCACGATGCTCCCCACCCCCAAAGGGAAATCTCCGTCCTCTCAGATTCCGCAAGAACTACATCGGCGGCAGCATTGCAAGAGGACATTCCGGCAATCACAACCATGCCCCCCCCCCCCCCCCGCCTTGAAATGCGGGAGCGATCTAAAGACCCTCACGTTACATGTGCTAAGAACAAATTATTTAGCAGGTTCCATTTCCTGGGCCCAAGTGACTTGCAAAACAGGCCCATCAGCAGAGGCTCGAAAGCGGGGACAGGGAGCTCACGATTCGGTTTACCGTTCTTTACCGCAGAGATTCTCCACCAGAACATTTCCACACTTGCCTGCCTTTTAGATGATGTAAGCTCTTCCCCTTGACTTTTAACCAGCTCTCTCTCTCCCCTGCGGCGGCCGCGGGCCCCTCCGCAACTCATTCTAGGGGCTGCCCCTCGCCCCTCGCCGCTCGCCCCACCAAGCCCCGCAGCGCACAGCCCGCGCCGGCCTCCCCGCCTCCCCGCCGGGCGCCGGCCGCTCTCCATCCCTCGCAAGGCTCTGGGCTCCGGGTCCCGAGCCGCCACCTACCTCCCGCCGCCGCCTGCAGGCAGGCCGGGGTCAGGGCTCGCCCGCCTCCTCCAACGGCCCCAACGGCCGCGCCGAGCCTCTCGCCCAGCAGCGGGGCGCCGAGCCAGGTGCCGGCGCTCACCTCCGCGCCCGCCCTCGGCTCCCCGCCGGCGCCCGCCCCAGGCCCGCCGGCGCCCCCGCCCCTCTGCGGGCGGCCGCGTCACAATCCCCGTCGCGGGGGCGGGCTCTCACCGTCACGGCCCCCGAGGGCGGCGGGGACGCGGCGCGCTGTCCCAGCCCGGCTCGCGCAGCCCGGGGGCCCGCAGCGCCCGCAGCGCCCGCCCCGCCCCGCCCCGGGCTCCGGCCCCGCCCCCGCCCCCGGCCCGGCCCGGCTCCGCCCCGCCCCTCGGGCCGCCCCCCGCCGCGGCAGGTCCGCAAGGTTCCCACCCCGCCCCCGCGCCGCCCGCGCCGCAGGCCCCGCCGCCTCCCATTGGCTCCGCCAGTTGCTAGGCGATGAACAACCGCGGCCTGCATTGGCCCCCGGAGTCTCCCCCCCCCCCCCCACCCCACCCGCGCTCCAAAAAAACCTAGAGAAAAAGAAATCCTTATCCCCGGGGCCGGAGCGGGATGCGGGCGCAGCTGCGGCTGCGGCACCTGTTACGCCCTGGGATTCACCCGGCAGGGCCCTGCGCCCCGCCCCCTCCTCACGCCCGCAGAGCTGGGGCCCCCGGGCTCCGTGGGGGAGGCGGGTCGTGGTGGCTTTCGGGCGCGCGTTCCGGGCCCCAGTGAACCCCAGCACCCACGACGGAAGCAAAAGTGAAGCTCCCAGCAGACCCACGTGCGCTGGCAAAAGTGGAGAAATACACCGAACATAGGCACCCAGAATTAGGTCAGGCCCAGGGGAAGGGAGGTTCAAGCGTCGGGAATCGTGGATGCAAACAACTCAACCCGCGGAAAGTTACGTGTAAAAAGTAGGGCAAAGAAACGGACCTGGGCAGGAGGCAGCGAGGATACTAACATGGTACTGGTCAGCCGCAAGCTTATGCAGAAATGTCCCACGCCCACTCAGCGAAATATGTGCAGAGAGAATGCTGCACCCGTAGCCGGGGTCAGATCCGCCCCTCCTCTATTCCGCGTCAGCCTAAAATTCTCCAGGGAGGCAAAGGGGCCAGAGAAAGGAAAGGGATCAGATGGTGAAATCGCAGGCATAGGAGCTGAGTTATACACACAGAGATGTGCTTTGATGGATTTTGTTTTTACTGAAGCCAATGAGTTTACTCCGGAGAAATAGGTTTGGTATTTTAAGGAGGCTCCCGAGAGCACTTTGAAACCTAAATAGTATGAGGCAAAAACAAGATATTAACAATGAAGAAAGAACAAGGGAGGAAGTAGTGCTCCCACCTCCCCCGGCCCGGGTTTACACGCACAGACTCCCAATCCTGGATGAAAGATCGGGGCGAGAAAATGAGCACGCCATGGGGACAACTTCAGAGTCCAATGAAATCCTCCCCTCTGCTTTTGGCCTAAGCCACCAGGAGGCCAGCTAGATGCTGATAAGGATAGGTAAATGACAGCCTAGGAGCCAGTTGGGGCCCTTCGTCCTAAAGACGCTAATAGCGCAGGGCTAGTGGGGAGGAAGAAACCCATTAGTACCAATGTTTACCTAACTCCCTAACTTAGGCTACTGATGGGGGCGGAAAGGAGTTACTCGTGCTGCCAGGAGGGGTTTTGAAATTTCAACTCTCCACCCCCTCAAAATTCCATACCCCTTCCCATCAAACAACTTCATGTCACAGTTTTTTCTTGACATAACAAGGCTTCATTTTGACCACTTCCCCTCACAATCAAAAATGGAGTGCTCACTCTTCAATGGGTAGAAGAATTGAGATCAATCAATTCAATGAGTAGCTTCTGGCACACCCTACTGTGACCTAACCACACACAGGGCTGGGTTCTAAGAAGGTTTGGGTAAGGCTGAGGTGAGCTCTGGAAAGTTCAGACCCTTCCCCACACCCAAGGATGAAGCAGATCTTTCTGAATAAAAGAGTAGTTCTCAATTTTTTGGTTTCAGGGAACTCTTTCCTCAAAGAGCTTTTGTTAATATGGGCTATATCTATTGATATTTATCATACTAGAAATTAAGACACAAATTTAAAATGTTTATTTAAAAAATAAAAATGACATCTTAATATACTTGGCACATTCTTATGGAAAATAACTATTTCCCCCCAATATAGTAAGCAGTGGCATGATTTTAAAATTTGGTAGATTTCTTTAATGTCTGACCTAATGGAAGGCCATTTGATTTTTATATCTGCTGAATTCAATCTGTTGTACTATTTTAGGTGGTCTCCACTATACACTCATAAGAGAATGGCTGTTAAAAGGGCAAATAACATTTTACCATTATAATTAAAATTGATTTGACTGCACACTCCCTGAAAGGGTGTTGGCAATCTCCCCTCCCCCCACCACCCCTGTCCCAGGGTTCCTAAGATTACACTTTGAGAACCACTAGTCTAAACCTGTCTTGATACTTTGTCCCCCTTTTTTGGCCACTATTTTAGGAGCTGAACATGTGACCTAATTCTAGTGAGTACACAGTGAAGTAGAAGGGCATGGGACTTTGGGGGAAGGGTTTTATCCCTGAGAACCCGTAAGAAGTCTTTTCCTTACCTCTTATCTCGGCCATTCTCCAGTGAGCAAGATGTGTTTGGAGCTGTTGTGGTACATCCCACAATAGTGAGAGAAAAGCAAGAAAAATTAAGGAGAAGCAACCTAGAACCCAGACATCCCCGAGTGGCTATGTTAACCTACCCTGGCTCTGCTGGCCTCCAGACTGCTCACATGCTTGTGCACTGATGTATCCTGAGGGCCTAAAACAGTGCCTGGTACTTCATGATTGGTGCTTAATACTTAATTTGGTGAATAAATAAACATCAAATGAATGTTTGTTTCAAAGTAATCACCTTGGCAGGCTGTATATATGACATATTCCGTTGATGCTGCTCAAAAGGTATCACATCAGTGTAGGCACTGGATTTGTTGAGAAGAACTCTTTCTTGAAGAAGAAATCTGAGTTTTGGAACAACCCAAAAGTTGTTCAGAGCCAAATCTGATGAACACATTCTGGAGCCATGTTAAAATGCCAAACTTGTGTTTTCCGACTAAGTTACTACATTGGGTAGATAGAGAAAGGTCAAAAAACAAGATTTGTTTGATTTTCTAAGACAGGCAGTAAACTGACTCTGAACATAGAGGAAGAATTCTAAAAACGTACATCAATAACAAGTTGCATAAAAAGTGTGTGTGTGTGTGTGTGTATATATATATATATATATATTTGAAACTATACGTTTGTGTGTATGTGTGAATGAATCTCTTCCAAACTGTGTGCAGACTTCTTGCCCTACGACATCAGAATCTTTCAAAACTGAAAATCAGATCCTTTCTCCCCTCTCTCGCATTGAGAACCTTTCGTGGCCTCTCATTTTACTTAGCATGAAATTAAACTTCCTACCCAATCATACACACATGATCTGGCCCCCAGCCCCTTCTGGAAATCTCACTTTGGCACACAAGGTGCCAGAGCCACAGCCATCTCCTTCTTGGTCCTCTGGCCCCTTTGAACCTGTCATTCAGTCTGCCTTGAAGGTTCTTCCCACAAGGGTTTAAACTCTGATTCTTTTTCATCATTCAGACCTCACTTCCATATATAAAGTAAGCTTCCCAGGCCTGGTTCTATTTGTTTCCTTGTTTCCTTGCTTATGGTCTGTCTCCTCCCACAAGAATGCAAGCCCCATGAAGACCGTGACCTTGGTTGCACTAGCCACTGCAGCCCCAGCCCCTGCATGTGGGCACTGCAGGGTTGCTAACCAAACTATTAATAGTGAGATTGGGAGGGAGGTAGATAGTAGGGAAGGAACATCTGCTTCACATTTTATTAGCTTCTGTTATACCTGAATTTTTACAAGTATGACACTGTAATTTTAAAATATTTTCATTTCACTGAAATACAGAGACTGATTTTAGTATAGGTATTAAGTTAATAATCCACTCCCTATTTACTCATATGTGAGCCTTAGAAACCAGTGTTTCAAATACCACAGCAAACATTTAGGTCACACAGCTTCTACGAATGTGTATATTCAAATCTGAATAGTAATGGACCAATTTATAAAGGCTTTCCATTGTGATTCATACCATCTGGATTATTTCAGTAACAGCAACAATTTCTGGACCTAGAGGAGAATATTTCTTGTCAGAGCCTGTATGCTGTAACAGATGATGGGTTAAGTCACTTCTACTTCATGGCAACACTTTTATTAACTCTGTGTTCTGGCCAGGACTACCTTGGGGCAGGGGGGCAGGATGGATAAACAAAGTTTTACTGGATATTGTATTAGTAACTCTCTTATCCATGGCCTCATTTTATTTACAAGATCAAATTTTTTCAAAGATCTTATTTACTTATTCATGACACACACACACACACACAAACAGAGGTAGAGACATAGGCAGAGGGAGAAGTAGGCTCCCTGTGGGGAGCCCAATGCGGGACTCGATCCCTGGACCCCGGACCCGCAGTCACGCCCTAAGCCAAAGGCAGACACTCAACCCCTGAGCCACCCAGGTGCCCCTACAAGATCAATTTTTGATCTGACTTTTAAAAGGTGGCATTTTGTATGGCTAGAAATGGCTTCCCTAGCTATCTGACTGAATCTCTGCATCATGCTGCATTTCTGAAGATGATTCATTTCTGGCCAATCCCTTTGGGTTTTGGCCAGTAGTAGTCCAGCTTGGAATGACAGTCCTGTGCCACTTACAAAGTGCTGGCTGAGTTTGCAGGAAAACAGACCACAGCAATTCCCTTTTCCTTTCATCTTCACTGAGGTGAAAATTTCCAGAAAAGAAAACTATCTCTCCACATTGCCTGCTCCACCCCACCTTGCCACACACAAACACACAGAACAGCAGACATCAGACACACAAACACACAGAACAGCAGACAGCAGACAAACACACAGAACAGCCGGATCATCTTCCAGGTATTCCATTCTTGGTACTTTAGATTTTTGTCTGGTCTGCTAAGTGTTCTGCTCTAGTGTTTTTTTTAAAGGGTTCTTTTTTGAGCAAGAATGCCAGATGAATTTTATTAAGCTCTAACACTTTGGTTTCCAACTCCCCATTTGTTCTGAAATCAATTTGTTAATTTTAAAATATGCCATGCAAAACTCAATTAGGCATAAATCACTCAAACTATTATAAGATACTATCATATATATAGGTGGTAAGGTATCAACCAGAGTAGTTCTCAAACCTATATGTCTGGGAGAGAAGCATACTTCCTTTAGTAAATGCAGCAAACCCACATGTAACACACACGAGCGCACACACAATAGGCAATCATTTTGAGCATGAAGAGGGACTGTCCTAGATTCTAATGTAAAACACACAGACCATGCTAACACAAGTTGTTATACAAACTCATCTTCTTCAGTATCCAGTCATACTAAATATAATGATTTTTATATTTTTACTGGGAACTTATGGGGTCTTATCATACTGCATATAACACTTCACTTTTTAAAAACTCACCAATCAATAAAGATGTGGTATATATATATGTGTCTGTGTGTGTATGAATATTACTTAGCCATAAAAAAAATCTTGCCATTTGCAACAACATGGATGAATCTAGAGAGTATAATTCTAAGTGAAATAAGTCAGAGAAAGACAAGTCAGAGAAAGAAAGACAAGATTATAATTCTGTAATTTTTTTTTTCCAGAGAATTTGGCCCAGGACCTTGCCAGGACTGTTTATTTACAGGGAGGGCTATGGACCTAGGATGCCCTCAGGGCTGCATGCAATGGTGAGTCTAGGACCTTAGCTCCAGCTCCGTTACTCTGGGCTTCTTGCTTCACTCGCCCCAGAAAGGCTGAGGCCAAGGGCCAGGCACCCTGGAGGAGTCAGCTTCACCCAGACATGATGTGTTTGACAAAGGCTTCATAATTGATACAGCCATTGGCATCCTCTTGTTGCCATTTGCAACAACATGGATGAATCTAGAGAGTATAATTCTAGGTGAAATAAGTCAGTCAGAGAAAGTCAGAAAGAAAGTGAAATAAGTCAGAGAAAGTGAAATAAGTCAGTCAGAGAAAGACAAAGCCATATGATTTTACTCCTATGTGGAATTTAAGAAACAAAACAATGGAAAAAAAGAGACAAATCAAAAATCAGACTCTTAACTATAGAGAACACACTGATGGTTACCAGAGGGGAGGGAGGATGGGGGCTGGATGAAATAGGTGAAGGGGATTAAGAGCACACTTATCATGATGAGCACAGAGTAATGTATAGAACTGTTGAATCACTATATTGTACACCTGAAACTAATATACACCATATGGTAACTATTGAAATTAATAAAATAATAACAAAATACAAAAATTAAAAGTTACCAAGCATACACATCTCCCATTGGGTCTCTCCTTTAGCCACCTTGTTTTTGCTCACTGCCCGCCCCCACCCCATCCCCTCTAGTACATATATGAGCACATGCACAAAACTAACCTCACTGACTACAGTGACTTCTAAACCTTACTCAGAGCAATTTGGCTCATTCTACTTTTCTAAACTTGCAAATTTAAACCCAGAGCACTGATCAGTCAACAAAAGACCCTCCAAGGAAATGAGGGGAACTATAAATGACCCCAAATGCTTTTTAGTGATAGTGAAACCTATTTAAAAACCACAGAGCACAAAAATCCAGCATTCACTTGAACAGTTCTAACTGATTTAATTCTGCACCAACACACCCTTTTATTTCACATGGTCCTAGTCTCCCTCCAACTTATTTGAAATTTTACTCAATGGTTCAATGAATATTTATTGAATGATTACCATGTGCCAAGCATCGAGGGATAGAAGGTCCCTGTTCACAAGAGGAACTCAGTCTCCCAGGAAGACAGAACAATGACAGTCTAAGTATTGTAGGAAAGAGGGAGCGTATATGAGAAGGTCTTGGGCTGAAATACTAGCCCACCCACCTGGGTCCATGTTGACATTGCTGAGCTCCCAAACCAACCGACCTGAAGCTTCCTTCCTATGGACATTCAGTTTAGTAAACAATAAATGTTTTGTGGTTTAAGTAACTACTAGTTAGTTACTTGCAGCCAAAAGCATCCTATCTGACAGTACTCAAATAAAGTGACCTGAGGGTATTGTATTTCATTTTATTGGTACAAATATGCTCAAGTCACACAAGTGGAAGCAGTCACATGAGCCAAAAAGTCAGTGAGAAATGAAGTATAGGAGTTATTTACAAAGGACTGATTGAATGGGATAATTAAAGAAATGGGGAAAATGTGGAATGGTTTCTGTAATTTGAATTATAAATATATATTTAGGATATCAAAATTTTTCTAAATGTCTCTTTACTAATTTAACTGGTCCAGAAAAATTAAAAGCATATTGATAAGTACAACTTTTCACAAAATGATTTGCTATTCTGAAATTTACTTGCTTTATGTTATAGAAATTTTTCTGGAAAAATCATTATGTAAATAACTTAGAAATCAAATCATATTCTAGGCAGCCTGGGTGACTCAGCGGTTGAGCGCCTGCCTTCAGTCCAGGGCCTGATCTTGGAAACCTGGGATTGAGTCCCGCGTTGGGATCCCTGGATGGAGCCTGCTTTTCTCTCTCTGTGTGTCTTTCATGAATAAATAAATAATTTTTTTAAAAAAGTGTTTAAAAAAAACCAAATCATATTCTAAAGGTTCTAGTGAAACCAGATATTTCAGAGAAAATTATGATAAATTTTTTTGGATGGCAAACAACATCTTTATAGAACAAATAATCTCTTTAATATTATCCATCTTATGAGATCATATTTTAATATGTTGGATATCCTTAGACTTTTACCTATTATCATTTAAAACCCAGACTTGGGGTGTCTGAATGGCTCAGTTAGTTAAGCATCCCAGGGTCCTGAGACTAAGCCCCATGTCGGGCTTCCAGCTCAGTGGGGATCTGTGTCTCCCTCTCCTCTCTGTTCCTCCTCCAACTGTGTGTGCGCGCGTCCGCATGCTCTCTCTCTCTTCTCGCTCACTTTCTATCTCTCTCAAATAAATAAAATCTTTTTTAAAAATACCAAATAAAACCCAGACTTTTGTATAAGTATTTTAATTAAGAGTCTTCTCTAATATGAATCATAATACAGAAGGCTGAGTGTTGCAATCAACAAAATACTCATATGTTTTTATTCCGCAACTAGCATTTCAATTTTACCTAACTTTTAAAGATCCTTTTGATTTTATTATTTGTATTTTGCTAGGCAAAGTTTCTTTTCCTGCATTCTCAGAGAAGAAGAAATCTGGAGGCTTGGTTCCTGATGGATTTTATTTCCTGCTTTATAAATCTCTATCAGTGATGTCATCCAATAATTGCTCAAGTTGAAATATAGTGGAATAGAATCCTCTATATGTTGGGTAAAATGCCCACATCAAATTTCAGATGTGAAAAACTCTGATATCAATTAAAATATGGTACGGATTTAAAGTAACAGCTTAAGACTGAAAATCATACGTGAATTGGCCTGTCCCTTTAAAAAGAAAAGCAATCGCATTTTGGTTGCTGAGCTCTCATTGGATTTATTTTATCTTAGCAGCTGTTCCTGAAGTCGATGTTATTCAAATGAGGGGTTTCAAGCTCTTTGTTGTGTTTTTCAACTTATGGTATATGCTATCAAACATAAGACCCAAATTTAGAATGGGGTGGGGACAAGGGACAATTAGAAATACCAAAGAAATAAAATAATATTGAAAAAGCCCTCTAAATTTTTACTTAGCAAAGATAAAACCGATGAACATGATCTGCCTGAGGCCCCAGTTAACAGTAGCAGGGCAAAACCCCCAAACCTCTAAGCACCAAAAGTTGGATGATATATTTAGTAATATGTATACGTGTAGGGGGGAGGGGTGGTGTCCTGGAGGGAAATAATGGAGCTTTTCTGTGGTTATGGAAGATGAGAAGAGAACATACCAAACACTTTTTATTCCATGCTGCAAATATGCATATTATAAATTTTGCCTAACATAAAGCTGCTCTTTGACCTTTGAAAAATAACTTTATATCTCATACACTTTCTTTTTCATTTATTTTTGTGACACTTGCGTTTGGAAAGGCAGCATGGCCTGCTTGTTAGGAGTGCAAAACCCTAAGCAAGAATATTCCTTCAGCCACCTATTTGCTGTGGAAACTTTACTTTTCACTAATTTACCAATTAAACTGGTTCACTTCGGTAATAGCAAAGTATATATCAAATTTTAACTTACTCAGGAGTTATCACCCTCATTCTCATGTCATATTTTATCATTTCCCAGTATTAAGGCCAATGATTTACTGAGTGATTACTACTTGTCAAGGATTGTTCTAAGTGCCTTGCCTATGAATTGATTTAATCCTCACAACAACCCTCTGAGGCAGGTATCATTATTGCCTTTATTTCCAGAAAGAATTAAGCAGGAAGAGGTTAAATGATTTGCCCAAGATCACACAGCAAGTACATTTCAGAGCTGGGGTTCACAGGGCTATTCCCCTAACCACCCATGTCATCACCAACCTGTTAGGATCGTCTTACTCTCTGTTGCTGTTCAATCATTTTTGTTCAAATGCCTGCTGATTAGTGAAGAATAATTTTTACACTGGGATAACCACCCTCTCTGCCATGTACATGAAGACTCTCCAAGTGGTACAGAGTATGGACAGTTTGAAGGGACTCAATTCCACGTCCTCAATGTCTATACTTTCCTAAAATGCCTGAGAACAGGCTGGTGGTCTCTTTTCACCTGCTTCCTGCAATTGCCATTTCACCACTTAACAAAAGAAAGTCATTCTCACAGATCCTGCTCCTTCCTATGGTATACTGACCCCAGGTGTACAACAAAGGGAAAATTAGAAGCTCGTGTTCATGTTGAGAAAGAGATGTCTATGATGAGTGGCAAACCGAACTGCAGCCGGATAGAGTATCAAAAATAATTCAAATGACATTAAAATGACAGATCATCACATGACTTTTGGCGCATAATGGAGAATTCAAAGAACTGAGTAATACCACTACAGCAAATTCCTCCCAATATTTCTGTGAACAAAGTACCTCAGCATTTCTATCTATACAAACAGCGTCAAATGCATGAATAGAATTGGAGCAGAACTCAGTAATACACTCAGAATATAAATAACATTCATCCTCAAATCCCCTGGAAAGGAAAAAGCTCCTTCCATTTCATTAACACATGCATGTCCAATAAAGCCTTATGTTTTATGTTTCAAGGTAATTATCAATTTGTAATAGAGCCACCATTTGATCAATTGTGTACTACTAATGATTTTAGTGATAACACCATCCAGAGACATTTTTAACACCTAGAAACTAGAGTCACAGGGGGTAAAATGATGTAAATACGTAATTAAAATACCCACTAGGCAGAATGATGTAATGATCAATAAAAAATTTTAAGCATGATACCATTCTGTGGGGGAAAATAGACTGAAAGTACAAGTTCAAGAAGAAGGAAAAATGTAAATTTTCAGACTGTTTTAAAGAAGGGCCAGCTCATATATATTTAAATGAATAAGGTTGGGTAACAAATTCCTGTGGGATTTAAATTCTTTGGGATATATGTAAAAAGACCTAACAACTTTATTTTAAAACATCACGAATTGCAATACATTGGAAATCACACCCTTTGCAAATGATGAAAAACTACAGGTGGCAACATAAAAATGTGAGAAGGATACAAGTTTTTCAAAAATCTTCCAGGGAGGTAGGTGAGCCCAAAGTTTGAAGATCACTGATCATGAGGTCCCAAAAGATCTCCTCCCTAGGGCACTTAAACTCTGGTCCAGGTAATCACTACCATTTTACACATAAAAACAGGACTGCTATGTAAAATAAAATGCCTTTGATCACTGCTCTTATCCCCTGGACAGTCAGCAAATAAATGCTAACAAATGAGAACTGAAAATACCACTTTGAGTTGACACAGGCACTTTTCTCTATGCTATTGTTTCATCTCTACAGACACTGTATACAGCTATGCCTACCATACTATGTGTTTGAAGAAAACATAACATAAAACACAGCTTTTAAGACCATGTTTAAGATAAAGAAATGTATTATAAGATTTTCCTGGGAGGTCTGTCAATATAGGCCTGGCCTATGAGCTACTTAGGTAGTATGATTTCTTTTTTTTAAGAATTTTTTTTTTATGTATATTTGAGAGGGAGAGCATGAGTGGGGGAGGAGCAAAGGAAGACAGACAAGCAGACTCCGAGTGGAACTCAGAGCCTGATGTGGGGCTCCCTTCTATGACCTTGAGATCACCTCCTGAGCCCAAACCAAGAATCAGACACTCAGATGATTGAGCCACTCAGGTGCCCCAGGTTGTACGATTTCTAAAACCAAACTTACGAGCTACTTAGGTTATATGATTTCTGAAGTCAAATTTAGGACCCATGACCTGATAGATAAAAGTGTTGGAGGTTAAACCAGAAGTTTACTGAAAATCAGAAATTTCCTGAAAATACAGGGCCTCGGGTCAAATAAGTAGATATAATTCACTGTGTTCATTATCTTAAAGTCTTATAATTTATTCTAGTGAATCATTTATTCTCTAGCTCTAGAATACATAATTTAATTCTATATATAGAATTAATTTAATTCTATAATTAATTTAATTCTATATATATATATATATAATATAATCTATTCTCTAACTCTCCAGAGACCTTGGATTCTTATTTTACTCTGCTACCAATCCTTAATATATAACATATCTTGGCCTAGTTTGATCATTTGTAAAATAATCAGGATTATTTCCATATCTTTTATTTCCCTTCTACAAGGAAATTCTATTCATTCATTAATTTAACAAACCTTTACCTAAGCACCTGTTACGTACCAGAGCTGTGCAAGATGCCAGAGATTCAAAAGTGAATTAAGACCAAGTCCCTTTCTTCCAGGAGCTTCTAGGCTATGATAGCATTAAGACTGCTTAATTGTTTGAGATGATTATGATATAGAATGATAAACACTGTGCTGCAGGAATGTGAAAAGCACAATGATAGCTCAATGGAGCAAAGTGTCCAGGTGGGGAACACTTCACATAGGAGAAAACACATGTATCATTTTGTGGTCTGTTGATGCTTTAAATTTTTAAAAAATTTCATTACTTTTAAAGGTGAGCAATGTATTAATATAGTAAAAAAAACAAAAACAAAAACAAACAAACAAACAAAAAAAACCAAAGGGGTATGCTATGAAAGATTCCCTTCTACCTCCCATCCCTACCCTATCTGGCTGCCCAGTTTCCTTCTCAGAACAAACTGGATTGCCTTTTTCTTGTACCCTCTTTCAAAGATTTGAACTCTATTTTATTTTTTTTAATAATAACTTTATTTTTTAATTGGTGTTCAATTTGCCAACATACAGAATAACACTCAGTGCTCATCCCATCATGCGCCCCGACGGGCACTGAGGGGGGCACATGAACTCTATTTTAAAAGAATGAATATAGGATAATCAAGTGAAAAAGAGGCCCTGAGCATTGCAGACAAAGAGAACAGCATGTGCCTGTAGGAGATGTGGGGCCATTAGGATGCAGGACAGAACAAGGGTCAGCTCCTTGAGGGGCGTTCCCATGCTAAGAAGTTTGGATCTTATCTTGAAGCTTTTAGAGTGGCCATCAGTGGATTGAGAGCAGAGTAGGTACCTGATTAAATGAATGACTTAGAAAGAACACTCTGGCAGAGATGTGGAGAATGGATTAGAGAGAGGCAAGATCAGAGAGAGACCCGTTAGGGGGTAACCATAATACCCTGGGAAAGGAGTAATGAGGACCTAAGTCAGGACAGAAGCAGTGGGGATCAGAATGGGGCCAACTCAGTCTGTTAAGAAAGAAGCATGGACAGCACTACTGGATCCATTAGATTCCAACTAATTTAATTCTTGCTCTCTCACTCGTCTAAGAGTTGCCTGAGTCAAGTTCTGAGAATAATTAGAATTAATTATCCCCTCCCTTTTAAGCTGCCACCAGGGTACCCCCATCTTGTCTAGATGTTTAACTTGGTGACCCTGAGATACCCAAGCTTCCCAGGTCAAATTCACCACTCAAATCATAATCCCCACATGACTCTGTCACCAGAAAAGTCACCTATATCCACACTCTTCTCTGACCAGTCCCTTCACCTTCTGGCTCTCAGGGAACTCTGGCTTTTCTCTGAGGACACTGAATTCCCTGCAGCCTTCATACGTGGCTGCCATTTCCTCCCACACATCACGTACCACCAGGCCAGAAGGTGGTACACATACCCTTCTTGCTTCTTCCTGCCACTTCCAAACTATGGTCCCTTCCTTGTTCCCCCCTATCAGCTGCTTTGCAGCTAATGCCATCAGAGTGTACCTCCCTCCAGACCCCCTTGCTGTGGCCCTCTTCTATCCTCCAGGTCATCTTCACACAGTTTTTGGAGATTTCAATACCAGGTTTATTGTCTTTCTCTTTTCCATTCTCTGGCAGGAGTGGTCCATCCAATCTCATGAGTTCTCCATTCTTCAACCTCTTTATTTGCAATGATCATTTCTTCTATCACACCACTTCAGCCACCAACCCACCGTTATCCTTAGACCCTGCCATTTACAACTGTACCCCTCAGTTATCTCAGTTTCAAGCATATTACTTCTGTATTTCCAGCACATGCCTTCTTATACCTCAGCACAAGCAATTCTTCTACTCCACTATGCCACTTTGTTCATTTGACCCTACTGTTCTTGCACTCTGTTTATCTCCATTCCTCAGACTCTCATTCCCTCCTTACCTAGTGGGGAGTCCATGGCCTTACCTTATGATTACTTCTTTAAATATACCCTCAGGGTGCCTGGTGCTGAGTGAATTAAGCATCCAACTCTTCATTTCAGCTCAGGTCATGATCTCAGGGTTGTGGGATGGAGCCCCATGTCAGGCTCCCCCATGGGCATGGAGTTTGCTTAAGATTCTCTCTCCCTTTGCTCCTCCCCAACTCTCTCTCTAATAAATAAATAAAATCTTTAAAAATATAAATATACTCTCACCAATCTTGGCCCTTTATTGCTTCCATTATATTGTCCTGAAAAAATATTTGCCTGCATTCTCCGTACAGTACATTTGGCCACATTCTATTTTAACGTAGACAAGATTTCTCCATGAGATAGGGAACATGGATGCAGATAGCTCTTGGGTATTATCTTATTGCTTGCCACCAAAGAGAGATATCTATCCAGAAAATTTGGGGAAGACATTTTGATTGTTTCAGCTTAAGTAATGTGCCCACCTTGGACCAATTACTATGTCCTAAAAAATGTGGTCAATCACCCCAGCCTGGACCACTATTAAAATCCTCCACCAGAGTCAGTGTTACCACAATTAGCAGTCCCACCAGGGATCTCTGGGTGGCTTAGCGGTTTAGCGCCTGCCTTTGGCCCAGGGCGTGATCCTGGAGTCCCGGGATCAAGTCCCACATCGGGCTCCCTGCATGGAGCCTGCTCATCTCTGCCTCTCTCTCTCTCTCTCTCTCTCTCTCTCTCTCTCTGTCTATCATGAATAAATAAATAAAAAATCTTTAAAAAAAAAAAAGCGGTCCCACCAGAACTATGTGGAATAAAGGAGGAGCAGTTAAGCTGGCTGCTGCTGTTATCAAAGAAAAAGGTATGCAGGATAAATGAAAACAACAGATACCTGTGATATAGTTCTTAAGATGGAACAGGAACCTGGAAAAGTGAGTGGCAGACAAATCACAGAAGACATGATTCTAATATATTTAGATTACAAATTTATTCCCACACTAAAGTAGAGTCTGTGAAATAAACTTCAATGCCATGTCTAATAATTTATGAAGTATAAAATATAAACAATAAAAATGAAATATTATAAAATAATATTAAGCAAGGGCCCTATTGGGTAAAATTTAGAAAAAGGTAAGAGGAATCTAATTCATATGTTGGAAAATGGCAGTACATAAGACACATGTCCAAATCAGAGCAATACAATTAATACCCTTCACTTTTCATTTGCGTAAGAAATAACACTTCAAATTTATTTTAAATCATTTAACACACTTTCCACAAAGCTAGTATAGGCAATAAAAAAGCATGAATACATTCTGAAATATTCAAACAAACAGAGTCTTAAGAAAAAAATAAGCAGGGTTGCTTAGCTGGGTTGGGGTCGTGAGTTGGAGCCCCATGTTGGATGCAGAGATTACATTAAAAAACAAACAAAAATTAGCATTTGAAGTTTTCACTTATACAGAAAGTTTTGTTATATGGTTTGTTTAGTGTAGGAATAATTTTTGATAATAAAATGTCCTCTGTTTTAAACCGTACAAAACAAACAATGTAAGACAGAAACACCCATAAACCCTGCTGGAGGTTTTGAGATGCTAAAGTTCTCAGAACTGCTGTTTGAATTTATGAAATATGATGAACTATTTATAATCTCAACATTTTCAGAATTCAGCATATTTAAATGCTGCTACCTGATTTACAAGCCAAGGAATTTAAGCTAGAACTGCAAGCAATATGGATAGAATAGTCAAACCCAGGCCAGATGGCTCTTTAATGCTTTTTAAGTAGGTTGGTGGTAACATGGTGTTATCTGAGGACCCAAAAAAAGCACTTCAAAAATATCTTCCTTATCCAAGTCTTGGTGCCTGAAACGCCACCTTTAGCAATCAGGGAAGGTAGAAGACATATGTTGCTTTTGCCTGCCCAGCATCTATTTCTTTTTCTGGTAACAACATCCTGTTTCCCTTTAAAAAAAAAAAAAAAAAAACACCTCTCCTCAGCTTTCCTTGAGGCAGTTAAGGGGCATTGATTCTGACCCTAAATTTGGAGGTGAGCGTAAGACTCAGTCTTCACTAAGGAGAGTACTACACCATCTGGCCATAGCAATTGGTTAAAGGATAGGCATAGAACCCAGTGAGATCCATCCATGGGATTTTGGATGGAGGGACTGAGAGTCAGTGGAGAGTGCTATAGGCTTGGTATGCCTGGGGCCATTTCTCCTTCTCTTCTGCATCCCCTTACCCCATCTCTCACTTTTTCATTGTTCTTTGGATTTGGCCCCTTAGAAAGGAGTTAATTGGACATTCAAGTGTTCTAATTACAAAAATAGAATATAAATACCAAATTTACTCTGTATACAGTAAAGATGTCCCAAGTACTGTAA
The DNA here is from genome assembly GCF_011100685.1 of Canis lupus familiaris. Classification (NCBI taxonomy): domain Eukaryota; kingdom Metazoa; phylum Chordata; class Mammalia; order Carnivora; family Canidae; genus Canis; species Canis lupus. Next base: position 63,751,793 of record NC_049227.1, on the reverse strand, counting down.
AGGTCTTAGAGTGCTGTAGTCAACAAGGATTTCTAAAATGGATCCATTCTTTTCCCCTCTTGGAAGTCCTCCACAGTGACTAACAAAATGGCAACCATGAAGAGAAAGGCATAGTGAGATATTTTGATTTCTTGTTCATTTCCAAATCTGGTAAGGTTCCAGAAGAAACCATCTAGAGGAAGAGGAGGTGGTTTAGAAATAGTTACAACTTATAAACATTTAGAAGTTAACTGACCTGAGTCTGTATACATGCTCTACTACTTCTTTCCCTAACCTTCCTTCAAAGTCACTTATTGTCTGCCTACAGTGAGACAGAGGGACACTGTATGACAATGTCTCCGACATCAGGGATAGAGCAACAAAAATGCCAGATAAGAAACTTCTCTCATGGAGCTTATACTCACTGTTGGGTGAAACAAAAAGAAAATAAATTAGTTATAAAGGTTAACTTCAAATGGTATTAATAATATGACAAAAATAAAATATGTCACAGAGGGTGACAGGCAGGCAGGATGCTTCAGGTGGAATGGTTATTCTAAAATCTTAGGGCAGAGTCCTCCAGGCAGAGGAAACAGGTACAAAGGCCCTAAAGCTACAAGCTTGGTGTGTATGCATGTATTAGTATATGGAGTATGTATTAGTTTCCTATTGCTGCTGTAACACATTATGAGAATCTTAGTGACTTAAAACAATAAACATGTATTAGCTCATAGTTGTGGAAGTCAGAAATCCAACATGGGTTCAGGGAGCTAAAATCAAGGTGTCAACTGAGCCACAATTCCTCCATAAACTCTAGTGAGGGTCTGTTTCCTTGTCTTTCTAGCTTCTAGAGGCTGCCAGCATTTCTTGGCTTGTAGCTCCTTTCTCCGCCTCCAAAGCCAGCAGCCTAGTATCTTCATACCCCTTTGTGATCTCCCCCTGTCTCCCACCCCATCCTTCTTTTCCTTATAAGGACCCTTGTGACCACATTGGGCCCATTCAGATAATCCATGATAATCAGCCAAAAGGCCATTCCCTACCTCAAGTTCCTTAACTTAATCAAACCTGTAAAGTCTGTTTTGCCATTGTAATGGAACAATCTCATAGGTTCCAGGAATTAGAATATAGGCATTTGGGGGTTGCGGGCATTATTCTGACTACCAGGGGTGTGGAGGAGGAAAGTGGTTTAGAGTTTGAGCTCTGGTTGGCTAAGGGAGGATGGGAAGGCAGCAGGGCGAAGACCTGATCCAGTAAAAGTTTAAACAAGATTATTATGAATGCTGTGTGGAAAAATGGAAGTGGTGATGTCAAAGTGAAAGCAAGAAGACCAATTAAGAGGCTATTGTGGAGGTTCAGGAGAGAGATGATAGAGTCTAGATGCCTAGACTTTGGGAGAGCAGCCACAGAATTTCTCTGTGGCTCAGAAGCCTTATCATAAAATACAGTCAATCAGGGCCACACTGGGTTAGCAACAATGCCTGTAAGAGATTCAGTGTAGTACTTAATTCCAAATAGTGCTCAAAAAATGGTAGCTATTATTTTCATTCACTTTAAGTTATAATTTTAAAACATAGAGCATTTAACAAGTAGATGAGTAGATGAAATCTTAAGGATTAAGGAAATGAAGCCCAGTAAGGAGAAACAACTTGGCCAAGCATTCCATGCTAAATTAACAGACTGATATTAAGCAGTATTTCAAGAGAAAGTAAGGACAGAAAATCACTTCCCATCATCATTACAGAAACGAGAAAGGTAGCTCAAAGCCCACTGGGATGCAATGGGGAGGACATGGAGAGGGGAAGGAGGCTGATCCTGTGAAGTGCAGAGGCCTTGTTATGTGGGGACATGCAGAGGGTCTCCAAAGGCCTACTTTCAAATGCTGCTACTTATTGACTCTGTGATTTGGAGCATGTCATTGATTCACTCTTTTACCTCATTTATCTTTCCTAAAAATGGGCATAGTATCATACTTCCCAAGGTTGTCATGAAGTTCAAATGAGAAAAATGTAAGATAGAGCATTTTGTAAGCTGCCAAGCCTGTAAAGTTAAATATTATTCTCTACTTCCCAAGCAGTCTCCTTTTCATTCACTCCAATCTTTAAAGGCATTTTCACAATGGTTTTAGATGGACTAGGAAGCCTCTGATATCCCTCCTAGCCTGGTCGGTCCAGCAATGTTCACCAGTGTCTGCTCTGAGTGCATCAATATCTTTCTTCAAATGTTAATGTCCAAACACAAAATGTGTTTTCTCCAGTAATATAGTTCTGAGGTTTTTTTTTTTTAAGATTTTATTTATTTATTAATGAGAGACACACACACAGAGAGGCAGAGACACAGGCAGAGGGAGAAGCAGGCTCCACGCAGGGAGCCCGATGCGGGACTTGATCCTGAGTCTTCAGGATCCTGCCCCAGGCTGAAGGCGCGCTAAACCGCTGAGCCACCCGGGGTGCCCATAGTTCTGAGTTCTATTTCTCTAAGTTTTTTTCTGCTTGCAAATTCATTTGTTATAAACTGGAACTGAGATGCAATAAAAATAACTGTACTCTCCCAAAAGATAAACTAGATTGGAAGCTATATGCAACTGGGAATAATTTATAACAAAGTCAATTTAAGGACATAGTTAGCTGACTAGCACCTATATGCCTTACATAACAGTTCAGTTCGGCTTTAAAGAGCGTTAGCTGTAACAGAGCTTTGAGGCCACATGAGTCAATGCTACTATCACCCACAAGGTCAAAGCTAAAATAATAATAGTACCTTTCAGCGTGCACACATGTGAACTACAATATGTCAACCTGAGGATGGTTTCCCTGATCAGCAAACTGCAACTACCTGCTCTGAATACAACACAACACCCTCCCTCCTTCATGCTTTGTTTTCAAGAGTTCTCAGCTGTGAGTATATCAAGTGCTGTCTAGGACCAGGCCCACCTTCTCCCAAGGGAGAGCCCACTGTCTGTCTTCTCTACAGAGGCCAGGATGGAAATAAATCAGCCATTCAATACGTCTAATCAGATGAAAGCCTGTTCCCTGAGGGATGACCTCAATCCCACAGTGAATGGAGAGCAGATTAGCATATCACAGATCCCAGGGCACCAGACATTGTCTGGTAAACAAAATGAAATTAGAAACACAGGAGTATGACACAAAAGCCAAGACAAATTAATGCTTTACGTGTTTTGTTAATGTTTATCTTTGTTTAAATGTAGATTTTTGAGACAAGTGGTGAGTCATCTGCAAATAAATGTCTGGTTAGACTACAGTGTTGGGTGGAAGTGGGGATTTCTCACTCAGTAAAACGTGAGATTTAGATTTCACAGGTGAAAGCTTCAGAACCATTGAAAATAAAGATGACTTCCTCCCACTATCAAACCTTGGTTATAATTGGTTTTGTCTTTAGTCAGAGCTTTATTATATTGTAGGTATATGTAGAGCTGGAAGGATGGAATAAAGAGTCGGAAAAATGAGACTAAAGATTAGCAAGAACTGCAGGAATCAGCAGTGGTCATGAGAATATGCTAAATGATTAGGTGGAGATTTTTCCACAATGTGGAAAAATCTGCAAGACAGGTGACATGGATTTTCCAAAAAATAAGATACAAGGGAAAAAGTAAAAGAGGAGAGGGAAATCTAAAGAATTAAAAAGACAATGAGACCTATCAACCTAATGCCATGTGTAGACTTTGGATCTTGACTCCAACAATGTTTAAAAAAAAAAAAAAAAAGTCTTGAGACAATTGGGGATATTCAAACACTGGATATTTCATAAAATGAACCCTCATTTTTAAAAGACACATACTGAATATGTATAGATAAAATAATACAATTTCTAAGATTTGGCTCAAATGATTGTTTATGACGGTTAAGCTTAGGAGATGGGTACATGGGGTTCTGTATATTATCCTCTCTACTTTTGTGTGTTAGAATTTATCCATAATAAAAACCTATTTTTTTGAAGATTTTTTATTTATTTATTTATGAGGACACACAGAGAGAGGCAGAGACACAGGCAGAGGGAGAAGCACACTCCACACAGGGAGCCCAAAGCAAGACTTGATCCCTGGACCCCAGGATCACACCCTGAGCCAAAGGCAGACGCTCAACCGTTGAGCCACCTAGGCGTCCCTACAAACCAGCTCTAAATAATAAAATGGAAATTATTCTTGTTAGAAATACACTATTGGGGGGCACCTGGCTAGCTCACTCAGTAGAGCATGCAACTCTTGATCTCTGGGTTGTGAATTCAAGCCCCACATTGGGTGTGAAGCCTACTTAAAAAAATAATAAAATTAAAAGATAAATTAATAATAATAAAAAAGAAACACTATAGTCTTCTTTTTTTAAGTAGGCTCCATGCCCAGCATGGGGCTTGAACTCACAACCCAGATCAAGACCTGAGCTGAGATTAAGAGTTGGATGCTTAACTGACTGAACCATCCACGTGCCCCTACATGACAGTATTTTTTGAAGTGTTCTTATATAAAGGCATTGTAAAAATCAAAGTCCGTAAACAAACAAGCTCTCTTCTAAATGAATTAATAAAGATAAAGTGCTTAAAACAATGCCAGGTACACTTACATGATGGGTGTTCAATAAATGTTAGCCAATTCTTATTTTAAGTGTAGTGGGTCTAAATCTTAGCCTATAAATACAAGTGTATAAGAAACAGAGCTTTATTTTTCTACAACTGAACATAATGTCTCTTTTTAAAATACCTTTTTTGAAATTTAAATTCAATTAATTAACATATAGTATATTATTAGTTTCAGAGGTAAAGTTCAGTGATTCATCAGTCTTATATAATACCCAGTGCTCATTACATCACACGTCCTCCTTAAATGTCTCTTTTAAAACTGCTTTCTATCACGACAATAGAAAGACCTGTCAGTTCTAAGATACTCTCAAACTTTTCCCTGTAGTTGTGTCTAAATTGCAGAAGTATCTAGAGACACCAGTGTTGGAGCTGGGGGGCATGGGGTAGGGGTAGTCTATCTCATCCTCAAGTCTTCTGTTCACATTTACCACCTGCTGAGACATCCATCATCCCATTTGACCCACTTGCCTGTGTGTTCTTTTCCCGGTCTTCAGGTTGAGTGGGTCACTAACTTACTTCCTCAGGTCCTTGGAACTCATACTATTGCTCCCACCCCAGTGGGCCATCTGTGAGTTTCTCCAAGGCTATTTCTTCCCTGGGACTCTCCTATTTTCTGAGGTTCTTTCTGAGAGAGCAAACACTGATCTCTTCTGAACCTCACAAATGTAGTTGGGGTTTTGTCCATCTTCATCCCTCTCTACCACTTCCCAGTCCAGGCTGAGCCCAGGAGCTGGCACAAGAACTCCTTTCTTTAAGACTTACCAAGACAATTTCCCATAGTTATTTCCACACTGCCTTCCCTTGCAAACTGGGGAGCCCTTGCTCTTACTCAACTGTATTCCCTCACATATTTTTCTGTGCCCTTTTAAAAATCAAATACTAGGAAAAGGTATCCTCTTCTCTGCTTCCTCCTATCATATTCCTTCTTTGAGACAATAGAGAAAGAGTAGCTAACTAAAAGGGGGAAAGCAAATGATGGGGGAATATGTCCGTAAGTATTTCAACTATTTTTCCTTCCATTCCAATGATGCATGAATGGAAAAAGACATATCTGGGTTACTTAACCTTTTCAAATTCTCATAATTAGTTTTGAGACAGCCTTGGCTGTGTTTCAGAACATCCAGACTGAGGGTAATATTGAGTGTCTGCCTTTAACTCAGCCACCAAAGCAATGATGAACTTTTCAATGTGGGCTTACAGGTACAAAGGAGATATACGCCCCACTATTTTCCAAAAAGACATAAAACCTCTTCCAACAGAGCTAGTGAGAGCAAATAAGTGCAGACCCGGAGAAATCTAACCAGAGAGCATTCACCGATTGCTGCACTTTGAATTCTCAGGTGGAGGTGCAAGTTTTGAGGAAGGCCTTTCTTTGAAACACCAAATAGAAGCCAGGAAAAGTAAATTTTGTGCTTTTAGGTCTGAGTCCTCTCGCTCTGCTGTACATTGGTGATCATACCATACTGGTGGCTTCAATGTTTTATGCATTGATGCATGCAGTACATATTTGTGAGTATCTATGTGCCAGGCACCACGCGAGCACTGTGCTAGCACCAAGAGTGAAGAATATGTCCTGTGCTTTGTCTCCTAATACAACTTGACCAGTCTATGCATATGAATTTCAAAAACTGTTAACTCAGGGTTCTGGCCAGAAACATTAGTTATTACGGGCTAAAAAAATATGTAGTTAGCAGACGTGCGACTAAAAAAAAAAAACCAAAAAACAAAACCCCCTTAATGGTGGCTTTCAGTGAACAGGCAAAGAATAGAATGAAAAGGCCCTTTATTGGTGTGTAACTGTGTGAACAGAGCATGGCGGTGAGGGCATTGGGCCATCTGAGTATCAGGTTAAATGCCACTGTGTTATTACTGGTCTAATGAATTTTCAAAGCATCATTCTAACGCAAATCCAGCGAACAACAAAGAGAAATTCTGCTGCCATGGCTGAAAACATTGCCACTACCAAGACCCTTTCTGAACCAGCATACACCCAGATGGGGTTACACTTCAGCCCCATTAGAGACTCCCTCCTCAAAACAAACATCTCTTTGAACCTATAGTTCTTAACCCAAGTTAAAGACCAGGAGAAAATGAACTCATTGTATTCTAACAGTAAAGGGACCTAAAGGTCAGGTATTTACCTTACTTCACAATCTCACAAATTCCCATAATTTCTAGCTCTCTGAAAGTAAAGAAGAATGTTATTCCCCCTCCCCCACCACCACGTATCACCCGTTTTCTCCACCAAAATGAAAAGCTGAAGGTTTGTTAAATTTCTATTAATTAGTAATTATGGGGTTTACAGCCCACTGAATCAGGTCATTGGTGAAAAAGAAAGGTCCTCTTATAGAAATTACTAGGGTTTTTTGTTTTGTTTTGTTTTACTATGGCATAATGTTCGAATAGTTAAGGATCAATGCTATTTCCACATAAAATTTAAACAAAGCAGGCATTCGGGTGAGCTTTCTTCTGGGGATTAGTGATTTTGAAAATTCAATATATAAAACAAAAGCAAGAAATACCTCTTCTCAAATACTTAAACTGTAGTATAAGGATTTTACAGACACCCTCTATTCAAACCTCTTTTGAGATGAATACTGTATCTCTGCACATTTGCCTAGGAAAAAGTGTAACTGAGGAAAGAAGCAGCTTCTTTGACTAAGAGCCATAAAGCACCTCTCTGGTGTTTGTAAGTAATTGGCAACCCCGTGTCCCAGCCTGCACCAGTGGAGACACAGAATGCCTGATTGGGGGGGGGGAGATGATCTGCTGGCTCAGCGTCTTCCTCTCTCACCCAAATTGGGTGCCTTGCCACAAAGTCCAGGGGCTTCAGTGCAGGTCAAACTGGGTCACCCTTAGGTAACTGTATACAGAGTGATGGTAACACACACTATGATATTATCACAGCCTTCAATCCAGTGACTACATTGCAATAGGGTATTTTGTTTTCTACTTTTCCAATTAGGTCAACGCCCAGATTTATGGCTCTCTTCCATTTTTGGCAGTTGGCTCTTCTTTCCTTGAAAAAGCAGCAAATCTGCCTTATACTCTTCATATTTTTGACTAGCAAATATGAAATTCTAATGAAAGTGATCTTATAGAGTTTAAATTCATAGCTGGGAATTCCTCTTTGAATCTTTCCAGGCTTGATTGGAAAAGGATTAGACTTTACACCTCTTTTCTTTCTACTGAATCTATTTATAGGGCCAGAAAAGACCTAGCATCCTGGTTTTCCAACATGTGCACTATGGACATCTTTCCCTGTCTTTCCAAATCTCTGGAAACTGATAGACACCAAAATCCACATTTATGTTACATCTGATGATGAGTATGGCCTTAACTAGCTGTTCTCAACACCTGAAGTTGCTAGATCTTTTTGGTATGGTTGGTTGGTATACTTCTCATACTGCTTTAGAGTTGATGATGCAGAGGAAGCCTTGTTCTGTGACTAAAATTAGAAATTCTGGCCACTTTAAGGTTAACACTAGATTCCTTTTTCATCATCTGTGAGAAAGTAATCAGATACCCCCATTTTTCACAAACTCTGGCGTGCTACCGTATGCCACCTGGTCTCCCTCTTTATTAATCAGCTTGAACAGCATGGGTTAAGAGATATTAAGTCAGTCAAGTTGATCCATTGCTGAGGTTTGTATAATTATTGTCCTTCCCTTCCTCACATCTGTCATTGTATTAGGTCCTGCCAAAGTTCAAATGAATTAGAAAATAAGACACAGGAGACTCAAAAATGGCTTTAGATTTGTGGCAAAACAGACTTGCCCAATTTCTTCCTCTTCTAAAAGTTTATCTACCAAGTGACTGGCTCAGACATTCAACCTTTCTGCAATAGGAACAAGCCCTGTAACTTATGACATATGGGAGAACGGACAGACATAGCCTTTGGAGGCTGGCAGCTCGGAAGAAAAGAGAGAGAGCAAATCAAGTATGCTCATTTCCATCACTTCCTTCCCTAAGGAGGAGGTAGTGGAGGGGCAGAAGGAAGTTGATTGTGTTTTTTTTCTCCCGGACAGTGAAGTGGAAATTCTTTTCCCTCTATGGGCACATGAACAGTGGGGACTAAGTTTTCACCTCTAACACACTAATAAATGCTGGAAGAGTTGAAGGAAAGCCAAAGGCATGTTTGGTTGTGTTGTCCAGGCTGCCCTTGCCAAGATGGGCTTGGCTGGATCTTATGGGGTAAGGTGGGTGTCAGAGCCACAATTGAATCCTCTCTGGCCTTCCTCCTGGCTAACAGTGCCTTCGCAATAACTTTCCTTCTTTCCTTCTCCTCCTTTATTCCATGCTAGACTTGTGGAACTCATGGCTGCCTAGGCCAAGATGACCCTTTCTCAGTGAATAAGCACTAGTTTTAGGAGGCAGTTTTAACTGGCTCAGTGCTTACTCTCTCACCCATATCTTACCCCAACTCAAAGGCCTAGCTGAGAATGTCTGAAGCAGACCTTGTAGCCCTGAACCAAACCTGATGGATAGGCCATGGCCAAGATGTCAGGTGGGGGCAGGAGGTTTAAACCCCTGCCTAGGCGATGCCTCTTTTTGATGCTGCTAGAATTAACTTAAACTAAAAACAAACAAAAACAAAAAACAAAACGGACTTCTTTAATTTATAAAGTGTAGTGCTTCATCTCCTCATCCAAATAGCATTCATTGATATTTTTAGAAGTCAGCTATCTTAAGAACAAGAGATGTTTCTCTTTGCAAAAGAAAGGAAAATGGACAAATGAGAGGAACATATTTTCAGAGAAGTTAATCATGTTTGTAATATCAAGTTTTCCTTTTTGACCTATCTAGCTATAAAGATACTTATATGTCTATTTGTAGATACATATATAATCTGCATATATTTACCTATCCTGAATTAAATAGCATTCTTAGTAAAAGCAGCAATTCATTCTGGCTGGTTTAAGTAGAAATATTCTTGAAAGAAAAATATTGAAAGATATAAGGTGGCTTGGACAGTCAGTATTAGAGGCTATGCAGTCAGGAATAAGATTGAAACCACACCATAGTGACTTCTCCAGTGGCTCACACTGTCAGGGATGGAGATAAGCTGCCAGGAACTCTCTATGGCTGCCCTTTAATGTGGGATATTTCCAATGCCACTCTCACAACGGCTCCATCCTTTGCTGTATCTGAACTTAATTTTCCTCACTTCTAAATAAGAGGTTTGCATGGATAGAACTGAGTCAAGGTTACCCTAACTGGAAGGAAGGCTCTAAGGATAACCTGAGGAACAGGGAATTACAATGCAGAAATTCTCCAAACAGGAACAGTTGTTCAGAGGCTATGTGACTGCAACATAACTAATGTTGCCTTCAGTCCACCCCCTTGGTTGTAATATACAAACCCTGCCCTTCCATACTTAGATTTCCCAGATCCTAATTTTAAGAGCCATATCCATCCCCTAACAAGAATCAGGATTTAATCAAAACTCCCTTCCCCAAATCCACACTTGATTATCCTTTCTCCTTTCTTTCCCACCAATGACCGCTTGGTTCTCTCCTTTTGTGAGTTTGCTAACTTCTCATCCAAAAGGCTGTTATTGTTTCTATTGTTACTGTACTAAGCTTTGGGAAGCATGGAGGAAGGAAAGAGGAAGGAGATAATAATTAATCCAAAAGTTCTCTGAGGGCAGGGTATTTTCAAGATAGAACTGAAGGCAGATATTATGTCCTATTGTGTTCTTTTCACAACAACTATTCTCCTGTTTGAGCTTTCCTTTTGAAGTTTGATTTCATGATGCATATTTTTCCCCAGGTGCCTCCTTCATTGGAAAAAAAGGTCCAAGTTATAACCCAAGATTGCTGCACCTGCCTTGACTCTCTCCCAGAGTTTCTTTGGGCTCCAGGCTTTCCCTAAGCTCAGTGCAATTTTCTGGTAGAAAATCATCCTTCATAGGAGGAAGCTAACAATCTCTATTTTCCTCTTTAAGTCAAGGATGACTCACACTAGAATGTGAGACAGAACAAGAAACACTATCACTCTTCATTCATTCATTCCTTTTTTCTTCATTTAATTACTCTGTAATCCTTATAAACCCAGAGATTAATATGGTTTATTATAGCAGTCTTAACATTCAAGAAGCATAGCCTAAGGGAATCCTACTGGTGTTCTGGGAGGTAAAGAAAAATCTCTCAAAGAACATTAAATGGGATCCTAACATATGTTGACCCTTGTTCAAATCCCCACCTTTTCTAGCCATTTCCCACACCCTGCCACAACTCTTGTGGCTCTTTCCTCAAACGTGCCCTCAAAACTCCTCTACATGTCAGTACTACATTATTTACTTTAGCTCTTGATCCAGTAGCTCCTATTTATTATTACATAGATACATATTTGGATAGAGGACAACTTCCAAAGAAATCAGTGTTCAGTCATAGAACTCTGTGTTAATGAGCATCCCTGAGGGTTCTGATGGGAAAGTGGGAAGAACAGAGGGAACTGCGCTTAGTGCACCAGTAAGCCAAACTCCAATCCCCTCCCCACCCTGCTGCCCACATCTGTCTCCCTATTTTTCATCGTAAAAGCCCAAAGAACAAGTTTGTGAAGACATAAATCTCCTTAGAGAGTGGAAAGGGAGGAGGAGAAGCTAAGCAGGCAGAAACTGAAACGTTAAGAAAAGGGATGGTAAATGATTGTGAATCCAAGTATTAGTCATTTTTGTCTGGTCACCATTCATTTATTCATTCTGTATGCTTTCATTCTTGAAACTGTCAGGTCAATAATATATATCAAGTCAGTGGCCCAATATTGGGAATTCAGCAATTAATAACGGAGAACGGGTCCATGCCCTCAGTAACCTCATTGTGGGTTCCCCTCCCACCCAGCCAGACTTTACCTCTTGCTCTCAAGTTGGTGTGCTCATATTAGCAAGGTTGCGCCCCCTGGCGGCTCCCTTCAGCAACAGCGGACACACGGAGCAGAAGTTGTCCCAGGCAGCTCCCTGCTAATGACAGCAGCTCCCCCAAATGCCTGGTACACGACCGGCTCCCATCAGGTTCTGTACTCATCACTTTCTCTTACGGTGTCTACTGACTCAGTGTTTTATGAAGGGCTTGACTCAGCACCAGAACTGAGTGTCTCAGCATCACCTCCAAGGAAACTGCACTAAGCTGTCAATGGACAGTAGCAATGCCAGATAGGTCCCTCTTCAAAAGCCTTTGCTCAAAGCCACTGGAGCACGTTGCTCAAACTTTAGTACTCTCCAGAATCTTAAAGGAAAACAGTGCTGTAGCCCCTAAGAGTGTGTCTGCAAACTCCAAGCTGAGAAATACTTCTTTCAGTAATGGCTGATCCTATTAAAACGTTCAATTATATATTATCATATAAGTTTTATTGATATACTATACAAAATAATTTCTTCTTGGGTCACTAAGATGAAAATATAAAAAAAAAATTAGTTCATAAATTATCCAGAATATATCCATTGGCTCCTCACACTGGAGAGTAAGTGAACCTCTATGCTGAGTAAGTGAACCTCACCCACATCATCTTACTCCCAGCCATCTCCTTCTGGAGCATCCTGAAGCAAGGCACAGAACACTGATTTGCTGATCACTGAACGTTGATGGTTTGGGGTGACATTTCAGTTCTCCTAAAAAGTGCTCTCAGGACTGACAGGTCCACAGGAAGGTAACTAGGGAATTGACAAAAGCTGAACTTTCTTCTTAGCTAATTTCCTCCCAGCCCTCAGAAGGCACAGGGACACCCACACAATTCAAATTCCAGAAACTACTTCATAGTCCCTGAGCATAATTATGGGTATATATTTTATTTTATTTTTTTTTATTTTATTTATGATAGTCACAGAGAGAGAGAGAGAGAGGCAGAGACACAGGCAGAGGGAGAAGCAGGCTCCATGCACCGGGAGCCCGATGTGGGATTCGATCCCGGGTCTCCAGGATCGCGCCCTGGGCCAAAGGCAGGCGCCAAACCGCTGCGCCACCCAGGGATCCCAATTATGGGTATATAATACTGCTAGCTGCCTACCTAGTGTCTATTCTCCCCTTCTTTATTACCAAGAGATTCCCAGTTTTGTTCAAGGTGACAAAGAGCTCAACTGCATTTCCCAGGTAGCTAATGGAGATGAAGAAACAAGGCTTTAGCCTTAAGCTAGAGCTGTGAGCAGAATTTCTGGGCAGGGCTTCTAGAAAGCTCTTTTTTTTTTTTTTTTTTTTGGCAGGGGGAAGATTGATTGATTTGAGAGAGAGCGAGCGCGTGCACACACAAGTGTGAGCTGGGCGAGGGGCAGAGGGAGAGAGAGAATTTGAAGCAGAATCCCCATTAAGTGCAGAGCTCATTGTGGAGCTAGATCTCATGACCTGACATCATGACCTGAGCCAACATCAGGAGTCAATGCTTCACTGACTGAGCCACTGCCTCTAGAAGGCTCTTAAAAGGAAGTGGTTTAGGTAGTCGAAACCCTTCATCTTACCCCTTCTCTATCTATGAAACTATCATTGTCCAAGGAGATGGCCATGAGCATGACAGTCACATGGCTGGGCACAGGAGCTGGGAGGAGCGTGGGTCCCTGGTGGCCTTACATTACACATCTTTTGTATATAGGCCCCAGCCACTGTTTCTGGAGGCTTCATTACTTACAATCAAACACAATCTCTAACTGACATGCTATTTAAACAAAACTTGCATGTTTTTCTTGCAATGGTATTTCAAGCAATATTTCTGTGAGATTATGCTGAAAGTGTGTTGAGTCTTGCAAGTATGCTGAAAGAATTTTTTTCTCTTCTTTCAAAATGAAAAATAGATTCATATGTGCTATATCTCACAGTTTTATTGACATAAAGTAGAATTCATATCTCAATATTTCTAAAGTAGCTCACACTACTTTGGTTTGTTTGTTTGTGGGTTTGTCTTATTCAAGATTCTCCAGAAAAATAGAACAAACAAGATATGTGTATAGACAGAGAAAGAGATTTCTTACAAAGAATTGGCTCATGTAATCATGGAGGCCAATGAGCCCAAAATCTGCCATATAGGCTGGTAGGCCCAGGAGAGTCGATGTGTAGTTCCAGTCCAAAAGCTGGCAGCCTGGAAAATTCCCTCTTGCTCCAAGTGGTTAGTCTTTTGTTTTATCCAGGCCTTCAACTGATTGGATGAGGCCTACCACATTAAGAAGGGCAATCTGCTTTAAAAAGTTCACCAATTTAAATGTGAATCCCATCCAAAAACACCCTCCAAATTAACATATAATATTAACCATTACAGGGTTTCTATTTTTGTTTATTTTTTTTAAAAGCAGACTGACTCTGGGATAAATGCAATTTCATTTGTGGTTTTGCCAAGTCCCTGGGGTTATTTTTTTCTCTTTGAAAGCATAAACAAGGTATAAAACTCATGGCTACCTCTCAACAATAATCATATCACTTCTGACTTTAAGGAAAAATTAACAGAAATATATGTAAATTAACAGTAAAGTAATAGTATTTATTGAAATTTCCACCACCACCCCTCAAAATTTGCTCAAACAGCAAATTCCAAAGGGACCAGAATTTGCTATTAATTTGTAATTAACCAAGAGAAAAGGTACCTACTTTGAAATAGAGCAGGGTGCTCCAGGATTTAGTTCTGTGCTGTAAGCCTGACATTCTAATTCTGGAATTCAATAATATCACACATCTTTTTTTCCCTTCAAAATAGTAATTTAAAATATCATATAGTTTTCTGCATCTGAGCTGTCAAGTATCCTGGGAGTTGCTGTCATCACTATACCCTATAAAGAAACCCTGGCTGGTCTGCCCACAGAAACAAAATTGTGTGTTCTACAAGGGATTTGGAACATCTTACATACATATGTTATACATTATATTTTTTGAAAAAAGATTTTAATAGGACATTCTTAAGGTTAAGAGGACAGCAAAGTCAAAGGTAAGATTAGCACACAAAATGTTAACCATATCTTCTTATATATGCTAGAGATGAGCCACAAGTCTGGCTCTAGTATTTCTAGTGGTAAAGAAGGTGAGAAATCCAATTGATTACATTACATATGGATTTAGAATGTTCCATAAGATAAAGTAAAAGGGAAACTTAATGTTCCAGAAAAGAATATAGTCTTTCTTGATTTTGAGTCTCCTACAAATATGAAATGTCATGGATAAGACCCTTCATAACATTCCTACTGAAATATTTATACCCTATGTACATTTATGACTTTCATACCACCATTTGTCTTAAAATACTGATTCTGGGGGAAAAAAAAAAACTCTACAAAGGAACAAAACAAACCAGCCTAAGTATGTCACTCTCTGTAGCTTAATCTAAGGGCAGAATTTAAACCCTAGAATAGTGATTTTTGAACCACGCATCCTGGATACTCTTGAATTCCAGAGAGGCACTTCCAGAGCTGAGACTGAGGAATCCAGGGGCTTGTTATCATCTACTACCCTTTTAATGTATTTTTGGATTTAATTTGCTAATTTGAGGATTTTGCATCTATGCTTATGAAGGATATTGGCCCATAGTGTTCTTTGCTTGTATGTCTTTGTCTGAATCCTGCTGGCCTTAGAAAATGAACTGGGAGGTGCTCCCCATCTTCTATTATCTGGAAGATAGTATGTAGAATTAGTATGATTTCTTTCTTGATTATGACAGAATTCACTATTATCATTGCCTCATATTTCTCATTTCTTTATCCAAGCCTTCCTTGGGTAAGGTTGACAGATAAGATATGGAATTCCAAGTTAAATTTGAATTTTAGATAACTAACAAATACTTTTAAAGTATAATTTTGTCCCATGTAATATATGAATCATATTTCTTTATTTTAATAAATTTATTTTTTATTGGTGTTCAATTTGTCAACGTACAGAATAACACCCAGTGCTCATCCCGTCAAGTGCCCACCTCAGTGCCCGCCACCCAGTCACCCCCACCCCCTGCCCACCTCCTCTTCCACTACCCCTAGTTCGTTTCCCAGAGTTAGGAGTCTTTCATGTTCTGTCTCCCTTTCTGATATTTCCCACTTATTTTTTATCCTTTCCCCTTTATTCCCTTTCCCTATTTTTTTTTAATTTTTATTTATTTATGATAGGCACACAGTGAGAGAGAGAGAGGCAGAGACACAGGCAGAGGGAGAAACAGGCTCCATGCACCGGAGCCCGACGTGGGACTCGATCCCGGGTCTCCAGGATTGCGCCCTGGGACAAAGGCAGGCGCTAAACCGCTGCACCACCCAGGGATCCCCTCCTTTCCCTATTTTTTATATTCCCCAAATGAATGAGACCATATGTTTGTCCTCCGATTGACTTATTTCACTCAGCATAATACCCTCCAGTTCCATCCACGTCGAAGCAAACGGTGGGTATTTGTCGTTTCTAATGGCTGAGTAATATTCCAGTGTATACATAAACCACATCTTCTTTATCCATTCATCTTTCGATGGACACCGAGGCTCCTTCCACAGTTTGGCTGTTGTGGACATTGCTGCTATAAACATCGGGGTGCAGGTGTCCCGGCGTTTCATTGCATCTGTATCTTTGGGGTAAATCCCCAGCAGTGCAATTGCTGGGTTGTAGGGCAGATCTATTTTTAACTCTTTGAAGAACCTCCACACAGTTTTCCAGAGTGGCTGCACCTGTTCACATTCCCACCAACAGTGCAAGAGGGTTCCCCTTTCTCCACATCCTCTCCAACATTTGTAGTTTCCTGCCTTGTTAATTTTCCCCATTCTCACTGGTGTGAGGTGGTATCTCATTGTGACTTTGATTTTGATTTCCCTGATGGCAAGTGATGCGGAGCATTTTCTCATGTGCTTGTTGGCCATGTCTACGTCTTCCTCTGTGAGATTTCTCTTCATGTCTTTTGCCCATTTCATGATTGGATTGTTTGTTTCTTTGCTGTTGAGTTTAATAAGTTCTTTATAGATCTTGGAAACTAGCCCTTTATCTGATACGTCATTTGCAGATATCTTCTCCCATTCTGTAGGTTGTCTTTTAGTTTTGTTGACTGTATCCCTTTGCTGTACAAAAGCTTCTTATCTTGATGAAGTCCCAATAGTTCATTTTTGCTTTTGTTTCTTTTGCCTTCGTGGATGTATCTTGCAAGAAGTTACTGTGGCCGAGTTCAAAAAGGGTGTTGCCTGTGTTCTCCTCTAGGATTTTGATGGAATCTTGTCTCACATTTAGATCTTTCATCCATTTTGAGTTTATCTTTGTGTATGGTGCAAGAGAGTGGTCTAGTTTCATTCTTCTGCATGTGGATGTCCAATTTTCCCAGCACCATTTATTGAAGAGACTGTCTTTCTTCCAGTGGATAAGCTTTCCTCCTTTGTCGAATATTAGTTGACCATAAAGTTGAGGGTCTACTTCTGGGTTCTCTATTCTGTTCCATTGATCTATGTGTCTGTTTTTGTGCCAGTACCACACTGTCTTGATGACCACAGCTTTGTAGTACAACCTGAAATCTGGTATTGTGATGCCCCCAGCTATGGTTTTCTTTTTTAAAATTCCCTTGGCTATTCAGGGTCTTTTCTGATTCCACACAAATCTTAAAATAATTTGTTCCAACTCTCTGAAGAAAGTCCATGGTATTTTGATAGGGATTGCGTTAAACGTGTAAATTGCCCTGGGTAACATTGACATCTTCACAATATTAATTCTGCCAATACATGAGCATGGAATATTTTTCCATCTCTTTGTGTCTTCCTCAATATCTTTCAGAAGTGTTCTATAGTTTTTAGGGTATAACTCCTTTACCTCTTTGGTTAGGTTTATTCCTAGGTATCTTATGCTTTTGGGTGCAATTGTAAATGGGATTGACTCCTTAATTTCTCTTTCTTCAGTCTCATTGTTAGTGTATAGAAATGCCACTGACTTCTGGGCATTGATTTTGTATCCTCTGAGCCATATTTCTATTAAACTATTATTCTTTATCTGAAATTCAAATTTAACTTGAGTTAAAATCACGTAAACATCCAAAAACTCATCCATGAAGTTTCATAGTAGAATTATTCTTTTTTTTTAAGACTTTATTTATTTATTCATGAGAGACACAGAGAGAGGCAGAGGTATAGGCAGAGGGAGAAGCAGACTCCCTGTGGGGACCCCAATGTGGAACTCAATCCCAGGACCTGGGGATCACGACCTGCACCAAAGGCAGATGCTCAACCACTGAGCCATCCAGGTGCTTGTAGTTGTGTTATCCTTAATAGCCAAACAGTAAAGACAACCTGAACGTTGATAAACTGATGAATGGATAAACAAAATGTGGTATTTCCATATAATGAAATATTATCAGCCATAAAAAGGAATGCAGTGCTGATTCATGCTGAAACACCAACAAACTTTAAAAACATTATGGTAAGGTGAAAGGAAAGAAGCCAGACACACAAAAAAACCACATGTTATATAATTAATATGAAATGTCCAAATTGGCAAATCCATGAAGACAGAAAGGTTAGTGTTGCCAGGGGCTGAAGGAAGGGTAGAATGAGAAGTGATTGCTAGGGGCATGGGGTTTCTTTTGAGGGTGATGAAAATATTCTAAAATTAGACAGTGGTGATGGTCACATATATGATGAATATACTGCAAACTACTGCATTGTAAAGAATTTTATGGTAGGTGAATTATATCTCAATAAAAAAAAAATAACATTGAAAAATTCAACTAGGCACCATATTGTATAATGTGTTAGATCTGGGTGCCTCTGATTAGTGAAACCCAAGTTACACACCTTGCTCTGGAACCACAAGGGAGTCTGGGAAATGCTACTTTGGGGCTTTTAAGTGGAAAATGATGAAAATGCATAGAGGAGGTCTGAAACACATGGAACACCTTCAGATGGCAGATGTCTACTTGATTCTGAAGTTGAAATGCCTGGGCCTGAAAGTCTCTGCTGCTTGCCAGCTGTGAGACTAGGGAAAGCTACAGGGGTATCCCCTGCTTTTTGAAAGTTCACATTTCACCACTTCGCTTTTACAAGAAAGAGCTACATTAGTGCCTGTTTTGGCTAACTGCAAGAAATCTGAAGAGTCTTTTTGCCTTTATGTGAAAAAGTGAAAAGTGAAAGTCGCATTAAGCGCCCCGATGGTGCAGGGGGGCTGTCACAGAGGCCACGCACCCCACCCCGCAGCTCAGCAGCCCCGCTGAGCTCCTTCCCCAGAACTACACTCAGCAGCTTGGCGTCAAGCGCGCAACTCTGAACTGTGTGAGCATCTGTGCTTTATCTCAATTTATTTCGTGCATCTGTTAGCAAGATGTGTCCTGAGATATCAGAAAAGCCTGAGAGAGGTTATTTTTGGGGGTCTGGGAACGCTAAAAAATTCTCCCATACAAATGAATGGTAATTGTTTCTTCACTCTGTGCCATTTTGGCATAGGAGGGTAGGAAGGCTCTACTTTGGGATAGCAGAGGAAACCTTGTAACCATCTGTGTCTCACTTTCCTCATGCATAAAATTTGTCAATACTGGTATTATGATGGCTTCCCAACTCCCTGTTTACCTCGGCTTTCTCCCTGCTGTCTCCATTCATAGAACAGCCAGAGGGATCCTTGTAAAACCTAAGTTGGATTGTGTCACTTTTTTTGCTCCAAACTCTTCAATGGTTTCCTAGACTACGCAGAGTAAAAGGACAGGGACTTATACTGGAGGAGACGCTTTCAGAAGTGGAATCAAAGTTGAGCAGGACACAAGACAAGAGAGATAAAGGGAAGAGAGGTACAGATAAAAGTGGTGGAAGGAAACTGCCAGGAAATCCTAGAAAACAAACCTTCACATTTTCTAAACCCTACAGGAAAGAAAATGAGTAAACAGAAGAAGGGGCTCTGTGGTGTTAGAAAAGCTATCTCGAATGAATATGAAATAAAAATGAGCCACAGAAAGGAATCAAGATCAAATCCTAGGGAAAGTTATTATAATTACAAAGAGAATAAGGAGCAAGAATTACACCTTGTGGTCAATAAAGCACAGAAGAAAGATTGTGTCTTTAAATAGATAAAATTGGCCCGCACCTCCTCGCCTCTCCTCTCCCGGCCGAGGCCTGGGGGACCGGAGCGAGACGTGGGGACCAGGTTCCGACGCAAGCTGATGGCCCTCGACTACCACAACCCGGGTGGCTTCAACTGCAAAGATGAAACAGAATTTAGAAACTTTATTGTTTGGCTTGAAGACCAGAAAATCAGACACTACAAGATTGAAGACAGAGGTAATTTAAGAAACATCCACAGCAGTGACTGGCCCAAGTTCTTTGAAAAGTATCTCAGAGATGTTAACTGTCCTTTCAAGATTCAAGATCAACAAGAAGCAATTGACTGGCTTCTTGGTTTAGCTGTTAGACTTGAATATGGAGATAATGCTGAAAAATACAAGGACTTGGTACCCGATAATACAAAGAATGCTGACAACGCAGCTAAAAATGCCGAGCCGTTGATCAATTTGGATGTAAATAATCCTGATTTTAAGGCTAGTGTAATGGCTTTGACTAACCTTCTTCAGATTCAGCGTCATGATGATTACCTGGTAATGCTTAAGGCAATTTGCATTTTGGTACAGGAGCGCCTGACACAAGATGCAGTTGCCAAAGCAAACCAAACAAAAGAGGGCTTGCCTGTTGCATTAGATAAACACATTCTTGGTTTTGACACAGGAGATGCAGTTCTTAATGAAGCTGCTCAAATTCTGCGATTGCTGCATATAGAAGAGCTCAGAGAGCTACAGACAAAAATTAATGAAGCCATAGTAGCTGTTCAGGCAATTATTGCTGATCCAAAGACAGATCACAGACTGGGTAAAGTTGGAAGATGAACATTTTAGGATTTCAGCTTCTCACCTGATTAGTACAATTGGGAACCATGTACGCTCTGGCATGTGTTTGGAAATCAAATGTCACATTTTCAAGGGACGAATCCTAGAAAATTGACTATGTTCTCAAGATTTACCATCATTGTTTTTTTTCTTTAATAAAGTTCAGGAAAGTGGAAAAAATAAATAAATAGATAGATAGATAGATAGATAGATAGATAGATAGATAGATAAAATCTGGGCAGCCCAGGTGGCTCAGTGGTTTAGCGCCACCTTCAGCCCAGGGCGTGATCCTGGTGACCTGGGATCCAGTCCCACGTTGGGCTCCCTGCATGAAGCCTGCTTCTCCCTCTGTGTCTCTGACTCTCTCTCTTTCTCTGTGTCTCTCATGAATAAATAAAATCTTTAAAAAAAAATAGATGAAATCTATAGCCTATTATTTCAAAACAAGTTAAGATACATTCAGAAAAGAAGATACATGAGAAAACAGAATAAATTAGATTTGGTAAAACACGGAAGTGAGATGACAGGGCTCAAGTACTCACTATGAAGAATGAAAGAAAAATTACTTTAGATACGAAGTCTGAAGTAGGAAGAACACAGAAAAAAATAAACAAATAAATATGTCTTAAGAAAAGTTGAAGGTGAGAGGTGCCTGGGTGGCTCAGTTGGCTAAGCATCTGCCTTCAGCTCAGGTCCTGAGCCTCCGGATCCTGAAATCGAGTTCCACTCGGGCTCCCTGCTCAGCAGGAAGCATGCTTCTCCCTTTCTCTCTCTCCCCCTCCTCACTACTCATTCTCTCTCTCTCTCAAAAAAAAATTTTAGAAACCTGAAAAGTTGAAGGTGAAAAAGAGAAACATGTTAAAAATAAAAAATATATAAAGGAGAGAAAGTACAAATACTTAAAACAGGCAAAAAAGATCTGTACAGAAAATAAGAGCCATTGAAGAAAAAGAACACAAGAGACGAAATACTAAAATCTATAATTTGAGGGAAAAATTCTTGGAAAAAAAATTGAAAGCATACCATGAAAGAGGATACCACTTAACTGACATTATCACCCCAAGATGACCAACATGGCATGGATAATTATCTGATTTCAAAGGAAAAGAAAAAAACCTTTGATCATCCAGGCCAAAAGAGCAAGTGCCTTATAAAGGAATGAAAATAGATTGTCTTCAGACTTTTCAGAGGCAACACTTCATGCCATAGAAATTTGAATAATGACATATTCTAGATACTTGGAGAAAGAAAATGACAGTCAAGAATATTATATCCAGTAAAATGACTTTCAAGTATAAAAAGCACAACCTGGGAAGCCCTGGGTGGCTCAGCGGATTAGCGCCTGCCTTCAGCCCGGGGCATGGTCCTGGAGACGCAGGATCGAGTCCCATGTCGGGCTCCCTGCATGGAGCCTGCTTCTCCCTCTGCCTGTGTCTCTGCCTCTCTCTCTCTCTGTCTGTCTCTCATGAATAAGTAAATAAAACTTTTTTTTTAAAAAAAGCACAACCTGTTATCAACATGCAAGAACACAGAGAATATTGTTCCCCTGAGCCTTTCCTGAGACAGCCAAAGTGATTCCAGGGATTTTTAAGCATTGACTGGTGGTAAGTTCTGAAGATGGTCATTCCCTGTTGAATTGAGACTGATTGAGGACTGATGTGAAGAGAGTATTATATGTCATGGTTGTATGCTGTGATAACATAGATATAAAACATTTATTCTTTTTTTAAAAAAATATTTATTTAGTCATGAGAGATACAGAGAGAGGCAGAGACATAGACAGAGGGAGAATCAGGCTCCCCATGGGGAGCCCGATGCAGGGCTCGATCCCAGGGCCCTGGATCATGACCTGAGCCAAAGACAGATGCTTAACAACTGAGCCAACAGATGCTCCTAAAGCAACTATTCTTAACAAAAAACAAAAAATGAGAAAGGAGAATAAAGATAGCATTGCAAAATATGCATAACTATTTTCTGTAATCATAATTGGTGGTGATAGCATCAGTATTGTTATTGAGACTCTGATGTGGGGTAAAGTGAGTGAATACTGAGGAGATATTCTAATCCTATCATCCACTATGTTCTTGAGAACCAGAATTCTATTTTCTGAGATTTTATTTATTTATTTGACAGAGAGAGAGAGCAAGAATGGGAAGCGAGGGAGGAGCAGGGGCAGAAGGAGAAGCAAGCTCTCAGTTGAGCACAGAGCCTGATGAAGGGCTTAATCCCAGGACCCTGGGATCATGACCTGAGCCAAAGGCAGATGCTTAATCAACTGAGCCACCCAGATGTCCCAAGAACCAGAGTTCTTAATGAAAGAAAGGAGTCTTGAAATTTATAGTCTTGGTATGTGAATGGAAAATGTCAGTATGAACACATGAAGTATTTAAAAACAAGTGTGTGTGTGTGTGTGTGTGTTTCTGTATGTATCTACTGAAAAGCTCTAGAAACATGGACCAACTCGGGTACCTGTGAATACCCTAATGTTCAGACCATCATTTTGAAATACTGTTTCAAGAAATCAAGGCTTCTTGTTTTTGGAGAACTGGCTGATTTCAGGTATGGGGCAAGAAATACACAAAATGAGCCCAGAACATCCTGTCATTCCAGACGGTAGGGAACCTGTTGAAGACCACAAAGTTGTTTCAAAAAGACAAGGGCTGACTTGAAGAGGTTTCCACTGTCAAAGTTGGAGTAATTTGAGTTTCTGTAATGATAATAACTACTATGAATGCAACACAGAAAATATATTTGAATTGATGAGTTCATACTGATATTTTTAAAATATGAAAATAAGTGGTCATCTTTGGAGGATCATAGGGAAACAATTTGTTACTATCTTGAAAACTGGTAAGTAAATGGAAAGAATCAAACATTTATCCTGCCTTTCCCATATTAACTTTACTATTCTGTAACCAAATAGTAGAAAAGGAAAGCAATGCTTAATAAAATTATTCCAGGTAATAAGTGAAAAGTAAATTATATAATTTGAATGACTAATTATGAACTACCAGTGCATTCATGTATCTAGAAAACAAACAGAAATGGCTGCTGATATCCTAAAAAAGAGCCATCCAGACATTACGTGCCTCCTGATGAAATAACACACTATGTATACTCTCACTAAAGGAAGAGAGCTTGAAAAAAAAAAAAAAGGGAAGAGAACTTGAATCTTGCCAAGCCTCTGAATCCAGATTCCAATCTGCAAGAAACAGAGGACAGTGGAACATACTGAATGCATCATAAGGATGCAATCAGCAAAGTTCCATAGGTCAGTGATTCTCAATGTGTGGTCCCAGACCAGCCACACTCACATCACCTGAGAACTTGCTAGAAAAGCAAATTCTCAAGCCCCATCCTGACCTACTGAATCAGAAATTCTTGAAGTGGGGTCCAAAATCTGTATTTTAATGAGCTCTCCAGGTGATTCTGATGTGCATTTATGGTTTGAGAACCAGTGCTACAGGTCAGGTGTCCAGGGTTCTTTAATCGAAGTACAAGAAAAAGAAAAGGGTGGAAGACAAGCTATAGATTAAGAGATATATCAAAAAAATTTTTAATGAATAAGACTAAATTACAGTGTCTAAGGACCTCCATTTGGGTGAAAACCCATAAAGAACCATAAAGACATTATTCATACAAAGTCAACAGCATGGTTACTTTTGGAGAAATGTAGGAGGTTATAACTTTACTAAAGTCAGAGCACATGAAAGGATCTCTGGAGTGCTGGCAAAATTCTATTTCTTCACCTGGTTGATGATTACAAGAGTGTTCAGCTGATAATACTTTACTAAGCTATATATTTGTTTTGTGTGGTTTTTCTGTATTTTTATTTCACAATAAAAAGTTATAAAAAATTACTGTTGATTGAATGACATTATTTAAACCTCTTGGGCCTTAGCTTCTTTGCCTGAGCTATGAAGATATAGCTTCATGCTCACTCTGGAACTTTATTTTACAACCCAAATAATGTTGACCTTATAGTAGTTATTTGTCATGGTTATGGGAAATGACTGCATACATTATAGTCCTCTAAGCCAGTACTTAAATCATGTTTGGGGAGTGGAGAGAGCAGAAAGGACTGGCTTAATTTTTACAATAATTGCCTTTATACTCGCATTTTCTCTTCACAACTGCCTGAGAAATACACTTTCTCACCAGAAACCCAAAAAAAGAGGAGAAAGCTGTAAAGGTGGGACCCTCTAAGGCAGTAGCACCTCCTTGTTCTTTCTCTCAGGAGGATATGTATTTAAAATCACTATCCTGCTTAAGATTGGGATCATCACACAGGCAAAATCCACTGAGAACTGGCATGAGATTCAGGGTGCCTGGTGGCTCAGTCTGTTAAGCGTCTGACTCTTAATTTCAGCTCAGGTCATGTTCTCAAGGTTGTGGAATTGAGCCCTCTGTAGGGCTCCATGTTCCTCATGGAGCTTGCTTAATATTCTCTCTCTCCCTTTCTATTCCTCTGCCCTCCCTGTCTCTAAAAAAATTAAATTAAAAAAAGGAAAAAAATAACTGGCATGTAATTCAAAATTGGATGATTTCTTTCAGCCCTAGCAAGTAGCTCTGAGTGATGCTACATGACAAGGTCCAATCCTATGGATGACTGAAGTGGAGACTCAGCAGTAGAACTAAACTCAAGTAGCAAGAACCTTCATGGGCTGTTTTCCCCCTGACTGGCAATGATCCAGCCAGACCTATACAGCTACCAACCAAGGAAGTGTGTATCCATGGGTCTTAGGGTTTGTGTGTAGACAAAGGTAATTATGAAGGAGCTTGAAACCACTCATGTGGTTTGGGAACATTTACATTCCTTAATTCTCTTTCTCCCTTTTTTATATAAATATTTATTCCTTTTATAAATATTTTAATGTCTGTGTTTTCTATTTAATTTGTATATTAGTTGATTTTTATTATATTTCATAGAAATATCAGTCTGTGACTGCTTGGAAATGAATGCCCCCCCACTCCCCAACATGCATTTGCCACAGATAATTTGAGATGCACTGAAACATAGACTATATTAAAATTTTAAAATTCCGTCCATTAAAAGGCATCATAAAGAGTGAAAAGACAAGCCACAGAATGGGAAGAAATATTTGCAATATAAAACACACAAAGGACCAGTATCTAAAATACAGAGAGAGTTCATACAATTAGAAAAATGGGCAAAAGACTTAAATGGTCATTTCACGTAAGAGGAAGGCCTGATCACTAACAAGCATATGGAAAGGGAGCAATTCATTTAGGAAATGAAAATGAAAACCACAGAGAAAAGCCCATGGTCAGCAGATGAGCAAAAAATTTAGGTCTCTCAATTCTGAATGTTGGTTGAAGTATGGAAGCTCTCATATATTGCTCATGAAAGTGTAAAATTGGTGAAATCATTTTATGAAAATCTTTGACATATGAATCTACCAAAGCTTTAATACACACATGCCCCATGAGCCAGCAACTCTACTCCCAGACAGTCTACAATATTTGATGCAAGTAAGTCAAAGGGCAGGTAAAAGAATCCTCAGAGCAGCATTATTTGTAATAGCCCCAAATAAAAACAACTTAATTGTACATCCAACACCTGAAGAATGGGTGAATTCTTAAATACATACACGGTGGAACATTAAGCAGGAATGAAAAAGAACAATCCAGAGCTTTACACAGCACCCGGGATGATTCTCTCAGACATATATAGTTGTCATAGGGCTTCATCCTGGTTCCCTCAAGGGAGCACAGGATGCTTCAGTGGATGAACCAGTCTATAAATTCAGATGTATCCTCATGCTGGAATACTCTCCTCTAGAGATTTAACTCCACCTTGGAGTTGAGGTGTCATGGATGGAAGATTAATAGAGTTTGGGGCCAGAAGAAACTTCAGAATCTGATGTAGTCTATGACACGAAAGTCAGAGGCTGGGACTAGAACTGACATCCCCTTGATGGAGTCCTTGTGCTCGGGATCACTGGGCTAGGAATGGATGGGAGACAGTTGTTGGAATTCCCAAGGGGTTAAGCAGAGAGGAGCTGTAGGAATGTAAGACCTGGAGACAATAGGACTGTCAGAGGCTCCAGATAATGTGCCTGGCTTCCCTAGCTCCGTACTCCCAGCTGGACAGTATTTAGCCCAGTGGTTCTTGAATCATACCTAAATTTTGTGCTTGAGTTTGTTAGCTAAGTCATCTCCTTCTTCATAGGCCAGGTGCCTGGTTCTATCAAAGTGCTCCTCCAACTCTTGTTACCATTCCCTGCTATAGGCCAAGCATCTCCAGATTATCTCCTTCAGGGGCCCAGGAGATCCTGAGGTCCTTCTATCTTTCTGCTCAGTTCCTTTCCTCCTTTTGTTTATTGTACTGCTTTTTGGCATCTTTACTAGAGTCAAAGGATTGAGAAAAAATACTTTCTTCCATTCATTGTTAATCAACAGTCCTAAGTCCTCAACCTCAAACATTCTCCACCTTCTCCTGGTCTAATTGTATCTGTCATTGCTCTTTCTCTCCTGCACCTTCTCCCACTCCCCTTCTGCTGGCTCCTTCTCCTGCTATATGAAATTTCCCCTCACTTTCCAACTCTTCTCCACCCACCCCTAAGAGACAGCTCTATAGCCACTGCCCTGAGCTAATGCCTTACCCATGCTGCCTCTGGCTTGGACTATGTACTCATTGCCAATCACATCTCTCCATCATAGCACCAACCACAATGCCAGCAGGTACGTGATGAGGATTTGCCAGAAGAATGAATGAATGGCTAATTACTGAGGAATGACGGTGGTATTCAAAATTGTTTGGGTGATATTCATTTTGCTTGGGTGGGCATAAGTGATAAAGGTATGAAACTAATTTAATTCATGAAGTTGGGAGTTTTTTAAAAGATTTATTCATTTATTTGAGGCAGAGAGTGAGTGCACATGAATGAGGTTGCAGGGAGAGGCAGAGGGAGGGGAGAGAGAAAGAGAGAGAAGGAGACAGAGAGGGAGAAGGAAAGAGAGAGGGAGACTCCCCACTGAGTGTGGAGCCTGACACAGGGCCTAATCTCATTGCCCTGAGAGCAAGACCTGAGCTAAAATCGAGAGTCTGATGCTTAACCAACTGAGCCGCTCAGGCACCCCTGGAAATTGGGAGACCCTTTTTTTGTCTGCACAAATAGTGATGAGTTAGTTGCACTCTTAGAAGTGAAAGCTTTTGGGATCCCTGGGTGGCGCAGCGGTTTGGCACCTGCCTTTGGCCCAGGGCGCGATCCTGGAGACCCGGGATCGAATCCCACGTCGGGCTCCCGGTGCATGGAGCCTGCTTCTCCCTCTGCCTATGTCTCTACCTCTCTCTCTCTCTCTCTCTCTCTCACTGTGTGCCTATCATGAATAAATAAAATAAAATTAAAAAAAGAAGTGAAAGCTTTTGCTGTTCTCCATGTTTCTCCATGATTTCCTGACCACAATGAGCAGGACCCTTCTAATCACTGCATGTCTTATGGGAAAAGTAATGCAATGCTCTCATGTTCCCACTGAAGGCCTCTCCTAGTGGTCCCCACTATATAAAGGAAAGTTTCCAATTTTGTTTACAAGCTCTATGTAGGAAAAGGGTTTCTATTTGCCAACCACAGGAAACAAAAGGTAATATTTTATACAGATGGTCTCCAGCTTATGATGGTTAGACTTATGATTTTTCAACTTTGTGATGGTATGAAAGAGATTTGTATTCCAGTAGAAACTGTACTTTTAATTTTACATTTGAGTTCTGATCTTTTCCCTTGTGATACATGTACAATACTCTCTTGTGTTGCTGGGCAGGGGCAGTAGCCCCAGCTCCCAGACAGCACCACAATCACATGGGTAAACAACCCATACACTTACAACCATTCTATACCCATACAGCCATTTTCTTTTTCACTTTCAGTACAGTATACAATAAATTATATGAGATATTCAGTACTTTATTATAAATAGGTTTTGTGTGAGATGATTTTTGCTTAACTGTAAGCTAACTTAAGTGTTCTGAGCACGTTTAAGGTAGGCTAGGCTACGCTATGATGGGTGGTTGGCTAAGGGTTAAATGTATTTTCAACTTATGATATTTTCAACTTATGGTGCATTTATTGGTAACCCTATTGTAAGTGGAGGAAGATCTGTACTTAATCACAAGAATGAGAATTTTAAGTTGTCTCCCCTGTGTTTCTTGGGGTGCTGCAGATTGCTACTTCTTGGAACTCATGTCTGTGAATGACTCACTGTTGAGAATTCTGCTCTCTAACTCAGGAGCAGAATGAGCATTAATAGTCTGCTGTAAATCCTGGTGGTTCACAGTTTGAGAGCTTGTTTTTGCACAGATGTTAATACTAATGTGTGGCTTTAAAACACTCCATCCATTATGCCAATGCTCTGTTCCAACATCCCCCATGAAGGATTTAATCTATTATTTTCCTCACCTCCTTTTATACCAATTCTCACTTGACAGCAAGAAACACAGCCCACCCTCTAATATCCCAGAGCATAAAGAGAGGACAACCTCCCTTCTGAGTTAAAAAATAGGACTACATTTGTGTGGGGGACAATTTATATGCCACGGTTAATAAATAATAGATTTTTATACTGCATCTATTAATTATATCAATCAAAATGCATTAAGGATCAGTTATGTGCAGTACTTTACTAAGACACTGGGGACATGACACTGAATAAAATATGATTTCCAACCTTAAGTTCTAACAATCTAGTGAGGGATGATCCTGTAACACCATGGAGGGATGCAACTTAGTTTTTAAACAATCTTTAAAAATTCAACTTATTTATTTATTTTTATTAAAATATTTTATTTATTTATTCATGAGAGACACAGGGAGAGATTGAGAGGCAGAGACACAGGCAGAGGGAGAATCAGGCTCCATGCAGGGAGGCTGACATGGGATTCGATCCTGGGTCTCCAGGATCAGGCCCTGGGCTGATGACTGCACTAAACCGCTGAGCCACCCGGGTTGCCCCATCAACATTTTTATTTAGATTCGTCACTCATGTCAATAGTTTCTTCTTTTATGAGAAAGGAAAGCATGAACTCCAGCTTCCACTCTTTTGCCCCAGCCAGCGATAATTCCTGAAACATTTTCTTGAGCTATCTTCCTCTAAAAAAGAGAAAATGTACAGATGCAGCACTGATATGGGTAGTGGCCCCATGTCTGTGGGCAGGTCACCACGTTATCGTGTGACCACCATGAGGGACCAGGAAACAGCCTCTCCACTGGAGCCTCGGAAAGGGAAAATAGCCCGAGTTTACACCTACATTTTAGCCCTGAGAGATTTGTGTCTGACTCCAGACCTCAAGCTGTAAAATAATACATGTATATTTTTAAGCCACTAAATTTATGGTAATTTGTTACAGCAGCAACAGAACACTAATACAGGGTGTAAGTCAGGGAAAGGAGTTGAGTACCACAGCAGGACAATGTCAGGATGATTTAGGGATAGCCATGAGACAAGAGAGCTGCTGTGGCAGGTGTAATAGGATTTGAAGTCAGAACAGTCAGAGTCAGGCTGTGGGGAGCCTGAGATGAGAGATTTATGAGTGGAGACACAATCTTCCGGCCCCTGGAAAGTCACTGACCAGTTCCAGGAAGGAGACAGAATGAGCCAAATTTTGGAAGTGGAGACTGTGAAAGCACTAAAGGAACTTTGGCACTTTGTAAAGTTGCCCAGGGCTGCCTTGGGGGCTCAGCAGTGTCAGGGCAAGTGACTGGCCCTGGGACTGCCCTCCCCACCTCTCTAGGGCATTTTGCCTTGTTCCTTGCTTCCTTTTTTTGGCTA
The DNA here is from genome assembly GCF_011100685.1 of Canis lupus familiaris. Classification (NCBI taxonomy): domain Eukaryota; kingdom Metazoa; phylum Chordata; class Mammalia; order Carnivora; family Canidae; genus Canis; species Canis lupus. The sequence continues at coordinate 63,721,661 of NC_049227.1, read as the reverse complement.
ACTTCAGATTTCGTTTGAACAAGGGATTTCCAGATTTCATTTGAACAAAGGATTTGTATCTAAAAATGAAAACATGGAATGAGCACATCTTACTATACAGAGAGGTCAAGTGTCTTGTTGCTGGTCATCCAGCAGGAAGGTGAGAAGGCCAGTCCTTTCCCCTAGGAATCCTGACTCCTGGTCCTGAGCTCTTCTGGTGATCGGTCCGAGGGACTGGAAGGGGAAGTGGATGAGGCTATCTGCTAGGTGATTTTTACGTGTGGACTACCAAAGCTTTCAGCATGAAAGGAAGGGTCTAGATATGAACTACATACAAGTCGCAAGGATCAGCATGTCTTAAGAGACTCAGAGGACCCGTGGGTCAGCTAGGGCCAGTGAGAAACAGGAATCCGACCCCTTCCCAAGATGGACAGAAGGAACGGACACCTTAGAGCTCTAGCAGGAAGGGGAGTGGAATTAGCAGACCCCAATGAGGGCATAGTAAGGATGCAGGCGGTCCTTTTACCAGGGCGGGCCAGTGTTGGGTTAACAAAGCCAGAAAACGAATGTGAATGCGGTGTCAGAGCAGGCCAGGAGGCAAAGACCTGCCCTCGGGCTTCAGCGACACTCCCAAAGGAATCACGGCTCCGTCTATTAACCTCCTCATGACCCCGCTCCCAGCAAACTTGTAACACCATAAACCAAACGGTTCTGTGAGGGCTCCCAATGAATGTTCAGGGCCTTGTGGCTGTCTAAGCATGCCTCTCAATTGTCAGGGTATTATTACGTTAACAGGAACATTGTAATTACTTTTACATTATTACAATACACAAAGTGGTTTAAGCAGTAAAAAGGCTTTGATGAATTAGTAGTTCTTTTGATTCCTGCAGCTTTGCGGCTCATGTTCAAAGATACCTTTTAAAAGTTTCAGATCCATGGAAAAACCGCCATAGACTTTACCCCGATTTTCTTTCTTTCTGACTCCAAACCCGTGTAAGATACTACTAAAGTAGTAAGATACTACTTTCTAGACCCTCCACCCAGAACTCCCCCATCACCTCCAGTTCAACTCATTCAAAACTGAAGCCCATCACCTGGCACCCCCAGCTTGTTCCTCCTCCTGTATTTTGTCTGGGTGAGTGGCCCTTCCGCTCATCTGGCCATCTCAGCCCAGCACTCTGTTATCTTCTCTGTCAGCCACTGCCACATTTTACAACCATATAACAACATCCATCACCACCATAACAATAATAGTGGTGGCCATTTCTGAGCACCTATATTGTATTTTAGGTACCGCAAACGCATTATTGTGAGTCTTACAAATTCTGCAAATTTTATACTATTATCTTCACTTAATAGTCAAAGATCCTAGTATCTAGAGACAATATTTCAGCAAAGTCTACCCGCCTGTAGGTGGCAGCTGGGGTCAGGACTTGAACTCACATCTGATTCTAAAACATGCATTTTCCACTGCCCAGAGCTGCATCCAGTAGATCACCAATGGTTCTGCCAAAATTCCCTGTTAAATATGCCGAAAATCCACCTATCTCCATGTGCAGAGCTGTTCGCTGGGTTAGTTTACGTGTTCCTTAGTTCTCACTGAACTGATAGCACAGGCTCCTCACTGATCTCTCACCTTCAGTCTTGCTGTATTCTCAACCAACTTCTCTAGCCGTGTACTGCTAAGCTGACTGGTCATAAATAAGTTCCTGCATGTTCACCCCGGACCTCCTAAATGAGCATCTCCAAGCCTGCACAATAGTCTTACTAACAAGCATCCCCCTCCCTCCAATGATTCCAATGATCAGCCAGTACAGCCAGGTCTCTAAGAGGGAAGTCCCTTACTTACAACCTTCAGTGGCTCTTGGTCCCCCAAAGGATAAACTGAATACTCTGTAAACTGACATATATGAGCCCTTTATGACTTGGCTCCAACTTATCCTTTCTAATCAATCATGCTAGCCCATCAAAGTCACTTGGTAAATTGATGCACGATATGGGAGGCAGAATTATGGCCCTCCAGAGATGTGCATGCCCTAACCCCCAGAACTTGTGATTATGTTGCCTAAGGGGATTTAGCAAATGTGACTGGAGTTATGGACCTTGAGGTGGGGAGATGGTCCTAGATTATTCAGGTGGGCTGAAGCTAATTGCTTGAGTCATTAAAACTAGAGAATCTTTCCCAGCTGCCATCAGAGAGAGACATGATGATGAGAAAAGACGACACGTGAAGGACTTGAACTGTCATTTTGGCTTTGTAGATAAAGAGGCCATGAGCTAAGGAACATGGCGGTGACTAGAAGCTGCAAAAGGCAAAGAAACAGACCCTCCCCTAGAGCTTCCAGAAAGGAATGCAACACCTTGATTTTATTAGCTCATTTTGGACTACTGACCTTAGGAATCATACATTAATAAATCTGTGTTGTTTTATGCTAAGTTCATGGTAATTTTAAAAAGCAGGAATAGAAACAAATGCACATAGTCTTCCAAAGGTGACCTGCTCATCTACACTTCTTACATCTCTCATTTCTGTTTCAGGTGCCCCGGTCAGGTCCACTTGGGAAATTCCTACTCACCCTTCAAAACTGAGCTCAAATTGGCCAATTCAGACAGGCTCCTTCACCTCTAATAGCACCCAATGTTTTCATCAGTGCTAATGTCACCTTTTTATTTGTTTACTTATCTGCATTCCCCATTCTCCTTATGGCTGAGATCTGTCTTGCTGATTTTGTACTTGTAGCCTGGCATAGAGCCTGGTATTTATTGAAATTAGCTCAAAAAATATTTTCTGAGTAGTAACTATGGAGATATTGAAGAAACTGTATTATAATAGCACTTCATAAAAGCCATTTGCTGTTGAATTCTGTGAATCTTAACAGAATTTCAGGTTGAGTTTTGTTTTTTTTTTTTAAGATTTTATTTATTTTTTCATGAGAGACACAGAGACATAGGCAGAGGGAGAAGCAGACATCCCACAGAGGGCCTGATGCAGGACTCGATCCTGATCCCGGGACTCCGCGATCACCACCAGAGCCAAAGGCAGACACTCAACTGCTGAGTGTCCCAGGTGCCTTGAATTTCAGGGTTTTAAATGTCAATGGTCGTAATGATTCCAAAGGTGAGTCTCTTTAAGATCGGGAGTTTTTGTTTACCACTTGCATTACTTTCTTTTGAAATCTATTATTAAAATTTTCCTTATGTGGAAAGTATTTCTTTCTAATATTTTACTCTAGATGGAAAAGACAGAAGAAAAACATTACCTTGATTAAAAGCAACTAACTTCTTTACCCCCATGTCATTATTAAAATTAACTGTGCATGTCTCCTCAGGAACCTGATTCTCACTGGTCCTCTTGTTCTGCAGCCATGTCCAGAAGTTAGGACCCTTGCCAAATTTCCTGCATAATGTGAGAAACCCTTTGGTAGCTAAGACAGCCCTACATGGACTCCAAGGAAGAAACCAGCCGCTCCAGAAGGAATCCTGTGGTTTTGGTCTGCCATCCCTGACTTGACCCCATTTGTGTCCAAAGAAGCCCAGGGCCCTGTCCCACACTCGCCTCAGGGCACAGGAGAGGAACCAGGACAGGGACTTACTCCCCTAACATACCTGGAGAACTGTCATGATTTGTTTTCAGGAGTTGTTTGGTCCTCAACCCTGTCTGCAAATTAAAATCACCTGGAATGCTACTGGCAAATTCCTGTGGAATTCTTATCGATTGGTGCATGGAAGGATCTGGGAACTGGTGTTTTTCAAAGATCCCTGGGGGATTCTGATGTGCAGCCAGGGTCTTGGTTCACAGTAGGCTATAGTTTCCAAATTTTAGTTAGAATAAGAATTACAGGTGGTACGTGAGAGGCACACAGCATGGGCTCCCAGGACCTCACCCTGGAGCCCGCCTTGCTCCCAGATTCCCAGCTAGTAGATCTCAGGAGTCCGGGAAGCTCCTGGGTTAACCTACAGCTCCAGCAAGTCTGAGGCAGCCCCTGCAACCCACTCTGGGGGTGCAGGCACTCAGTACCCGCCATCTGGAAGTGTCTGGCATCCACTGCCCAGCTGCGAGGCCAGGACATTGTCCTAACAGCAGAAACACTGGGAAGAGACACTTGGTGAGGGCCCCTCAAACAAAGGCCCCAGCTGTCTGCAAGCACCAATTTGTCGTAGCATGCTGACAATGTGAAGGGGGGAGGAAAAAGCATGACTGTACACTGATGACCATATACAGAGCACAGCCCTCCTTTCCCACCATGGGATAAAAGCCCATCAGCCTTTAGGAAACACCCCATCCCCACCTCATCCCATTACACTGCATCCTGCTATGAAATATGAGCATCTTCAATTTCAATTGTAGATTTCAAAGAAGACTTACATGAGAATCCACACTTGAACTCCCACCACACATTGCAAACACTGTTTTCGATTCATTCAGCTTCAGTTCGTCTGGTTTTTATTCACTCAGCTTAAATTTTGTTAACAAAAATGTTTTGACTTGGAGGCGCCTGGCTGGCTCAGTTGGCAGAAGTGTGGGACTCTAGATCTCGGAGTTGTGAGTTCAAGCCCCACGTTGGATGGAGAAACTACTTAAAATCTTTTTAATTCTTTTTAAATTTTACTTATTTATTCATGAAAGAGAGAGAGAGAGAGAGAGAGAGGCAGGCTCCATGAGGGGAGCCTGATGAGGGACCTGATCCTGGGTCTCCAGATCACGCCCCAGACCAAAGGCAGCGCTAAACTGCTGAGCCACCCAGGCTGCCAGAGAAAGTGCTTAAAATCTTAAACAAATGTTTTGGCTTGACTGACATAGTACACCGGAAATGGGTGTTTGTCACAATCCTGGATGAGGCTGCTGGCAGGCAGGTTGGCGCTGCTCTGGTACCCATGGTTTCATTTCAGAATACTTCCATAGGCGATCCTACTCATGAAGGACAAGCAAGTATTTCCTTATGTGAGGCAGGAGCGAGAACACAGCCTTCCCCACTGCTCTCACTCACTTTTCAAGGCTCTTGGATACCAGACAATCTAGAATGAGTCAGGTTGCCATATCTACTGAGACCAGAGGGCTTCCTACACCCTCCATGAATAGATCCACATGGAGACTTGAAGCATGGCACAAGAGTGGGTTATCTCTATGTCAACTGAATGTTCCAGAGAAGTTGGGGGATGGTGAGCAGTAATCAGGTGAGCCAGGGGTCCTCTATGATGAAGCCAAGTGGTGCTGGAGTTTAATAAGATCCAAGGGTTTAGACTAAACTATTCCCTGAATCTCCTACAGAAAGTCTCAGGAATCTTGGAACTGAGGTGGCCTGGGCTGCTGGTGGAGGACACAGTCTTCAAGATGGGTTGGCAGGGCCTAACAGCTATGGCTTTTTCCATGCCTCCGGCCCTGACCTGACCCACAGTGAGAAGTTCTGACCTAATTCTTGTCGTCACTGTACCTACAGCTACATGACGTCACACCCTCCCCCTTCTGTAGGACAGGCTGCTAAACTGGGGCTGCAGTGTCTGAAAGTAAGTGCTGCTATATCTGGAATTAATGACATTTCTAGGAAATCTGAACATGTGAAGAAATGACTAAATGTTCATTAGAATCCACTTCACCAGCTTGTTAGCTGCTGTCACTGACAGCCAGCACTAATAGCAACAAGACAAATCTCTACCATGTCCCTTTGGAATCTCACCGGCTGCAAGTTGTCTGCAATTTGTGGAAACAGTGTCAGAACTATAGGGAGAGGGAGGACTGGTCACATCTGCACACACTTGCCCGGGGTCACCTACATTCCACATGCTCTACTGTGTTTCACACAAGCTTATAATGTGTTTTGCTTAATTCTTGAGGCTGGCTCGGAGCTTAGATAAAGGAGGGGCAACCACTTTCAATCGGCCACCTGATGTGACCTGCCCTGCTGATTTGTGACGCCATCACTAAACTGCCTTCATTTGGTTAGGAAAGGATGTGTTTCGTTCTTTGTTCTCAACGTGTTATTCTTCACAGTCCCATCCTAAAAAGGAAAAGTGTGTCTTGGCAGCCCAGGTGGCTCAGCGGTTTAGCGCTGCCTTCAGCCCCGGGGCATGATCCTGGAGACCCGGGATCCAGTCAGTCAGGCTCCCTGCATGGAGCCTGCTTCTCCCTCTGCCTCTAGCTCTCTTGCTCTCTCGAACTCTCTCTATCTCATGAATAAGTAAATAAAATATTTTTTTTAAAGTGTGTCTTGCCAAATTCCCAGTGTGACTTGAGCTCCAAATGACAAGCTACCCGTTATTTGATTCTATCCACATGGAATTGTACTTCCATGGTTTCAATATCTGCATTTCAAGACTTCTATGAGCCATTAATAAGGTAGAAGACAGAACCTGACTAAATCACAGGTTTGTAAACAATTATAACAAAACAGAGGTACTTTAAAAGGACCTATGGCTTTGTGAAGCTCCGGGCTGGCTCCTTGGCTCAAACATTTTGTGGTACTTTGACCTGTATTTGCCTACCTGATGAGGGACATTGCTCAGAGTTGACAGGAAGTTTCTTCTTCCAGTCCTGGGAAGATGTGTTGTGTGTACACACACAGGATGGAGAACTGAGAATATTTAGTGGGTAACTGAGCAGCGCTGACCTGCCTGCCAAAAAGGCATCTATTTTCAAAAAATATCTATGTTTCACACAAAAGTATTCTGATTCTACTAGGTTATGGCATGAATGTACACACCCTAGAGTAGGTCTAAATTTAAACTGGGAGCTCTCTCCTCAATCCTGTAAAGGTTGAAAGTACCATGTGAGTGGGGTACTGATACTGACAAGGAAGTCTATCCCCTGGAACCTCTAAGAAAATGGTCACCTAGCAGAGCTGCCACCATTCACACATGACATTTAATGGAAAAAAGATTTCACAAAAGGATACTTTCCTTACTATGCAATGTACCCTGGTAATTCTCACTTTGTTCTTTCCCATTAAAAAAAAAATACATTTGTTTTCAAGTAAACCTTACACTCAACGTGGGGCTCAAGCTCACAACCCCAAGATAAAGAGCCACATGTTCTACTGACTGAGCCAGCCCGGCACCCCTCAATCCCATTTTTGAAAATGCTGGTCACATCATATGTTGATTAGCATTATACTAACTACCTGACACACTAATGGACTGTGATCTACCATTGGAAAGATGCTACAATAGAAACATGAAAGTGTCCTCAAGCTGAAGACTCTAACAGAAAGCCACAAAGAGTGTTTAGGAGTTTGGGACTATTGTGGTCCAGAACATTCCCCCAGAATATACTCCTCAGTGGTGGCCTACAGCTTGTGGTCTGGGAAGCAGGGCTATCTAGATGCACTGGGATGGCAGCACCCTGGGCTCACAAAATGGGGAGGAGGGGAGGAGAAGGCCTTGCATTCTTTTCCCCTTAGGCACAGCCTGTTTAGGAACAAGCCGCCATGCCTAGCTCATAGTGGAGGCTCAGAGCTCTGTAGTCCAGGAGAGCTCCCATCCTCGAGGTGAAACTCAAATGTTACTTTCGTGAAAGTTTTCCTCTTTTCCTCTTGTTAACACCTACTGCAGTTGCTCCACACCTTGTTTTGTGTTGCATAACACCTTATAAACTGTGGACCAGTTACGCTTTGGCTTTATGTCCTTTATTGACTGTAATAGCTTGAGGACTGTTACAATGTCTTACTCATGTCTGTGTCCCTGACCCAGCACAGTATCTTGTACATAATGGGTGCTCAACTGATGTTTGGTACATATCCAAGCAGGCCAGAGAAAGGTTTTGTCTCATACCTGGAAGCGGAAACCGATCTATCTTTGAGAAAATGTCACTAAAATTCTGCAGTCTCACTTATCCAGCATTGGCACTTCTTACCCTCTGTCTGTGCATCCATTCCTCCATCCATCCATCCATCCATCCATCCATCCATCCATCCACCCAACTTTGAGTCTACTGTATTCCTATGCTAATCACTGGTTACTAAGATGGGCTAGAGAGTCCCTGTCTCTAAAGTGCGTCTAGTTGCCTCACGCCCAGTCTAGTGGGGCAGAAGACAAGGTAGAGAGTGATGACAACACAGTATGAGAAGTGCTAGGAGGAGGGGTGGCTAAATTCAGTTTCCTGGCTTATCGAAATCCGCTCTCTTGCCATTTATTTTGTCTGCTTCTCTCCAACTTCCTAAGCTCTTCCTCACCAACAAAGATCTTAAGCTTTATTTTTTTATTTTTTATTTTTTTCAAATTATTATTTTTTTTTAAATTTATTTATTCATGATAGAGAGAGAGAGGCAGAGACACAGGCAGAGGGAGAAGCAGGCCCCATGCAGGGAGCCCGACATGGGACACGATCCGGGGACTCCAGGATCTCCTTGGGCCAAAGGCAGGTGCTAAACAACGGCTGAGCCACCCAGGGATCCCAGATCTTAAGCTTTATATCCTATAGTTTATAATTATAAAAAAAATAGCTGTGTAAAAAATGTGAAATTGTTCCACTACTCAATATGTTTTTTTCCAAGCGTTCATGGAGATCTAAAGTTAAGGTGATAAAATGGGAATTACAACAGAGTGTGAACAGCAAACACTTTAAGCTGAATAACTTCACTTTACAGCTGAGGTCGTCCCATGATTACAAGTTTGGACACGCTCTGGCCCTACCTGCTTATCCTTCTCTACACTCCTCTTTTCCCTGCTGTCCTCCAGCCACAGTGACCCCTACCCTCCCTCTGCTTAGTACTCTCCCTCCATCCCTTTGCGTGTGGGAGAGGGTGGAGCACAGCCTAAAATCTCAGCAGAAACGTCTTCCTGACCAGTCTGTTTAAAGGCAGTTGCCCACCATTATTTTCTCTGAGAAGCCTGATCTGACCACAGCGTGTAATTATTTCATTTGATTACTTGTCTCTCTCACTCTATGAGCTCTGCCGACTGTTCTGTTCACCAGTTTAGCTGAGAAACCCACATGGTACTGGCACCTGGTAGATACTTCATAGATATATATTTTTGAATACATGAATGTTAGGGCAGCTCACAGAAGGCACCTGCTTGGGAAGGGAGGACGCCCTTCTCTAGCTGGGGAAAGGCCCTGAAGCACCCAGCAGTGGAACAACAGTGCCACCAAGCGAGGAGACGTCATTACTGGAGACATCTGTTCTTTTCCTGAAATCTGCATCAGAGGTCTGTTCCTGGCATTTAAAGGTGAATTGTAATCCACTAAGCTTGTTTCTTTATTTCCTTTAAAAAAAAAAAAAAAGAAAGAAAGAAAGAAAAAAAAAAAAAAAACGAAACACGGAACTGTCCTCAAACATGTCCCACTTCACCCCCTGCATGGGGTGGGGCATTTGAAGGCTTGTGGAGACTAGCTAGGAGGACTTTGGGAGTTGCTATGGTAACTTTCCCCTTTTTTTGGCTAATCATTTGGAAACCTTACATTTTCAAATCTGCATGCTTTGAAAAGATCTGCTTGCATCCACTTTGTTTTTCAAGCTTTGCTTTGATTTACTGTATTTAATTTGCTTCACCTTCTAATTTGTTAAATGACATGTTATTAAAATTCCCCAAGGAGTCAGCAGAAATCTGCCCTGCTGAGAGACATAACTGCATTCTGGAAGCATCGGTGATTCACATCTGAGCACAGTTTGGAAAACCCATTAGGTTATCAATGCTGAGATGTTGTGGGCAGAACCAGCACTGGCCAGGAAGCTGCAGCAGGCAGCTCAAGTTTGGGGGTGATCCTGGACAAGGCTGCTTCACCTCTTCATTCCCTATACCCAGCAGCGCCTCTGCTGCTGTGCCCTCTGCTATTGCTGGTCCTCTGCGCGAGGAAAGTGACCCTGATTGCTCATTGCACCTGCTTGTTTTCTCTCATTAGTCACCCCGACAAGGCAGGAAAACAGAATGTTCCATGCTCAATTAGAATGACACGAAAATGCATCCCCGAGGTCTGTCCATCACAGATATGAGACAAACATAAGCAACAGAACATGCCATTAGGCAGTAATGGCCAGAGCGGCGCCTCAGTCTCAGGACTGGGGGAAATGAGGCTGATTTACGGAGGCCACGCAGCACAGGATGGCGTGTGAAGTGCTCAGTAAAGGAAATGCAGGCAAACAATAGTCACAAAAAGGTCCTAGTATTGCTGGAGGTATAAGAGCCTCTAGGAGAAAGGCAAAGGTAAAAAAAATAATAATAAATATATATATATATTTTTTTTTATGCATTGTGAGAAAAATAAATCCCAGCACCCTCTTAAACATTATGAAACAGCTTTAGGGTCCATCTTGTCCTTCAAGTAAAAAGGGAGGCAATTTCTCTCTGCAAACACCAAAGCCCCAGTGTCCTTTCCGTCAAGTGGTGAATGTGCTTCTACTACCTTCCCATTTTATTTTTTAACATAATATGTGGTAGTCATTTTATCTGATTGCATGTTCCTTATAAAAAGCAAGAAATCAAATAACACAGAACTGTAAATGGAAAAAGTGAAGGCTCTCTCTACTTTTCCTCTTTCCACTCACCTCTCCAGAGGGGGTTCCTCTTGGGTTAGTTTGTGAGTACTTTTCCATATGTATAAATGTGTCAGTACATGGGGATATTCTAGGTGTACAATTTGGCTTTAGGGACTCAATGATTCCCTGTGCCATTTCTGGAGCGCAGCTTTTCTTGTTGCTCTTACTGGGGTCCAGTCTGAGTCTCAGGCACAGGCCCCCTTCTTTGGGTGCTGCTTTGGTCCACCCCCCAGAATCTGGCTCTCCCAACGCCCTGTCACTTCATGCCAATCTCCCGGCACATCATGCTGATCTGTGCATCCTGGACATGCTGTCTGGAGTTTTGTGCATGCCTTTCTGCTACCTTCCAGGTTTTTTTTTTTCTCTGTTACTGACCACTATGCTCCCCAGAACCACCTGGACAAAGTTCCCCTGCCTTCTTTATTTTCAGAGTCACAAGAGTCTCACAGCAGCTTCCACGGTATCTGCCTATCTTCCGGTATGATACAAAATTCCAGCCATCTTCCCTAGGGTGTTTATATGGACCCTACACCACCTGATCTCTCTTCTCACCAACTTTATCTTTCTGCCTTAACATCTTTCATCACTAGGGTTTCCCAGATTTGGATAAACAGAGTGCACATCCCTCCCGCACACTACTTAACCTGGTTAGCATTTTGCATAACAGTCACTTTGCTTAATAATAAAATGACAGGGGTGGGGGATGTATCTTCATTATAAAGCTTGTCCCAGTGGCTTCACAATCAAATCATTTTGCCATTTGCTGCTAAGTAGAATTGTGATCTCAGATGGCTTTTACACCTACCTCCCCATCCCCCATGTACCCTTTGCAGCCTCCCCACCTTTTACCTATAATTCCTTTCACATTGATTGAGAACGTATTCATTCAGGGCATAACCCTGTGATAGGCACTGTGAAGGATATGAAAAAGCCATGAGGCCAACTCTTTTAAAAAGGTGTTAATTGGATTTTTCCCATATAAAACCCCCCATAGCATTTTATTTCCTAACTCTGCTTTGCACAGTCAACTTCATTTGCCCACTTAATGCAATTTGCTTCTCATGATAAGATTCTATTAAGTGATTATTAAGACATTCTGAGTTACTTCAGCCAAGCACATCTATAATCATTACCTACCTCCTGGGGGTGATGCGGGGTATAATTAGTTAAAGCTCACAGTTACCTCCCAGAATCTGGAGCTGCAAACAGAGACCATGTCCACACAGCCAAGCCTGGAGCCCTGAACTTAGTCTAGTAGCAGGACCAACACAGCCTGTTCACATTTGCATAAATCACATAGATCCAGGTTATGTGACAGTCAATGACTGATCTGTGGAAACAGCATACTAGATGTCAGCTATCTCTGTTACATCCCTAAGGCTTGATTTATTTTGGTTACTAAGATATTATAAATAAGTCCTAAAGTTACTACTAATAAAGCACTGGACCAGAATCTAAGGCTAAGATGTTAAGAAAGAAAGTCACTACCCTTGAGGAATTCGTAATTAGTAAACAACACAAATGGTAATCAACACTTCTGGCAAACGTTCACATTTACTCAGAAGCCTAGCTGGTTTTCCAAGGGAGTAAGAGGCGAGGAGTGAGGGAGGAAGAGGAAGAATTTGCCTCTGAGTGGTTTAAATACATCACTGATGAAAGTACTTGAGTCAAATACCAAAGGCCCCAGGGCTCCTGGGGTCTGTTCTCTCTTGGCATCTAGGTTTTCAGTCCAGAAGATTATAAGTATTTAATTTTGATGTGTGTGTGTATGTGTGTGTGTGTGGACTGCTTCAGTAGGCAAGCAGACCACGATGGGAATGGACATGGGTGACATTCCTATAATAAGGGACCGGCTCTGAAAGCGGCAGCACGAATTCATGGAGCAATGCATTGCAGGGATGTTCTGTGTGAGGGCAAAGAGCTCCACAAACTCCAGCAGCTCCTCACTGTTTCTTTGCTTCACAGCACAACACAATCATTGATTTCTAGGACGACCTCAACACACTAAGCGAAGGTTACAATTTGGCTGCGCAGGAGGGGAATAAGCCACACAGGGGGATCTTCACCAAAACATGTTTCTAGAAACTTAAATCAGTTCTGAAAATGATTAAAACCAGTTTTTGAATTAATTCTTCTGTAATAAGATGCAGGAGGGCAAACTGGAGTTCGACATAAAGGAGTGTTCTCTCCAAATTTTTTAGCTGCCTTTAAAATGGATTTGGGGACTCGGAGAGGTGAGGAGCATCCTAGGGCTTAGAGGCTGAAGCTAAGTGGGGACCGCAGCTTACGGAAGGCTGCCATGCTGTCGGCGCACGTTGGCCTGCTGCACCTTTCATACAGCCTGACAGCTATAAATGGTTTTTCCATTTTAACATGTAATTTGTAAAAGGTCCAAAGGTCTGTTAGCTTGCCAGTGAGAACCGTTGCTAAATTTTGCTTCTTGACTTGACAAGCCGAAAATGCTTCCTAGCTGGTCCTCTACAGGCAAAGCGTTTGGACCCTGCCCTGCCCGGAGGGACTGACGCTTCCCCGGTGCTGAGGTGCTGGGATCTGGAGCATACCTGTTTTCTGAGGAGGCCTCAATCCAAGCGGCCCATAGCAAAAGTCTCTCACTGTGGAGTAGAGGGTCTCTGCAGGAGACACAGACTGTTGCCAGGACCAACCGTGGATCTGGTACCAAAGAATGTGTGTCAGGATATGCCAATACTGCATTTCCTCCTCCTGCTCTCCTCTTTCTGGCAACAGATACTTTCAGATTTTGTTTGTTGGCTGGGTAGAACAGCAACTCAACAAGCTCCAGAGCTCCTGAGGCAAACCTCAGGAAATCGGATGCATCAGAAATAGCAGTAACGGATCCTAGACTTCCCCTGACCTCAGCACCAATGGGATATTCCCCAGGGCATCCCACATACAAGGGCCGAGGGTCCCTGGACCACCCTGAAGGGTTCCCCCAGGGAAGGAAGGATGGAGAAGCCAAAACCAGCGAACATGTTATTTTTACTCTAGAAGAGAAATACCCTTTAGAAAACAAAAGTGTTCAAATTCCTCTTATTTTTTTCCTTTAAAAAAAAAAAAAAACTTAGATGCCATCTCCACCTGTTCTGTCTTTGCTAAGGGATTAGCAGCCCTTGAAAGGCTCTGGTCTCCAAGCATGCTGGGGGCAAGAAGAAAAGGGCTCATCTTGTGACTATTGCAGGTGTGAGGTGGCAGCTTCAGTAAGTTGGTAAGATCCCCGCTCCCAGGAGGAGGAGAAACAAAGGGGAAGAACACCTGACACAATCCAGCTAATCTTAGCTTAAGGTAAGAAATTCCACTGCTCACAGTTTACGCCAAGAAAACATCAGTCTTCAGGGGATTTTATCACCTCCAGGGACAAATACGTGTTTCAAGTCAGCTTTTAAAATGTGCCTGAATCTATGTACGTTCCTTAGCATCATTGTGCCTAGACAATGGCAGGTCATTCGGGCCCTATAGCATGCAGTCTGTGACATTTAAAATCACACATCATAAGTATTTTTAATTGCCTCAAGCAGCTGCACATGCGCACACGCATGCGTACACACACACACACACACACACCCCAGCTCAGTGCTCTGTGATTTCTACCACTGCCACCTCCTCCTCTGCTGTATGTCAGATTACAGGGGCACAGATGCAAACTTTATTGTACAAAAAGGGCGACACTAATGTCACCAGCCCTGCATGGATTTTCCAGGTCTTTCATTTCAGAAGCCCTAAGTGCAAAAGAGTCATTGTTATGCCACACTGAACTATACATTAATTTTGTGGCCCAAGTCACTCCTGGAAATACAGTTTTCACCCACTGTGGGTGGTTCCATTGTGACTATTTTCATAAGCATCTGCGAGAGAGGCTAGAAATACTAAAAGATCTTTGAGAGAAATTGTGGTCGGGGACCTACAAATAGCTTCACTTGAGTGTCCAAGCTTTCCTGGTCCCTGCCCCCCCTTTTCTTCTTTGTCTTCTTTTCTCTCTCACAATCTCACGCCCTCCCCCCACCCTGCCCCGAGAATGGACTTGGACCATATATGTGATGAGAGGCAATCTGGATGAGCACATTTCCTCTGTCACAAAATCGTGTCTTCTATCCAAGCCACTCTCCTCCATTCCCCTCCTTCCTGAGGTCCTGCTTCCCGATTAGAATTCAGCTCAGAGGGAAGAGGTGGCACGCAGCAGATGGCTGCGGGCAGTACCTTCACGCAGCCTGGACGCCCACTCCTCAGCAGAAAGAGCCAGGGAGCACCATATGCTGGAGCTGCTAACATTGCCAGCAGAAGGGAAGCTTTGTTCTTTTGTTGGGTTTGTTTTGAAAGGGGAACATAAATAATACACACCCACTACTCCTTCCCTTGCGATCTGGGCAGAGCTTATTGGCAGTCCTTGCTGTGGCTGTGGCTCCGAGTGCCTAAATGGCTCCCTGAACACGGCTGGGCACAAGTGCTGGCCTTGACCACCAGATGGATTAAGTCTGATTAATTGCCAACAATAAATAGTACTTCTATTGCTTTTCTTATATTTAATCGGTGAATCAGCTTTTTGCTGAGACAATCATGTTCCCCTATAAAAACTAAGATCTTTGTTTTCACACAACCCAAAAAGCTTCTCACAAAGTCAGTTGGAACAATGGCCATCCCCACCACCTTGACCAGTGTGTGTGTGTGTGTGTGTGTGTGTGTGTGTGTGTGGAGAGGGGAGAATGAGGTGTGAAGGCATGAGGGAGTGGGGAAGAGGGGAGGGCTGACATGAGAGGGTAGGGAGGGATGGAGGAAGGGGAGGTCTGAATGACTGCTTTTGGGCTAAATTCTTGATAGCTTAAAATGTTTTGGAAATGAGGGGTTTTGGGGGTTTTTTTTGAAAGTTTATTTTTTTTAGTAACCTCTATCCCCAATGTGGGGCTCAAACCCACAACCTGAGATCAAGAGTCAAATGTTCTTCCAACTGAGCCAGCCAGGTACCCTTGGAAATACGTTTTATATGTATTTATGTGTACTTGTATTTATGTGCATACATATACAAAAAGGATCTAAAATAGTCTAGCCAAGGTATTAAAAGTGTTTAATATGATTTATTGCTAGTCTCCATTTTATGTTTTTCTTGTGTTACTTTTGTTATTAGAAAAAACAATTAGCTTCACGTTGAAAAGGAAAGACAACATGTAACGTTAAACAAACCCAAACAATATCAACCACCATCATTAGAGTAACTACTACTTAAAAGGAAACTTCAAGTTGGTGCCATGTGTCAGACACTGTTCTGATTATCTTATATATATTACTTCATGTAATTCTCATGACCATGTTCTTAAGTAGGAACTATTGCTAACACCTTTTATGGAAAGGAAACCCACCAAAGCAAATTATTTATGTTCTAAAACAGCATGCATAATGCAAAGATAAACAAATGAACACAATGCACAATTTATAACACTTTCTTGACAGTAGCGTGTAGCTGACAACTAGGCCCTGAAGGTACCAGCACCATAATGAAGTCCACCTGAGTCATAGACAATGCCAGCCTCACTGGGTTTGAAAGGAATAAATGAGATATGGAAGCCAGTACAGTCCTGGCTCTGAGCTGGGACTTAATAAGTGAAAGTCAACCATCAGTCCCGTCTTCCCTACCACAGATATGTCCTGGGTCCTTTGGGGTGAATGGGACATCTTAGGCCTGAGCTGCAGCATCTGGAAACAGGAAGAAACTCCATCAACAGTAACGACAAAGTGACCAGTCTGAGACCCAAGTCCAGGCCAGGCCCACGGTGGGTGTTTTATCATGGTTACCTCATTCTGGTGCTCTGTCTACTGCAGTGCTAATTTGTATTGACCCCATTGCCAATACAGTGACAGCAACCGGGATTTATGCAAACACTGTGAGACAAGACTGTCAAGTGCCTTCTGAAGTACAATCGCCCCCTAAAAATCATGTTCCATGCCACTATAGTGTAAAATGGATTTTATTTGGAAAAAAAATGTTTCTTTCAAAGTCAGTAATCTATATATGGTTGTCACCTCCATTAACAACTATTTGCAGAAAGTTCATGGATCATGTACTCAGTGAATAGGAGAGACAGCTCCAAGTTTTTATAGATGATAGAGAGGTCAGGAGACCAAGTTAATCCTGACTCTGCCACTCACCAACTGGGTCAAATAGGGCTTCAGTCCCTCCATCATACCACGGCAGAGGTGGCTGTGTATGGCTGCTTCTAGTTCTAACATTTTGTGAGCCTGAGCTAACAAAGCCTTTGGAAACAAAGGGACAGCAGAGCTTTCCCTGGAGGCAGGGGCGTGTAAGGAGTGTACACCCCATGGATTCATAAAGCCCAAGCTCTGGAATGCTGTCTGCATGTTATTCAGAATAGACTTCTTAGAAGGGATGAGTATGAACTGGGTATGGGGGAATGAAGGAAAGACAACATTTGTCCAGGTAGAAGGTGGTTAGAGAGAGGAGCTTCAGAACAGGCTTTCCTGCTTGTAAGAGAGTGAGATCTGCTCAACTGGGGCAGAATGTGCAGTATGGGTGTATAACAAGAGGAATAACCTACAGTGAATTAGTTCAACAAACATCTGTGGGGCATCTGCTGTAGGAGGGGAATAGGCTGGTACTGGGAGGACAGAGGGCTTCTCCCTGTCCCTGCCCTCAGGGAGATTCCAGTCTAGTGGGTGAGTAGAACAGGTCACTAGAGGCCTCCAGACTTGTGGGAGAATGAGAGCAGGAGAGGCTCTCCCATGACTCAGGAAGAGGCATCTAGTATCAATATCATCAATCCAGAAATGAGCTGACCATAAGGCTTTGTACTGTCAGCAGAGAAGAAGGGAGCTGAAGGGATTACATCCTTCCCTTTAAGATATTTGATTCCCGGGATGCCTGGGTGGTTCAGTGGTTGAGCATCTGCCTTTGGCTCAGGGCGTGATCCTGAAGTCCCTGGATCAAGTCCCACATCAAGTCCCACACGGAGCCTGCTTCTCCCTCTGCCCGTGTCTCTGCCTTTCTGTCTCTCATGAATAAATAAAATATTTTTAAAAAAAGATATTTGATTCCCTGATTTCCTTGTCTGGGTCCACCCTATACAACGCTTCCTGCATGCTTCCAGAAGAGTTACCTTTCTAAAACATAGGTAGCTTTGGGTGACTCTTCACAAACATTATTAGTTCTCCACTTGCTATAGCAAACTCCTAGTATGGCATTCAACGCTCTTCCCAGAAGGACTTCAGCCAGTTTTCTTAGTCATAATCCTACCCTATTCTTATGTGACCTGGAATGTGCTAGGAGCATTTTTATCATCTTGGCTGTTCATGCTCTTGCCCGTTTCTTGTGGTCTCTATAACCTCTTTCCCCTTAAAGGGACAACTGAATTCTCTTTCCTGGGAGGATTTCCCCTTAGGAATTCGTTAGCTCAACAAAACATCCCTTATATTCCTTTTGTCCCAGTGCCTAGCACACTGCTCTAGACATGTAGGCATTCTACTGAGCTAAAATCCTCAGACTCTAAAGGAATTTTGAATGAACTTCCTGGGACTAATTTGCAGACTAGAGTTTCATCTTGCATGGCAAACCTTGCCCCCTGACCCTGCAGAGAAGGATTTTGATGCAACATTTTGGTCTAGCAGGGAAAGTTTGGTGGTTGATTACTGATGTCTGCCACTGTCACAGGAAGGGGGTGTCAGCATGCATGCCATTTAAAAAAATTATTTCACTAGAAGCTTCCAAAAGGCACATACTTCTTATTCTTGTTAATATAACATAATCCTGGTCATTTATAATTTTTTTGGTCATATAATAGGTTCTTGGTTGTTATGAGCCAGCTTTTCAGCTGTTGCCCTTCCAACGGACTTTGTCTACATTTGGCCCATAGATTTGTGGAGGCTTCCACTTGCATAAAAGTTCAATTATCCATAGCTCTGGCTAAATAATGAGAAAAAGGATCTTAAAAACAAAGTGTAGCTAGATTAAATATCTTCCACTGGTATTTGGAATTATGAAGGCATTATTATTATTTGAAATCTTAGTTTTTAATGTTCTAGGCCTCAAATGCTGCTGGTTATCTGCATAGCTAATCCTGCCTAATGCTGTCTTCTACATTCAATTAATAATGTGTTCTGGATGTTTAACAATGAAGCACAGTCTGACTTTCATCTAGCAATTCAGAGAGCTAAACGCTCTTGCCATAAAGCAGGTATACTTCTTCCCATCCTTATCTGACTGGGTGCCCACAGCAGGGGAATTTGTGCCAGAAGCTGGAGAAAAGTCCCCCGTCTTTGTTCAGACACTTTCTAATGAGGCATCTAACCTGAGTCAGGCAGTCCATGTGGTGCCCTGTGATCACAGTCAACTCAGGTAAAACAAGGAAAACTTCAGAATTAATGCTGAAAGCAGGTTTTATGCACCTTGGGTATTTTTCCCCTCACTTTCTCCACAGGCTCTGAAAGTGATTATATTCCCAAACAGGGAACAATCACTGCAAAGGAATGCAATCCTTGTAAAGCCCAAGGGCACACAGCTTTCTCTAGCCACAAACAGGTCTCACAACGCAGAGAGGCCACCTGGGATGTCTCCACTGCCAAGGGACAGGGGAGGGAACCAGAACACAACCAGGATGCCAACACACCGCTGGAGGGGAGGCGGCTGCCATTTGAACTAATGCTTTTGAAAATCTCCTGCTGGCGAGAAACAGGGAAGTGCTAATGGATGTAATGAACCAAGACTCCCAGGAAGCCAGAGTGAGAGAGAGCAAGCAGTCCCATCAGCTGAGTCCTTTAAAACTAGAGCAACAAAAACACTCTGGAAGAGAAACACACTGGGGCACTTCAGTGTGACCCTGGAAATGGGCAGGAGCCCCCAAATCAAGGGGCTAGTCATCAGCCCTTTAGCTCTAAAAGAAGTTATTTTGTGTATTTCTAACACAAAGACTCCAAACAGGAGTCTCCCACATGCTTTGGGAAAGGGTCTGGGATGTGGAGCAGAGTTTACAAATGTAGATGGCAGTAGAGGGGAGCACAGAGGGCACAGGGCAGCTGAGGCTGTGTCCTCACACAAACCCCCCACCCCCGCCCTGCCTATGTTCACTGCACTTTGACCATCCCATCCTTGTCTACAGACATTCACCTGGCCCCCTGCTTCCACCTTTGCCCCTGTATTGGTTTCCTATAGCTGCTGCAACAAACTACACAAACCGAGTGGCTTAATGTGTCTGTACACATTTGTTCTCTTACAGTTCTGGAGATCAGAAGTCCAAAACAGGTCTTATTTGGCTAAAATCAAGATGTCAGCAAGGCTGTGTCTCTAAGGGAGAATCCATTTCCATGTCTTGCAGCTCCTGGAAGCTGCCTCTGTTCTGTGACTCATGGCCCCTTCTTCCATCTTCAAAGACAGCAGTACAGCATCTTGAAATCTCTCTCTGAGCCTCCTTCCCTCCCCCACCAGCTTTTTCCTTATAAGGACCCTGGCGATTATATTGAACCCACCTGAATAATCCAAGCTATCTCCCTATCTTTAGGTCCTTACCATAATCACATCACCGAGTCCTTTTGTCAGTTAAGGTAACATGGACACAGGTTCCCGGACGTGGGACTGGGTATGTCTGGGGGGCCATTCTTCTGTCTACCACATTCCCCTCCAGTCTCACCTCAGCAGTCAGGACAGAACAAGCACCAGGGTGAGGGTGAGCCAGATGGGACCGGGGGATGGCATAGCTGGCCTTTACCAGTTGGACTGTGTGGTTAGCAGCTCTTTATGCCAGCACTTTTCCCACTGGTCCCATCTAGCTCACGTCCCCCCTGACTCCTGAGCTGCAGTTCCTGGAATGGCCTGGCACCTCTGCCACATTCTGAGTGGAGAATTCACAAGGAGCTTGGACCCCCTGCCTATACCCTTGAGCCCAGACCTCCTGAGGCTCTTCTCTGTTAACATGCTTCAAGCTTGGCTCCTCACCTGGGGCTTGGCAGATATAGAGTTAATACATTCTTTTTCCCACCCACTCTCCCTTACCCACTTGCTAGAAGAAGCCCTTGAATCACCATGACACTGAAGGGGCATTTGAGTGCCAGCATACCTTGTTGGAAATTAAAATGCATTTTCCAATGAGAGCATTAAAAATCCTGGGGGGATGTCACTGAAATTGTACTATGCTCAAGGTACACTACATACTAAACCAGTTTGCTGGGTGGTGGTGATCTGCCCTTCACTTTAAACTTCATTTCAGGGGCAAAACTTCTGCTGAATGGCAGACATTTATCAGCCCTCCCTGCCTGCCTGGTGTTTTTCCAGCAGCTGCGCTGGATTTGCTGTGTCACTGCACTGCCTGGTCCACACACATGTCTCCACCATAGCTCTGCTTGGTGGCTCCCTTCTCGGGGTTTTTATTATTTCAACAGCCACTTCCATTCCATCACTATGCTGGTGAGACTCTGCACATGCCTCTCCCCTTATAGAAAGAATTTACAACATCCAACCTCCGTGGAAGGCTAACAGGAAGTAGGGAAATACAATTAGTGGGCAAAGTTGTTAAACTTGATGCAGTCTTGTATTGTAGAGCAGGTGAGGGAAATATCCAGTGGTGACTGAGTCTGGGCTCCAGAGGAGACCTTCCTGAATTTTAATCCCAATTCTGACACTTCCAACTGTGTGGCTGGGGCAAGGATAAGCAAAAACTCCCCACGTCTCCGCTTCTTTGTACAAGGGAGATGAGAGCACACGTCCGGCCCCATCTTCCTTGTCTGCCTCCCACCAGAAGCAGAGTATAATGGATTCGTGTTTTCTCATCCCTCTCTGTAGCTGGAGATGACACACTTCTCGCCAATGGGCTGAGAGTGGAAGTCTCTTGGGGAAATACTTTTCTCTATAATAAAAGATGGGAGAAGATTCCTCTTTCTCTTATTTTCCTCTTTCTGCTTTGGATGCTGTCATATGAGAACGTGATGTTTAGGGCTGCCATAACCACATCACCAGGGAAAGCCAGGAGAACAGAGAGATGCTCACCTGTCACCCTGGCACCACTGAGCTGCTCAGCTCCTCTGAAACTTCTCTCCTCTCTGCTGATGAGATGATTAAATAATTCTAAGATTTAGGACAGTGATAGCTGAGTATTAGGATTCTTGTGACTTAAGACATTCTGATAACAAATGTCTGTCTCAGGAAAATCACTGCAAGGATTAACTGAGATAGTGCATGTCAAGTGCCTAGCACAAAGCTATCATTCCATAAACAGTAACTTATAATAATCAATACATGGGGCAAATAAGGATCTACAGCTATTTGCTTTTTAACTTCCTATTTTCAAGATTAATAACTCACCAGTTTATGCCTGTGCTGAGAAATAAAGCAAAGTTTCAAAGGCTCTCCCACATTTGTCGAGTGGCTTATATTCTTATTTGGGCTTCTGGAATAGATGTTCCTCAAGGACAGGGAATGTGTCTTATTCATCAGTAAGCTCCATGCCTGGCACATAGAATGCCCTAAGTGGATGTTCTTGGGCAGAAGGATGGATGGATGGATGGATGGATGGATGGATGGATAGACAGACAGACAAGTGGCAATGCCAGAGTCTTTGCAGAACACCCTCTTATCCATCATCAGGCCTGGTAGCCTTTTTGTCTGTATAACACCAAAACCTGAGCATCAGAATCAGACACTTATGGGAATCTGGCATTTTTAATTTTAAAACTCTAACCAATGATGTTTTACTCTAACCAGAGAGGTTTCTTTCTACCTGAGCTAAGAATACAATTGAGTATTCTCCTGGCCCAGCATGAGCCAACCTGTCTTTTGCTTTGATGGAACATCTAAATATGCCATAAGCCCCTTATATAATATGGCGCTTTTTTTTCCCCCAAAGGGAAGAGATGACTTGCACAGAAGAGTTTAAGAAATTTGCTTCCTGCAAAGAAAAAAAATGATCATTTTTATTATACCCACAGGACCGCCCCCCCCTCAAAAAAACTGTTCATAATAATGGACTTCTGTTGGGGCTTCTAGCCAAGATTATCTGATGTCTATGGCTGTAGTGATTGTCTCATTTGCTAAACAGATGCTAAATTTGGGAATAGATGTTGAAGCAAGGATTCAGGAACAATGCAAGATACTCATACCATGCTTCTGATCATTAGCCCAGAAAATATCACGTGTTCTCCAGGATAGCCTGAAATCCCTCATCTATGCAAATGGTTCAGGATATGTGTGCATGTGTGTATGTGTGCGTGTGTGTGTGCATGCATGCACACGTGAAAGCATGCTTCTAGTCCATTATTACCTGCAAGCTTTCTTCCTTACGTGTTGAAATTCTGCAGATGAAGATTACCAAAGTGATTACGTTCTCTTGCCATTACATTATGATAGCCAGCATCAATCACCAGTTTTACTCTAGCTCATGTCTTTCCAGTTAGGAATTTCTATTGGCTGCTAATAACAGACCAGAAATAATGTTTAATAAATGTGCTGTTTGGAGATAGGTGGTCTAGGCCTGGTTTGGGGGTTCTGCAGTGTCAGCAGGAACTGAAGCTCTTATATCTTTCTGTTTTAGCATGTCATTTCCACTCTGAGGCTGCCTTGTATTTCAAGTTTGGTCACAATGACTCTAGCCTTTCCTGATAAGCAGAAAGAAGAAAAGAAGAGAAAAAGAGCACATTTCAATTTTTCCTCTTCAAGACATCTTCCTGGAAGTTCCACCTAATAGCATCCATTTATATTTTATTGGCCAGAAGTTAGTCATTTGGGTATAACTCTCTGCAAGGGAAGCTGGGAAATGTAGTCTTTTGGCTGGTATGTTGCCACCATGCCTACAACTTGAGCTCTTTACTAGGAAAGTAGGGGAGGATGTATGTAGAATAGAAACGGTTAAGTATATGCCTTACCCCATCTTTACTCTGCTTGTGCTCTTTCACTCCCAAGATCTACCTGAGCTCTCACCTTTGATATGTTTTGGGTTTTGGTCATCCCTTAAATCAGTGTTTACTTTTTAATGTTTATTATCTATTCCCTGTGTAGATAGGCCACTTGTGGTGTTATTAGTGATGTATTTTAACCAGAACACACTGAGCTACTCCATCTAGCTAGGTGGTACTCTCGTTTTACACAGAAACCTATTGCTTCCAGGGTAACCTGCTATTATTGCCAACACCACCAAAGATACAGGTACAGAAAGAGGCAAACAACCAATTAATTGAGGCTTTACCATGTCCTGTTCGACCCTTCCAATTAATTGCCCTAAGAGGGAAGTGAAATTAATTTTCATTTTATAGATGAGGAAATCAAGGATCAGAGAGGTTAAGTAAGTTACACAAGATCACACAGCTGTGAGAATTTAAACACAGATCATCAAATTTTTCTTTCCTGCTGTATATTTAAGTAACTTCTATACTGTCTCCCCAAAATGAAACTGGGCCCAAAGTAGAGCCCACAGATGTGAGGGCTCTGCCCCAGAACACTCCAACCCTAGCTTGGCTGAGGTCACTGGTTTCAGAGGCTGCTCTTGGCCCCTGACCAATCTGCACGATGGAAGCAGAAGGAGCAATGGAAAAATTGACTACTGGTCTGGTCCTCAACCTCAGTGCCAACTTCTTTGCCATAGTGGCACATGTAAAAAAAATAATAATATTTGTACAGCACAGGGTAACAGAGGCTGAGGGGTCCATGTTTTGTCTCCCCCCCCCCCCCCCCCCCCCAGCCTTTTCTCCTGCTGTTCTCTCTGCCAGGAGCATGAATATCCTTTTTCTGTTCTGGGCTCTAATCTAAGATCCACATAGCATTTAGTTGGCCTGACTTCCAGTCTCCTCCTGTCTGTGACAGCTCCTCAGTCTCCTCTAGTCTCTCATGACCTTGATATTTTGGGAAGGACCAGTCAGTTATTTTTGCAGAGTGTCTCTCAAATTGGGCTTGTTTGATGTTTTCTTATTAGTTTGAGGTTACGCATTTTTATCAAGAATGCTTTAGAAGTGATGTGTCCTCAGTCAATCATATCAGGAGGTACATGATGCTGGTGTGTCATTACTAGTGATGCTGACCACAATCCTTTGGTTATGGTGATGTTGGCTGGATTTCCCCACTGTAAAGTTATTGTTTTCTCTTTGTAATTGATAAGCGTCTTGGCCTAGATACTTTGAGACTATTTAAATAATATATTTCCCTCCAAACTTCTGCACATAATCTCAGCATCCATCTGGGCATCTTGCCTGTGGTGTTTTGAGGTGATTTTATATGTCCCTCACTCCCTCACTTATTAGTTGTAATTCTTCTGCAAAGATTTGTCCCTTCCCCATTTGTTTATTCAACTATTTATTTATATCTGTGTTGACTCATGGATAGTTATTTCATTCAATGAGTTATAATCCAATCCTATTATTAATTTATTTTGCTGCTCAAACTGTTCCAGCTCCAGCTATTGGAACCTCTTTCATGTTAACTCTTATGCCCTTCTGACATGCTATTGTCTGTTCGTGGGTACTTCCTTAATTTCTGGGACCGAAATGCTCCAGATTCATCCTGGGTTTTCTCTACTTCACTCCTACCATCAACTACTCTTACAAAGGAGCCCTGGATCCTTTTATCGGAGAATGGTTTTTAGAAAACAAGATCTGGATGCTAGGTGGCACTCTCTATCATTATAAGATAATTTAGAATCAAATTATGATTCCAATTTTAGAGATGAGAAGTATAGGGATGAGTGAGGTTACATGATTCACAATGTTACACAAGACAGAAGTGACAGAGAAGTTCAAACCAGGGCAGATCCTGCATTCTGAACCTCTCCACTAGTGCAAATGCCTCATTTATTATAAAGATGAATTACTATTTAGAAGAAAAAGTACAGATGTGCCAGATAAATGTGATTTCTGGTTGATGGAATGCATATAAAATAGATTTACATATAAAAACAAGAGTGGCATCCATTAAGTATTTTTGGATTGATCTTGCTGAATGAATCATCATGATCATCAAATTTTTCTTCATCTCTATAAAATATCTTATTGTTTTATGCTTTAATTGTAATATGCTTTAATTCCTCTCTGGAACATGGTAGGGCATATGTAAAGTAATAAAGAACATAGAAAATACAATGGCAGCTTCACTTTTTGGATTGCCATAGTCTTGGATGGAAACCTGATGGTGGGGTTTACCCCTGGCCCCTCTTTGTCATTTTGCTTAGTAAGTCAGGAAACCAAGGCTTAGGAACAGTGACCTGAGTTTGGCAAGTGGTGAGCAGAATGAAGCTAGAATGGAGGTCTCCAGGCTGGTACCCACTTGCCTTTAACGCTCATGGATCTAACCAGGGCAGGATGACAACATCCTCAGACAGTGAGCCTGAGTGGGCAGGACCACAGAATTCTCTGTACCTTGTATCCAGGCTCTTGGGTCATCTGAGAGGCCTGTTCACACCACTCCACTCTCTTCCTGCTCCTCCTGTGTTGAATCCTCAATACTGAAACTGCTCCCTGCTTCAGTAATGGCTAAGAATCCAAGACAACATAAGTAGAGAACAGAAACATGGTGGTTGACTGAATGAGATTGATCCAGAGGTAGGGGATCTGATGTCTAATCCCAGATTTGCACTAACTGGTTGTTTACACCAAGCAAGATCTTTTATCTCTCTGAGCTCCTCTTACCTGGCCTTAAAATTATAGGGTTGGATTAGATGACCTCTAAGGCACCATTCTGCTTTGAAATTCTTGGAAGCTATAAATTCCTTTCAGAATTTCCCTAAGTAGGTGCTGGGCCATCCGCAGTCTCATTGGTAGAACTCTTGCGCCATCTCGTGGTCAATCCAGAGGACTCTTTTTCCTCAAATGCCTTTTTACTCTCAGGCCTCGCTTCAATTGAAGCAAGAGAATAAAGCAGGTTCAACCCTTTGCAGGAGTGCGGCAAAGTGCCAGACCTGGGAGAAACCCATTTAATTCATGTCCTAGGAAGATATTTTGTGCAAACTCACTGCTTCCTAAGGCAAAGGCTTCGGTGTGTGGTTACAAAGCCAGGCTCCTGATGTCAGGAACACCCAGTGAGGTGCCCTGATAAATGCAATCAGGAGGAGATGTGTTTGGGTTACTCCCTGTGTGATAATCTGTTACACGCTGGTCCTTATGCTTTCAGCTGCTCCCCAGTTAACACTCATTAAGCATGCATGTAGTGCTTCATCCTGAGCCCTAGCCCTGCTGTCAGAGCCCTCCTCCAGACAGCTGCAGCAGAAAGAGGAGGGAAGGAACCCTTGGGTCTCCTGCTGACCTGGAAAAATCCTTTGTTATTTAGTACACCCCTCTGGGTTTTCCCTTTTCCTGACATTCTCATGGAAATAAGGATGGTTTCTGAAGTCTGCCTGACCCCAGTTGCATCACCTGAGTCATCCTTGGGCTATGGTGCATTTATTCCACACATCCTGGCATTTGCCAAATGTTGCCATTAATCCCAGAATGACAGTCACTACCTGATTGTTCATGGCTCTTTTCATGCTAACTGCTGTTTAACTGGATGTTCCACATCTTTACTTATAGTGTCTATGTCCTGGTGAGGCAAGGACAGACAGCATTATTGGTGCCCATTGTACAGGCAAGAAAACCAAGGACCAGAATGGATTACGTGACTCTCCCCAGATATGCAAATAGGGAGTGGTGTTATAATAAAACGAAGAAGTTCTGACTCGTTCAATTATGCAGTGTTTGGAAATTTGTTTTTCCAAATTTTTATGGTCTCACCGAGGGGCCATAAAAGGGTCTCACCGAGGGGCCATGCAAGGAAATGCAGTCAGTGGGTAGAGAGCACTGGGCTGGGAACCAGAAAAGCTGGGTTT
This sequence comes from Canis lupus familiaris, assembly GCF_011100685.1. NCBI lineage: Eukaryota > Metazoa > Chordata > Mammalia > Carnivora > Canidae > Canis > Canis lupus. Next base: position 63,694,426 of record NC_049227.1, on the reverse strand, counting down.
TTGACATGGCTGCTGCCAGGCTGGGGGGGAGGGGCTGGGGAAGTCATTTCCTCATCTGTATAATAAAGAGGGGCGTTTCTGATTTGGGGTGTGCTTCAATATCTTTAACCCCGGGTCTATCTGAATAAAACAATTCACTGAAGTTATCTTTGCCTAGTAACTAAGTATCATTTACCTGGCCAGTCTAGATTGTTCAGGTAGGTTTATTGCTTTGTTGATTTTTAAGTTTCTTTTGTTTGTTTGTTTGTTGTTGTTTTTTTCCCGAGTGACCTGGCCTGTTCTTGGTACAGAATTCCATTCCCAGGTTATAAATTCCATCAGGGCAGTGATGGCAAATTGGTTTCATCTTGAGTGTCCTTCAAACCAGTGAACAATGGCTGTCAGGAGTTCTGTTAAGGTTTTTGAACCTATGTTCCTAGGTTCTGTGGGATGGTGATTGTAGTCATATCTGCAGTGGTCACAGGCTGGGGAAATCTGGGGGGTGAGGGTGTTATCTATGATAGTAGTGAAGAATTTGAGAGGGGCAAGGCAAGCCATGCCATGCTCACAGGCACAGAGGCCGCTGGAAGCAGAGCTGGGATGGGAGTCCAGGCTTCCTCCCTTCAAGTTCAACTCTTCCCACTGAAGTCTCCCTCCTTATTGGTTGTCATGGCAATCAAGGGTTCAGAAGATGCTTTTTGATGATGATGATGATGATGATGATGATGATGATGCCGATGTTGAGATTAACGGTGCTGTGGCAGCGGGCTCTCTGCCTGAGCAGTTGTGTATACTCCAGAGATTTATTCTTCCTTTCTGTAGGACAGAAGGCTTAACACTTGACAGGAGATTGGCCATATGCCTTTTTAAAAATGCCCCAGAGCTTCGTGTGCTTTTAAAATATGCCTTTCTTCTCCTGGCCAGTTCCAAGAGAGACTCCTAAAAGACAGACCTTGCACAAGTGACAGGTAGCAGCCAGAGAGGATCCCAGGCTGCAGGGAGGAGGACAGAGGGGTGCTGTGGGCAGGGGAACAAAGGGGCCAGCCTTCTTGGCCTCACAGAGGGGCATCTGAATGAATAGTGATGGTTGTGGCCTTCCAAATGGCAAAGGCATGGTCCCTGAGAGGCCGGTGGTGCAGGGGCTCCCCACCCAGATGGACCTGCTGTACTGTGAAGGAACATTCTGTGTTCCTTGGCTGGCAGTGAGCGCGCAGCCTATCAGCCTCCCCTGACTGCACACCAAGAGCCCTGATGGCTTCCTCACGGGGCACCCTGGAGCTTCTGCCCCAAGCAGATGCCTGGGCTTTCAGTTCTCACAGAGCAGTCTTGCCTGCGGCACTCTATCCATCCTTCTCAGCTGGGAGGCAGCGCTGCAGTCCTGAGCTGTGCAAGGAGCCTCCCCACAGGGCCCAGGAGGGAGGATGATGCCTGGGCAGAAAAGGTGACCTGGCATTGGGCATAGGTGACTTGTGGGGCCCACCTAGGCCCCGGGGCCCTGAATGCCTTTTTGTTTGAAAAGAAATCAATCTACCCTTTCAAAAAAGCATCCATGTTACCAAAATCCTAGGTAAAAACGGTGCAGCTGATACGCTGCTAGGGAGGAATTCCTCAAACTCTGTGGGCCATGAACCGTCTCCAGGGAAGGCCTGAGTCTGGCTCACAGTGTAGATGGGATTCCTCCCAACACACACACTTCTCTTTGCAGGCAGGCAATTCCACAGGGAGGAGTAACCAAATGTAAGTCTCAGAGCCATTAGAGAAGAGGCTCTGGATCCTGGCTTCAGGTTAGGAAAGGCCTGGTTTTTGGAGCACTATGCCTTGCACTCAGTGCCTCTGGGCCAGGCTTCTCCTCCTCCTAGGATCCTCCTTAGTTCAAATGCAGAGCCTCTGATCTCACAAAGTAACAGCCTTCACAGGTCCTGAAGCTGACCGGACAAGAAGTCCCATAATAAAAGAAACTTGGTTGCTACTCAGGCTCCAAGGCACTCTGTCTTTCTTCTGCAAGACTATTCCTTTCTTTGCCACCATTAGCATACATTCCTTAATCAAGGAAGCCCCAGGAAGCCACGAACCTGCAACACTGGGTGCACTTCTTTCCACACCAGGAGCATTGCCACAGGGTTAGCAGCTGGACATAATCTGAGTCTTGAGGGATTTTAAATCACTGTCAAAGGTGAACTTGCTATCAATGGGCTGAGACGCAGAACTAAGTTTCTGTCTCCAAGGATTCTATGGAGGACCATGCAGAAGAGGAACAAACACTCCATCATTCTGGCTCAACTGAATCCCAGCTACTTGAGCCATCCTGACCCTTGGGGTTGGATAAAGAGATTTCTGTAAGGATTCTGGATCTAAGCTACCATGTCAGAGTTCTTTACACACCTGGCCTTCCATCATGCATTTGTCTGTATTTTACTGTAAGGCAGGGGCTATCCCTGTGCATATAAATACTCCCTGCCTCCTTCAGGGAGAAGGGTCCTCAGTCAAATAAGTGAACCACCTTTTATTGAGCACTATGTTCCAGGCACTGTGCCAGGCTCAGGGAACCCTTGGGTCCTCAAGAAGACATTAGATGGAGGGCAGTATAGGTGGCAGGGGTGGTGGAAATCAGTATAATATGTTGCAGGTGACATGTCAGAAGTAACAATTGGATTCAGTGGGGGCACAAAGTAGGAGCTGCTATTTCCTCTGTGGGAAGAAAAGCTTCCCCCCACCAGCAGTTGTTTGGGAATGAAAGTCATAATGTGTAGATCTTCCATACACTCTTCCATCTGCTTGCTAGGCTTCAGTCCTGGTGGTCACAGATGTCTGCCTACCCAGTCTAGTGAGGACCAGCATCTGAGGCATGAATCGGGCTCTTCAAGCTCCAGGGCTTAGGACAATAGTTCCAGTATCCTAATTTTCCATGGTGGGAGCTATACTTGTCCATAGCTGTATTTGTCCATACATAAGAGAGTATAGTCATCCAGAAAAAGCCCACTCTTCTGGCACAATTGCCCAGGAAATCCCAGATAGATGTTTTCTTCAATAAAAGCTATGTTTATTTAAGAAACACTCCAAGTTAGGGGCTACAATAAATCAATAGAAGAAAAAGAAGCAGCAGCCCATCCACAGCCAGAGACCTGAACATCACCCAGGACATCCAGCTAGATTTGTCCCGTGGGCCACAGACTTGTGATTTTCCATGAAATGGCTAAGGAAAAACACTTGTACTGCACATTTCTGGGCCTACCTTACATCATCATGATAATTTGGGTTTTACCTGCACCCAAATGCATGATTTGGGGTAATCTAGTTCATTAAAAAAAAAAAAAAAAGATTTATTTATTTATTTTAGAGAAAGAGAGAGAACAGTGGGGAGGACAGAGGCAGAGGAAGAGAGAGTCTCAAGCAGACTCCACGCTGAGTATGGAACCCAACAGAGGGCTTGATCCCACAACCCTAAGATCACAACCTGAGCCGAAATGAAAAGTGGGACCCTTAACAACTACATCACCCAGGTGCCCGAGGTAATATAGTTCTTAATGACTGCATTCATTTACGTGCCCTATCCAGGAGTTATTGTATATAGTTACATTAGCATATATATTAACACGGAAAAACAGTGTCTACGTCATAGACAACAATTCACAGATAAGGACCAAAGGCAACTTCTAGAATCTGCTAGTAAGATCAAGCTAGAGTTCATGAAGCATGCTCTCCTTTTTGCTACTTGTTATTTTATCTAATTCTTTCCTCTAGCTTGATGCCTCTGCTCTATGCAGGCTTTGGGAAGCACACATCTGCTTATCAACAATCTCTGAAAGTGCCTTGAACTTTAGGAAAAACTCCATGCCCTTTTGAGGAGTCTCAAAAAATCAATCTCCACTAGTAGTTCTGAGGTGCCTTATCACGTCCAATGCACTCTCTACCTGGACCTTCATGGGAAACGTGAAACCTTGGAGAGGCAATGCCGGAATGTTTAATGCCCACTGACCCTCATTACTCCAGCCTTCCCCAGGCGGCAGCAGCATTAAGGAGGCAGCTCTTTGTCCACGTGGCCCCCTTACCTCTCCCCACTAGGTGCCATCCCTGGGGCCCTAGCATCAGGAAAACAGGTGGCTGCACCTCAGCGGCAACCAGGGAGAGCCAAGAGCAAAACCCATTTTTGCTTTTACTTAGTGAAAATCATGATCTGAGCTGTGTACTGCAGTGAAAAAATAATTTGTGAGTTTAAAAGCAGTGAACTATCCATTGCCACAGGTTACTTTTAAGACATGCTTTTTTGTCCCTGAGGAAGTTGCACTCCCAGTCATGAATCCCCAGGGAGGGCATGGAGGAGGAGGAGGAGGAGGAGGAGGAGGAGGAGGAGGAGGAGGAGGAGGAAGAAGAGGAAGAGAAGCATACCAGGGAAGGGAGCTCCCCTGGCAGTCACTTCAGGCTATAACTTTCGGAGCAAAGAAAATGGCTGAGCCGGTTCCGATCCCCTGCAGCCTGGCACGGTGATTGCTTTACACTCCAGGGCTGCAGGGCTCACTAGAGCACAGCTCAGCACCTCAGTGGCTCAGGCCTTCTCAGGCACTCTGCAGGAGGCTTGTCCCAGATATACAACTGCTCCTGCATCTGGTTTTAGGTTGCACCACAGTATGGAATCACAATCTATTCAGAAGAGATGTGTTCTACTCACCTGCCTTCATCACGTACATAGGTCTTGGTCCCCTCCACACGGCAGACCCTGCTCTAGGCACTGAGACTTCAGGAGTGAACCCAATACAGGTGCCATCATCATGGGGCTGGCGTTCTAATGGAAACAGACAATAAACAAGTAAACATACGAATATATGATATGGCATGTGGGAGTGATCTGTGCCATGGAAAGCCTAAAGCAAGGAGGGAGGATACGAGCTGCTCTGAGTGCGGTGGCCAGGGAAGGTCTGCTGATGAGCTGCCCTCTGAACAGAGTCCCTAATAGAGAGCATTTCAGGGGGAACAGCAGGAGCTCAGTAGAAGGAAGACTCTGGCAAAGAGCACTAAAAACTGATTTTATGAATCGCTTACTATGTCTGTAAGCAAGCACTTTGCATACCTAGCGTGCTGCCTGTATGCATCGGCGCATCTAACTGTCACGACAGTCCTTTGCCACAGGTACAATTATTCTCCCATTTTATAGATGATGAAACAGAGGCTGAAGGATGAGCTATTTTGCCTCAGCTCAAATACTTAGGACATGGCAGAGCTGAGGCTTGAGCTTGGGTCTAGTCTCAGTCCAAACGCGTCCCTAACCTCTTAAGATATAATGCCCCATGCTGCTGCGTTGGGGAGCACTCTCAGACCCTCGGGGCTTAGTGTGGAGGAAAGAACACTTTTGAGGCTATGTGTTGCCTGGAAGATGCTTTGCTCATCATGTAAACTGCTTTCTTGTATGATTATTTTCTCTCTTACTTGGAAATACAGGTCCAACCAAAGTTGTTTTTTGAGTGGCCTCCTGAGTCTTTGCTACTTCTCTTTACAAGATAGATGTGGTTGCCACTAGGACGACGGTGGATACCACTCAGGTTACCCTTACTTCAGGGCTTGGTGGGGGTGCCAAAAAGCTGCACAGTTCTTTCAACAACCTGGCATGTGAGACTCACATTTGTAAGGCTGCTTCATGAGCTCCGTTATGGTAGCCCTGGGATCCGAAGTGATTATAAATGGATAGCCATCTCGGTGAGTAGTTCATCCAGCAGAACGACATGAACACAGTTCAGTTTGGTGGAAAGAACAGCAATTTGGAATCAGTAGCTTTGCATTTTGCAGAGTCAGACCCCCCCCACCCCCCCCGCAAATCTGCATGATCCTGAGCAGATAAGTTAGTAGTCCTCTTGGAGCCTCAGAGTCCTCACCTACAAAATGGGAATAATCATGCCAACTTCTTTCCATCCTTTTCAGCTGTGACAAGAGTATATGCACAAGAGAATATACTTTTTATAAAGAGCTCCTTCATCCCTCCCCAGAAGAGAAGAGGAAACACAGGAAGAGCCTGGGTACAGAGGTCAATTCCTGTCTCCTAGATGTGAGAAGTCTGGATGCTATAAAATTGCCCTGGAGTTTATCCATGCTCCAATGGTAGTTCTTTGTGTTGGCTCTTCTGTCTTGGGGAGGCAGATCAAGGTCATTGAAGGATATCCCACCAGGCAGAAGTAGCACTGATAGCACCCTGAGTCAAGATGCATGGGAAACCATCTCAATATACACATTTTAAAATTAAGAAGCTCAAAATGACCCCCAAATACAAATATATCTATGGGTAGCTATAGATCTGATTAGTGGTTAAGATATGGATTTTGGGTCAATCTCTTTGAGTTCAGATCATGGCTCAGTCACTTACTAGCTATGTGACCTTAAGTGACTTAATTGCCATTTCTGTACCTTTAGTTTACCCTTTGTAAAAGTTGTACATGTAAAGATGAAAGCTGAAAAAGGTAAAATGGGAAATAGCAGCACCTACCCCAGGATTATTGTGAAATTTATTAAGCAAATGGCTACACACACACACACACACACACACACAAAGTCCCTGACAAATGAAGCAACATTTAAATGTTGGCTATTAGTAGAAAGAAGGGACCGATTTAGGGGTGGTAAATGGGGAAATTCCAGGCCATGAGAAAGATGCTATCACTTAATTATCCAGGGAATGGCATGCCCTAGGAAAAGCGGTCCAAAATGTGCCAGAAAAGGCAGCTCCATGGCCAAAGATGTGTGGTGACTCTTGGTTGGGTGGGGATGAAAGCAATGCTCCGTGCCGTTCCAGGCACAGAGAGGAGGAGGGATGTTAAGTGTACGCTGCATTGTCGTTAATTAATTTCTCAAGGGCTGCAGTAATCAGGAGGCTCATTAATGTGTTTCAGGCTGCCTTTCATTTAGAGAACCAACGAGTAGTAAATGTAAATGTGGTGTGCTTAGAAACCTTAGAAATCATTCAGTGCTGTAGTAGGAGGGGGGAACCCCTACTAATGTCTCTAAGGAAAAGGAAAAAAAACCCACAAGAGTTTCTTTAATCACATGAAAGAGGAGCAATTCTAACTGAACAGCAGCAGAGGCTCCCTGTGGCTTTTCAAAATATTATCATTTGGACCTGGTTGTCCCTCTGCTCTTGTACCATGTTTAAAGATGCCATGCTCTATCCATATTTATATTCTCCCCAGCAGGGTGCCAAATCCTGACAGGCAGACCTAGGGGCCAGGGCTTGGCAGGGTCCTGGCAAAGGAGCTGTCCTGAGCTCATGGGGATGTGCAGCACAAAAAGTCCCCAAAGGCCCCAACTACTGGAGGCTTGGCTGCTGAATCACGTTGAGGGCACAGGTTGGTGGCTTCTCTAATTGTTCAAGGCCAACCTCAAGGCTACATGAGCCCCCTTCACTCTAATCTTGACCTCCCCTGAGGAGATTCTTGAAACTATGCCAATTCCTGCTCTGAGAAGTGAGCAAATTTCAGAGGATCCCTTTCATGGACCTGGACCTCTTCTTCCCTAGCTCTTCCCATTAAATAAAGTGCTTAGAACAATGCCCTGCTCATAGTAAGCCCTCTCTAAGTGTTTATTATTCTCACTGTGATTCTTATTAACTGCTGGCAGACAGTGGGCCACAGTTTTGGGGGGTTCTGTCCTTCCAGTGTTCCACACTGGGTTTCCTGACAATAATTGCAACACAGGTTGTCCAACTGGGACCAGTCAGCCATAGCACCTAAGATTTTGACACAGACCTCCATCCTTCTTCTTTCTTCATCCTCATGTTTGATCCACTTAGGTCAGTGACACCTACTCTCATTTTTACTCTCCCCCACTATAGGGAAGGGGGCTGGGCCTAGATCTGCATACCCCCTTTCAAGTAGGTCATGCCTCCAGGGGGCATGGAGGTTAGCCCACAGGAGGCAGAGGTTGACAAGTGATATGTGACAGACCACACTCTTCTCTGGGGAAAGCAAACATCCAGTCACTTCCTACCCCCCACCTTTCCCACGGAACTTTGAATATAAACCCTCAAATGGGACCCCAACCAACCTTTCGTCTGAAGTTCAGTTCAACATCTGTTGAGTACCTACTATGTGCCAAGTTTTATGCCAAGTGCTACTACCCTTAGGGAACATAGAGTCTAGGGATTAGGTCACACCCAGAAACACAACTTCAATAAATGGAAGCACAGAGGAGGGCATGTAACTCAATCCTGGCTTCCTGGAGGATATGCGGCCTGATTTGAACTTTAAGGACAAGAGTCTGAAGCAAACAGGTGATGTGCTCAGTTTTACAACTTATTTGCTCCTGACTATACTACCCAAGAGGGAGCCTTTTGAGAACACTAACAAATCAAGCTATAAAGATCATAATTTTATACTCTTGTATTCCAAGGTATGTTTGAGCCATATTAGATCCAAGTTGCTTCTTTATTAAACTAATTTGACAATGGGGAACACCTGGGTGGCTCAGTCGGCTAAGCATCTGCCTTCAGTTCAGGTCAAGGTCTCAGGGTCATGGGATGGGTCCCTGCATCACATTGGGCACCCTGCTTAGTGGGGAGTCTGCTTCTGCCTCTCCCTCTGGCCCTTCCCTGCTCTCGTGCTCTCTCTCTCTCTCTCTCACTCTCACATGCTCTTTCAAATCTTAAAAAAACAAAACAAAACAAAACAAAAAACCCTAATTTGATAATGGATATCTAATCTTGATACTGGGTCTAAAATTTATAGGGTGAAATTATCAATCTCTACCTTAGTTCCTAATCTGTAAATACAGCTTTAAACTTCTCTCCGAAATGCTTTCTCTTCCATGAAGCTTTCTTATAAACAAGGGTTTGTTGCTACCTTCTGCCCTTAGCCCCCTACAATGCAATGTCACAATTGGGAACATGTCCCAGCACATTGGAGTACATAATCATATTTGTACACTGATGGGTCTATATCACAATTATGGCCTACTGGATCAGCTTCTCAGATGCAACATGCATCATGTTATAAGATAAAGAGGAATCTTAGTTCCAGGCTTTGACACAAATTGGTAAGGCTAAAGTTCAGTGTTTACTGTAACATCTAGGTTTTTGTTTTTTTTTTTAATTTTATTTATTTATCCATGAAAGACATAGAGAGAGGCAGAGACACAGGCAGAGGGAGAAGCAGGATCCCTGGGGGAGCCTGATATGGGACTCAATCCCAGGACCCTGAGATCATGACCTGAACCAAAGGCAGATGCTCCAGCCCCTGAACCACCCAGGTGCCCCCGTAACACCTAGTTTTAAACCTGAATCATGTTTCACTCTTAAAGATTTTTAATGATTTTTCTAAAAATGAAATAAAGTAATGAGTAAAGTGCTTACAAATGTTCTACCTATAGTAAACCCTCAGTAATGTCGCCTGTGTTCATCATTACCAGAGGAAGTTCTGTTGAGGATTCAAGTCATTTACACCTCTGGAAGTGGACAGAAATTGATCTATTATGAGAAATGAGTTTGGCATTTTCTTAATGGTCTCTCTGAACTCTCTTAAAGTTCTTTAATGTTTTGTGTTTATGTCTGCACCCCCTACTTAGACTAAAAGGAGTTTGAGGGCAGTGATCTTCTTAGATTTCTATTTTATTTCCCTCACAGCACTTAGCACCATTCCTCGCATACAGCAGATGTTTAGTAAATATATCTAGATGCACTGATTGGCTAGATGAATACAAGGCTGTATAAATGAATATTAAAGTGTTAATTACCACAATAGTTGGCATCATGTGTGCCATAGTCCTTCTTTTTGCCACTGCTTTGAAGTTCAGAAAAATGAGTAGGAGGAGGGTCCATAGGCTATGTGGCTGACCAGTTCACATACCTCAGCGTATCACTGTCTCTTCCTCACACTATACACTGTCCCTGCAAAACTGACCATCTCTGACCTCCCGGCTCAAAGGCACCAAATGTGGCATTGGGTTATTGCACTAAAGGTGCAAATGACTTCTTCAAAGTTCAGGAGAAATACTGGAGAGGTGGCCTGCTTCCTAGGTCACCGCAGCAAGCTGGGGCAAACTGGGTTGGCTCCATCCTCCCTTTCAAATAATAGGCCATTCAGTCTTAAGGAGAGAAATGAATCAGCAACCCCAGGGCCATTCGAGCGGCCCAACAGCTGCCAGCTGGACAGCCCATTTCAAACAACCAATTAGTATGAGCACCGCAAGTTGATTTGAGCAAATCCAGGCAGCTCTCCGTGCAAAAACTAGAAGGGCCCACATGTCTGTGTGGAAAATGAAGTTGTTTCACCTTCCCTGGCACTGTTCCACTCCAAGGAACAAGCTTTATTTCTCTCAAAACTTGGCTTCCCTTGACTTGCCAGATGAAAAATGATGTGAAGTTATTGAAATCATCTGCTAAGGGAAATGAATCCAAGCTCAGTGAAAGAGGTTTTGCTGCTTTTTCAAAGCACATCAGTCAGTCTGTCTTATAAGCAAAATAGAATGTTGCTACCGGGTAAGGACAGTAATTACTTCAATTAGCAATTGTATTCGATGTAGAAGGTAATGAGGAATAAAGCTGCTGGACCCAGCCCAATGACTCATTATATATGTTTCTTTTTCCTGTTCTAAGGTAGCAAATGAACAGAGTGAATTCAGCTGTGGGATGACAGAGGCTTCCGCCAATGTGGACTGACTCCTAATTCATCATTTGCTGCCTGATGAAGAGGCAGCACAAGCCTGGAGAATACACAGATATGAGATGCCAAAGGTGTCTGGTCCACCTCTGATCTAATACTGCCTTTGTTGCACAGTGACCCTTGTGGACAATGGCAAACCATGAAGTGGTATGGTGGTTAGTGAAACAAGAATTTGCTGATACTTTTAACTCTATTGCTGAAATGAAGTAATGAAATCTGAAGGATCTAGAGTAGTTTTATTCAACGTCATCTTAGACTATTCTTTTGATTTTAAATATATGCACTCCTGGAATGGGAGGAAGGAAAAGAGAGGGAGTGGGAGACAGAGTGACAGCAGGGCCACCTTGTTCTGGGAGGACTTTGACCAAACTGGGTTAATGTGGCAGAAAAGACTGAGGCAGCTGAGAAGCTTTCTGCAAATGTAGCACATTTGAAGTTTCTGCTTTGATTAGTGCCTCTCTGTGTTATCTGAGAAGTCTATCATGAAAGCAAAAACTGACAGTACTTCAAGGAGGTAATTGACAATTCCTTGATTAGAGTGAGAGATTTAACACATATTTCTTAGTAACTGATAGATCAAACAGCCAAAAATATTCAGCAAAGTTATAAAGATTTTGAACAATATAATTAACAAGTTCGATGTAACGGACTTATATAGAGAGCACTGCACTCAACCACTGGAGAATACACTTTCTTTCCCAGATCACATATTACATTTATGAAACTGATGATGAATTAGGACATAATATCAAATCTCAACAATTTCAAAGAATCAGTATAAGATTGCATCACCATTAAGCTAGAAATCAGTAAAACTTGTATCTTAAAAGCCTCTATACATTTAGAAATTTAAAAGCACAATTAAAATTCAGAGGCAGAAAGCAGGTTGTGGGTGCCAGGGGCTAGGAGGAGAGAGGAACGGAGTGGGACTACTTAATGGGTATGGGGTTTTCTCTGGGGGTAATGAAAATATGTTGGAACTAGACAGAGGTGGTAGTTACACAATATTGTGTGATAAATTGTACACTTTAATATGGTTAACTTTATATGAATTTCCACCTCAATAAAAAAATGCTCATACCTCTGTGTTTAAATCCTAATCTATGGGAGGCCTGGGTGGCTCAGGGCATGATCCTGGAGTCCTGGGATAGAGTCCCACATCAGGTTAGAACCTGCTTCTCCCTCTGCCTGTGTCTCTGCCTCTCTCTGTGTCTCTCATGAATAAATAAATAAAATCTTTAAAAAAAATAAATTCTAACCTATGGATATATGGGTGTGTACAGTTTGTGAAACTTTTTCAAGCTAGTGTATTTTTCTTTATTGTATGTATATGTTTACATTTTCTATATTATGCTTCAAAAAAGAACTTCAAAATAAAAAACATCAACTAGAAGAAGTCATAAAGTATGAAAAATAAGAACTGCACGACACTTCACTCAAAATTTACAGAATGTACTGAACTCATTCAGATCAAGGGAAATAAGCTGCAATAGAGAATGATGATTTGTCCAAAGTACACATAAAATAATTTATAGCTTTAAATATTTCTTTGGAACAGGGAGAAAAGTTTAAAATTAATAAGATGAGCATCAAATGTAAGAAAGGAGAAACAAAATAACAGAATATTCCCAAAGAACGTAAAAAGGAAATAATACCGTTAAACAAAACAGAAACAAAAATGGTATAAACAAAGCCAAAGACTTGGTGTCTAAAGAGACTAACCCCTACAAAGATTGAATAAGGAAATAAAAAATATATACAGAGAGAAGGCACACATAATATTAGAAATAAAAGAGAATAATACACAAGAATCACAAATATAATAGGAACATAGAAAAATGCCAATAAGTTTCAAAATGTACATTTTAGATGGAAAACTTCCTAGAAAGATATATTTACCAAAACTGACCAAAAAAGAAATAGAAAGCCTGCATAATCGGCAGTAAAAATCTTCCTATGAAAGAAATCCTAGGCTTTGAGAGTTGTTTTTTAAAAAATATTTTAGGGGATCCCTGGGTGGCGCAGCGGTTTGGCGCCTGCCTTTGGCCCAGGGCGCGATCCTGGAGACCCGGGATCGAATCCCACGTCGGGCTCCCGGTGCATGGAGCCTGCTTCTCCCTCTGCCTATGTCTCTGCCTCTCTCTCTCTCTCTCTGTGTGTGACTATCATAAATAAATAAAAATTAAAAAAAAAATTTTATTTATTTATTCATGAGAGACACACGGAAAGAGAAAGAAAGAGAGAGAGAGAGAGAGAGAGAGAGAGAGAGAGGGGGGCACAGACACAGGCAGAGGGAGAAACAGGGAGCCTGACGTGGGACTGGATCCCGGGTTTCCAGATCAGGCCCTGGACTGAAGGTGGTGCTAAACTGCTGAGCCACCGGGGTGCCATACTTTGAGAGTTTTATTTGTGAGTTCTAGAAGACATTTCAATTTAGCCTCAGATTATAAACAGTATGTTAAATAAGAAGGATTCATAGAATGCAATCAAGAAAGTTACTACATTCTGTCTCCTACTGTCCCTTTAAATCGTCTCAGTGAAGGTAATCCTTCCTCTGCCATTGGATGAAAACTCAGGCTAGCCTTCTGACTTTTAAGGTTATTACTGAGTAACAGAAATGCCTATAATAACTTATAGACATAAACCCAGATTCAAATTAGTAACTTAAAATGTCCAGTACAATATGAGATAGGCTTTCAATTTAAAAGTTAGGACTTCTCTTCCCCCAGCTCAGGCTTGTGGCAGACTCACCACCTGTCTTGGGGGAAGGAAATGGAGTCAGCTTCTTCTCTTTTCCTCTCTCCCCTTTTCAATCACACACATACCACCACCACCACCACCTCGTCTTAAGTCAGAGTTCAATCAAGAAACTGAAAATAAGGACACCTGGGTGGCTCAGTGGTTGAGCGTCTGCCTTTGGCTCAGGTCGTGATCCCAAGGTCCTGGGATCAAGTCCCACACTGGGTTCTCCACAGGGAGCCTGCTTCTCCTTCTGCCTATGTCTCTGCCTCTCTCTGTGTGTCTCTCATGAATAAATAAATAAAATCTAAAAAAGAAAAAAGAAATTGAAAATATACCAGTGATTTGAGAAAAAAATAATGTAAAACATTAACTAAATTGAAGTTACTAACCAGGAGACTGATGAGACAAGAACATTCTAGCAGAAGCTACCATCCCCAGGGCTGAGGAAATAAAGATGTTAAAATTCTCGAAATTTCAAACCATAGACAAGGGACCCTACAGACCTGAAACTCTGGATCTTGAGGAGGAAGTGATGCTTGGCTGGTGCTGGTGTGTGTGAACTCAGAGGAAGGAGCTCATAAGGCTGGACCCAAACTCTGAAGAGGATGTAACCCTCTTTCAGGATGAAGGAGTGGATGTGATGAGATTGACCTTACAAGTCTTGTTGAAACTGTAAATTGGACTGGCTGCTGCTATGGAGGGAATGGCCCTTGATGGGGTGAAGAAGTTGTGCTAGGGTGATACTCAGAGGGACCAGGCAGGAAGGAAAGCAGGGAGGAACACACTGCTTCCACTCTTCCCGCCTCCTGGTCTCCCTCCAGCTCTTTGACTGTCAGAGCCCATCAGAAACAGCTGGCGAAGCAGAAATGTGGTTTGCAGGATTGTGGCCCTAGCATCACAGAGAATAAAAGGGCTGGACTTTTAATAAATGACACACCCTATTCACTCACTGCTTTTCTGATCTTCTCCAGCTTGGGAAGATTGAGAAGGAAGGGGATGGAAAGTTATTACTTAATTGGTACTATTATTAGAATGCTTTGCTCTCTCTGGAACTGCTGGGTATTTGAATCTGATTCTTTCTCTCTTGGAGGGCTTTCATGTGAACTTTGGAAAACCTATTTTCTTACCCCATCACTGCTGATTTCCTTTGATCTAAATGAATATACTGTATTCTGGGAGTTGCTCATTAACCTCCATTTAATGCCCAAATAAGCAGCATCCAGCTTCCCCTGTAATGAAACCTGTTTACCTCTCCAACTGATCCAACACGACTTGAGACAATATCAGATGACCCTGTGCCAGCTCCTTTGTATGCATCTGGCTGTATGTGAGCCAAAGAAACACACGGTTTCTTTGCCCAGGCAAATTTGGGGAATGCAGATTGACTCAAGCCAGGAGCACCTTTCTCTCACACAATCACCAAAGCAGCTAGCCTGCCCTGTTATTGCCTTTTATGTTTCAGGTGAGAGCCAGACACAAGTCCACTAGACTTGCCTAGTTGCAGAGGACTAAGAGGAAACTACTGAATCCCTCCTTAGCTGTCTCACTTCATAGCAGTAAAGTTTACCAAAGAAATCTTCTTGCAAAATTTCCATCACATTCCCTCTGTCAAGCCATTTACATGCTTGAAAGGATGAAGAGTTGTTAATGTCAAGGAACTAATTCCTAGATGTATCTTTAAAAGGCTATCTTGGCCTATCATCTCACTTTGGAAGTTTGTATCTTGAATCTTGGTGCTTCAGTCAAAACTTAACTGAACAGCCTCTTGTACCAATCTTTTTTTTTTTTTTTTAAGATTTTAATTTTTTTCATGAGATACACAGAGATAGCGACAGATATACAGGTAGAGACATCGGCAGAGGGAATAGCCGGTTCCCCACAGGGAACTCAATTAAGGACTTGATCCCAGGGCAGCCCAGGTGGCTCAGCAGTTTAGCACCTGCCTTCGGCCCAGGGCGTGATCCTGGAGACCTGGGATCAAGTCCCACGTTGAGCTCCCTGCATGGAGCCTACTTCTCCCTCTGCCTGAGTCTCTGCCTCTTTCTCTCTGTCTCTCTCATGAATAAATAAAATCTTTAAAAAAAAAAAAAAAAAAAGGACTCAATCCCAGGACCCTGAGATCACACCCTGACTGGAAGGCAGATGCTCACCCACTGAGCCACTCAAGGGTCCCCTCCTGTAGCAATCTTAAATTCTTCCAATTCATCTTATGAGATTAGTATAACACTGATCCTAAAATCAAACAAAACAGAACTAGAAAGGAAAATTGCAGGTTAAATTACCAATCTAGCAGAGTATAAAAAATATCATACTAAGTTGGGTTTATCCTGGGAACGCAAAGTTGGGCTCACATTATAAAAATAATTTAATTCATTACATTAACAGATCAGATAAGGAAAACCACCTGATAATCTCAGTAAAAGCAGAAGAAACATTTGAGTAAAAGCAACCTAATTTGTGATAGAAATTCTGAAGATTATACTTAAGAAGGTAACTTTTTAACAAGATAAAAGCCAAAAACAAACACTTAAGGCAAATATTCTCCCCAGTAAAACTTACAAGTCTTCCTTTTAAAATTAGGAACAAGTTAAGGATGCCCAATGTCAATATTATATTCAACATCATTCTAGTTTCATGAGTAAAATGTAAAAAAGAAAAAATAAAAGGTCTACAAATTGGAAAAGGACTAAAATAATTAGCATTAGCAGATTGGTATGATTGCCCATAGGGAATATTCAAAAGAATCTATAGTCAAATTATTAGAATTGAGAAGATAATTTAGTAAAGTGGCTAACTATACAAAAATAATTGCATTTCCATACAATAGCCATAAAAACACAGTAACAGAATTTTTAAAGATACTATTATGGTGGATAGAAAACTATAATAAAATAAAATAAAATAAAATAAAATAAAATAAAATAAAATAAAAGGCAAGACTTTATGGAGAAAAACTTTACTGCAATACGTTAAAGAAGATATAAAGTAATAGATATACCATGTTCATAGGTAGAGAGACTCAATATGTCAACTCTCCCTCAAATTCAATGTAATTAAAATCCATTTCTCAACAGTTTATCACAGATCTTATTAATCTGATTCCAAAATCTGCACAGAAAAGCAAAAGCCCATGAATAGCCAAGATACTCAGATATTCTTGAGGAGTAAGAACAAGGGGTGTGTGTAAGATGGGGGGGCCCTGCCAAACGGTGAGGTTGATAAATTTATTTAAATACGACAATGTGATATTGGGACAGGGATAGACAAACAGACCAAAGGAAAGAATGGTGAGCCCAGAAATGGACTCATAAATATATGATGATGACTGATCTACTGGCACAATAGAGCAGCTGGCAGAGGTAGAGGGGATGGCAGGAAATGAAGTGTTTAATAGTATGGGAACAAGAGTTTATCCATATTGGTAAAAAAATGATATTGGATTCCTCCCTCACGGCATATATAAAATAAAGTCCAGGTGAAATGAAGACTTAAATATGAAGAGAAAAGCCTTAAAAATTCATGTGTCAATACAGAAAAATATTTCTAACTTTTGGTAAGGAAATATTTTCTAAAGAAGACCCAGAAAATGCAAACCATAAAGGAGAAGATTGATAAATGAAAAGCTTTTCAAAGAAGAGGAAACATGAGTGGCCAATCATTATACAAAATGTAGTTTAATTTCATTAGTAATCAGGAAAAGCAAAATGAAATCACAATGAGAGATATTTTTACACCTACCAACTGGTACAAATATAAAGTCCAACAATTTTAAGCCATACTATGAGATCTCCTAAACAGTTACAATGGGTGATAGATACAATCACTTTGGAAAACACTTCTGACATGTCTAGTATAGCTGAGACAGCACATCTCCTATGACTCCCAGAAACATGCCTTAGAAGAACTTCTGCATATGAGCACCAGGTGATACATTTGAAGCAGCACTGTTTATATTAACAAAAAACTGAACACAACTCAAAGGAGAATAGATGAATCAACTGTAGTGTATTCATAAAATGGTTGTAAGAGTAAAAATGAATCAACTACATAACTGAATTTTCAGAAACAGAGTGTTGAGAGGAAAGGAATACATGATATATGGTATTTTAATAAAACAAGCAAAAGTAACATTTTGTTGGAAAACAAGCAAAGTAATATTTTGTTTAGGGATATATATATTAAACTATAAACTGTAGCAAAGGTATGATAAAACCAAGGTTAAAAGCAATGGTTATCTGTCAGGGAAGGGCCATGGGGCTGTGATTGACAAGATAGTGTGAGATAAAATTAGGTGGGGTCAGGTAACTGTGAATTTAAATAATGAATAATGTTTTTAGTATAACTATACCCCCAGATATCTCATGGAACATACTTATACTAAAAATTATTATTTACCTGAAATTTAAAATTATCTGGGTGTGTTTTGTTGTTGTTGCTTGTTTTTGGCTAAATCTGGCAATCCTACTCACAGGGAGATTCGGTGATATTTATAACATACTATTTCTTAGGTTGTGTACTAGGGTCATGCTTGCTCATTTTATTGTTTGGTTTTTTAAAAGCAGACACCAAAATTGAATACATGTCTGCCACTGTTTATAATTCCACTTGGAGGATCCAAAGCTTTTGCTAAAGGACCAGCAATACCAAGACTCAAGTGTCAGGTGCTGGCCCTCCATGACCACCTGAGGATACACCAAATTTCTTGTGGCTAGCCTTTCTCCTTACTGCTCTCCATGTTCCTGTTAGGTATAATTTCACCTCCTCCTACAACTAGATAGGGCTTTCTGACTCAGTTAGGTAGAGTATCCCACCATCTTCCTTCCACAAAGTCTGTAAGTGTGGAGTGTTATGCAATGCATGACCCACTTTAAGCTCATGTTCCAAGCAATAAAAGATTTTTTAACCATCAAAGGGTCTTATTATCTCCCCAGTTCCTCAAAGAAAACATCAGAAGAGAGATCACAAAGAACATCCAGATTAAAGAGGCTATTAGTTGCAAAATCACTTGCCTAGTCCCATGGGGAAAAGCTTACTGGAGGGAGAAGAACCTTCCACAGAATTTAATTGATGAAGACTCAACATATAAAGACTCTTCTAGAAGCAAGTACATAAGCAAAGCATAAAGACCACAAAGAATACTAAGGACCCCCAAACAAGAGTAGAACATTCCAGCACAGCACAAATAGCAAGGAGGGGGGATGGTGCTCAAGACATACAGAAGAGGTTCCAACCAGATGTGACATTAATGAGCCCTAGGATCGTGAGCAGCTGTTCGGCTCACTGGTGTATTCCCAGTGCTTACACCAAAGACTGGCACGGAGTTGTCCTCCATAAATGTTTGTGGGTGGAATACATGAATGCATAATGAATGAAAGAAGTAGCAAGGGGAGTGTTAAAGATTATTATCAGATATGTAGAAAGGAGGAATTTAAAAAAGTCATAGCAGAATCTGCTGATTCTCCTATATTTCTTGCCCAGGCAGACCTCAGAGATATTGCAGATTTGGTTTCAGTCCACAGCAATAAAACAAATACTGCAATAAAGCAAGTCAGATAATTTTTTTGGTTTTCCAGTGCATACAAAAGTTATTTTTTACACTATACTATAGTCTACTAAATGTGCAATAGCATTATGTCTAAAACAAAAATGTGATTTCTTCATTAAAAAATACTTTATTGCTAAAAAAGTATGCTAACCATCAACTGAGCTTTCAGTGAGTCATAATCACTGATCACAGACCACCATAATGAGGAAAGTAATAAAGAAAACATTTGAAATACTGTGAGATTCACCAAAATGTGACACTAAGACACAAAGGGAGCAAATACTGTTGGAAAAATAGTGCTGATAGACTTGCTCAACACAGGGTTGTCACAAACCATCATTCACTTTGTAAACAAAAAAACCCCAAAGAATCTGTGATGTGCAATAAAGCAAAGTACAATAAAATGAGGTACACCTGTATACAGGTATGTAAGCTCTTTATTGCTCTCAATAAAGGATTCATAAAACCTGAATAAAAGATCTCTGGTTGAAACCCACATATCTATTACAGTCAAGAACCTGGTATCCAGAGTAGTCAGAACCAAAAAAGTAGCTCTCAAAAAAACTCCACCTTAACTAGGTTTGTTCCTGCCTGGCTTTGCTCAGTCACCCTGACACCACGGTTTTATACATCTTTGGTTCCTTCTGGCTGACCTTCATGACAGCCAAACTTCTGCTACTTTTACTACTGCCATAAGGTACTGATATGCTGGCCTTCTCCATCAGTTCTTACATCTAACCACTCCTGCACTAAACATTTATAAAGCATGCACCAGGTGCTGCACAAAGCCCTCAAGATTGAGAGGTAGTATTTAGTGCACATTACTAAGGTAGGCACCGTGTTAAGAACATTGCTTAGATGATCTAACTTGCAGCCCTAAGTAGTAGGTACTATTATCCTCTTTTATAGATGAGGAAACTGAGGTAAGACATGGTCTATGGCTTCAAGAGGGAAGACAAACATTTACAATCCACCATTCTGAGGATTTTCCAAAATGCCATTGGAACACAGTGGGTATGGGACCTGAGATGCTATCTATTGCTGCATAACTGTATCATTACCCAGTTAGCAGTTTAAAACAACACATACTTATTTTCTCACACTGTGAAATCAGGGTCCAGGCATGGTGTAGCTGGATCCTCTGCTTCCAGGTCTCTCATCTGAAAACTTCCAGCTCCTTGTGGGCTGTCAGGCTGAGGGCCGCAGTTTCTTGATGGCTGTCAGCTACTGGCTGCCCACAATTGTTGCCAGTTGCCCTCTCCGAGGGGAAGCTCATAACATGCAGCCTGCTTCTTCAAAGCCAGCAAAGGAAAGCCTCTCCTAGCAAAAGGGATATTTTAGTCTTATGTAACCATCAGGAAAGGACATCCTACCACCTTTGCTGACGTATGTTGGTTAAAATCAAGTCACAGGTCTGGCCATACTCGGGGCGGAAAGGGTTACAGAGGGATGTGAATACAGGCAATGGGAAGCACAGGAACAGCTCTAGAGCCTGTCCGCCTTCCTTTCTTCTTCATCAACTCAGGTTAGCTGCCCCTCCTGTCTGCCTTCAGAGCTAGCACAGCTGCCACACACTGCTGTGCATTCATCCGACTGCAACCTGAAAGGCACCCTGCCCCACCTAGGGTTCTGCAGTGCACAGTTTGCATGATGATATACAGCAGCCCTGCCACTTCCATTCTAGTGTTTATAACACTGCATTATGATTATGTTTATATTTTTCCCTCTCTTCGCTATACTAAAGGCTCCTTGAAGTCAGAGACTAAAACTTTTATTTTTCTATGTCCAGTACAGTAAGTGCCAAAAAAGGGTTTGTCAAGTAAATGGAAGAGAGATGGTGGCACAACTAGCTGACTTGGGGTAGCCAGGAAGAGGCATTGGGAAGACTTCGCAGAGAAGGCACATGTATGCTCTTCCTCATCGTGCAGCTAGAGCTGGACACTGAACTCCTTTAAAGAGACTTCAGGAACAATTTCCAGTGAGATATAATAATAAAAAAAAAATCTTGGTTTACTGTGCTCTGCTTTCCTGCTGAGTAATCTCCATGGAGATAAAAACAAAAACACCCAGCTGATTCAACCCAGTAAAAACCAGTGTTCTTATTCTCATAATATGGTAGTGGGCGACAGCAAGTAGAATGTTTCCTATTTTTCTGGAACTGGCAAGTAGAGCCCAGAGCAGAGAAAGAGTGCTAAGCTTTCTGCAGTCCAAATAAGGACAGCATCCAGCACAGGGGAACACCTCTCTGTAGGGCAACGCCAGCCACGTGCTCCTCTCTACCGCTCTGCTTCCCCCACTGTCCCCTACAAGCCCCTAGAGCACCCTGAGAGCTTTGAAGTGAACAGAAGATGGGAGTGAACAGAACTAAAGATAGTCTTAAAATGGTTATACGTTTAAGATCATAATCCTCTCTCATTTTCTTCATTTAAAATAATTTGTTTCTTTATGGTTTCCATGTTACAGTTCTTCGGTCATCTACTATAATTATTCTGACTACTGATAATAATAAAGTGAAGACCAACACCATGTATTCCAGGTCAGGAAAGCACCTGCAGAGTGCTCTACCATTCGGATCTGACCGATGGCCCAACATGGAAGCAAATGGAAATTAGGATCAGCAGCTGCACATAAGGAAACCAATGACACATGCAGCAATGAATGAGAATTTAAGTACTAAACCCAAAAATAGCTACCATTTCAAAATGATCATTCTATGGTTTTCTCTGTGGGGACAGAGCTGGTCCCTCAAATTAAACTAATAAAGAGGGCAGCCCCGGGTGGCCCAGCGGTTTAGCGCTGCCTTCAGCCCAGGGCGTGATCCTGGAGACCCGGGATCGAGTCCCACATCATGCTTCTTGCGTGGAGCCTGCTTCTCCCTCTGCCTGTGTTGTGTCTCTGCCTCTTTCTCTCTCTGTGTCTCTCATGAATAAATAAATAAAATCTTTTAAAAAAACTATACTAATAAAGAAAGACAAAATCAAAAGCTTGCCTGAATGCCACACTCACTGCACTGTCTTGGGGAGGAGAGGCAGGGATGAGCGGAGCTGAGCTTTGATGGAACTCACATTATCTGTTCAGTCACTAGAGGCCTTTGGACCTGATGTTCCTCCGCGTGTCAAGGAACGCTTTGACTCAGAACAAAGGCACCCACCAGCGAAGTTCATGGCCTTCTGCTGTTCCCACCAGAGCACAGATCACCTTCACACTGTCCGGACACTGATCACTCCTGCTGACTGCCTCCCCTGGCCCTGTTCCTGAAGGATGACATAGTTAGAAAGTTTCTTTTATGTTGCTTCTATTAAATGTGAGCTTTTTGGTGCCTTCGAGTGGTTCAGTGGCAATAAAAACTATTCAGAGGTTAATGTTGTTTTTAAAAATTAATATTCAATCTATTAAAGTTACAGATTAAAAAAACTAATTTTTCCTGAAGCTTTTAAGCTCTGCATCAAATCTTACTGTTCTTTGTATATTATATATAGCCTGTCATATATTTTTAAACTACGTTAAAGGCATTTGAATAATATGTGATCCTACTTCTAAGCTAATACCTTCAAGCAATTTAAATTGCATTTATAAATAAATGCATTCTATTTTTTGTATTACTTCAATGTTTTGATTGAACTAACACAACTTCCTGAGTACTCAAACAACAAAGAACACTAATAAGTTAAACTTATAAGGAGGGCTAACCTTAACTTATTTTAAATATTGCAATATTGTAGATATAAACAATAAAAGTATAACTTAAAAATCTAAGGCAATTATTCATACATTATAACTTGAAGCTTAAATTCTGTTCATTTTAATATTAGGTCAAGCCGTCCTAAACATTACAGGCACATGAAATACTAAATAAATGCTTCTCCTTCACACAAAATATTAATACAAAACAAGTTGACTTCCTTAAACACATCCGTACTAAAATCTAAGCACTGGGGGCAGCCTGGGTGGCTCAGTGGTTTAGTGCCTGCCTTCAGCCCAGGGCGTGATCCTGGAGACCTGGGATTGAGTCCCACCATGGAACCTGCTTCTCCCTCTGCCTGTGTCTCTGCCTCTCTCTCTCTCTCTCATGAATAAATAAATAAAATCTTAAAAAAAAAAATCTAAGCACTGTACTGGTTCCCTAGGGCTGCTGTGACAAATTACCACAAACTGGGTGGCTTAAACAGCAGAAGTTCATTATCTCTCAGTCTGGAGACTGGAAGTCTGAAATCAAGGTGTCAGCAGGCCCCTGCTCCCTCTGGAGACTTGAGTGGAGAATCCCTCCTTGCCCTTTCCAGTTTGGGTGGCTCCAAGCATTCCTTATCTTCCTTGGCTTGTGGGAGCCAAACCACTCCAAGCTCTGCTTCTGTCCTCGCATTACCTTCTCTGTATGCCTCCTCTTCTGTCTCTCATAAGGACATTTGTCACTGGATTTAGGGACCATGGGGGATGATCTTATTTTAAAATCTTTACTTTTATTGCATCTGCAAAGATCCTTTTTCCAAAGAAGGGAACATACACAGGTTCCAGGGATTTGGATGTGGACATATTTTTCAACCCACTCTACCCACAAAGGGGGCCTGAAATTCCAGTGAATCATGGTAACACTCAGAGGTGGGAGCTGAGTGCCTTTTTGGTAGCAACACTGCTGGGACATACTAGTTCTATTTATAGCAGCACTATCAGTGCCTTTCAGAGGAGATTCTCATAGTTACAGCTCTGAGTTCACATTCTGCTTTACTGGATTTCTTTTTGGGGAGGGGAAGGGGGTTATCTTTCTTTATTTAAATTCAATTAGCCAATATATAGTACCTTTGTTTCAGATGTAGAGTTCAAGAATTCATCCATTATGTATAACACCCAGCACTCATCACACATCACGTGACCTCCTTAATGCCCATCACCCGTACCCCATCCCCCTGCCCTCCTCCTCTCCAGCAATCCTCAGTTTGTTTCCTATAGTTAAACGTCTCTTATGGTTCTTCTCCCTCTCTGATGACTTCCCATTCCCTTTTCCTCCCTTCCCCTATGATCCCCTGTGGTTTCTCATATTCCATATAAGAATGAAACCGTATGATAATGGTCCTTCTCTGACTTATTTCATTCAGCATAGTGCACTCCAGTTCTATCCACATTGATGTAAATGGTATTTATCCTTTCTGATGGCTAAGCGATATCCCAGTGTGTGTGTGTGTGTGTGTGTATACAAACAAAGTCTGTATCCATTCATCTGTCAATGGACATCTCAGCTTTTTCCAGTTTGGCTATTTGGACATTACTGCTATAAACACTGAAGTGCAGGTGCCCCTTCAGATCAATAAATTTGTATCTTTTGGATAAATACACAGTAGTACAATTGCTGGGTCACAGAGTAGCTCTATTTTTAACTGCTTGAGGAACCTCCATACTGTTTTCCAGAGTGGCTGCACCAGCTTGCATTCCCACTAACAGTGTACAGGGTTCCTCTTTCTCCTCATCCTCACCAAAATTTGTTGTTTCCTGTCTTGTTAATTTTAGCCATTCTGACTGGTGTGAGATGGTATCTCATTTGTGGTTTTGATTTCCCTGATGCCAAGTGATGTGAGCATTTTTTCATGTATCCATTGGCCATTTGTATGTCTTCTTTGGAGAAGTGTCTATTTATGTCTTCTACCCATTTCTTGACTGGATTATTAGTTTTTTGGGTGTTGAGTTACAGATCTTGGATACTAGCCTTTTATCTGATATGTCATTTGCAAATACCTTCTCCCATTCTGTAGGTTGCCTTTTAGTTTTGTTGACTGTTTCCTTTGCTGTGAACAAGCTGTATATACTGTTGAAGTTCCAATAGTTCATTTTTGCTTTTGTTTCCTTTGCCTTTGGAGATATGTTTAGCCAGAAGGTGCTGTTGCCAAGGTTGAAGTGGTTGCTGCCTGTGTTTTCCCCTAGAATTTTAATGGATTCCTCTCACATTTAGGTCTTTTATCCATTTTGAATTTATCTTTGTATATGGTGTAAGAAAATGGTCCAGTTTCATTTTCTACACGTGGCTGTCCAATTTTCCCAACACCATTTGTTGAAGAGACTGTCCTTTTTCCATTGGATAGCCTTTCCTGCTTTGACAAAGATTAGTTGACCGGAGAGTTGAGGGTCCATTTCTGGTTATTGGATTTCTTTATGTCCTCACAGAATTCTGTACTAACTTCCTCCCACCTGGACTGTGTACTTTATTTGAATAGGTTTTACATTTATTGACTCTTAACATGTATAAATATATTGTATAGTTATTTCTAAACATGTTTGTACTTGACAGAATCCTGGATTCTTTTCACATCTTTCCAAACTATTAAAATCATAAACATCTAGGGATATTAGAACATAATAACTGAATTTCTGGTTCTGCCCAGCAGAACAATTTCAAACAACTGGTTAGGGATTCTGTTAGGACTTTGAACAAACTGTTGAAAAATGAATCTCAAAAAATTCAATAGTAGGTCTTTATTTAAAGGAGGTGGTATGTAGAGTGGTAAAGAAACTCTTCTGTATATAAACTTAAGGCTTAGGAAAACTCCTTAGACTTTTTGAGTCGGTATACCCGTTTATAAAACATTGGTAACATCATTCCAAGTTACTTCATTGGGTTGTAAGGACTAAAAGAGTTGGTGCACGTAGAGTACTTTCCATAGCGCCCAGTTTTATAACAAGCACACAAAAAGTGTTAGTGATTTGAATACTAGAAGAGTGTTTCCATATTTCCTTAGGGACTATTTGAACACAAATTTGGTATAGATAGAAATATTCCCTAAAAGGAGGTTCGCTCCTTCCTGCATATTTTATATTTATTTTTATTTAGGGAGCACCTACTATTTGCTAGGCATTGTTCTAAGTGCTTGGGATGATGACTGAAGAAAACAGGCATCAATCCCTGTTTCATGGAGCTTAAATTCTAGTTGAGGGAGCCTTATAGAAAGTGAAAAGTAGGGCAGCTTGGGTGGCTCAGCAGTTTAGTGCCGCCTTCAGTCCAGGGCCTGATCTCAGAGACCTGGGATTGAGTCCCACGTTGGGCTCCCTGCATGGACCTTGCTTCTCCCTCTGCCTGTGTCTCTGCCTCTCCCAGCCCCCCCACCCCCCCGCTGTCTCTCATGAATAAATAAAATAAATAAAATCTTTAAAAAAAACAAAACAAACAACATCAAAAAGAAAGTGAAAAGTACTGTGGAAAGAATGGAGCAGAGGAAGAGGGCAGGACGGTGCCAGGAGCAGGGTAGGTTGAAATCTAGATAGGGTGGTCAGGATTTCGTGGGGAAGGAGGCACTGGAGTAAAGACCCGAGGAAGGTGAGGGAGTAAGCCATATGCAGATATATGGGAGACAGCACTGCAGGTGGAGGAAGCAACTGTGCAAAGGCCTTGAGGTGGGAGTACCTCTGACATGTTCAAGGACAAGCAAGACAACAATATAACAGGAGTGCTGTGAGACAAGGGGAGGGTAAAAGGGAAAAGGCAGAGAGATGACAGGACAAGATAATGAAGGTCACTGGCATCACTTTAATAAGATAGGAGGCCATCACAAGGCCAAGAGCAGAGGGTTGACAATTTGACCTGAATTTTAAAAGGATCACCCTGGCTACAGTGTGAATAGACAGTAGGAGGGGAAGGGTAAAAGCAGGGAGACCAATCAGAGGGTACGTAGGAATCCAAACAAGAGACAAAAGTAGCTCATACCAGAACACAGTCCTGGAAGTGGTGAGAAGTGGTCAGATTTTGCTTTTATGCTGAAAAGCACTATTTGTAGATATATATAGGATGTGGGAAGTGAGGAAAAAAGAAGTGAAGGAAAAAAAAAAAAAAAGAAGTGAAGGAAGATGCTAAGATGTTTGACCTGAGCGACCTGAAGGACTGTATTACCATCAACTGAGATGGGCAGAGCAAGTTTGGGGTGAGAGGGAACAACTACTAGACATGGAAGGGGAATTATCTACATGAGTTTAAAGTTTGAAAGAGACAGAGAGGTCCTGGGTAGAGACGTACAATTGAGAGTTCCCAGCATCTAGATTTGATGATACGACCAAGAGAGAAGGTAGAAGGAAAAGAGAACTGGACCAGTGGCAGTCCCTGCCAGGATTAAGATGCCAGGGAGAAAAGTGAAACTAGCAAAAGAGACTGAGAAGGGACAATGAAGAAAATGTGCGGCCTTGGAGGCCAAGGAGCTGTGTCCTCCATGGTGCTAGCAACTGTATTTAACTTTGGGAATGTCCTCTCTGTGATGACAGGGAGCCCCTTCGGGTTACATCTGTTGTAGCACCCTCCCCACCCCACCCCACCCCCCCAGTTTCCTCTGCCTCTTTCTCTCTAGCTAAACATCTTTTGCCTTTCTGCACAGACTTTTCTATAAGGAAATCAGATAGATTTCAAGGATTAAAAAAATTAAAAAGGAAATAAAAAATCAAGAAATACACCTCAGGATAGCAACGATAATTTTTTTAAAGTATGCCTATAACTTATTCACATAATCTACATAAAATAGACAAATCACATGCAAATACCCTTGCAGTCATTGGTTCTTAGGAAGATTTCTGTTGATCCCACAGCTATAGTGAATTTTAGACCATACCTTGCAAGCTGTACAAAGGCAATCCAAATGGCATTCTCAATAGCCATAAGTATGGTCACACATTTTGGACAGTGGGGGCAACTTCTGAGTATTAGTCCCTTTCTTGTCCCATGAATATGTACTGAAAGAACCTCAGTCACTAGAGTAAGCTGTTTTTGAACTCAGGGTCCATTTTATTTCCCCTGGCATTTTTCTCAATACCCAGCAC
This sequence comes from Canis lupus familiaris, assembly GCF_011100685.1. Classification (NCBI taxonomy): domain Eukaryota; kingdom Metazoa; phylum Chordata; class Mammalia; order Carnivora; family Canidae; genus Canis; species Canis lupus. The sequence goes on along the minus strand of NC_049227.1, from coordinate 63,666,745 downwards.
ACTGTCTGGCTCACGGTAAATACTCTATAAAAGTTTGCTCAGGGAATGAATGAATAATGCCTGCTACCATTGATGAATGACTTGAACCAAACAGACTTTCTTGGTTGGAAACTTGAAACACAGACAAGGATAGCAATTATACTTAGAAGTTGGCTTTTTTGTTGAATTTACGGCATTTTTAAAAATTGGACCATTTATATTTCTTGCCCCGCCACCCCCTGTGCCATAACATAAAAAATTTCAAATTGTAGACATGCAGACTTTCTACCCCAGGAAAAGACACTTTCCACCTTGTTTGAACCACATATATTTCTAAGAAGAATACTAGGCAGAAAGAGAGTGGACTTAGCTTTTTAATCAGCAGCACTGCTGAGGACAGATGTTATTCTATTTTTCATCTCTCTCTCTCTCTCTCTCTCTAGCTACCATTTCAGGAACTATGATTTTCCATATTCTTAAAGTGAAAAAAGTCGCTGATGGAGGGCAAGCAAACCAATGTCATCACTGAATATACCACACAAGTGCATATGAGAAGCTGTATCACAGGCCAAAAGGGGCATAAAACAGAGTTAGCCTGCAAACCAATCAAAAGGATCATTTCCATGAGCAGCCACCTTATTAGATGCATAATCAACAGTCTACCTAGGGCCTCTTTCCATGGGAAGAATCGAGGAGATAAAGATTCATTTTGTCAGAGTGTTCTAGTTTTTCATGTGATTCTTTGCTGTCTCCAGAACTTTTTTTTCAGCACTCAAACAGACAGCTATAAAATTGATTGGCTTGAAAGCCAAATAAAATAAAACACAGTAGCCTACTTTATCATTTACTACTAGCTATTTATTATGAGCAGTGCTGTGTTGGGATATCGACCCTGAGATTAAAGCTAGAGAAATATAGATTCTGAGATTCTGTGGACACATAAACCTCCCCAGCCATGGTGACAGATGATAATGAGATTATACTCAGAGGCCATCTTTTATCTCAATGGAGCCCAACAGCTATCATTTTTTAAAAATAATGAATTGTACAAACAATGCAGGGAACATTTGCCCAGCAGTCCTGCAATGCAGCTTCCACGAGCCCCAAGTACATTGGCAGGCTGCCCAGCTGTCCAGCCACTGAAGACAGACACTCCCCCAGTTCATTTATTTGCTGGTTAGTGGAATCATTTGCTCTCTTATTCACTTCAACCTGGCCACAGGAGGCATCCTCCTCCCTGGATATTCCTTGTATTCACCACGTTCTTTCTTGCCCTCCTGGCCTTTTTTTCTGGAGTCTTCCTCCAGCTGAGAAAGCCCTCTTACGTGTCCAAAATCAAAACCCACTTCCTCCTTGAACACACGGCTTTAGTTTCACATCTTTCAAAAAACCTTCAGCAAAAACTTTAGAGCAAATTGGTCCAGATTCAGACCCTACTTACTAGCAGGGTTGCTGAGGGCAACTCACATCCCGGTCTGCTCCAGGTTATTTACTGTGGAGCAGAGGTTAAAAATTCTTATCTCCCAGGTCCTTCCCTAATTCCTACCTCATGCAAGATTAAGCACGTGAGGTGCACCCCACTTCTCACCAGAGTATGCACTCACTCCACCTTAGCTTCCCCTCTTGGGCTCCCTTTCTCAGTTCAATTTTCAGCCCACTCTTGGTAATTAAACAGACGCTGAATTTTTCACAGCAGGATGTCCCTGGATCTCAGGCTCTTCTGCGAACCTTCCCTTCACCTTCTTGCTTTAATCCGTGGTTCTGAAAGCCTGGCTGAGCGTGGCAATCACTTCAGATACCCGCCCTGGTTGAGCCCAAGCCCCAGAGGTTCTGATTTAATTGGCTGGGACGGAGCCCGGACGTGGCCTGACAGGGAATTCAGGTCTCTGTCTGCACCATGACTGCAGCCAGGCAGCTAGACAGGCGGAAGGGAAGCATGAACTGTCTGAATGGTCTTGGATCGGTGCCCGCGAGCCTCGCGAGGCGGGCCTGGGTGTGGCAGTCCGACTGAGGTCCCCGGTCCACTCACCCTCGCGCTCTCCTGGACGCGACTTCTCACTTCCTCTTCCCCCTTCAGCCCCTCAACTCCTCTCCCCTTATCACCACCCTCTGCTAACGGTCAGGTCCGCAGCCCTCACCGATAAGACAGGAGGAGCGCCGGGCACACCGCAGCAGCACATCCGCCGACGCCCCGGGCCTGCCCTGCCTGGTCTCCTCTCGCTGTGCTCGGGAAATGTCCCTGTTGCTGCGAAAGACAGGAGTGTCCACTCAGACCCTGGAGCTCCCTCCTTCCAGCAATCGTCACCACAACTCTCCTGAATCATCACTTATTCCCTCTTCACTGGATCATTCCCACCAGTAACCACATGCTGTAATAATTCCCGTGTAAAAATAAGCAACCTTCCCCCCCCATCCCCCCCGTTACTGCACATGCCCCTCCAGCTACAGGTCCCTTTTTAGGAAAGAAAACAAGGTAAAACTAACTAGTCCTCGCTGGCCTCCAGTCCCTTCCTCCCGGCGCCGCTCCGGCTTCCTGCGGGCAGGCTTCACCCCGCGGCTGCGCGGCACCAGCGGGCTCGAGGCGCCAAGTCACCGGCCCACGCTCAGGCCCCCGGCGGCACGGGTCCTGCTCCTGCTCCTGCTCCTGCTCCTGCTCCTCCATCGCCGGAGCTCCTCTGCCTTCTTAACTCTCTTCCGCGACCGCCACCGCAAGCCCCCAGGAGTCAGATCTCCGCCTACGCTCCCCGGCCACGGGCTCCAGCCTAACCCCGCGGCTTCACGCGCCCTTCAGGTCCTGTGTGTGACCCCGAGATCAAGCTCTCCGGCCCGACAGCGCTCGGCCCAGCCAGCTCCTCCCTGACATCACCTGGCTCTGTCCCTGCAACGTCAAAGGTCACACTGCCGCTGAATTCCGGGAACCCCCCCCCCCCCGAAATCTTGGGCTCCTACCAAGGTCTCCATCTCCGCGAGAAGTTCTACTGTTGGAGGCTGTTGGTAGCGGTGCTCCTCGGGCCCAACACCCCGTTCGCGGCTCCGCGGGGTGGCAGCCGGAGGGCCGGCCCTGGGCACTGGCTGTCGCCGCCTGAGGCTCTGTCCGTGGCCCCGCGGGGGGGGGGGGGGGGACCCGGCTCCCAGGCCCGCAGGGCCCTCGGCTCGCCCGGCTCGCCCGGCTCGCCGCCCACGTCGTGTGGGAGAGTGAAAGCCGCCGCTCTGGGGCCCCACGGAGCATGCGCGTGCTCGTGCTCTGGCCTCTGACCCTTGACCCGCGGCCCCGTCGGCCCTCCGGAGGCCCGGATGTCCCGCTCCTGGGGCCCAAGCTGCCAGCACCGCTTTCGACGTTCAACCAAGATATTGGTCAAAAAAGAGAGAGAGAGAGAGAGAGAGAGAGAGAGAAAGGAATAGAGAAAGAAAAAGAAAAAGAGAAATAAAGAGAAGAAAAGAAAAAGAAAAAGAAAGAAAGAGAAGGAAATAAGGAAAGAGAAGAAAGAAGAAAGAAAGCCTCCCTAAGCCAAAGACGCCAGCCCGAAACGAAAGAAAAGAAAAGAAAGCCGCCCGGCTTCCAGCGAACCACCGATTCAAGGGCTGAAGCCGCCGCCTCGCCCTCGCCTGGCCCCTCCGGCCCGCCCTCCCCCCCCTGGCTCCCGCCCGCTCCGCCCCCCCCCGTGCCCGCCCCTCCCGCACCGCCCCTCCCGCCCCCGCCCGCCCGCCCGCCCCCCACCCCGCCCGAGCCCGCCCCGCTCCCGCCCGCCAGAAAAAGCCGCATCCCTCCGCGCCCGCGCGGCCCGCCGACGAAAGAAGAAGAAAAAGAGAAGCTCCGAGAAAAAGCCCGACGAGAAAAAGAAAAGAAAGAGAGAAAGAAAGAAAAAAGGAATTCTCCATTTGTACGTTTGTAGTAGTCCAAGCCCAAGCCTTAGAAGTCTCTTTAGGACACGACTCTCACTACCACGTCCAATCCATCAGCAAATCCTCCGTTGTACGCGTCTTTCAATACCACTAGCTGAACCACAGCCATAATTAAAATTTGCTGAACAGCGTTCCATCCGTAACAATAAGCACACACACAGAGCGCCCCAGCACTGTGTTAAATGCCTGACATAACTTATTTATTGTCCATAACAAGCCTGTGCTGGGTGGAATTGCCCAAAGAGGACCTGGCCCAAAGTCCCATAGCTAGTGAGTGAAAAAGCTGAGATACCTAAGCAATAGGATTCCAAGTCCACGTGCTGGACTACAATGCTTTACATTGATCGCGGTGCTTGGGTAATTGCATTGTGTAGAAGTTTCCAGTGCTATACATGTTGTTTTGACCACCTTTGTGTACAAAGCCTTTTCCTCATTTAGAACCATTCTCAGAAGTTGAATTGCTCAAAAGAGCATAAACATTCTTAATCCCTAAAGTGGCTAACCTATTATCAATGAACATTGGCTTTTTGAAATCTGAAGTCATATGCAGTTACTAAGGGCTGTTTTCTGAGTAGAGAAGAAAATCTAACGTTGAACGTTAGCTAAGTTTGACCCTTGATTTAATCACCGTGTATCTTACATATTCGTTCAATCTTGTGGTCTTCAGTTTCCCTATTTGTAAATTCAAGATAATCCCTACATTACAACTTCCTCACAGAGATGCTTTTATCAGGCTCTAATTTCTGTAAAAAGAAGAAATTTTAGTGTTTTTTCTCCCCAGCAAACTATAAACTCTGAAACTTAGATCTATGACTGTTCTACTCCAGAAAGGGGTTGATCTGTTGCATCTTTTAGACCATGAAACACTGAATTCTGACTTTAAATGGCTTTGCAAATCTGAATTTTACACCGACCTTGGCTCACTTCTTATTGTTTCAAGATCCTCTTCTACACACTATCTGGACCTGAAGGAAAGATTGAATGGCGCTATATTTGTCATGATTGTATATCAACTGTGACACACATATTTTATTTCTCATGTTCTAATCTTAACTTTGATATCATAGGTTTGGATAATGAATAGCCAATAATAAGCTTTTATGTCCTTTTTGTTTTTTTTTTTTTTCATCTTATTCCCACTCAGTCTTTGGAAGATCCATATGCTAAAATGTGGAACCTGTAAATTATATGTACCAACACTTTATTTTTTACAAAATTTTCACCCCTTTTTCCAGAACTAACTGTATCTTCTACCCTCAGTCAAGAAAAACTAAAAGACACGTATTTGAGAAAGGGGAAATTCTCAGAAGCCAAGAAGTCCTTTCTCCTTTCATTTTCCTTTCTCCATGTGCTGAATTGGCTATTTGCAGTTGGTTGTATTGCTGATCTTTTCTATCTCTCCTGAATCTGAAAGGTTGGAAGCCTGGGAACCATATTTCTCAGAATACGAAGCCAGCAAATATCCCAGTCTAGAGTCTGGCAGTGCCAGACAACTATGAGAGATGAGGAAGGCAGAGGGAAGCCGGAGCCGTATTCTTCCTCTAGCAACAGATCTGAGATTTTGTTGTGGCCTCTGGGTGTCCTGTCACAAATGGTTTGCCTCAGGAGGCAGTTTCCAAAAGTTCCTGACCAGTGTGGCAATATATCCCAGAAAGTTAGCTGCAAACCTGAGAGCCAATTATGGGCTCTCCTTCCTTACCTTTGCTCCTCTAGCCTTTCCAACTGTTTTATAAGTGCCCAATTGCCTATTTTAAACACCTTCCTGCTTCGAGTACCCAGAATGGTTTCAGTTTTCCTAACTGAAGCCTGGTTGATGTGTACCATCTCCCAGTTTATATAAACCCATAATCAGGCATTTACCTAAAAGAAACACAAGTCTGATTTAGATTACCAGTAACAGATCACTAACCCATAAATTGTAAACGGATTTTAACCAAAAAGTAGCCCCTTTACGTGATTTCTTTTTCTACTACTAGGTCTTGGGGAATTCTATATCAAGAATTACACCACAGAGGCCAGATCTAAAAAACATAATACCAGTATCACCAATGTTTCAAAGTGATACCTTGAGGATGACTACATCCATTCATGCCCCTCCTTAATATTTTCAAATATTTTATTTGTTCCTTAGCACCTAGGGAATGTTCAAAGTTTTGGTTAAATGTAAAAATAAGTGTGGAGTTTCTATTTGCCTTGGAGTAAACAGTTCACACACTTCACATTTAAGTTCACTTTAGCACACATAAACAGGTCATCAAGTCTCTTAGGTTCCCATTTTGATGAGCAATTCAATTTTATTCCAGAAATCCTTTCCCCCTGTATTGATGATGGATTTATAACTACACATTTCAGAGCTACTTTAATCTCATGGATTTTATTTTTTAGAGATTTATTTATTTGAGAGAGCACATGCATGAATGGGGGGGACAGGGGGAGAGGCAGAGAATCTCAAGCTGACTCCCCACTGAGCAGGGAGCTGGATGTGGGGATTGATCCCAGCACCCCGAGATCAAAACCTGACTTGATATCAAGAGTCAGATGCTTAACTAACTGGGCCACCCAGGCGCCCCTCATAGATTTTAGATGGTCTTCCTAGTGTACACTAAAGCTTGAGAACCACTTTTTTTTATTTGAGAGAGAGAGCTAGCGAGCGCATGCATGAGCTTGGGGGGAGGGGCAGAGGGAGAGGGTAAAGCAGGCTCCCCGCTGAGCAGGGAGCCTGATGCAGGGCTCAATCCCAGGATCCTGCTGAGATCATGACCTGAGCTGAAGGCAGATGCTTAACCAACTGAACCACCCAGGCTCCCCAACCTTCAGAACCATTGTAAAAAGTGAAAACAGAGCTCTTTCTCTTTGAAATCCCTACAAAAGGAGTGTAATCCAGAGAATCCAAAGACTTAGGGTTCTTTCCAGGATTCCTATGTGGGAGGTGGATGTATAGAATCACAGAATTTTGGGAGCCCTACATTTAGTAGGCCAGTGATCATATCTAGGGTTTTATTGACAATTTAGGGCAGAATAGAAATTGGAACCCAGGTATTCTGAATTTCGATTTACTGTTTTAAGATGGATGTCATGTACATTTGTGTGAGTGGTGAACTGAACAACTCTAGGTATGCCAATCATACTGTGGACATGCATATATATTAGTATAGTTTTCTGATACATAGTAGTAAAGTTCTAACGAAATTAATGTATCAGATGATTTTCCAATAGATGCAAGCTGATTATCTTGAGGAAAGGAGAGTATTTTCTAATGTGCACAAAGATAAAACCTGGGCTTGTGACAGGTGGCCTCCCCCCTTTCACTTTTTCAATATAACCGTGTGACTAATATGGAATGTGCAGGCTCTAAACTCAGTAACAAATACAACACAGATGGTTTATGGAAATTAGAATTGTTCAAACTTGAAGTTGCTGATACAGAAAAAATTTATGAAGTTTTGCTGTACAAAACTGCAACTCTCTAAAAAGCTGGCAAGATTTGCACACTCCAAGATTGGCTGACCCAGTGAATTGCAAACCGTGTTCATGGATTGGCATGCAAAGGTACTGCATTGTATCCATAGCACAATGTGACTCACATTCTTACTGATGTCCACTGGAATCTTCACATGTGATTTTGGTAACCATTTTACTATCATTTGCACTAGAAACCTTTAGTTCACAAATTATATCTGATAAAACGCTCTGAATTCCTAATCATTGCCATTAATAGTTTACCATCTGCTAATTTGGGAGAAAGCACACTCTAAAAAGTACTGGAGAGAATGCTGTAAAAATATAATACACCATTAGGGCCCCCAAAAAAACCCAACCCCCAGAATCTCCCACCCTGACATTATTCCTCTGTGAAAACTAGTCTTAAATCATGAATATTTTCAATTAAGTGATGTGTTCAAGAGAGCCTCACTCACAAAATGCAGCTTCCCTTACTTTAAAAATCTGTCATGTTTTTTTAAGTGATTCTAACCCCATGCCTATGCCTGAAAGACAATGTATAAAACTGGAAGGAGCCCTAGGGGTTTCCAATTTAATATCACAGTTAGCAGTCCGCCAAGGAGATATAATTCTGAGGTAAGTATCCCAGAGGTCAGATCTGTGTTTGCAAGTTTTGGATTCTTTTTGGTACACAGTGAGATGGATCATGATGTAGAACAAGACTTTGGTTGTTTTTACTCTCGGTTCTAATAGGGCTAAGTCACCTTCACGGGTGTCTTCACAGGCTTACCTTCGTTATGGCTATTCAATCAATTAAAAGCATTCTTCTCCCCCATCGCAAATGATTAAAGGATTAATGGGCTCATAATACAAAACACTCTCAACCTCATGAAATTACTGACCTGGGACATGGCACGCCCTGTCGTACGTGGGGTGGTGCCAGCAGATGAACAGAGCTATACCGCCTGTTCCCAGGTCTCCCCCATGGCCCACCAGCTAATATTGATGCTGCTGACTTCACCCAGTCCTGGACCCTAGGCCTTCTGACCATGGGCTGTGCAGATGCTCAGGATGTCTGGGGAAACAGGGGCAGCGAAATTTCTAAATTTTGATTATCGGTATGTACAAAACGCATCAAAAGGCTGATTGTGAGGGTAATCAGAGCTCTGTTAGAGGCTTACATTTATTCTCTGATTTAGTACTGTTTGTATTTGGAGTTCCACAGTGGGGGCCATGATCATTTCAGGGCTCAGTGCTTGTAAAGATCACATGATGGCCCCAAGTCTACCACTCACTTAAAAAAAAAAAATTCAACAATGTATTTCCAAAAATTCTTTCCTTCCAGGCAGGCAGTTTTCACAAAGAAGCAGACTCTGTCACCAGCACAGATATATGAGAACACCTCGGGCGGTGCCACAAATCCAAGAAAATTAAATCTTGTTTGGCTCGGGAGTAGCCCATGCCTTGAGTCAAGGGTTGGTCTGAAAAGGTCTAGATCGAATTTTTAGAACCATCACCTCAATGACTTGAAGGTAAGTTTGGGGTCCTAGGATTTGAGGGAAAATATTCTTTCTTCATCTTTTCTCCAACTAAGAGATGGGTTTGCCATGCTCTGGGCAAGTCCTGTGACCCCAGCCACTTGTCATTTCCAAATATACACAACTTCTCTACTCTTACACCATCTCTGAGATATGTGTGCACACATAAAAACAAAAGCTATATATTTCCATCACAAATTTCCACACTTGGATCCCCTCCAGACACTATTCTGAATACAAAATTCTGCTGCAGGGTACTAAAAATGGTTCTTACCTCAAAATAAAACCTTTAAAGATCCCTTAGTAGCTATTCAGGGACTGGAATTCAATTTCAATCCTCCACCCTTTGGCCAGCTGTAGATTCAAAATGCTTACATAAAACATTGCAAGTATGTACTTCATGGCAAACCTGATTTTTCTTCTGCAATAGAAATGTGTGTTATACTTACCACAGACTATATTTTTACTTAGAAAATACACAAAGCAATAATGCATTCAACAAGAGGGAACAAATTATTTTATTTTATTTTATCAGGAACTTTGACATAAGCTTCAGATAGACCCACTTACTACATGGAGTTTGTGAAATCTACACCTTCAAATCATAATACTCTCTATTTTAGGCCATTCCATCTAAAAAGCATGACTTCTCAAATCCTTTTATTCCAAGTAGTTCTTGCACATAAATGTTACATCACAATAGCAAAAAAAATGTAAACTTCTTTTGCAAACTACATAAATAGTATAATAACTGCCTTGAAGTTATTCTTATTTTAAAATCAGAATATATTCTAAATGCTTTACATAAAAACTTTGGTCAGTAGCCTATGTGTATGAAACTTTTTTTTTTACTGACTTGCCTTTCATGTTTACTTAGGTCTTTGACAGAGATGATTTTTAAATAGGACTCAGATCAAAATTCATTCCATACGGAAGACAAGTACCGGAAATATGTCGATAACTCTGGGCAAAATATGAAATGTGACAATTATTCCACATACTAAGTCTGACAAGCCACCAGTGATATGGAGGTAAGTGAAAATAAGGACTCAAGTCAAGCTCATATGTGATCCTATATGAAAGGAATTCAGCCCACTTATCAATATACCTTCTACTCTGCTCTGTGTCTGTTTGCAAATGAGTCACTTCTTTTTCTTTTCTTTTAGAGCATGACAGGTCATTTCTACAGCTATAGTCCTAGACTGAAAGTCTAGGTGGCCAGTGAATTTACTTCACCATCACTGTCCTTGAGGTCTTTAAATACAAATTAGAAATGTATAAACATACAGGAGTGTATACACACCCATGCACACTTAAGACGACCACTTTAAGGCCTTTTTTGTGTGTGTGTGCTGCTTCAAGAGAAGTTTCTAACATGTACCTGTTTTTGTTATTTAAGTAAATCTTGCTCAGAATGTTCTTTCAGCTAAAAACCAAGTCAAATCTGGAGTCCTTACTGATTTGCTATTCTGAGATTCCTATGGAACAACTAGCTACTGGCCATGGTTTCTTTGAGGAAACAAATATCATAGCTGAAGCATTTTCAAAATTTTAAATGCATGCAGAAAGAACTACATAGGCTTTCCAAGCAGCTATATCAAGTGGCTCAAGTAACATTATTATTTATCTTGGCCTAAGGCCCTTTATCAACATCCTTTTAAAACACAAAGAGAATGGCTACAAGATGGTGACAGGGCCCAGAATGGTCCTCCAAGCAGTTCCAAGGACATCACTGAGGATTCCACTGTGCTGTCTCTCTCTTTTGTGCATTTTCTCCAAATGCACTGTGTCCCCTCTTTACTGCTCATGCTTTGAAATTATGTAATTTTAAAAAATCTACCAGTGATTCATTTAGACCTGAAATAACACTGTAGGTGGGTGTAGTTAGAGACAGGTAGCCATTCTTAACAGCTCCTCTCCCAGAGGAGGCCCTGGTAGGCACACCCACAGTTTAGGAACTGCTCTTGTTGCAGACTGTGCCTTGGCTGATACTGTCTTCCTTATACTGGCTGCCTGTGTCGCTCCGGCTGAGGATGGTGGAGGTGATGCGGGAGGGGCGTCTCTCTGAGTTCTTCTCCTGAGAGAAGCAGCAGATCATCTTCTTCATGGTGCTGTACATGTCCTCATCTTTGTAGGAGTAGATGATGGGGTTCATGACTGAGTTCAGCAGTGCCAGCAGCAGGAACCACCTTTTCACATGCTGCACACCACACTGCGTGCAGTTCAGGCCGTCGAGCAGCAGAACGACCAGGCCTGGGGTCCAGCACACGACGAAGGCCCCTGCGGGGAGAGAAAAGGAAGCGGGCTGCTCAGTTAGGTTTCCTCTTGCCCTGCTTTCAGTCAGTGGCAACAATGACCTTGAGGATTTGTTTTTTGTTTTGTTTTTTGAGGATTTGTTTTGACAACTGCAAAGCCCACTTACATCCATCCTCTGAGCACTTGAGTCCTGGGCTCGTTAGGGGTGAACAGCTGGCCACCTCCTTGACTGTTCTCTGTGTTCTATTTCAGCTCCTTACCTGCTTTCCCAGGACTCGTAATTAGGGGCTCACATTTACCTCATGTTTACTAAGCACTCCACATCCCTCATCTCTGTCAGCTCTCTAATCCACACTGGGAGGCTCCTGCAGTCATCACCCATGGTTGGCAGATGAGAAAACCAAGGGCAAATGCCAGGAGTGCGTGTGGGAAGGCCTTACACCATCAACCCTACACTCCGCTGTGCTACAACTCAGATGTTCTAAATGTTTTGCTGACAATAAGACCCATGGCATCTATAGCATTCTCCTGGTCTCTTAGCTAAGTCACCTGCTCACACATTTCACTCTATAAATCCATGTTGATGCTGAGGAAGCCCTGTATTCTTTTTGACATATTCATAGGCCATCTGCTTGATTCTCTGCTCTCAATTTTTTGTTCCTGTTGGTTGTTGTCAGAAATAAATCTTTCTGTTTAATGATGAGATAGAGATGTGCTTGTAGCAGGTCTATTTATTTAGCACAATTTTAGCACCAACTGCACATGAAGGGTAGTCTCTTCTGAGTCACCAGACATCTGATCATGCCTAGCTTACCACTAAAGCTTTCTGACACATTTTTCCTAAAATATGAGACATAGGTTCAATATTCCCCTATTCTATCACCATCACCTTGGATAACAGTGATAGCTCACATTTATACAATGCTTACTATGAGCCAGGCACTAGTGTAAATGCTTTCCTTTACTAACTCATAGAACCACACTAAGAAGTAGGCATCCCCAGAAAAAGGGGGCACAAGAAAGTGAGGTAACTTGTTCACCATTGAACAGCTGGTAAGAAACATCTAATTTGGAGTGTTGGCAGTCTTTCTCCAGAGGCTGTGCTCTTGGCCATGATATAGGTGACCTGTCTCTATAATGTGATATGGTTTCTTTCCTCCAAAGTCCTTATCATGTCTAAGCAACCTTGCTTATCCATTCCATAAACATTCATCATGAGCTTACGACGTACCAGGAATGCACTAGACAGTAAATGAGGCGAACTATGCACTCCAAGAACTAAGTGCTAGTGGGGAGATAGAATAAACAAGCAAGTCTATAAATCACATCACCAACTAGTTATTCTTATTGGTTAGAATTAGTCCTGGACAGTATTCCTCTTGTCCCTTCGCCTTTATTCTGAGAGATATAATAATAAGCAAGTCAAATCAAGAATTATAAAAAAGGCCATGTGAGGCTGTAAAATGCCATGTGCCTCAGGGTCAGACAGGTGTGCCCAGCTCCTCACTTTGAGCTACACAAATGAGGCAAATCACTGCATTTCTCTGAGCTCCCATTTCCTTGTTTTATTACTATCACTTTTTTAGGTTTTATTTATTCATTGGAGAGAGATAGAAAAAGAGAGAGAGAGCATGAACATGAGTGGGGAGAGGGGCAGAAAGAGAGGGACAAGCAGACTCCCCACTGAGTAGGGATCCTGACACAGGGCTCCATCCCAGGACCCTGAGATCATGATCTGAGCCAAAGCTCAACTGACTGAGCCACCCAAGCACCACCCTCATTTCTCACTTATGAAATAAAGATAACAATCCCGACTCTGGATGGTTGTGAGGGGTCAGAAGTAATGAAAGTGATGCCATTCCTTGAGTTGGGTTCACTAATTAGTGGTTATCATGAGATGTTCTGTCAAAGACATCGGTCAAAATTAGATGTTTAGGAGTTATCAGGAGGGTTTAATTCTCCATTTCATAATTACAGCTCATCAATGGTTCCCTTTTCACCCCTTTCTGTATTATTTTTGGTCCAGCTGGCCTATATGAATAAAGAACTTGGAGATAAGAGGTCAGAGATTGGGTCCTAACCTACACTTACTGTACAACTCTGGCAGACCCATGTCATCTGTCTGGGGTTCGGCTTCCTAAACTATAAATTGAGGACTTTAGGAAAGTTCTGGGTTTTTCCAATTTGGGGCTAGGACACCTTAGTGTGTATGCAGTCAATTTAATGGGTTTGGACAAGTCTGGGGATTTTTAAATGCAAGAATGGAATGGAATAGCTCAGAGTATATTGCATAGACCAAAGGAAGTTTTGTTTCCTGCAATTTTTGTTTCAGTTTTATACACTATGTTTATGTGTGTATTGGTTATGAAGTAAACTATTATTTCTTACTGTTGGGCTTTGCCAAAAGTTTGGAAAACACTAGTTTAGATAAACTTGAAGGCCCCATCTGGGTCCAGTGGTCTATATTTCCCTTAACAGTAACACTTTTGTTCTCTGCTCTTCCCGAGGGAGGGTTACTATGTTGTCAAGAGGCAAGAACTAAACAAGCCAGACATCAAAAGCTGTTGCTGCCAATTTTGATGCGAAAACTCCTTTCTGTGTGAAATTGCATGATTCCAAAGAAATCCCGGTGGGAGAGTTCCAACGTCCTTGTGTTAATGAGGAAAATATCGATTAACTTTATACTTTGTTAAATATGCATGTCAAAATTTAATAGAGTATATAACTTCCAAATTAATGGAAGGGGAAGGATGGAACCAAAGGAAAGGAAAACAAGATCTCAATATTAAAAAAAGGAGAAAAAAATAAAAATAAAAAATAAAAAATAAAAAAAGGAGTTTGGGGGGAGAGTCAAACATAGGAAAGTAGAACAAATAAAGAACAAAAGAAGATACTGGAAATGAATCCAAATGCACTGAAAGTCAAGCCCAATGTTAATGTGGTATCATTTTTTAAAAACAGGTGAATATAAACAATTTGATGTCTAACATTACATCCATATGTGGTAAAACCATAAGGAAAAGCAAGACTATTAACATGAAATTTATGATACAGTCATTTCTCCAGGAGAAAGGGTCACTGGGGCAGGGCCACATAGGTGATGCTGAAGATATTAGAGATGTTCTATTATGTTGGGTGGCAGGTACACAGGAATTTTTAATGTTTTTTTTTAATTATTTTAAGTGTTATTCTTTTTTTATTTTTAAAGATTTTATTTGTTTGTTTATTTATTTATTACATTTTTTTTAAATTGGAGTTCAATTTGCCAACATATAGCATAACACCCAGTGCTCATCCCATCAAGTGCCCCCCTCAGTGCCCGTCACCCAGTCACCCCCACCCCCCACCCACCTCCCTTTCCACCACCCCTTGTTCGTTTCCCAGAGTTAGGAGTCTCTCATGTTCTCTAAGTGTTATTCTTTATACCATACACATGTCTTATATAATTTTCTCTGAATGATGTATCTCACACATACACATGTCAAAAAAGGATAAAATTGCCACTATGCTTTCCTAAAAACTTTTTTAAATCAATTTTTTTTTCAAATCATAAAAGTGTTTTTTCCCACCCAGCACAAAACTGTTTTATATTAGTCAGGGGATCCAAACACTCTAAATAAAGTCTCCAAACTGATGTCTTCCTTGTCACAATGCAATTCATGTATATTTCCCCTTTGCACTGAACTACATAATTCATTCAGTCAACACTTGACAAACTTCTCATTGAGCAATGATTATATGCCAGACACCATTCTAAGAATTTTATATGAATTAACCATTTAATTTTCATGGCAATCCTACTAGTATTATTATGAACACTACCTCATAAAAATACTGATGCAACTCTCTTTTTAAACCTGAGGAAGGTGAAACACAGAGAAGCAAGGTAATATGCTCAAAGCCACAGAGCCAGGATTTGAACCCAGATTTGATACCCTGGATTTGATACCCTGGCACCAGAGTCTGTGTTCCTGTCCACATGTGAGGCTATTCAGCAATGGACACAGAATCTTACCAAAGTGAGTGATGGGGGAGGGAGAAGGGTACTTTTGGTCCTTAAATTCCCATTTATGGTCTGTCACATACCATGAAGCTGTGTGTATATAACAATTAAGTCATTCTTTGGTTTGTTAGCATAAAGATTTTATGTCAGGAAGGGAAGGGAAGGGGGAAGAGGGAAGGAAAGGGAAGAAATTAGGAAGAGGGAAGGGAAGGGGAGGGGAAAGAGGAAGGGGGAAGGAAGGGAAGAAGAAAAGAAAGAAGGGAAGGGAGGAAAGAAAGGAGAAAGAATTCCAACAAAAATATATGCTAGTATTAGGAGTAAGAAGAAACAAAAATCTGCTGACCTTTTCTTTATACTGTTTCCAAGAACAACAGAAGGCAAGTCTTCTTTCACAAAGCAGCCCAGACACCCTGCACTGCCAGAGAGCCCGGCCTCAGGCATGCTGTCTCAGGTGCTGGCTGCACACCGGGCAGTAACCCTGGTAAATACCCCACTTCCTGACTCCTCCACCTGGCAGTCAGCCTCTCCCACCCAACACATCTCAGCACAGATATGAGGTTTATCTAATACTTCATTCTTCGGGGGTTTTACTGTATGTGGGCAGCTAGAGATGAGGCCCCCAAAACAATTTAAAAGGAGAAGAACATGTCAGGAATGGTCTTGGCCTGGGGAATCTGTAATCTTGGAGAAATTCTTTGAGATTGCAGGGGATGCCATAAACAAACAGATAGGCAACTGGCCTAGTTCTTAAAAAGGGGGCAGATGATAGATCCTGCGAAATATATATGAGTCAGTCCCCTACCACGTTCCAAAGGTTTTGGAGGAAAATACCTAATGTAAATATTTTTTGAGTATTTAGATTCCATGTTCAGACCATGCAGCTGGGAATAAGCAGAGTTTTCAAAGAGAGGTCATGACAAGTCCTAATCACTTTTTAAAAAAAAAATCAGGCATTCATAAATACAAGTGGATCCAAGGTGTCTATTTGGCAACCAGTGGAAAAAAATCAAGTATGTTCCCCTTGGAGAAGAAAAGGCTTAGGAAAGACATGATGTGCTAACTACCTCAAAAGCCTGAAAGATCATCATGTAGAAAGAGGATGCGCAGACTTGTCCTGGGCTATTCTAGAAGGTCAGTCTAAAACAGCAGAAAAAGTACAAAGAGAAAAAATTTGGATGTAAGAGTTCTTCCTAAGTAAATGAAGCTATTTGGGAGGGGAACTGGTTGTTGAGTGGGCAGAGAGCCTCCCATCAGCGGAACACTTCCTTTGCCTGGATCTTCCTGAGATATGCAAAAGGAAGGCATTTTTCCTAAATGAGATACAGGGTTAAGTGGTTTCTAAACTCTTTTCCAAGTAGAAAATTGCTACGTTCTACAAAATTATGAATTTCAACTCTTCATAAGATTCAAGCAAATTTGACTTGTTTGTTTTCCGGACACAATTATCCGACAGTATGGCTAAAAACTGATGGAGATGAATACTTTGAGCTAGCTGTTCCCAAACCTGGCTGGTCATCTGAATTACCAGGGGCACTTTTGTAATAATGCAGATCCCCAGGGCGCATGGGTGGCTCAGTCAATCATCTCTGCCTTGAGCCAAGGTCATGATCTCAGGGTTGGGATGGAGCCCCGCCTCAGGCTCCCCACTCAGTAGGGAGAGGCCTGCTTCTCTCTCTCCCTTCCCCCTGCTTGTGGGCACGCACTCACTCTCATTCTCTCTCATAAATAAACAAAATTAAAAAAATAATAATGCAAATCCCCTGATCTCACATCAGACCCAATAGTTAAAACCTCTGGTAAGGAGTGCACGTCCTCCTCTGGCCTTTGTTGGCTCTCTGGTTTGCCCTGCCAGGAATGCCTTCCTGTCTCCTAATCTAAGGTCTACTTTTCTTTCTAAGCTTAGCTCAAATTCTGCTTCCTCTACTGGACCTCTCCCATCATCCAACCCACAGCAATCACTCCTTCCTCTCAACTCCCAGGGCACTCTCCACCTATAACATCATGTGCCCCCAAGCGCATTACCTGCTTAATTCGCTCTCACATCTGCCAAGAGCTCTGGGCCAGGAAGCGTGTTCGGGGCTTTAGATGCACTGGTCATTTAAAACTCATAGCCCTGTGAGGTTGCCCCTCTTACAATAATCCCAATCTTACACACAGTGATTTGAAGTTTAGAAGTAGGTCAAGAATTTGTCTTGGGCCCAGAAGCCAACTAGTAGAAGAGTCATAATTTGAACCCAGACCTGACTGGACTCCTCCATCAAACTCTTGAGCACCAGGCTAAACTGGAGATAGTTTTTAATACCTATATCCTCTCTCTCAGGCCTGTTATAAGCTCCCTAAGCATGTGGGCTGTACCTCATAACCAGTCTGTATCCTCAGAATGAAGTATGGAGCCCCACACACCATAGCAGAGATGAGGCAGTTGAAGGTACGTGAGATTTAATAAGAGGCCTCACAGGGCCAGGTACCGCACTAGTTGCAGCATCTGCTCTTGTGAACAGCATCTGGTTCTGCCCCTCAGGCGCTGACAGGCACAGAACGTGGGTACAATGTGTCATGATTCTGCCTGTCATCAAGGAAAGTCTCAGGTGAAGTGACAGCCAGGTGAGCTAAGTGTTGATGGTTAAGACCAGCCATGCAGAGGTGAGAAACAACATGATACATGGGGGTAATTCCAAATAGTTCAGGATGGTTTTAACCTGGAGAGGTGACTGAAGAAGTATAGTGAAGTCTGAGAGATGACATGGGCCAGACCCACGTTGCCTGTTCATTATCACTTTCGTACCATACCCCCCACCCTCATACACACACACACACACACACACACCCAGGCATCTCTGAGCAAGGGTCCTGTGGGCAGCACTCAGGAGTCTGAATTTATTATAAAGATCAGACCCCATAAGCCTTTGCCCTCAGGTGTCCATTCTATATAATGAATTAACTTCTCTCCCAAGCATCTAGAATGGTATGAGTCATATAGCATTCTTGAGAAGATTAAGAAATATTTCTATGTTCCATGGTTCATGAGAGAATCCCATTGAGAAAGGCTAGATCAGAGGTTTTTCAGACTCAATTGCAAGTCATTAGTGAGCTGTGAAATCAATTTAGTGGGTGGCAACCAGCAATTTTCTAAAAGATGAAATAGAACAGAACAGAAAACATCAGAGTGCATCAAATATAGTAAGAGTATGTTTCATGAAACTTGTTTCAGTTACACACAAAAATGTGGGTGTGCACTGGGCCATGATATAGAATGTACATCATTTCTTATTGTGGGTCCTGATTTTAAAAGAAAAAAGCATAAGCCATGTCTATAGATGAGTGGTTTTTCAAATCAGGTTTTTAAAAAGTAGAGAAACACTTCCCAAAGGAAATCTCTTGTTAAAGTTCAAAATCCAAGCTTCTCTGACTAAAAGAAAGAGATGGAGAGCAGGGGGTGAGGAGAAGTTGAGTAAAGCCCTTCGCAGCAGAATCCATGCTCCTCTTTACACTACAACCCCCACTCCACATGTGAATATGCACTGGGGCTCCCTGGGGAGCCCCAATGACCGTTGTTTAAAACTGCTATGGACTCTGTCTCTCATGAATAAATAAAATAAAATCTTTAAAAAATTTTTTTAAAAACTGCTATGGAATGGTAGCTTTTTGAAGGTTTTTAATGGGGCATGGATAAGTCTTTTCCTTAATATTCTTTTTTTTATTTAAGTTCAACTTAGTTAACCTATACTGTATTATTAGTTTCAGGGGTAGAATTTAGTGATTCATCAGTTGCATGTAACACCCAGTGCTCATCACATCATGTGCCCTCCTTAATGCCCATCACCCAGTTACCCTATCCTCCACCCCTCTCCCCTCCAGCAACCCTCAGTTGGTTTCCTATAGTTAAGAGTCTCCTATGGTTTGCCTCTCTCTCTGTTTTCATCTTAGTTTCTTTTTCCTTCCCTTCTCCATCTTCATCTGTTTTGTTTCTTAGATTACATACATATAAGTGAAGTCATACGGTACTTGTATTCCTCTGCTTGACTTGTTTTGCTAATACACTAGTTCCATCCACATCATTGCAAATGGCAAGATTTCATTCTTTTTGATGCCTGAGTAATGTTCCATGTATGTATGTATGTATGTGTGTGTGTGTGTGTGTGTGTGTATATATATATGTATATATATACACACACACACCCTCTTTATCCATTCCTCTGTTGATGGACATCTGGGCTCTTTCCATAGTTTGGCTATTGTGGACACTGCTGCTATAAATGGAGTGCAGGTGTCCCTTTGAATCACTATATTTGTATCCTTTGGATAAATACCTAGTAATGCAATTTCTAGGTCATAGGCCAGCTCTATTTTTAGCTTCTTGAGGAACCTCCATACTGTTTTCCAGAGTGCTTGCACTAGTCTGCATCCCCAGTGTACAAGGGTTCCCCTTACTCTGCATCCTCACCAATCTCTGTTGTTTCCTGAGTTGTTACTTTCAGCCATTCTGACCAGTGTGAGGTGATATCTCATTGTGGTTTTGATTTGTATTTCCCTAATGCTAAGTGATGTTGGGCATTTTTTCATGTGTCTGTTAGCCATTTCTATGTCTTCTTTGGAGAAATGTCTGTTCATGTCTTCTGCCCATTTCTTGACTGGATTTTGTGTTTTTTGGGTGTTGAGTTTGATAAGGCTTTATAGATTTTGGATACTATCCCTTTATCTGCTATGTCATTTGCAAATATCTCTCCCCAGGAATATGACAGGGATGTCTCCTCTTACCAATATTGTTCAACATAGTACTGGAAATCCTAGCCTCAGCAATCAGACAGCAAAAAGAAATAAAAGGCATCTAAATTGGCAAAGAAGTCACATTTTCACTCTTTGCAGATGACATGATACTTGATATAGAAAACCCAAAAGATTCCACCAGGGCATCTGGGTGGCTTAGCTGGTTAAGCGTCTGCCTTCGGCTGCCTTCAATATCTTTGAGTCCTGAGATCAAGCCCCATATTAGGCTCCCTGTTCACTGGGTAGTCTGCTTCTCTCTCTGCTTCCCCCCATCCCCGGCTTGTGCTCTCTCTCTCAAATAAATTTAAAAAAGAAGATTCCACCAAAAAGTTGTTAGAACTGATACAGGAATTCAGCAAAGTGGCAGGATATAAAATCAATGCACAGAAGTCAGCTGCATTTCCATACACTAACAATCAAGCAGAAGAAAGAGAAATCAAGGAATAGATCCCATTTACAATTATACCAAAACCCATATCTAGGAATAAACCTAATCGAAGAATAAACCTAACCTAAAGGATGTGTACTCTGAAAACTATAGAACACTTGTAAGTATTGTATTTTAGAGCAAAATTTTCAATGCTCAGAACAGACTAGAGGTAAGTGGAGCTTGAAGTCTGCTCCCACGTGCATCAGAACCACTGGGGGTGGGTAGTCAGGAGCTCTTTAAAATTCAGGTTTCTAGGCCCCACCTAGATCTACCAAGTCAGAAACTGATGAAAGTAAGATCTAAGCATCTCCAGAGTAAGCTAGCTCCCTGGGGAATGCTTTAGTATAGCAAAGCATGAAAACCACTGGCCTAGGTAGGGAGACTCAACTGAGGACTGGCCAAAATTCAGGTGAGAATGATAAGGGTGAAAAGAGCAGTGGTGGTAGAGATGGACAGAAATAGATGGTAAAGAGGAAGAGACTGAAGGACTTGATAGGAACTGGCTGTGGCAACTGAGGGAGAGGAAAGAATCCAGGGTGAGTTGCATGTGGTTCTGATAACCAAGCAGAGAGGCAGCAGAAGGAACAGGTTTAGAAGGAGAGTGTTTGGTTTTCACCATTCGATAAGGAGAGTACCTATGGTTCCTCAAGCCAGAGACGTGTAGAAGGCAGCCTGCACTCTGAGAGCTCCAAATTGAAATGTTGACTTGGGAGTTACCAGCAGTAGGTGGGCACTTTGGCCATATGTCGTCCTTCCATTAATAAATATTTACTCAGCAATCACATACCATGTGCCAGCTCCTAAGAGTGGATATTTTCATGATAATTACATTTGGATAACAAATCTCATTTCCTTCTATTGCCAAGTGACAGGTCAGTTACATTGACAAGAAGCAATTAGGTTTTATTTTAATGAGGCACTATGTTCTTTCAGTACCTGTTTAAGAGACTCACTAATTGTCCAATTAGACTACAAATGAGCTTTCCTCTGGTAATTAAATAAACTAGTTTCAGTGCTATACTCAAAAACCAGTACCATGAGTTCAATGTTAATTTTTAAAGCATAGTGAATCATATACTAGAATATGCAATTACAGTGCTGAAATGATATTTAATGACTCCAATTTAAGGTAATCAGAAATATCAAATTAAGGAATGTCTAACGTTTTGGAAGATAGAATTACAAATTAAAATATTGGTGACAAGTTAAATAAAAGATCTTTTCAAGTCTCTAATCAATATTATGTTAGACAGTCTATAACAGCCCTCTTCTCTTATTTGGAAGTTTTCGAAAATATCTCAAAAATCCCCTGGCTAATACTTCATCTCCACAATATATAGGAAACTAGAAAGAAGAACACCAATCCATCTGGAAGAAGGGCCTCTCACTGGAATGTAATTAAGATAGTTCAGCATTCTTTAGGTTTTGGTGACAGGATATACAAAAGATGAAGACTTCAAGGTATGTGACACCTATTCTTCAGGACTCATATTTTTTTTCTATTCCACTAGTCAGACTTGTACCCATATTTTCATCTATTTAAAAATTCACACATGCAATTAAAAAAAATCCTGACATGCGAGTGGCACATAAATAAAACATCTATAACAATAAAAGCAATCACTCACACAGAATAGTCACACTTTGGCACATGGACTACTCATTTCATCAAACAGGAGGATATATTTTAAATATGTTCACTCTGTTATTCCTTGTTTTTTGTCCAGGAAAAAGTGGCAGGGCACAGGCAATAATGCTAACCTAGTAAGCCACAGGGCTGTCTGATTTACTAAAATAGAAAATTACAACTCTACATAAAAATCAGGTCGTGAACCTCATCTGAGGAAAGCTCTCTTATCTGAAAAGAAATTTTAAAAGTAAAATTTTAAACTAAAAAGTTATTCTTGATCAGCAACGTTATATTGTGCAAGTCACATACTAACAGAATATTTAAATGGCAATCCTCTCATGATAGCAAAGAATTTGTTCAATAATTTCAAAATAACACTTTCAGATGTGGTTTGCATTTAAATTCGTATTTGTTTACCCACAGTGCTTCAGAAATCCAATAATTCAGAAAATAGATTGTCACATATGTGAAAGGAATGAAAACATACACTTTTAGGAAACCTGACTTATTTTTACTACAGAAAGCAAGAAAACACTGAGACACTTCAAATAGAAGATGAGCAGTTAAGCATTCCACAAATGATTCATTTAACACTATTGTCACGTCTGTTGGGTCTTTTGACTCTAACAACTGGTTTTAGGCACTTGTTTTAAATTTGTGGCCAGCTTTGGAATTGAAAATCTCAGTGCCAAGGGGTTATGAGATAAAATATAAAGGAGTGGCATAGCAGCTAGAACCACAGCCCAAGACCTAATTCTAGTGTTTAACTCTGGGCAACAGCTGGAAATCATAAGCTGAATAAGTAAGGGAACACCATCTCCACCTCCAGATTCCTCTTTGAGCATAATATGTATGGACCAATAATACCTCAGTACCTCACTAACTATTACACCAAGGGCTCTTCAGCATCTAAGAAAAGGTGTGAGGTCAGCTGCATGTATTGGCAGAGTAACAGCTCTTTGCTTGGTATAATTTTAAAGATGGACAGATTCCAACTAGTCTGCCCAAGGATCTGAAATTCTTGCTGGAGTCACTTCCTTTGGATTAGGAAGGTCTCTGTTGCACCCTACCTAAAAATGTAAACATATTAAGCCATAGGCATATAATATTTTATGACATAAACTGTCACTGGCACAGAGCAGGGTTCTGAGGGGATATTAAAGGGATATCTTTTTTTTTTTTAAAGATTCTATTTATTTATTCATGAGAGAGAGAGAGAGAGAGAGAGAAAGGCAGAGGCAGAGGCAGAGGCAGAAGCAGGCTCCATGCAGGGAGCCCAATGTGGGACTCGATCCGGGGACCGCAGGATCACGCCCTGAGCCAAAGGCAGATGCTCAACCACTGAGCCACCCAGGCGTCCCTAAAGGGGTATCTTTGATGAGGTTGAAAAATTTCAAAAGGGCTGCATAATATGGGACACTGTACGGGAAAGTTGATTTGAATAGAATACAAGATTCTGGACACTCAGATGGCACAAAACACCACTTCTGAGCTCAGAGGAAGGGAACGGAAATTGACCTACAGAAAGCTGGACCTGGAGGAGCAAGAGCATGTTATAGCTTAGGAACTACAATGTCTTCACACAAGAGCTATCACCTCCCATCCCATGCCCCTGGGCACCATTATTTATCCACCACACCACCTGTAGCTGGATCCACATTCACCTCAAATCCTTCATAGCACAGCTCCAAACATCCTCTAGCAATCAGATGGAATTTGCCCTTGAGGTGAAACCCACCTAACCATCCCTGTTCTGGTGAACAGAGCATAGGCCGGAGATCAAGCAGACACTGAGGGGACCATGGGCAAATCCATTCACCTTCTTGGGCCTCCCACCATTTTCTAAGCTATGGGATGAGCATGATGATACTGACCTGACAGGAATTTTGTAAGAATTTAATAAGATAATACACGGAATGTCCAACACAGAAAACCCTCAGAAAATGTTAGTTCTGACTGCCCAGATAGGGTTATTTCCCCTGCTGTGCCTCCTAAGGCAATTCATAAACACATCCTGTAGGATACTTCAGTTGTTGTTGTGTATCTGCATGTGCATGTACACACACACACACACACACACACAATTTATTACATGTGGTCCCAATTCTGCATGCATTTGGCTGCCCTCCTAGGCTGACATCCTCAGGAAGACCCCTTTTGTATCTTATTCAACTTGGGTTACCCAGTGCTTAGCCAAGCACCATAAACATAGTAGGTACTTAATAAAAGCTTGTTAAATGAAAGGATATCAATTCGAATCCAGACCCAGGAGTACGCTTTTTAAAAGGTCATTATGTTTCTCTGCTGCCAATTTCTTCATCTGTCCATTAATGAGACTGGACCAGAATGATCTGCAAGGTTCCCTTTGGCTCTCACATTTGATGATTCTGGGTTTCACTCAGAGCTTCCTTCAGTCATGGCCAATGAATAGTCCAAGTAGGCAAACATGGATGCTCTCTATGGTGCCAAGTGTGAGAGAGAATTCTGTGGTAAATTTAAGATGCACGTTACGTGATTCTAGCAGAAACTGCTGAGTGGGGTCACCCAGAATGCTCTCAGATACCAATATGTATTCAGTTAATACACAGTGAGCATTTGTTAAGTATCACACACTATGCTAATGACTAGGAATAGCAAGTCAAAGGAGACAGAGGAGTAAATGACCACTGCAGGGTATGCATGAGATACCTGTTAGGGCATATTGCCTAATGGTATTCACAAGAGTTGAACTTACCATTCTCTAAGTGTCACCATGGATTGAGTTTTTAAAAGGATACAAATGTAGGGGCACCTGGGTGGCTCAGTTGGTTGAACATCTGACTCTGAGTTTCAGCTCAGGTCGTGATCTCCCCATGGTGAGGCTGAGCCCTGGGGATGGGCTCTGCTCAGTGGGGAGTCTGCTTTAGATTCTCCCCTTCTCCTTCTGCCCCTCCTCCCACTACAAATGTTAGGAATACCTTATGGCAGTATTGGTATTATTACATTGTTTTCAATATAAAAAATATTTTTGATATATTAAAAACAATATTGTTAAAAAATTGAAATAACTGAAAATAATAGATATAAACAATCACAGTACTGAAAACAATATTGATGTAGAAGATGCTTATAATATATTGTTGAATTTACGTAAAACATAGTTTATAAGACACTATAAATATAGTATTAATCCATTCTGATTAAAAAGAACAAGTTAAGAGGCACCTTGATTGCTCAGTTGGTTGAGCATCTGACTTGATCTTGGCTCAGGTCATGATCTCAGGGTCATAAAATTGGGCCCTGCATCAGGCTCCAAGGTCAGAGAGGAGACTGCTTGAGATTCTCTTTCTCCCTCTGCCCATTACCTTGCTTGCACTTATGCTCTCTCTTTCAAAATATTTTTTTAAAAAAGAACAAGATGCATTGTGCATATACATGTGTGTGCTTAGAAAAGACCACAAAATATACAGTATTATCCAAATACCCCAGCAAATATAATCTCTAGGCAGCATAAGCCAGGTGCTATTTCTTCTTCCCTACCTCTCTCATTATTGTCTTTCGTTTTTTGCTAGGAGCATACCTTTTTTTTTTTTTTTTTTTTTTTTTACATATATAATATAATAAGCTCTCACTAAAGCTAGCTTTGTTTCTGTTTTGGGAACAAATATATCTGCACACACTCAATTTCTACTGCAAGAAATGCGATAAGACTGAGTTTATGCAGTTGAGAAATAAGAATGTCAAGACTGCCTCTCCCAACAAATTTTTTAATGGGTGTTTTACTCCAAGTTACCCACCGATAGTTTACTAAATAGGTAAATGCATAGTAAGAGTATGAGAAAATCATTAAATGGTAAAACCATGTTATAACCCTTGAAGTAGAACCAATAAAAATCAATTGTGTAAAATGTGAGGTTTGTTGTTGCAATGTTAATTAAAAAACATTTTCTATTAGTTGTACATTAATCACAAGGTAAAGAAAGGAAGATATGCTATACTATACACTGAGACAAAAGGTCACAAATGATCACTTCCCCCTCCAAGAGCACACATCATCCAACAAAAACTTATTAAGCCCCAAAGGAGCCAATGATAGCACAGGTTACCCAGGACACAAGATAAACAAGATGGACACGATCTCTTTCCCAGTTCTTGACTTCATCAGCTCCTCACAGTTTAGTACCCTTTGGAGAGGCCTTCCTTTGTGCCACCACATAAAGTAGTGCCCAGCCCAGTCATTCCCTAAAATATCATCCTGCTTGATTTTCTTGTCACTCTCTGCACTTATCTTGTTGATTAGTTAGCTGGTTGACTGACTGACTTACTAATTGCCTATCATCCCGGTTGGAAAGTAAATATGAAGGGGGGGGGGGATCTTTGCCCATTTTATTTACCTACAAACACTTCTATGTAAATGGTACTTTCTAGTTCCCTTCTGTAAGTTCTGATTCTAGGGAGTCTGGAGTGGGGGCCCAAGGATCCGAATGTTCAAAAAAATACTCCAAGGGATTCTCATGCTCAGGGCAAATGTGCAAAGTGCTAGCTTTTATACAAACCCAGGTTTTAACTCTCATCCACAGTTCAGAAGTCTGATGACCATATCTGTTTCCATCCCGCTGACAAAATGGTTTCTTGGGGATCCTTCTATTGGAAAGGAAAAGTCTTCAATTCTAATATACTCTGTAGACTCGTGGGAAATATAATTTGGTAATACTGAATGGCCTAGGTCTATAGGAGCTTATGAAAAACCATTATTGGTCAGGCTTATACTCAAGAAAAAAACTGTTGGTGAAGTACAACCTGACTACTTAAACTTACTAAGGGATCAGCTATGCCATCAGAAAAAGAAAAAGCAGTATTCGGAAACATACTCCTAGTTTGCAATAACCAAATTTGCAAAGTTTGATAGAAGGGAAAGGAATATGAGGAAATGGGTAGCTTACGCACATAGCAAAGTAAGCCTGGAGGACATAAATAGAATATGTGCAAAAGGGAACAGGGTGGCTTGGTGGTTGAGCGTCTGCCTTCAGCTCAGGGCATGGTCCCGAGATTGAGTCCTGTATCGGGCCCCCCTTGGGGAACCTGTTTCTCTCTCAGCCTGTGTCTCTGTTTCTCTGTGCCTCTCATGAATAAATAAAATCTTAAAATAAAAGAATATGTGTAAAAGATAACGATGGAAGGAAAGATGGACACTGCGAGACATACTTAAAGATGCTATTAAGGTATCCTGTGAGAACCTGGAAATGGGAGGAAAAAAGCTTGCTCTTTCAGTTAAGACCTAAGCCACTTAAAGAGATACAATGGTCCTTGGGTCTGTAGTACCTTCACTGAAATCTGACTGAAGGTGATAACATCTCAGAAGAAAGAATGCCACTGTAGCCCGGGATCTCTAGAAGTACCATAGGAAACTCCCAGAAGAAAAGTTCTTGGCCAGTGTGTCCATTCTTATGGCTGGGCAGTCTCTAATGTTCTGATTCTGCAAAAAGGCAACTTCTGATTGTAACTGAACTTGCCAGGTATTGACTATCTTAACCCCTTGGTAATTAACGGAGAGAGCAGGCCAAAGGGAATAAGGGAAGGAAGCAAATCAGTAGTGACACCTATGCTTTATTCACATTTTGCCTCTGTCACCTTTACTGCCTGGTGACCTCCTTTGCCTTTATTCTTTCAAGTCCAGCTCATTTGTCACTGCTCTTCACAGCTTTCCCCAGATGCTGCCCCCAGGCTGAATCAGATGTTCCCCAGTCCACGTTTCTGTGGCACTCTCCTAATGCTTACTGTCAAATCAGACACTGTGAGTGGCTTGTCCCTCTATGGCCAGCTAGGCTGAGAGCACCTGAAGGGTAAAAATGCTGCCACAGTCCCCTTGGATTCCCAACTGGCTGGGACTGGGTGCTTGGTAGGTGCTCAAATTTCAAGAAAGCAGGCAAGGAAAGCTAGAATGTCACAGACAGGAAACACAAGAGAAAATGAAATATTCTCTCATGTGAGTTTTCACCCGAATGGCTCATCCTCATGTATTGGTTTCAGATAGAACATTTCTCAGGCAGTCGGACCTGATCCCATTTCTGTGCCATCAAGGAAAGCGCGAAGTGCTGCAGGAGACCCACCTTATGAATTTACTCAATAGCCTGTTCTCAAACTGTGCAAGCTGCTTGGCTGAAATTCAAAATACCCGTTGTCAGGAGCATAACTGATATTTGAGTCACTCAAAAAAAGCCCATTTCGCCCCTAGTCGTTGATTACTTTATAGGCAATTCTAGGCCAACTGTGAGTTGATTTGCAATGATGTTTTATTGATTCATTCTCGACCAGTTATATCCTTTTTACCCTTGCTAATGTGTGAAATAATTTTCCAACAGTCTCCACCCAAACTGTGAGCCTCGCCCTGCCTAAGGCCCCGCCAATTCCTACAAAGGGCGTTAGAGGTACATCTCTGTTTCTTCTGGCTATTTCTTCAAAGCCCCCTCTGTCCTTTCCCAGAATTCCAATGCCTCTTACACCTCTGTATTTGAAAATAAACTACATTAAACCTTAAAACACACAGTTGCTTACTCTATTTACCCTGTAAAATGCAAGGTACATGTACATATGCATATACATGCACACTTTATATACACTTACTTTTTATTACATATAAATATTTAACTCAGAGTTGATAAAGCATTGGTAAAAATTTCCTTTAGAGAAAGACTGAACATTCCAGGCCCTTGAGTAGGAACACCATTCTCTTTTAAGACATTGTTTCTACAGAAAATTAGATTGAACTTCGTTTATATCACTTTATCCTGGAAAGCAAGCAGCAAACTTAAATGTGAGGACTGTCTGTGCTAACAGTGCAATATTACCTAACCAACCATCACATTCCCCTATGGGCAAGATGACCATGGTTCCAATCTGAGCCGCTAATCATAAATATGCTTCCTTCCCACCGAAGAACTCCTATACAAAATGCTAATGTGTTTTTTCCTTTCTTGTATCTTCCAGCAATCATTAACACATTTATTAATCTCAGCAATAAGTGTTGGGCAAATAAGATGCAGTTCCTGACCTTAAAGTGTTTGCTCTCTAGTAGGACAGAAAGGGCACACACACCAAAATAAATCACCGTTAAGGCAGTAAATGACACATAGCAAATGAATGGAAAGGGGGAATAATACAGGAACTCAGAGAAGAAATCTCCACATGTTGGGGTGACTGAAGACCTGATGGAGAGAACAGGGTTTGAGGGAGATCATGAAGGAAATGCAGGAATTACTAGAGAGGAGGAACACTCTCAACTTGTCCCCCAAGCCACCAGCTAGATGCCTAACATATGAATATACCCAACACCTCTGAGATCAGGTGCTGTAATAAGAGAGCTGAAACAACTCGCAGTGCACATCTCACCCAGTGGAACTGTAAATCATGTTATCACAGGTACCTAGGAAGCCAAAGACTCCTCTTCTGAATTGGAATGGTTTATTATAATCTAGAACAGAAGAGTCTGCGTCTCGTCCTTGTAGTCCATGTTTTTCCACATTTGGGTTAATCAAACTCATATAAACCACATTGCATCATTGTTTGAAAGAATCCTCTGTTTAAAAAGTTACTTTTACTATCCTACTAATCAAATGAGATTAGTAAGTCAGAATGTGTAAACAACAAATAATTTGTAAATTGTTTCTTTTAATATTTTATTTATTTGAGAGAGAGAAAGAGAGAGCAGAGAGAGCGAGCATGAAAGGTGGGGAGAGGCAGAGGGTAAGGGAGAGGCAGACTCCCCACTGAGCAGGGAGCCCCACGTGGGGCTTGATCCCAGGACCCTGGGATCATGACCTGAGATGAAGGCAGACATTTGACTGACTGAGCCACCCAGGTTCCCCTAATTTATAAATTGTAATCAGTGAAGAAGAAACTTATCTAAATCATATAAATACAGATGCTAAGAAAGGTCATTCAAAGTTTAAAGGACTCCTTGAATCAGAGCATCTCTTTACAAACCAGTCAAACACCCTAAATCCATTAAAGGGCAAATAAAGAAGTCTGGGATACTGTCTCACTTAAACTGTGGAACTAAAGACATCATGATAGTCACATAACAAAAAGCTCATCTTCTCACCCCTTTAGCCATCCCCAGGAAAGCATTAAATGCTTCTTCCCCTTTCAGCATACACCTTTTTACTTTCCTGAAACAAATGTGTCTATTATTGTGTACAATGACTACTTCGGTATTTTTACCTGATGACATACATATGCTGAAGGATTTACTAGTTAGGTAAACTTGGACGATTTACTTAAACTCTTAAGCCTCACTGCCTCATCTGTAAAGCAGAGGCAATAAAATCTCCCTCATGGAATTGGTGAGGCCCAAGTGAAAGAATGGATGAACACAAGGCATTTCATTGCAGCATTTAGCACAGGGTCATTAACATGATCATCACGTCATGTCTCTCATTGCTCCAGGAAAGATTTTTTGTGATCTCATATTTGGAAAATCTACAATGGCATTGGTGAGAGGGGCAATATGGCATTGTGCTTTCACAGCTTGGCCTCTAGAGCCAGACTGCTGGGTTCAAATCCAAGACCCACCACTTGCTTTTAGGTACCCTTGGGCACTTTCTATGAAACCACTTTAACCTACTTTAGCTCCCTTACCTGTAACATGGAGGCAATAAGAATACCCTCCTCCTGGGGTTGCTGTACGGGCCAAATGACTGATTATTCATAAAGTATATATATCAGTGCTTGGCATGGAGTAAGACTTCATATGTTAGCCATTCCTGTGCTGACCATGCTCTCCAGGTTGAAAGATGGTCAGAATCAAACTCAAGAGTCTCAAAAAGGGGGGAAAAATCCTAAGGTACCAGGGTTACATAAGATGTAGGAATGTTCTATTGTTCCCTGAGTAATCAGAGGATTTTAAAATTAAGTCTTTTAGAACACAGCTGTACAAAAGGGGGAACCAAGTGAAAAAGATGAATGGCAGAGGTAGCTGGCTGAGCTCTATCTCTTCCACATTTTTCTACTAGAGCACCAGCAACACTGCAAATATTTGTTTTCATTCTCATGCCCATGTTCTCTACTAGACCAGGTATACCTCAAGGACTAGCGCTACAATCAGCCAATTTACTTTTCTATCCCCAGTTCTTAGCATAGTGCCTGATATAAAGCAGGCACTTAATATTTATTAATGAGTGGATGATCAGATAAGTGAATATAAGAATGATCTAAAGATACATATAGATATTTGCCCAAGTTTAAGAAGACCTTTTTCTCTTTTAAATTTTTTTACCTGGGCATAGTTGTCACAAAATACTACATTTGTTTCATGTATACAGTAGTCATTCTAAAATCAAAGACAAGAAGCAGCAAGTGCTGGTGAGGGTGTGGAGAAAAAGGAACCCTTCTGCACTGCTGGTGGGAAAGTAAATCGGTGCAGCCACTGTGGAAAACAGTAAGGAGGTTCCTTAAGAAGGCTTTTTAATACTAACAGAGCCAAATTTGACTGTTGGGATCACTTGGAGGGAGCCAAGAGCATGGAAGAAGATAAATGAGCAGGAGTAGCACTCCTATAACCTGGAACCTCAATTTCACAGTTTCTAGTTTTTATTGTATGGAGCTTTTATTATGAATCATCTTGTCTGCTTGCCAATTCTAATTAGCCCATCCTGAGCTAATAGATTGCACAGGGCCTTTGGCAAGATGGTTTTGTTTTCTGCAAATGATACACACCCATGCAATTAAAGTAGTTAATGCTAGTGCCTACTTCAAATGAGATCGAGTTATCTTCCCGTACTCATGAAAAAATCTGATCACTAGGTAAATCCAATAAAAATTTTTTGTGGAGTCACAGACTTGCAAGAATTCTTAAAGTTTGCCTATCTATCCTATGCTGTGAAAGAATCCCTAAGTAACACCAGACATCACCTAATACCTGTGTAACACTGCCAACAAGAGGGAGCTCTCCTCACTGCACTAGGCAGCCAGCTCTACTAGAGATAGCTTGAATTTTTATAAAATTCTTCCGATAGGGAGTTCAAATATCCTTTTTGTAACTTTTACTTCTTTTTTAATTTTTAAAAATTTTTTTTGTAATTTTTACTCTTGACCCTAGTTTTAATTTCCAAACCCTCCGAAATGTAATTTATTTTCCAGGTAACAATTCTTAAAATGTTTTTAAGATAACTGTTATGTTGCCTTTCTTCTTCTTTTCTTCTTCTTTTCCTCTTTTTTCCTCCTCTTCCTACTCCTCCTCCTTCTTTTTTTTTTTTTTTTTAGTGACACTTCCCCAGTTCCTTCATCTGTCCTGGATCCTTTGAAACCCCAGATGCTGACTACACTGACAATATTCCTTTCAAAATGTGATGTCCAAAACCAGTCCTTGTGGTGTCTCCATGGATTTAACCTGTATCCAGGGAAAACAGGACAATTTCTTCTCTAACTGGATCTTTCATGTTCGATTAGTATGCCTATGATCACATTTCCCTTTGGGCAGCCACACAGCATGACATCCTCTACACAACAGCACTGCTGGTCAGTAAAACCCTTGGGTCTTTTTCTTTTTTGTCCAAACATGCACTGTTTTTAAAGGAGGTCTGCCTCACTTTTATGGTTGCAATGTGTGCATTGGTGTGTTTTATTTAAATCTAATGACCAGATCTATTCTTGTAAAATGCTCTTCCTGTTTTCTTTGGTGTATCATTCTACTCTGTTGACAGCTGTTTAAATCTAGAATCTCTTCCCTAACATATTAGCTATTCTTTCCTCTTTTTGCCATGTATGCAAGCAATGTCCTTCACATCTTCTCTAAGTCATTGTTATTTTTCTGGTGAAATACAGACCATATATTTAGTGCAAGAGTATAGTGCAAGAATCTTGGCAGTCCTTGAGGTTCTTGCCAGGCTGATATCAATCCTGTCTTTAATCACCAGGCTTCAGATGTAATTGCTCTTACTGGTGAATCACTTGACTGTTCTACCACCCTGCCCACAGTTCTTGATAACCAGAATATTATGTCCAATTATCAAATGTCTTCTTGACAGCCACATACATTCCATCCACAGCATTCTCTTTATCTATTCACCTGACAACCTTATCACAAAATGTAAATTGGGTTAATTTGTTATTTATGTGGTATCTTCTGAACATTGCTTTTTTTTTTAATTTTTTATGATAGTCACAGAGAGAGAGAGAGAGAGAGGGAGGCAGAGACACAGGCAGAGGGAGAAGCAGGCTCCATGCACTGAGCGCCCGACGTGGGATTCGATCCCGGGTCTCCAGGATCGCGCCCTGGGCCAAAGGCAGGCGCTAAACCACTGCGCCACCCAACACTGCTTTTTTTAAACTTAAAAATCCATTCTGCAATTTGCTGGCCATATGATTCTTCATCAAACATAAAAATAGTTATGCAATATAAATTCATGACTTATTTTCTGACTTTATACAAAATTGCTCATATTTATAAAATATTTTTAAAAATCTCCAACCATGATCCGAAAATGAAATTTAAAGTTCTGATGTTCACAACTGCTGTATTTTTTTTCACATATCCATTGTGTCCTGGGAAAGAATAATAACATTTCATTTTCAATCACCATAATAGCTTATATGGTACTTTAGGAAATTAGGACAAACTCTTAATACTACATGTCTCAAAATTAGCCACTTCTGTGCTTTCTAATGGTTTCATTTTATAGATGAAAAAACTGAGACACAGATAGGTTAAGTAAACCTTATTAGCAAACAATACAATTAAGACTGATGTAGTCTGCAAATTAAAATATCTATACTCTGAAGAAAAAGGTAATTCCATCACTGAAAGAAAAACACTTCCTTTATCCATCATTAAGTTTAAAAACTCACTTTTTACAGCCCTTCAGTTATTTAAAGACAGAAAACGCCCCTAGGCTGATTCCATATAGTCAACACCTGTGCTCCCTGCAGGTTCTGAGTTAGTTTGGAGCCAGCAAAGAGAATCTGGGGTCCTTTCCCATTCTAGAAAAAAAACCAAGGTGACATTAACTCTGATGGAGTCAACAGAAGGTATATGAAATGCCAGACTCAGGCAGGAGTTTCTCATCATAAAACATGGAAATATGGTCCATTAGTAAAGTCTTTATTACATATATATTACAGACACACGCACACACACATACACACCCCTCATATCAGTGTATTGCCACAGAATACACTGTGAAAAGTAAGGCTGAAATGCTACCGATGGTAAGGAGACATGGAGATAGGAGGGCAGTGAGGCTTTACATACCCCCTCTTTGCTGGGCTACAGTAAAATCAAAGGGTAGAAACGTACATTCTTATTTGTACAAGAACTAGACAGATGAAAAGAATATTATTTAGAGCTACAGGAAAAATGATTCAGAAGTGGTATCCTTACAATATACAGAATTTGGTCCTATCATGTCTACTTGTGAAATACTATGCTGGGATGGATGCACTGGATGGCCACTAAGGTTCCAGCTTGTATGATATGATGGATTTTTAGAAATCTCCCTTGAACACCAGAGCTCTGAAAATCACAGGTCTAGCACATATTGGGGCATAAAGAGCACCAGGCTAACTCCTGGAGAAACAAGTTGCTACTCACCAGGGCAGACCCTGGAGGCTAGAGGACAAGGTAGGGATGCTTGGAGCAAAAGGTATTTGAAGATGGGGATCACTATTGCCAGCAGACCTATGCCAACAGTCTGGTTATCAGCCTCTCTGCATGAATGCTAAGAAATCTGTGTTTGACCCAGTATTGATGCTGGGTCCACCACGAATTCCTTCATAGATCACCTTCTTTCACTGTAAACTCTACGATCTTTCATGATCCCATTCTCAATGATTCCAGAATCTGCATTCTTATATATAGGTTATATGCTCTGAGTTACAGGTAGCAGGATCACTTTCCTCTCAACTGTCCAGGCCAGAAAGTTGGGTGTCATCTTTGATTTGCCCCCTCTCATGGAACACATGGCAACAGTCACCAAGTACTGCTGCTTCTATATCATTAATGTCACTCTCATCCATTCATTTATTTCCAACCATCCTATCTGTCCCTTACATCAAATCACCATCATCTCTAGCTTGGATTAATTTAACAGCCTTCCTGCCTCCAGTCTTTACCCTCCCTAATTCATTCTCCAAAATGTGGTCAGCAATCTGTATCTAAAGCAATTCTGCTGAAGTTGTCTCCCTGCTTGAAGTCTTCAGGACAAGCCCAAGTCCACAGCCTGACAGCTCCTTCAGGACCTCACCTTGATTGACCCGCCAGCCTCCTTGCTCCTCTGACCCATTATTCTGTACTCTGTGTTAATTGCAGCACCCTGAGCTGGCATGCCATCCTTTATTTCTGGGTCTTTGTCCTTGCAGCTTCTTTGGCCTTCAACATGCTTTACAGATCCTCAACCCAGTTCTTCACATAACTCCACAGCTTCCAGTGCTTGGCTTAATAAAAATCGCAGCTGACACTCAACAAGAGGCATCTCTTCTAAGCATTTTTATACATTAAGTTATTTAATCCTCACATCAACTCTTTGAGGTAAGTATTATCATGTTCTCCTTTTAGAGACCAGCTGGCATTATCTCTCAAAGCTGGGTTATGTGCTTCCAAGTGCTCCCAGAGCCCCCTGTGTTTATCATAAGACTTACTATTATACATTTTCCCAATTTTCTGCACTGTAGACTACAGGTCCTAAAGGAAAAAGACAAGTCTGGTTTTTAGTGGTCTCCTAGATGAAGCTTAATAAATGTCTGCTGAACTAATAAATGGATGACAATAATATGGTATACAGGTAGAACCAAGTGGTTGCATCCAAATCTCAGCTCTTCCAATTACTGTGTGACCTTGAGAAAATTATTTAACCATTTTGCCTAGAATGGGAATAATAACACATGCTTCATATGAGAGTTAAATAAGTTAATATCTGTAGAGTGCTTCGATGAGTTTCTGGCATACATAATGATTATACAAAGTGTTTGCCATTATTAGCATTCATGTTAATGAAAGAACGAAAACTACCTGTGAGATGGAATATCATTAGCCCAATTTTATAGGAGCTAAGATCAAGTGACGATCCTCAAATATATATTGGTTCTAAAATTAAATATCATCATCCAAGGATTTGTTACAATACACCCAATACATAGCTGAAGGATTCCTTACAAAATATCCCATCAGGAGACTTTTAAGAAACAGTGACCATGATGACAGATGAGTGAGTAAGCTCCTTACTAACGCCCAAGAGGAAATGATCCAGAATTTTCAGAGCACACCGCTTACTCGTATAAAAGGTGTACAGCTACATGTAAGGGCCAAAGTTAGAAGACAGTTACAAGGAAATGTTTCCTAAGACTAACAGGACCATCTCAGATTTGTGGGAATGTTTAGGACTCAAGCAGCTCTGTTTTATAGAGAAAATTTCCTGCACGAAATACTGACAGTGAAAAAAACTTGCATCCCCAGACCTTGACAGGGGATTTAGTTGTGTGCTCTTAAAAGCAAAGCAGATGTCTTTTCAAAATTTAAAAAAAAAAATCTGTCTAAGAAAAGATATAACCAAAGGAGTAAACACTGTGACAGGGTTTTGTAGAGTTAATTAAGCACCACATTAGGAACATTGTCTTTGCTCAGAGGGTACTGAAATGAAGACCCCATTGCTGGAAACAGGTGGCTAGTTGTCACCGAAGGAGATAACAGAGAACAGTTTTATTCAGAGCTGACCCTTTGCTTTGGCCCTCAAGTCCCTAACCCATTTAAATGCTCACAGGAATTTCCTCCTGAACAAACAGCAACCAGAACTTTTACTCCAACCTTATCCTTTGGTTCTCACAGTAATCCATCCTTTGGCAAATGATTGACAATGAAAATAATAAAGTATTCATTGAGGTTCATATCTTTTCTTTCTAAATCACATGTCAAAAATGAATTCCTGAAACTCCATTTCCCACTTCTGTGATAGAGATTAAACCCTATTTAAAAAACAGCAAAATCATGAGAATTTTTATTTGCCTAAGAGGTTTGCAAGAACCACCAAAGGCACCTCATGACAAATAGTTTTACTCATTAATTTTTTAAATTTTGAGACAAGATCTCATTATGACTAAAAATCTGAGAAGCCCTGGATTTTGCTGAAGAGGAATTTGTACTTTAGAGGAAAAGTAAAATGGATGAAGCCACCATGAGATTCTAGAAAATTCTCAATGGCTCTGTCATTCTCCAAGCTTATACCTCTACACTTTGATGTCATTTGGTGTGCATGGCTTTATGTTTTGGGATTAAAACAGATGCCAACAAGTCAAGATTCCCTCTTTTCTGGCGACTGCTTCTAGCTCCACATCCCTATCTATCTTTGTCTCTTAGTATTTAAGTATCACATTCCTTGTCTCTAACTCTGTCTCTGTCTGTTTCTCTTTGTCTGTCTCTCTGTCATAAATAAGTATCTCCAGCTACATCGCTATACAGGTGAAGCTCCAGGCATGTCTGATTCCACTCCTGACCACAGTTAGTTCCTTTAAAGCATCAGATCTACAATGGACCAATTACAATTCCCGTCCTAGACTGCAGCTTCTGGTCAGATGTGAATGGTCTAAGGGTTGGCATGGGATTCTCGGCTAGGCCAGCTGAATCCCCTCCCAGAAAATGTATAAATGCAAGAAAGACACAAACCTTGGTGTATACACTGA
Source organism: Canis lupus familiaris (assembly GCF_011100685.1). Taxonomy (NCBI): domain Eukaryota; kingdom Metazoa; phylum Chordata; class Mammalia; order Carnivora; family Canidae; genus Canis; species Canis lupus. Next base: position 63,629,153 of record NC_049227.1, on the reverse strand, counting down.
GGAACTACTGGCTGCCATGTTTTGTGCAATATAAACAGAAGTAGCAGGGGGAAATGGGGAAGAAAAGCAGTTTTCAGAGGGAGCTAAGAATAAAATAAGCACAAAGGAGAAACAATGATGAAAACATGAATATACTTTCCTGGATAGCACAGGGCTTTCCAGCCTCTGGTCCCAGGCTGTATCTTAGGTGTGGTGATTTACACACCCTTGGGTTCACTTTTGTTCTTTTTCACTTAAGTGACCAGAGTTGGTTCCTGTTTTTATAATCAAAAGGATAGTTAATACAGGACTAGAACTCCAAAGTTAGGTATAGGGCCTCCAACTAAAATACAGAGTTTCTTCCAGATAGGTCATAGCCACCACTAACAGATCAATCTTTTGCTGTAATTTTAGAGTCTTGGACAAAAGAAGTTCAGTCCATGGTCAAAAGCCAAAAAGTTCCCAGAGAGTTTAAAAAAAGGAAAAATAAAATCCATAATGTATGGGCTACACAAGCGCTTTTAATGATGTAAGTGAATTAGTAGAAATCATCTTCCTTACATTTCCTTTAGCTTTATAACTTAGAGCTTTGAAGAGATATATTAAAGAAATACACTGAAGTAGATTAGTTTTCATTTTGATAAAATGAAAGTATTTGTGCAGATTATAAACCTCATCAGTCTGTTTATTAAAAATTGTCTTAAAAAAATGATCTGTTAAAGTACTTATGAGTCAGCACATTTTTTCTTTATGTAGGTAAATGAGGGTAGATTCGGGAGTTTCTTTTAGAAGCAGAAGATAATAATAACAGCCCTATGTTTGAATTTCAAGTTCAATATCGCATTTGGCATGGATTTCAAAGTCTTCCAGGGGTGTTGTTTTGTTCACAAGGAGGTTTTTCTTGTTTGAGCCCTCTTGCATAAGACTCTTGGAGGAGAGCAAAGAAAAAAAGATTCACTACATGTTGAGACATGAAGAAATTAGTGTACAGGAAACTTAGTAAAGCACCAAGAAGCAGTGCTTCAGCCTCTGTAAGCTGAACAGCAAGGCAATTTCATCCTCTCTGTGAAAGATGAGGTCAAAAAAAAAGGGGACGAAGGAAAGGAAACTCCCATCTTGGTCTTTATGCTGCAGAAACCACATCAAGCCTGATGGGTGACAGGGCTGAGCCCAACGTTCAATGCCTCTAGAGGAAGCTCCAGCCTGCAGAAAATTCTAACTTTCTCCAACCTCACATTTAAAACTGCCCTCTTTCTTTCATCATGTCCTCTGTCCCCCTGCACACAGCTATTCCTCAACACTCTGGCCTCTGCTCTCAGCTGACACTGGGGTGTCTGAGTTGGGAGGGAAGGTGGAGGGTGATCCATCCTCAGACACAGGAGTAACTTCCCAGGGCCTGGTGAGCAGAAGCTTCTCTCTGTGACTACCTTCCAACAAACTTCGTTTTAAATGATGACTTTCCCCTCCAGTTGTGTTAAAACACATTTAATAGCAAAGAGTTCTTAGGAAGCAAAGAAGTAAGAAGAAGGACCCAATCATGAGTGTGTAGGCCTAACCTTCTCACACTAGAGGTGCAGTGGGCCTGGTTCACATTTTTATCAGGTTCATAGAGGTGGTCTTCACGCTAGGGAGAAAGGCTGTGTACAGCTCCGTGTTTGCTGGCCATTGGCAGACACTTCAAAGGCTTTCAGGGGTTAAATTCTAGTCAACACTAATGGCACCACCCTCTAAAGAGATGTAAGGCAGTTCACCAGTTCATTCATTTGAACATGGCCTTCTACAAAGATAGTTGTATCCTCTTATGGCAGATCAAGTCAGTGAGGCTTTGAGGCCACAGAATCTGCCAAATCGCTCCTCTCTCAGGGCTTCTGCTCTTCCCGTTGCCAGACCTGCCCACATGGAACTGTCCCCTGTCATTACTGAGCTCAGCCCTCATTGTACTTGGTTTCTATGCAGTTGGCATGTCAGCAGAGAAACTTCTAGGACCACCCAGCCTAAAGTACCCTACGCTTCCCCTATCTCTACCTTGCCACTCTTTATCCCTTCCATCTGCTTTATTTTTCATCAGAGACTTTAACTTTACTTGACATTATATTCTAATTTATCTGTTTATAGTTCACCCACATGAGAATGTAAGCTCATGAAGGCAGGCGCTTCATCCTGTTCATCAGTCAATTCCCAAAACCTAAACAGGGCCTGGCCCATAACAACCCTCAGTAAACACTATTTGAATGAATGAATAGGAATGGAAGCCAAATATCTAAATATCTAGCTTGACATATGCTCATATGCTCATGCCCCTGTCAGCTTTCATTTACTCCTCTGTGCTTGCTGTGCTTGGTTTGCTGACAAGACTTGATAGATGGGAGAGCTCCACCCTTTCAAATGTCTTATGCTAAAGCACAAATGCTTCATTTAAAGGTATGTGAGTTATAAAAACCTGGTGTTGACAGAAAGCAATGGAGAAACACTGCACTGTTTGCAAGAGTGTGGACTATGTAGAGGATGACTGAGAAATACCTGACAAAATTTTAAACGGGCATTCTCTTGACTAATTCTCAAACAAGATAGTCCACAAAAGTAGTTCACAAATGCTCAGATGTACCTTTAAAGGATGCTCAAAAAAAAATAAAAAATAAAAAAATAAAGGATGCTCATTGCAGCATTCTTTTTGAGGGTAAAAAATCAGAACAGCCCACAAAATATCAATAATTTGGTGTGGCATGCTGTGTAATCTTATATACTCGCTGAAGAGAGTTAGATATGTTGGTACTGATGTGAAAAGAATCCAAGATATATTTATTGTCAAGTGAAAAAAGCAAGCTGTGAACTATTATAAATATTAACAGGACATTTCTATACAAAAATCATTATTATGTGTGTGTGAGGAGTGCACACACACACACAGTTTTATTATTTGCAGGGAATGGGTCTACAAGATGACACATCAAACTGTTAACAGTGGTTCTGACCTTTCTAGAGAGAGGGTGACTTCCACTTTCTAAATCATAAATTTCTATAATGTGTAGAATTTGGCAACCAGCAAGGACTACATTCATAATAACAAAATAATAAAGGCTTTAAACATATTTAAATTCTGGAGCCAAGGCACTCTAATATTTATAAAACTATTTACACTCTGAGCTCTAGTCTCGACGTCCAGATTAACAAGTTTTGTCACCTCTCTGAGCTTTATTTATTCCTGAGCCATAAAATGAGGCTAGGAATTTCTGTCCTGTCTGCCGCTTGGGGTTATTGGGTGGCTAAATCAAACTCACAGGGTGAGTTCTGAAAACATTTTGAAATTACTAAGTCGATTCAAGAAGCCATTGTGTATATTTTTGTTGAAGCTTCTTGTTAGCAGTGTATTTCATTTACTCCTAAGAATATACTCTGGAACAGATTTGTGTTAGGACTTTCCTTTTTAAAGATTTTATTTATTTATTCATGAGAGACACACAGAGAGAGGCAGAGACATAGGGAGAGGGAGAAGCAGGATCCATGTAGGGAGCCCAATTCAGGACTTGAACTCAGGACCCCAGGATCACCACCTGAGAAGCTCAACCACTGAACTGCCCAGGTGCCCCTATGTTAAGATTTTTACAGGTGAGGAAACAGATGGAAAGAAATGAAATTTCTCCCTCAGATCGTAGAATTAGAACCCAAGGCCAACTATAACCTTCATGCCATCCCAGGTATTACCCAGAGAGAAGGCAAAGGACAAGGCCCTGCAAAGCATGGTCCCTCCCAGATGCAAGGGGCTGGGCCCTCCTCAGGAGCAGGATCAGATACCCTTAGAGCCATAAAATGAAATAAAACTGCAGTGAAAAAGCAGCATGCTTCTTATCCTTCAAATGTGTTGATCCAAGGCTAATTAATCCCTTTAATTATGCTCAAATAAAGGCTTTTATGCACCCCCAGACCATAGTAGTTTCAGAAAATCCTCTTCAGAATAAATAGTCAAGATTTTTAAAGAAAAGAAGAGAAAACGTAGGCTTTGCTAAAACAAACATGCCTTTACTTGGAGGAAAAATGAAACTTTTAGAAAAAAGCAGGAGCAGTAATTCTACCCCACGGTGGAAAAGGACACTTCCTCCACTGGGAAGTCTCTAAAGGGTGGCTTGTTATGGCAAAGCTACCGTTATATACAAACAAGAGGGCAGGACGACATGTCCTACAAGTCCCACGCAGCCTCGATCCTAAAGGTTGTTACTCTTGCCAAGGCTTCAAATAAGAGGGTTCATTTGTAAATAAGGTGGGTGCGCTCCAAATCCCTAGGCCTTAGGCAAGCAAATTTTAGCTCAACATCACAAAGTTCTGTCAATCCCCCAGCCCAGGCATGGGTCTAGCAATAAAATAAATTCAAGACAGTAAGTTTATTGATCAAAAAAGAGCATCAAAAAGCATCATCCCTGGATACATGTTCCTGTTTTACAAAAAAAGGGGGGGGGTTTACATTGCTCCCAGGTATTATTTTTTTAAATAATAATAATTATTATTCTCTCTTCCTTGGGAGGACATCCAGAGGTGCTTCACAACAGTAAAAGACTGTCTTCTCGAAGACTTCTTGGCTTACTGCTCGAGTCCTGCTATGTGCACTGCACGGAGCAAATAAAGACAAATGAGATGCAGCAGTCCCTGCCCCAAAGAGGGTCACCTAACACAGAGAATTAAGGTTAGAAAAGCTTTCTTTGAAAGTTCCAGTTCTATCAGAGAATCTCAAAACACAATGTGAGTCCCATGCAATTTTTATTTCCAAGATATGACTGCAACAGCTTTCTGTGCCCAGTTCCACCCGATACTGAAGATGTGCTGCGCTAACTTGTCAACTTGGTCCCCAGGTTAATGTTAGAAGTCCTGCCTGCCCTCTCGGTCCTTTATAGCTACTTCTCTGTCTCAGAACCTCCCTCACCGCCTACAGTACTACCGGGAAGGGAAAAGACGGTAAGGGGAGGGAGGAAGGAAGGGGACAGGAAGGGGGGAAGGAAGAAGGAAGGAAGAGGGAAGGGGAGGGAGGAGGAAGGAGGAAGGGAAGGAAAGAAGGGAGGAAGGGGGGAAGGAAGAAGGAGAGAGCAGAGGACAGGATGGAAGAAAGAAGAGGGGAGGAAGGGAGGAAGGAGGAAGAAGAAGGAAAGAAAATAATACGAAATCGAACAGAAACCCGAACATATCCCCTCCCTTCCACTCCCTTACGTCTTCCGCCTACTTACCTTCCTTTCCTTCTTCCTTCTTCCTTCCTTCCTTCCTTCCTTCCTTCCTTCCTTCCTTCCTTCCTTCCTTCCATGCCTTTCTCACATGAAGTGTTCTCTAAAACATTTCTGGGCACCATTTCATTTCATGCTTCCTCGGGAGTGCAATAATATTGGAAGCACAGTTTGCAGGTCATTGTGAGAGGTCAGCAAGAAGTCCCCTGGTGTTAATAGCTTGAGTAATATTGTTTTCTCCTTCAGACCACACCATTAAATTGTTTTCATTACCCACAAAGGGATTGTTTGTGTCAGAACAAATGAGATTTGATACAAATGCAAACTGGCTAATTTCAACCTAACAAAATAGTTTACTCCTAGTAACTAAAAGAACAAGGCAGGGACAAAAATTTGTTATATTTCTTGATGGTGTACAGGCAGGAGATTAGACATGTATTAAATAGATGAGTTCCCTCAAAGCAAATTATGCAGCTCCTGTGTGCTACCTGGAACTTTTGAGGGACTACAATTTATTCTCCTAGAGATTTGGAGTTAGGGGATATATTCCAAACTTATTGAAAAGATGATATTTTATGTTCTCTAAGAATATCAGAGATTCTGCTCTGGGTCTATTTTATTGAACTTCTGTTTATAAACCTTTTTTTTTTCTCTCTCTCTTTCCATCATCCAAATGTAAAGCTCTGAAGCTGGGTTCATCCTTTTGCTGCTCCCCTCATGCCTCCCCTTCCTGAGGTATCTGTCTTTTTAATGTCTTTTAAATCTATTTTTCCTGTCTTCTCACTACCATCATAGTAACTCTTGCCTGTGAAGCATTTCTGCATGGGACCCAGGTGGTTTCTTCCAGACATGCAGGTCAGGGCTTTCCACTCAAGTAGAAACTGGTCTGTGTGTGCAGAAGGGGAGGGAGAGCTTGCATATGGGTTGCAAACATTGCTCGGGTGATCCTGATATAATGCCTCACACCACCCTCCCCAAATTTCATTTCTATAATAAATTGGGCCCTCTTTCAGCAGCCCCTACAACCAAGCCCTGGGAGGCAGCCCACCTCTGGGCAGGAGAAATCTGAGGAGCCCCCAGCCTCAGTCTGACCATATCCCTGGTCTCTGCTTTACACTCTAGTCCCACTAATTATGGCTCCATGGTAACATGACTGGTATTCCAGGTCTGCTGAGACTGGGCCTCTCCCTGACTCCTGCAGCCCTCCAGACGATGCAGCAACCCAACCAGGTCCCTGGTTGGGCTCAGGTCAATGACCAGCTCCCCATTACCTGCGGTCGAGTTCCCTTGACTTCCAACTACTGATTTTGAGGTGGCTTCCTGCACCTGGTTGTTGGGGGAAGTGGCATTGTTGCCCTTGGCTCTCCTGCCTGGATCCTGGCCCCTCCCTGGTAGCTCCTGGAACTATTCCAAGGTACTGCTAACCATGCTGTCATCTAGGATCCACCACTTTACCCTGATCTGATCTGCCTCCCTCAGGACTGCCTTAAAAAGCAGGCACAGGGGATCCCTGGGTGGCGCAGTGGTTTAGCGCCTGCCTTTGGCCCAGGGTGCGATCCTGGAGACCCGGGATCGAATCCCACGTCGGGCTCCCGGTGCATGGAGCCTGCTTCTCCTTCTGCCTGTGTCTCTGCCTCTCTCTCTCTCTGTGTGTGTGTGTGTGTGTGTGTGTGACTATAAGAAAGAAAAGAAAGAAAAGAAAAAAGAAAAGAAAAGAAAAGAAAAGAAAAGAAAAGAAAAAGAAAGAAAGAGAAAGAAAGCAAGCAGGCACAGGCCTCTGTGAGCCTGCTCAAAACCAGCCAGCTTCTTGCTCCACCACATCAACCAACAGCCTCGGCCCCAGCCTCGTGGCGGCCCCAGCCTTTCACCGGCCACACAACTTGGACAGTGGCAACTCGAAGGAGACAAATGCCTTCCATCCAAATGTGGCAGCTCCCACTTGCATTACTTTCTGTCATCACCTTGTGACCCTTTCCTGGTCTGGAGGTGTTGGAGAAGCTCTACTCAGGGGCCAAGGGACCAGTGGGCCACTTGTCCCTTCAGGTCTCCAGGCATCTATGCCAAGTGAATGCCCAGAGAGCTCTCTAGAAAACTCATCAGGAGGATCCCAGGGATGCCAGAGACCATCCTCTCCAATGGAGACATAAGTGTGTGAGCTCTGCATCCAACCTTTCCCATTCACTGGATAAAGGGTTGTCTCAGCCTACTGCCTCCTCATTGATAACTACAGAACATGCATGAATATACTCCGGTATGTTTTCAAGGGACCTTAAGAGAATAAGGCCTCTCTTACTGAACTTCATCAGATCCTAGTATACTCTGTTTTCTATTGCCCAAGGCTTCCCTGGCTCATGAGCCCCATGCACCCTGGCTCAGCTGTGCTCTCTGAACATCTAGTGCCTGGTCATAACCAGTCTCTGAAGGATCCACGATGGTTGCTCTCACCTGAGACCCTGAAGCCTCTTAAGGTCCCCAGGTCCCCAGAGGCTAGCCTGTGGTGCTTCAGAGGGACTGAAGAGCCAAGTCCCAGAGAACTTCTCAAACCAGAGAGCCCCACCTTTCTGTGTGAATCCTGAAGGCCATAGCCCCTCTACCCCACAAACACTGAGATTCCTTAGGCTGAGCCCAACTACCTAGTGAACTCTCCTATGTTATCTCCCCTTCCTAAACTTAAAGGAATTCAAGAAAGCCCTCTACTTAAGAACTTCCAGGCTGCCTCTACAGGACCCCCAGGCTAGCCCTGTCCACCCCCCCCACCCCCCCACCGACCACCCTGCCATGAGAGAAGTCCAAAATTCAATGGCTGGTCCTTGGCACTGTCTCTCTCTGACCATATCCGGAGAGACTTCCCCAGTCAGAAGGGTCTACATGATCCCTTATTAAACAGAGGCCAGGGATCCCTGGGTGGTGCAGCAGTTTAGCGCCTGCCTTTGGCCCAGGGCACGATCCTGGAGACCCGGGATCGAGTCCCACGTCGGGCTCCCGGTGCATGGAGCCTGCTTCTCCCTCTGCCTGTGTCTCTGCCTCTCTCTCTCTCTCTCTGTGACTATCATAAATAAATAAATAAATAAATAAATAAATAAATAAACAAACAAACAAACAAACAAACAAACAGAGGCCAGCAAAGAAGTATCAGGAAGCCTAAAGATTCTCTAGGCTAAGCTGTCTTAAAGCAAAGGAACAATATTTTCCTTCCGAGTTAGAGTAAATGGAGGACAGTCCACTAATACCCCATAAATTAGCACTAACCTTTTGTAGGACCACTTCTATGTCCTTCTGAGGGTCCATTCCATGCCACTGCAGAGATGGGAGTTTTAGCTTCCAAGCTACAAGGATTCAATTAGAGCCAACAATTCTGCTATGCAACCTCAGCAACTTCAGGAGGGCCCCAGCCACAGTGGGCAGCACTGACCTCCACTCAGAGGGCTTCACAAGATTGCTCTGTGTCCCTGGAGTGATAGCGGGACATCCAAGTGGCCATGAGGATCCCAGGAGCTTTGCTACAGGTTTTCCAATCTAAGTAAACTCAGTATAACTCCTCCTGAGCCAAGAACCTTCAACAGAACATCAGGCCTAACTACAAGGAATCCCAGGACCCAAGAGCTTGGAACACATCCCGGGAAGGATAACACTGATGTTCCCAGGAGGAATTGTTCATGTCACACACAAAAAGTACTGACCTTTCATATGAGGCCGATTTGTGGTATTCTCTAGGCGAGCCCAGTCATGAGGGAGACTGTTCTGGATACAGTACTTACAAGTCTTGTCTTGGGGACCCAGCTAGGAAGACTGAGAACAGATACAGGACAGGAACAGATGGGTCTTTGCCTCCCTGGTGAGTCTAGTTCTGAAAGCCCAGTCATGCATGAGCTGTATGTGGGAGCTCCTGGGATCGTCTCAGTCACACAGGCCCCATGTACCCCCGTCAGTGCTCGAGGCTGGTAAGAAGCCTCACTCTAGAAATAGGCATCAGCTCTGAAGAAGACAAGGATGCTTCTAAGAAAGTGCTTCTCACAATTGAAGAGAAGGCTCGTGAGACAACACACATGGCTGGCCCTTGTTATCATGGAAGAGGATAAATTCAATGAGACCTGAGTCTCCGCAAGTGGTCCTAGGATAGTTAGGGCTGGGAGGTTATACTCAGCAGCCACGGCCAGTCTCATGGGCAGGTGGCCTGCACAGTCACATGGAGCCTGAGCTCACCAGGGCCCTGAGTTCCATTTCAAGATCTACTGTCACTATCCTGAAATCCTCAGTAAGTTTACCTTTGAATTTACTGTTTATAAGTGAAATCTGATAGGACAGCAGAGCATGAGTGTGAGCGAAGATGTCCAGAAGAAAGGAGTTTTAGATCATAGTGCCTTTAGCAGCACTTTTTTTCCTGCCTTCTTTTAAGGGGCCCATGAATTGTGCAGCCAGTCCTGTCAGCAGACCTGATATAACAGCTTCCCCAGTAACCAGCTAACCCTGGAAGGAGGGAATTAAAAACATAATAACCGTGTATTCTCTGGCATTATCTCCACCTCTAATCCCATTTCTACCAAAGAAATCTCCTTTTATACCTTAAGAGTCACTCACTTAAGGTTTACATGGTACCCGCTTCAAACTCCCCCAGCTCAAAAAGACCATTGGTAAGAGCTAGACATCAGGGGCCTACATTCCAGAAAGCAGATCATGTCATGATATCACAGGGTAAGAAGGATCCCAGGGGCAGTAGGACCATCCCTGTGATCATGACCAAGACAAGGACAGAGGCTGGGGCAGCTGCTCAGTTCCTGTCTCAGGCTCCATTTGGTTAATATGTTTGTTAGCTCATTACATAAACAATAAAGGTTTGTTGAGTAACTGCTGTGTGCCAGGTACTACAGAGATGAAGTAGGACAGACACAGTCCTGTCCTTGATAAGCTCAGTCTAGTAAGAGATACAGGCACTTAGCAAATAAATTATAATAGAATGGGCCAAGTGCTTTTATACACATCAATAGTATGCTACAGAAGCCCTGGATAATTAACTTTGGAAGAGTCAGAGTATTACAGAGAAAGATCTTAAAAGATAGATAGGGAGCTTGTCACACTAAGAATACCCAAGAAGGGCACCTGGCTGGCTCGGCTGATAGAGCACACTACTCTTGATCCCAGGATCATGGGTTTGAGCTCCATGTTGAATGTAGAGATTACTTTAAAAAATATTTTTTAGGGATCCCTGGGTGGCGCAGCGGTTTAGCGCCTGCCTTTGGCCCAGGGCACGATCCTGGAGACCTGGGATTGAATCCCACGTCGGGCTCCCGGTGCATGGAGCCTGCTTCTCCCTCTGCCTGTGTCTCTGCCTCTCTCTCTCTCTCTCTCTGTGTGTGTGACTATCATAAATAAATAAAAATTTAAAAAAATATTTTTTAAAAGGAGGTGCCATCATGGCAGACGCAGCCAGTCAGGTGCTCCTGGGCTCTGGCCTCACCATCCTGTCCCAGCCGCTAATGTACGTGAAGGTGCTCATCCAGGTGGGATACGAGCCTCTTCCTCTAACAACAGGATGAAATATTTTTGGGCGGCAAGTATGTCAGCTTCCTGGCCTGTTTTGTTATGCTCGGCACATTGCGAGCATCGATGGGGAGCATGGGTTGTTCACAGGCTTAACTCCAAGACTGTGTACAGGTGTCCTTGGAACTGTGATCCATGGTAAAGTTTTATAGCATTACTAGCAATGTGACAAGGCCGAGGATTTAGGCTCTGGAAATGTACAGAAAGAAGTCTCACACACACACACACACACACACACATACACAAAAGAAGTCACACCTTCCTTCAACCAAGTTATCAAGGAGACAACTCAGAAATGATGGCCCATTCTGCTGCTACCCTCATCATACATCCCTTCCACGTGATCACACTGAGATCTATGGTATAATCCATTGGCAGAGAATCCAAGTACTATGGACCTTATGACTCCATAGTAACCAACTATAGAGAAGAGGGCATCCTAGGATTTTTTGCGGGTCTTACTCCTCACCTCCTAGGTGACATCATTTCTTTGTGGCTCTGTAACTCACTGGCCTACCTCGTCAATACCTATGCACTGGACAGTGGGGTTTCTACCATGAGTGAGATGAAGAGTTATTCCCAAACTGTCACAGGATTTTTTGCCAGTATGTTGACCTATCCCTTTGTGTTTGTCTCTAATCTTATGGCTGTCAACAACTGGGGGCTTGCTGGTGGATCCCCTCCTTACTCCCCAATATATACTTCTTGGATAGATTGCTGGTACATGCTACAAAAAGAGGGAAATATGAGCTGAGGAAATAGTTTGTTTTTCTGGAAGGTTCCCTTTGGGAAGACTTATTGTTGTGACCTGAGAATGTTAATTTGAAGATGTGCGGCAGGGACAGTGACATTTCTATAGTCCCAGATGCACAGAATTATGGGAGAGAATGTTGATTTCTATACAGTGTGGCGTGCTTTTTTTTTAATAAGCATTTAATCTTGGGAAAATGAAAAAAAATAAAATAAAAAATAAAAAATATTTTTAAAAGATTAAAAAAAACCTACCACTCACATTAAAACAAAAAAAAAAAAACAAAAAATGATTACCCAAGAGGAGCTTCAAGCAGACCCTGCACGCCTGCAGAATGGTGAAAAGCTTAGCACAGCAGAAGCCCGGACTGTGTGGGAGGAGGGATGTTTAGAGAAGAAAGTTGGGACCAGAATTGTGCAAGTGGCCTCATAATTCCTGCTCAGTAATTTGGGCTTTATCTAGAATGAATTAAGGGCCAAGAAAAGATTAGATAGCGTTCATTGTGTTTTTTAGGATGGTGCTCCGATGGTGGTATGTAGGAAGGCCTGCAGCAGGAAAAGCTGGGAGGAGGGAATCCAGAAATGACAATAAGCAACAGAATGATGAGGTTTAGTCCAAGGGGATGTGGTAAGATCTGAGACACCACTCAAGTACATATGGTGACTAACTGGGTATAGATGGTGAGCAAGATGGCCGTACCAAGTGTTCCAGGTCGGAAGACAAGGCAGATGGGACCTCTGCTGTAGACATGGCAATACGGCCCACGGAGCAGGTTCAGAGGAGAAGATAAAGCTTGTCATGCCTGCAGGGCATCTGGGTGTGTGTACCCAAACCATAGCTGGACAGATTTGGATCTCATGAGAGAGGCTGAAGATGGAGACATGGCTTTGAGCAGCATTCACAGAGGGGCATCGGTCCATGCCACAGGAGGACGGTCATCTTTAGAGAACCTGGGCGGGCCACAGGGGATGGGAACAAAGGGCATTTCAGGGATGTCAAGAGACAGAAGAAGGAACTGAAGGGGGAAGAAATCATCACAGGGTGGCATGAAGCAGGCAGCTGTGCAACAGGGAGCTCAAGTCTGATCACTAGAAATGGCAGGAAGGAGGGCAATGGTGGCTTCATCAACACAAACTTAATGGGGCAGAGCTAGCTTACCATGGCTTGGGGGATTAAGAAAAGAGGATAAGAGATGGAAGAAGAGAGACAGAACAGGAGTGAGAAAGGGGACATAAGGCCATGGGCTATATTTTTTAATGGTCAAATACACAGCGGAGCAAGAATAATGAGACTAGGCCCTTGGGGAGGCTGGAAATCACGGGCTATCAGAGAAAGCTAGAAAAAGATGGAGGCCTTTGCAGGATTGGCTAAGAAGGTGGAGGGAGGGCTAATGGGGGCATCACATCACAGAATTTCTATCTTCGTGGTTAGAAGGAATAAAGGAAGGAGGGGTCAGCTGGGAGTTGAGAAATGGCAAAGCTCAAAAGGCTTTAAGAAATCTTAGTCTCCAGGATGAATTTCTACCCCTGAATCTTAGTTTCCGGGTTGGAGCTCTGTTTCCTGTTTCCAAATTTCCCTGCCCTTGGCCTTCTGCTTCTTCGATCTCTCCCTCTTGCCAGATCTCTGCAAGCTCGTGCTCCACTGGCCTGCTGGGCTTCCCTGGCTGCTCCTCCTGGCCCATGTAGACTTGGTCTCTGCTGACAGCTCTACCTTCCTGCTCTAGAAGGGGCCAGCTCTGCCTTCTCTGTGGCATGTGAGTAGCTCATGCCACCCACTGAGCCTTGGGTCAATTCCAGCAATCTCTTAAATGATCTCCCCTTCTTCACCTGTTCTCTATCTTTCTAAAATTCTGCATTTAGCAACTCTCACTTTCCTCCCAACCCATTAATGCCCTCAAGACCACACGGTCCCTCCGTTGCCAGATGAAGCAGTTTAGCATGGCCATAGACCTATTTAATTCAACCTATAGAGTCTTTTTAACAAAAGTTCAATCTGTCCAGGCAGCCACAGGTGCCACCCCTCTGTATTGCCTTATAAGGCCAAACCCAACCCAGGCATCAATGTCATCTGCCCGGCCTCTGTAGACATTTGACAATGAAATCCATACCATCTTAGGATTCAAGTCCTTCCATCCTCTGACTCCTATATGCCTCTAAAACCAAACTGTCATTATTATGCGATACCCTTATTCCAGAAATTGGGCTACTCTGTCCCCCTTCCTATTCCTGGCCCCTGTATGGTCTCCCTGGATATACGTGAGCCTGTCTTCCATCCTGCCATTCCTATCTGCAAAGCTTTGCCTTCTCTTCCCTACCTGTCATATTGAGATCTGGCTCATATCCTGCCTCTTCAAGGAAGCTTCCAAAGACCATCCAAACCCACAGCGTTTTTTTTGTTTTGTTTTGTTTTTGTTTTTTTTTTGCCGGACCCCCTCACTTGGCTCTTCTGTATATTTATTTGTTCCTTCAGTTATCCTATTAGGGTTTTTTTTTTTTTTGTAACTTTCTTATTTTCTCAGATCAGCCTATAAATAGGGTTCCCTTTAAGTCTTATGTACAAAAAGCCAACAGAGCAGATCTGCCTCTGCGTGATCTATTTCGTACATGACCCAACCAATGATTCATAAACCTTGGTCATCTCCTGACAACCATAAAACTTTAGAGCAAACACAGATTTGTAGTGCTTTTAGGGCAGAGGCCACGTCTTACAGTATAGTACACTGCCTAAAACCCAATAGGTACCCAATAAATGTTTATCGTGAGAAAATGTAAAAACCAGAAATCTCTTCCTGTTCAGAAAATCAAAAGGATAAAACAGGCCCTGTGTTGAGCCGTGAACTCTCTGACTTGATGAAAACAAACAACTCTTAGTATATGTCACAGTCACTTAGCCATCCAAGGAGAGGTATATTTCACCAAGGCAAGGAGGGAGACCCGACAGAAAGAGCAGGAACTAGGAAGCCCAGAGCTCTGGCCACAATACCAGCAATGATTTACTAGTGAACTTGGACAAACTTCTCAACAGATACTGATTCATCAAGGTATTCTTCAAGGTAACAGGATCTTTCCTTCTCACCCTCTGCTGTTATGCCAACAATCCGGCGTGAGGGGCAATTGTCAGAGCAGGGTGAAGGTGCTCTGCTCCTGTGGTGTTCCCCCCACCAATACTTCTGGTTCACCTGCCCTCTATCCCAGCTTCTATGTTGATGCCTAGGCCTGACAGGCCCTGATTCCAGAAAACACCTTTACTCCTAATTCCTACCCAACCCGTTTGCTTTAGCTACCCACTGAATGCAGCAGCCCCCAGCTGAAATTATAACAACACAAACGATGTTGGCATGGATTTGATAAAATTCTACCATGGATCAGCACATACCATGCTATTCCAGGTGTGAGCCCACTGGTGTGACCTGCATAACCAACAATGACCACATACCCCTCTGGCAGAAATCGAGGCCTTAAGAGAAGGCATTACTGACTTCTGGAAGTTTAAACCTTCCAGGAGGCTGGATGGATGCAGGCATGAGCACTGGATGTAGCTGGTTAATGCAACGTCTCTGTGAAGCGAAATAAGCCAGACAGAAAGACAAACACGTATGGTATCACTTACATGTGGAATCATAAAGGAAAAAAGGATAAATAAAGCCAATTTCATAGAAACAGAGAATATAATGGTGGTTGCCAGGGAGAAGAGGGAATAGGGAGACATAGGTCAAAGAGTACAAATAGTTAGTTATAAGAATTGTTAAGTTCTGAGGATCTAATGTACAGTGTGATGATCATAGTTTATAAAACAGTATTGCATACTTGAAAGTTACTGAGAATAGATCTGAAGCATTCGTACTGAAAGAATGAAATAGAGAGAGAGAGAAGGAAAGAAGCAAAGCAAAGGAAGTAAAAGGAGAGAAAGAAAGAAGGAAAGAGGGATCCCTGGGTGGCGCAGCGGTTTAGCGCCTGCCTTTGGCCCAGGGCGCGATCCTGGAGACCCAGGATCGAATCCCACGTCGGGCTCCCGGTGCATGGAGCCTGCTTGTCCCTCTGCCTGTGTCTCTGCCTCTCTCTTTCTCTCTGTGTGACTATCATAAATAAATAAATTAAAAAAAAGAAAGAAAGAAAGAAAAAAGGGAAAGAGAGAGAGAAAGAAAGGATCTAAGGAGATGGATATATAAATTTTCTCAATCTTGATAATTATTCCACATTTATATATATAACGTCATCATGTCAGATACTTTAAACATACCCAGCTACATTTGTCAATTATTCTTCAATAAAGTTGGAGGAAAACAGAGAGCTAGAACTTGAGCCGTGTTTCTGTACCTCACACTTGGGAAATATTCAGTAATTGTTTGTTCCAGCAGAAGAGGAAGGTTTCAGGTTTCAAAAAAAAAAAAAAAAGGCCAGAAAAACAGTTCTGAAGAAGGAAGTGTGATAGGGGAATAAAAGAATTGAGTCGTAGTTAGTGTAACAGAACTGAAGGGGTATGTGGAAGGAATGGAAGAAAGAAGGCAGGGTAGGGACTATACTAGAAATGCGAACAAGGATTCGGAAAAAGGACTTCTGAGCTGAGTGCAGAGGGAGGCATCCAAGGCAGCGAAGCGGGGGGCGGGGGGTGAGAACCAAGAGCCAGATAGACTGGCCGGTAGACAAGTGCTGGTAGACAAGCACCCACACAGGCAGAGGCAGGGGCAGAGGCAGAGGGAACACACAGACTCCCAGAGTGTGGACAGGGTGTGACATCAGGCAGTGGGGTCTTCTCCGTCCCCACGCCCCCCCTCGGGACAGAGAGGGGGTACAGACAGTATCACCATACGGTGGGAGCCACGAGAGCCAGGGAGCACTCCCAGTTCGCCTGGACACGTGCCTCTCTCCCCAAAGACACCTGTTGCGATGCCATGAAGCACGTGGCTCCGCGACAAAGGTGCTCCTTGACTGGCTGGTCTTCAAACAGAAGCCTGAACAGCCCCGGACTCAATGCATAAGTACTGGTGCCTGGATGGCTTGCCTCTGAAAAGAATTAGTCATTCTCCGCCTGATAGGACTGCACAGCGACAAGAGAGCCCCTACGTGCCAACAATCTGATCATTTCAGCATTTCTTAAGGCAAAGCTTTAACTTTTTTTTTTTTTTAAGCAGATATCTGATAACTCAGGCATGCAAAGCACTGAACACTGGAAGCAGGTTTCTGCCATGGAGAAGCCACTACAAGGCTTCTGAAGCTGCAAACAAATCTGGATAATTTCCTGGGATTCTGTTAGCATTTCTCAACTCCTGGTTTCTGTGTGTGCTTGTGTGTGTGCTTGTGTGTGTGTGTGTGTGTGCATGTACACTTTTTTTTTTTTAATGGAACAAGGGCATTTCATTGATTAAATCCATAAATCCTATCAAAAGGCCTAGGTTCTGGTCTCAGCTGTTTTTGGACACAGAGCAAACTTCCTAACCCTGGTTTAGGTGGTAACAGTATTTGACTAACAAGGCATCCTGGTAGGATTCATTAGCAAGGTGGGACAGTTTCTTAGGAGGAATGCTTTCTAGATTACACCTAAGATGTCGGTGCTGTGGTACGGGATTCTTATTAAGCTACCACTTAATGGTCAGGGTCTCACTTATAATGTTTTATTTATAAATGTTGCAAAAGTGAAATGGATTATTAATGCAAAGATCATCTGTCAGACAGGAATCATTAACAGCATCTTGTGGTTGGGGTTGGCATTTACAGGCACTAGTAATGCAAACCCGGAGCCTTTCAGTTCCATGGTGGTCACATGTTCAGGTTGGCCTTGGTCTCCAGGAACTGAGCTGGTGCCCTTTGGCAGCATTTAGTTCACTGCCAGGCAGCCCACCCAGGCAACTTCCTCCTGACTGTCTGGCCACATTACAAAATCCGCCACCATGATGGCACCGACAGTAGGCCTCTGGCCTCCCCCTCCACACTACCTGTGACATCACTGGAAATAATGGGGCACTCTGCTTAAACGCAGGGCCATGCTCTCCAGTCAAACCAAAGCCTATGAAGAGTAGCCAATATTTACTTAGCACATACTATGTGCCAAGTGCTACATACGCTAGGCACTTGTATGTGCATTATCTTATTGCATCCTCAAAACCTTGCCATGCCAGAGGTACTGATATTACCCTCATGTGTAAGAAACTAACTCACAGAGTGTTGAGTTAATTACTTAGGGTCACATAGCTTGGAAGTGGCAAAGCTGGGATTTAAATCTGTTCCCTCCTGATTCCAAAGCCCCTGATCTTGCCAACTACATCTTGCATAAAGTTTCACAAGTGTGCAGCTGTCATTCCCCAAGAGATGTGTTGTCATAATTGTCACTACCATATGGCAAAATCTTTAGAACAAATCAAGAGTGAACTAAATGCTGAGAGTTCAAGTGGCCTTGCAGAAATAACTAGAAATCAAGGGGATTGCAAGTTATAAACCTCATTAGTAGGGTCAATGTTGTTCTATCCCTATCACTTATGTGAAGCTGCTCATTAACCTTGAAGAGTGGGGTCTTGGAGCCAATCTGCCTGGATTCAAATCTCAGCACTGCTACTAATCTTAGACAAGGCACTGAACCTCTCTGGGCCTCAGTTTCCTCAACTGGCAATAATAACAGAACCTCCCTCGAAGAGCTAACATGAAGATTCAAAGAACATGCCAAGTGCTCAGAACCATGTGTAGCACACAGTGAATGTTAACTGTTATTATTTTTGCTAATATAGATGTCTGGGCAAGATGCTTAAGTCCACCCAAATTTCCTTATCTACAAAACAGATCTGTGTAGCATTGTTATGAAGGATAAGTGAAATGAAATTCCCAAAGCATGTAACACGTAGATTTCCTACTGGTAGGCATTCAAAAAATGTTGATTTGATCTCCTCTTCCCAAGACAGCACTACCACTCACACTCTTCTAAGACCTCAGTTTCCCATATTACAAAACAGGAGACACATCCATTTCTCGATCACCATCCACCTCACAGGCATGTCACAGCCAGATCCTGCCAAAGGCCAAGCTGGATATGAGGAAACCCGGTTTCTACTTTCATTCCAGCTTTTGAAAAGCCACTTAACTTCCCCAAACCTCAATGTCCTCATTCATTCACTCATTCTATTATAATCTCAACAAATATGTTCCAGACAGCATGCTACATGTTAGACATGCAAAGAGACAAACAAGGCCCAATCTCTGACTCTCAAGCATGCACACTCTAGTTTAAAATGAAGGCATGTAACAATTAAGTGGATTGATTGAAGTATGAACAAAATAGAGAAGTGGCCGAAAAGACATACTAAGCAGATTTACCCAGGTAGGGCAAGCAAAGATTCAGGGGAGACAGGCCCTTGAGTTGGGTCTTACAAGATGAATGGGAGTTTCCCAGACAGAACAAGGGGCATTCCACCATTTGCAAGGCTTAGAGATGCCAAACACAAAACCATAAATAACTATAGCTGAGTGTAGGGCGTATCTAAGGGAGCGGCAGGAAAATAGAATAATATCTTTCCCACTTATCTTGCCGGATTTCCCAAGATGGAATGAGAACATGTATTAAAACACTGAACAAGACATAGTGTTGCAGAAACGTCATGTACGCTTATTATTAGTACTCTGGCAAGGCTCAGGATGGACTTAATTTTCACCCATTTCCTTCCAGTGTGAGAACTCCCAGCACTGTTTCTTTACCACCACTTTGCC
Organism: Canis lupus familiaris; assembly: GCF_011100685.1. Taxonomy (NCBI): domain Eukaryota; kingdom Metazoa; phylum Chordata; class Mammalia; order Carnivora; family Canidae; genus Canis; species Canis lupus. The sequence continues at coordinate 63,609,990 of NC_049227.1, read as the reverse complement.
TCTTTCCTCTCTCTCCTGAGAGAAAGCAAAGAGGATTTAACACTAACCTAAGTGCAGAGGTGGGAGGGAGAAATGACAAGAGAAACATCCAGTTCGTTTCAATTGCCACAAGCCTTTTAAAGGTCCCTTAACCATAATGTTTCTCATATTTTAAAAGATTTCAGTCATCATTGGCCAGAAAAGAAACTTTGACCCTAAGACCATGGCTTTTCAAATATACTTGACCACAAGGCTGTTAAGAAATACATTTTATATATTACAATCCTGTACACACACAGAAGGTGTTAGTTACAATCTCCTAATTGATTCATTACTTGCCCGTGGGTCATAACCTGAGGTTTGAAAACCACCCTCTAAGAGATGAGAAAGTTTATGGAAGATTTTTCATGAAAGACTTCAAGAGTAGACTTCAAGGTTCACAAATCCTCTTGGCCTTTTTTTCTTTTGCCTTTCAAGACATTGCAAAGTAGGAGAAAATATCCAGCCCATTTCCTAGGAAACAGAACATCACTGTGTGCACAGTTGACATGGTCTATTGTCTGCCAATAAATGAAAAGCTTTTCCACGAGGGGCTTCTTGTGCACTCGTTTGGTTGCTAAGGCTGATTAGGCTTGTTAACAAGCAGGGTTTCAAAATACAGGACTCTCTCTTAGGCAGGGCCTTGGTGCCTTATAGAAAGCAGCAGCATATGTCTCCAATGTCTTTTCCATGAGAACACTCAAAAATGCAACTTCTTCCATGTAAAGAGCTCATCACACATCATGACTCAGAAACGAGCAAGCATTCTGCCTCAAGGCTGCTAAAATGGGAACACAATGCCTAGATGCCTTTCCACTCACAGACAGATTTAAGATTCACACCACCACCATCACCACTACCACCTCCCTCAACAAGGAAAATAATCTGCTCCCTGTTCAGCTCTGTATGTTTCATGTGCAACCAAAATACTAAAGCTGGAAAGAACCATAAAGGTCTCCCCCTCTCCTGCCAAAGAGGATGACCAACTAAACTTTCCTGGCTCATGACTGAGGGTTTTGTTTTTTTTTTTTAACTTAAATTCAATTAATTAACATGTAATGTATCATTTGTCTCAGAGGTAGAGGTCAGTGATTCATCAATCTTATATAACACTCATTGCTCATTCCATCATGTCCCCTCCTTAATGTCCACCCCCTAGTTAGCCCATCCTCTCACCCCCCTCCCCTCCAGCAACCCTCAGTTTGTTTCCTATGATTAAGAGTCTCTGGGCAGCCCGGGTGGCTCAGTGGTTTAGCACCGCCTTCGGCCTGGGGCATGATCCTGGAGACCCAAGATCGAGTCCCACGTCGGGCTCCCTGCATGGAGCCTGCTTGTCTCAGCCTCTCTCTCTCTCCTGTGTGTTCTCATGAATAAATAAATAAAATCTTAAAAAAAAAAAAAAAGAGTCTCTTATGGTTTGTCTCCCTCTCTGATTTCATCTTGCTTTTCCCTCTCTTCCCCTATGATCCTGTTTTGTTTCTTAAACTCCACATATGAGTGAGATCATATGATAATTCTTTCTCTGATTGACTTATTTTACTTAGCATACTACCCTCTAGTTTCATCCATGTCATTGCAAATGGCAACACTTCTTTTTTTTTTTTTTTTTGATGGCTGAAAGAATATGGAACACTTCACAAATCTGCATGTCATCCTTGCACAGAGGCCATACTAATCCTTCTCTGTACCATTTCAATTTGAGTATATGTGCTGCTGACGCAAGCTACTTTCTGTTGTACCACAACATGCATCTGCAAGGGCCTTCCTTGTGGTACTACTCAAGCGTAGATGGTTCTTCTGTCACTTCTGATTTTGACATTTCTCTTACTTAAAATATCTTCCCCTCTTGTGCATTCAAATCTCACCCATCCTTCCAGATCACATCACAAGTCCTCCTAGAAGCTATCCCCAAACTCCACCTGTCCATCTCATCTTTCTTCTCTGAAATAACACTCAGCTCAATGAATTCATGCAACTCTTTGCTTTAGATACTGTTTAAGAGACAGTTAATACATATTTATTGGCTGAAATTTTAATCTTAACCTTTCCTACAACATATATATCAATGGCAGAAAACCATTTAATCATTTAAAGCAGAAAGCTTTAAATCCATTGACTAGACTGTATTCCTGAATTCCTAAAGCTTTCTGCTTTAAATGACTAAATCAGGTAATCATTACAGAAATAAGTTTTAAAGTATTAATCTGCACATACATAGAACCAGTAACTACAATGATGGTAGGGTCAGCACTTTCAAGTTTTCGAAGATACTATCACTTGGGAAACACTTGTGTTAGGCAGCTGAATTCTTACATGCATCACACTGAGCAACTGATGGGCTTCTTCCCTAAGGAGATACTATGGTACATCTTTTCATGGAAAAAGATTCTGTGCTTTGATACACAGTCGAGACACTGAATGAATTCTGTGTTGACTTTGGTTACTTATTGTCATCATAGGATCACTGGATTTTATGACTCAAATGATGACATTTAACCAGGAGAAGGTGAGCTAATAATGTGCTTCACATCATTCTTGTAGGAAACGATAGATTTGGGGCTAAAATCATATCTTCTATAATCCAAAGAAATCAGGTTCTGGAAGTCTAAAAGCCTCATACCACCCAGCTCTTCAGTTTCATTTCCTCTGTCCTCAGACTTCTCATTTTCCACCAAATCCCTCTGTCTCACCACTTAGGAAGTTCGCCAGGTCCTCGCCATCAAGCTGTCTTCCCACCCTTAACCAGTTCCTCCACATTGTTGCATCTCAGCACCACAACTTCTCTTATCCTACTTAGTAATTCCGTTTTTACCCCCTTATCCAATCACACCTGCCCAAACCACATTGCTCCTGTATTTTACCCTTCTGTAACCATTCCAGACAAAGTTACATTCAAAGCTAAAGCTAGTGACCATGACAATCCTGCAGAGTCTCCCCACCTAGGGTTCCAGAAGCCTTTTCTATCTCACCTTGCATATAATATATAATATGCTGCAAGGAAAAAGTTTTCTCTTTCATCAGGCAGGTAGTTTCTCAAGACACACAGCCAAACAATGATGCTTACAATTCAAGATGGGAAAATAGCAAATCCATTGACAATACCAATAAATACTGAATGTCGTTCTTTACCAAAAACATCAACATCCTGTTTAGTTTGAGTAGAAAATTGAGAAATGTGACCCCTGCGTCCTTTTCTTACTCTCAGCCTGTATTCTTGTCAAGGGGCTAAATGAAGACTGACATCGTCACAGCAGAAGATGGGACAAAGAGGAAACTAGTAAACAGTCCAAGTAAGTCAAAACTAGCTGTGGAGTATTGTACAAAACACGTGGGTTCTGAAGGCCAACTGCATAGTGAGTGTTGGTGCCACTATTCATCCATCACTGAGCAGCCCTGGGCATACTGCTTTGCTCACTTTCTTCATCTGGTAAATGAGGGTAAAGGCAGCACCCATATCACAAAACTGGCATGAAGATTGAGTAGATCAATATCTATAAAATGCTTAGAACAATGCTTGACACCTAGTAAGTACTATATAAATATTTGTCAACTAAAACAAATCCTCAGTTTGAAATCATTTTAAAATCATGCTCTGGGTCTGCTGACTTCCACATCTTACTAGCAATTCCAGGACCTGGAGATAACATGATGGCTCCCATGCCACACCACATATTCCCTGCATCTTCTAATATGACTTGCTACCCAAGAACTCCTCCACGTTGGGACGTGACAGGAACGTATCTGGGACTTCTCTCAATAACAGTCCCCACTACTGTAGCAGCTACCACTGCACATGGTAAGAAACAGCCTCTCTGACTTAGAAGACAAGGCCTGTGAACCCACACAGCACCAATTCCACCTGTAACCCAGGCTGGAATTGGGGGAATGCCTCCCAGAGAGGAAACAAAACAAAGGGAAAACTTTTTGCACCAAATACATCCTCTGGGGACAGGGACTGCAGGGCAAAGCAAAAGTCCTCAGAGGTTTTCACACTTGCTGTCCTAAGGCCTCTCATCCCTTTCTTCATTTTGTTCTGATCAGGCTCTTGGCTATACCAAATTTGATCTCCTCAAAGTCACCCAAAAACTACTAGTTTGCTAAGTTAAGCCCAGTAAGACCTCATTTAACTCCACCTCCCAAGTGCGTTAACATTGCTGATACTCTCTTTCCTTCATGGCTCTCTTTTCATAGCTTCTAGGCCACCATATTCTCCTGCATTTTCTGGCTCTTTTGCTGGTTGTTCCTTGCCTTCCTACCTTCCTCACACTGCAGTGCCCCAAGGCTTATTCTTTGGTTGTCTTCTCTACATTCAGCAACCACATTCACCTCACCATAGTGAGCTTATCTAGTCTTGAGGTTTAAAAAACCATTTCTTAAAAAAAATAAAAAATAAAAAAAAAAAAACATTTCTTCCCCCACTGACTCTCAGTGATTCTCCAGTCTAGACTGTATTCCTGAATTCCTGATTCAATCACTCACTCAGATGTCTAATACAATTGTAAACTTAGTTTGTCCACATCCAAACTCCTGATCTTCCCCACAAACCTCTCCCGCCTCCCCATCTGGGTGAATAACCCTCACCACCTTCCCTCCTTCTCTCACCTTGCTTTATACATTACCCGTCAGCAAATCCTATCACCCTGACCTTTAAAAAATATCCAGGATTCAACCATACCACACTACCTCCCAACTGCCCTCTGGGCCCAGTCACAATCACCACTCTGAGGACTGAAATATCCTCTTCAGCAATTTTCTTGCCTTTGCCCTTACCCCTCACAAAACGGCAGCCAGAGAGATACCATTAAAATGCAGGTCCAATCATGTTTACTCCCTTGTTCAAAACCTTCTCATGGTTTCTTCTCTCACTTGGAAAAACCCAAAGTCCTTGTGACAACTACACAGCCCGACATGATCTGAGTGGCCTGTACCTCCCATCACCCCTCTGACCTCCCATCTTCCCACTCTCCCCACTCATTCTATTCCAGCCACACTGGCCTCCTTGCTGTTCCAGGCTCCTAGGTTACTGCATCTCCTGCCTGGTGCCCTTCCCCAGGCACACATGGCTTGCTTCCTCACCACCTTCACATCTGCTCAAAAGTCATCTTCTAGCTGAAGCTAGAATCACAGACTAGACCTGCTTAGCCTCCTCATCTTCCTTCCCTGCTTTATTTTTTCCCCCTGAGACTCCTCAGCATATTATTTTATAAATGTTATATTAAAATGTATTATAAAATTATTTAGAATACTTCTGTTGTCTTCCCCCTAGTAGGTATGAGCTCCAAGCAGGTTGGGGATTTATGACTGCTCTTGTTCACTACGGCATTCCTACAGCCTAGTGAGCACCTTGCATACTCTAGGCTCTCGATAAATATTTGCTGAATAAATGGGAAGAATGACTCACTTGGTTCCTCCTTACCTAAGACAGTCATCACCGTCTTCATTAGCTTCATGGGTGCCCTCCGGCGGCTGATGGACCCACTTGTATGTGGAGACAAAACATTGGTTTTCCTCTTGACATACATGTAGATCCGCAGGTACACCACAACCATGATGAAGAAGGCCACAAGGTTGGACACAGTCCAGAAAATGAGGTAACTCCTGCTGTAAATGGGGGCCAGGGAAGAACAGGCAGAGATGTCACAGAGGCAGTTCCAGCCCAGCGTGGGGACTGCCCCCATAAAGATGGCAATGGCCCAGACAAACAAAATGAGCAGTGTCACCCTCTTCTTCGTCAGGTTGCTGTGGACCCGCATCCTCATGATTGACATGTGCCTCTCCACAGCAATAACCAACAGGTTGGTCAGAGAGGCAGTCAGGCTAGTGTCCAGGAGCCCCTGGCGGAGAAACCAGCGGTTGACAGTCAAAGTTTTTGAAACGGGGCCAGTGTTAAACATCAGGAATACATAGGCAATTCCAGCAAAGAAATCCGCAGCAGCTAGGTTAGCCAACAGGTAGTAGAAGGGGAAATGAAACTTTCTGTTTTTGATCACTGCTGCGATGACTAGAGAATTCGAAAAAAAAATGAACAGGCAGAAAAATGATCCAACGCACAGAACGATCACCAGCTTCGTTCCTGTCCACTCATCGGCAGTGTCTGTGTTGCTCCTATTATAAAAAAAGTCCATCCGCTTATCATAGTAACACTCATTCATTGTGGAGAAGAACTGAACATCCTAGAAAGAGATTTAAAGAAGAAACAAACATCACTCTTTGCAAATCCAATCACTTAAACCAACCCCCAATTGCCACTGCTAAGGCTCTGTTCTGGCCAACTCCAGTTAATCCTTCAGAACCCGGGGTAAACGTCCCCTGCTTTCGGATTCTAGCCCCTGACCCCTTATCACAGCATTTATCTTGCCTCAATAATTGTCTGTTTCCCAGACTAGGCGCAAGCACAGGGAGGGAGGGCCGATGAATCTTTTGTTCACCATTATAATCCCAAGACCCATCTGCCCTGGCTGCTTCATGATGGTACCTGCTGAATGGCTGGCTGGCTGACTGAATGATCATGGATCAGCATGGATCAAATATTTTGAGCCCTTCAATATCCATTCTGCATCAGTAATAACTACAGCACAGCGCATTAATGCTTTCTCCTGGTGGCTTCCAGCTCATTCCTTATTTATGGGTTTTGTTCATTAGGCAGGGGCAAGTTGGTAATGATGGGCACATTCTCCTCGAGATAATGAGTGTTGAGTTACTCTTCACATGACCAAATGGATTCCCCAAGAGATCAATTTTCTATCACCTCTGATTCCACTCCTCATCCTCTTTCTGCCATCTTTTGGTTTCAAGCTATATGACAACGCTCACTTATTTAGCATGTGATGCAGGGCTGAAGACCTTGTTCTCAATACTCCTCCATACTTTTTTGGTTCACTTTTTCCTTATTGCCCTAATCCAAATTGTATCACTGGTGAATCTGCTTCCTGGATTTTCCAACACAATCACTTTAAGTCAGGTTCCTTCCCTGGGCCTTCAACATGGCAGGTGGTAGAAGAACAGGGCTCTGTGGACGAGACTGAGCTCTGGTGTCCGGGCAGACATCCAAACATACCTGCCAAGTGAGAACAAGTCCTTGGGACACATGTCTAAAAGGAGACCCCAAACCGGGGTATCAGGCAGACAGAGAAGGCACTCATCTCAGGACAAGATCTCTTGGACATCAAAACTAAGGGATTCTGGCCAAGGAAGGGATGGGAGGGGCTCTAAGGATGCCTCTCCATCTGTGCTTGGTGGATAGACCACGTGTTCTGCCTTGGAGGGTCTGGCCACAGCTATGAAGGGTCCAGTCAAAGGGGACTGGAGCCAAAAGCCAGGAAATTTAGAGGGAGAATGACCATGGGCTCCCTTTCAGGGAATGAGGCTGCAATTGATTCACTTGGGAACCAGAGATCCAGTAGGGCCAGGTGCTGAGCAGTCCACTGTTTGGAATGAAGTGGCTCTAACAGGGAAAGCTTAATAGAAATCCCCAGCTTTTAAGGTTCTCATAAATTCTGCAGTCTAATACCATACCCAGAATCAGGATAAACAGATCAAATATCGATTGGAGTAGCACAAAATACAAATGTATCTTAGACAACGTTTTTTTTTTTTATTATTTTAATGGTGTGATGATACTTTTAAATGAATTAGATACATAACTCTCAGCCATACAAATGGAAGAAGGTAAAATATAATTTTATAAGCTTACAATAAACAAACCAGGAGTGGTCTCAAGAGACAAATGGCTCTAGTGCCTTTCAATTACAAGGGAGGGACTCAATTTTAATGACAAAACAAAAATTACTCTCTTTGGCAGACGTTCACCAATGTTTAACTGCCAACAGCAGACAAATCCATGTAACAGGCCAATAGATCTATGCTATATCATGGTCATTTTCCCAAATTAAAAAATAGATATTTAATTTTAATAGCTTCATAATGTTCCAGTATATGATCATAACATGCTTTACTTAACTAATCCCTAAATGTTGGATATTTCAGTTGCCTCCAATATTTAGCTTCTATAAGCAAGGGCTTTGTTCTTGTGCACTAATCTTTACATACTTGGCCAATTATTTGCTTAGAATTAATCCATAGATTTCAAGTTACTGAAGTAAAGAATATGAATTTATTTAAAGATTTCTGATACATATTGTCAAAAGGCCCTTAAGACAGGTCATATTTCTAAGCCCACCGCCAGCATAAAAATTTGAATAGAAGACACTAACCTAATGAAATTCAATTTAAATAAACAAGGAGAACATTTAGCTTTCAATAGGGTTGAAAGTATATAGAAATTCAAGACAAACAATCCAACAGCCACATGAAAAATTTTCATGGTGCAATTATTATGTATCCTTTCATTAATAAATACTTCAAGTATTTTATTTTGCCATCTACTCTGGATAGCTAAGAGAAACATATTTCTAATTTATGTTATCCTTGACTAACTCATCAGCAGTATCAATTAATATGTCAGAAAGATGTTGAAATGAAGATACTACCAAAAAACCTTTAAATTTTTCTGATTTCCTTTTGAAGGATTTGTAACATTTTTGTTTTGTTCATAAATTTGGTGGAATTTGTAATTGTATGATACCCTAAAACCTCAATGACTTTTACTAGAAAAATCTCCCCCCCCCCATCAAAATCCAACTCTCCCCCATCAAAATTCAAATGGCACATTCTTAGACATATTTTAACCAAAAAATCATCCTGAGACTGAGAAGTAGTTCTGTCTTCCAAAGTTTGAGAAACCACAGAAAAAACATAATCAACCAGAACACCCACCAAGCAGCTCCCTATCTCAAAGCCTCAAATCCCACTTTTGGGAGAAATGGACAATGAGAACAAATGGGGAACCTGTGAAAAAGATCCCACAGGATGGAATATTGTACAGCCATTGAAAATCATATTTAACATGAAGTTGTGGTAATATGAGAAAAAGCACATGCCATTATTTTAATTATAAATTATATATGTATGTATCCATATATATAAATATATACATGCACATATTTCTTGAGTACCTTTTAAAAATATAGAAAAAAAGGGAAAAACTCTTAAAGTGTAAATACTTAATTAAAGATGGTGGAATTGGGGATCATTTAAAAAATTCTTTCCAATTTTTTCTCTGTTCCACATTTTCTGTAATAAATAAATAAACAGACTTTAAATGCTAGTTTAAAATTCTCTCCTAGGAGCACACATTCTACTTAATATATTCCACTTCTTTGACAAATACAGCTCCAAAAAATCAAAATTAATGTTCAAAGGAAAAGCCTCAAGGATTCACTATGTTCATTATTACTATTCTCACCAGCACAGCACATTTTAGAGTTTTTCAGTGATAATGACAATAAAATGGTTTTCTACTTAAAATTTCATCTAACTGTAAACCCTTACACATTGACAACCATAATCAAATCAGGACGTCACTTTACCCAACTCTCCTGTGAAACATTTCCTAACGCAATCACCCCAGAACTTCAAAAATGAATAACTGGCAGTTTTGTGAATTAGTACTTTTGATTTTTTTTCTTTCCCTGCCATATTCTGCCAAGCTTGCTGACACTCTCCAGTACTAATGACAGGTCACCATACTTTCTTAGCTGGAAATTACCAAAATTTTAGTGAGCTTATAACGAACAATCAATGTATCGTCTTTTAACTCTCTCAAACTTGAAAATATGATTCTGTGATCCCAACCTAAATAAACATCTCCTCCACAGAGATACCTTCTCCAACCAATCCAAAGTAACTACAGAAACCTGTTTATCTTCGCCAGAGCACCTATCATTTGTTACGTGTTTTGTTTTTATGCATATTCCATCCCCCATCACTAGACTGTTCTGCTCCAGTATGGCAGGGACCTTGCCTCTTAAGATCATGTCCATAGCATCAGCATTTGTGGAAAAAATGAATGAATCTCCATCCTACACTACTTCTTCACCCGCTAAAATGAGTTCACTTGAACATCTTGGCGGACTTACACATCACCAAGAATGTCAGTAAGAGAACTGCTTGACTTAACTGTGCTTTTGGGTTAGTTACTTAATACCTCTACTTCACTATTACTATCCTTAAGTGCTAGTATTTGAGTGATTACTTTGTGCCTGGTGGCTCATCTCTTTTAACCCTCCCAACAGTGATGTAAATACTATTATACCAACTTTGCAGATGAGGAAACTGAAGTGCCCTTCCTGAAGATCATACAACTAGTAAGAGAAGACCCTGGATTCTGTTCTGGAAGCTGTGCTCCCAGGCCCCCATGCTTATGCACAACATTATGCTTTCTCTCCATGGGCAAACAAAACACCAGACGGACCAAGAACTACAGTCATATTTATAATAATTAGAGAATTACCAGAACAGAATGATCTAATCAAAACACATTCAAAGACTGTCTTGCAGTATATAAAAATTGGACCTTTATAAGTAGCCTTTAGGATTTCTTTCTTTTTAAGATTTATTTGAGAGAGAGGGAGCGTGTGCACACACCCACACCCACAAGAAGGCGAGGACCAGTGGGAGAAGGAGAGACAGAATCTCAAGCAGGTTCCCCACTGAGCAGGGAGCTAGACACAGAGCCTGATCTCATGACCCTGAGATCACGACCTGAGCCAAAACCAAGAATCTGACACTCAACTGAGGAAGCCACCCAGGTGCCCCTAGGGTTTCTTTGTTTTGTTTTAATAGCCCCGAGAAGGACAGAAGAGGCAATTTTCTGAAAATATGTTTTCAAATTTCATGGTGAGTAGTCCCAGAATATGGTCAATTTCAAGATTAATGTTGCTAAACTAATTCTGCCAAAAGCCAAGCAGATTTTTTTCTATTCTTTTTCCTTTCTTTTCTTCTTCTTTTTTTTATACCAAAGGTTTAGAGGATTTGGCTAGTTGTGACCCAAAAACAAAAGATGTTAAACTCTGGAGCTATTACCACAACTTCAAACTTGAGTAATTTAAGACTTCATAAAATGATGGTTTAGAAAGTCTATATGTGGAATCCAAATGAAAACTTCATGAGCAAAGCTTTCATTTGGACTCTCCTAAACTTGATTCTCTGAAAAAATGTTCAGCCAGCCCATAATGTGGAAACAATTATGAAAATTAAGACATTTGAAAACCACTCAAGCAGCTTTTATTTCTAGCTACATCTCACCCGATATGGCGCTGCTGGCCTTTTAGCTGGCTTTCAATAATGCTCCCTTCTGCCTCCTAAGATGAAACGAGGTACATCATGGATGAGGTCAGTGGGTGCTGTGCATATTTTCTTCTCCCAGGGCCTGCAAATGTAGAACAGTTCTCTCCTCTGGAAACCCCAGCCAGGTGGGAGTCAGAGGTTAGGTCAGTTGGTGTGCCAACAGCCAGAAGAGAGACCATTCCTGCATAAGCAATCATATCTGCTCACTGAATTCTTTTCAATAATTCATGTTAATGGAAAAATCAGGATAGCATGGGAGATTTCAATCCACATATGATCCCTGAGCTTCATTTTAGTCATTAGTTTGAAAAGTCTTTAGACTTGCTATGCTCTCTGCTCAGAAGCCTCTTCGCCCAGATGTCCACAGGCTCACTTCCCCACTTCATTCCTGCTCAAATGTCACTGCATCAGAGATCCTTCCTCTGCCATTCTGTAAAAGAGCACCTCACACCCCCTGCTGCATTCCACCCCCTGTCCTGCTGGCTTTTTCTTTGCAGCATTTCTCACTCCCTGAAACTACTTATCGGGGTTATGGTCTGTTCCCACGTGTTATGAAGTTAGGGACCTTGTGCTGTTATGGTGCATCCCCAGTACACTGAACAATGCCCAGCACATAGTAGGCAGTCTGCAAGGGCTGGTTAAATGTAGAACTATATGAAGTCCTTGTGCACACATGCCTACATGCCCCTAACTGTTTACTCAAACTGAGCATTATTACTTTCTTCTCCAGCATACTCTCTAATTTGGATCTCACAACTCTCTCATTTCCCTCCACAGACCTGGCTCCAAGCCCTGCTGGCTGAGAGGTGTGAGGAGTGGAGTTTACCACCCTTGCACAGGGTGGTCTGAAGGGCAGTCCCATAGAAGAGAACTCTCCCTTGTGTGACACTATGACTCCTCTTTAAATATAACTTCAGAAGAGAAGGGGACCCAGTGGCCAAAGCTAGAACAATTTGAGTAACAAAATAAAACAGCAATGGACTATATACCAAATGTATAAAATAAACATCCTTAATGCATACTGATGTAAGTAAACAATGGAGTAAAATAACAAAAAGAGAAAGAAGAGAGAAATTTCCCATGCAGAATTCCAAATAAATTATATAGACATTCTACTCAAAAAGAGGGGAACATAATTTCTCCCAGAGAGCAGTAGGGAAAGGGAAAGGGGGCCTGGTAAGGAGGGTCACATCTCAAATGGAGAAACTTGACAAATGACTTTAGTGAGGTGACCAAGGTCAACAACAACAGTGGTAAGTCATGTTGCCAATCTGTAATCTTGATGTATGTTAAGAATGGCACTCTACTCTGTGATCTTCCTTCCCCAAACCCACAACCACAGTCTCATCATGAGAAAAACCTCAGACAATTCCCTTTTGGGTGACATTCTGCAAAATTCCTGACCAGGACTCCTCAAAAAAACCGTCAAGGTCAAGAAAAACGAAGAGAGTCTGAGAAACTGTCAGCTAAGAGGAACCTACAGAGACACAACATCTAAATATAATATGTATCCTGGATCCTAAAACAGAAAAGGGGCATTGGGTAAAAACAAGGAAAATCTGAATAAAATGCAGACTTTAGTTAATAATACTGTATCCGTATCAGTTCACTAATTATATATAACAAATGTACCACACTGATGAAGATGTAAATAATAGGGGAAACTGCAAGTGGGAGTACAAGTGTAACGTGGAAACTCTATACTATCTGCTCGATGTTTCTGTAAATATAAAACCACTCTATAAATAAATACATACTAAAATAGATTTTAGAAAGAGAGGAGAGAATGTTACCAACTTCACTATACTTCAATAATTTAAAGATAAATGAGGCTCACATGTTTCCTAAACGGTTGCTATACTATTAGGATAAAACACACAGAGAAGAGGCCATTTGTTTGAGGTTTAATTTAAATGGATATTGTCTACGAGTGCTGGAAGCCTCTGTTACCATTGGATAATGCTAATGTGTTTACTTAGGGGTGCCTGTTAAGTGTACAAATCTGATACCCTATCTTCGTACCCTAGATCACTTCTCTCAGGAAAGCTAAACTTAGCTCTGCTAAAGTTTTGCCACTCTGTCTCTCAAGAAGGAATGGTAAAAAAAAAAAAAAAAAAAAGGAGGGAATGGTAAAGTCGGGCATACAAAGTTGTTCTTTCCCTCCCTCCCTCCCTCCCTCCCTCCCTCCCTCCCTCCCTCCCTCCCTTCCTCCCTTCCTCCCTTCCTTCCTTCCTTCCTTCCCTCCTTCCCTCCTTCCCTTCCTTCCTATTTCTTTATTTAAGAGAGACACAGAGAGAGAGGCAGAGGCCCAGGCAGAGGGAGAAGCAGACTCCCCGTGGGGAGCCTGATGTGGGGCTTGATCCTGGGACCCCAGGATCACGCCCTGAGCCGAAGGCCTATGCTCAACTGCTGAGCCACCCAGGTGCCCCTGTACAAAGTTGTTCTGATGGAGATCCTGGAGATCCTCCGGCTCCACTCAGCGACAAGATTTCCACAAGGCACAGCCAGTGCTTCTACTCGTAGGCCAGTTCCCAGGCAGCGGCCACCCAGAGGAGGGGCCTGCACACGGGGTGCACTTGGGAGATGACAAACATCCGTGCCTCCAGTGCTACTCAGCCGGGAGGTGGTGACCCGCGGGGGAGGACAGGCAGCTGGAGCTTCGCAGGATGCACAGGTCACAGGGCCACTGCCCGTGGATGAGCCCGTTAGGTCGGGAGGCCCGCCTGCCCTGTGTCAGCTGGCTCAGCCCTCAGCCCTCAGCCGCAGCCTTCTCTGTCCCCTTGGAGTGGGCGGGCTGGTGAGGGGCCGCGGGATATACACACTGCTCCTACCCTACGACTTGTTTAATAAACAACTGCGAGCAAATGCATTGTTCCCCAGATGTCACTGGTGACCGAAGTCTTGTCTTAAACCTCTTGGTTAAACAGGAAGGCAAACTGGAAAGCATACAGAACCAAACCAAGGAGACACAGGTTTTATAGGGTCAGTCCACTCCCTGGCTTAACCTATCCACATATAATGTAAATATTTGTGTTTGCTTCATCTGTTATGCAATTTTCATCTCATCTAATTCACGAGGCTAAAAAGATGACAGATACACTTTGTTCTTTGCCCCTCTCAAAAGTAAAGCTGCTAATCACTAATGCTTAATGTCTACACGTCCAATAACTACAGATGTTTTGTTATAGAGCATAAACGTTAGACCATTACGCCACCGTAGGCTTTGCTGTATTGAAGGAGGCAAGTGCCAAAATTTAAAGCGTGGACATTTACGGCTGAGAAAGATATTCTTCTTGTACGAAGAACTTTACCACTGTGATAATATATTTTAAGAAACCTCAAAGTTCCTGTTTACAGCAAATACTTTCCACAAGGAGAAAATTACGTTTCTTTATATGTAAAATCTACAGACAGACAAAATTTCAGGTCCAAACCATTTGTCTTAACCTAACCATAGTACTCTATTCCCTTGCTTGGTCCATTTCATGACCCTGTCCCAGCCCTAAATAGCATATTCAAGAGTCTTCTTGCTCTATATGGCTTGTTCCAAATCTTCTCCCCACCGTTACCAGCGACGGGTTCAATAGTGACCTGCAGTGACCCCTCCATGCTTCTGGAGACCACAGCAGCTCAGGTTAGTGCCTGACTAAATCCTAAAATTCTGCAGAGAAAGGAAAATCGTATTTCCAAAGCGTGTGGCTATAACAGGAAAGGGTTGTTTTAATCAAGGCTTCAGAGGTTCTAAAGGAGAGCACTGCTACCGCTAAACCAACGAGTCCCAGGGTCTCCTGCAGGAGTTCTAGGCCTTGGTCAGGAAGCAGCACTCATCACTAAAGTGGGGAGGCTCACCGCGCCCCCCCACCCTACCTCCCCTCTGCCCTCTCCTACCCCGCACCTGCCTGGCAGTGAAAGAGCAATGTCTGTGCAAAGGTGGCTGGTCATGGAAATGTATATAAAAGGCATCTGAGTGCTGTGCCTGACTCATCCACCCGCCCCTCCAGCTCCCCTCTCCATCCTTCTTCTTTGCTCCCTACCCTGCAAGAGATCGAGATCGAGACCGCATCAGGGGGCTTTCCTGCCAGTGGGAGGGACAGCAAGAGATGGTGGGAGGCCCGAGGCTGAGGCTGAGACACTGACTGGCCTGGCTCCCTCCCCGCTGGCTCGCTGTGGACTGGCCCGGCTAGCTCCTGTCAGCCAGCCTCTCCACACAGGCAGCCTCACCTCCTCCCTCCCCTCGGCTTTCAGGTTCAGGGGTGTTAACTGCCCCTTGCTCCCTCCAGTTCTTGGCTGATGCTGCACCATCTCTTGTTGGCTTCCATGAACTCTGCCCCCTGCCCCCCCTACCAAGGTACCATGCCCCCCTGCTCCAATTACCAGTTTGACTGTATCATCTGTTTCTCGTGGGACACTGATAATACACATCATTTCAAGTACACTGTAATACAACAGAAAGTATTATTTTCGAGGTTTTAATGTTCTGGGTTTCCTTAAATCTTTTAGTGATATCTAGTACACTTTAACATTTCTTGGTTGTGGGGGCACCTGGGTGGTTCAGTGGTTGAGCATCTGCCTTTGGCTCAGGGCATGATCCCAGGGTCCTGGGATCGAGTCCTACATCCAGGCTCCCACAGGAGCCTACTACTCCCTCTTCCTATGTCTCTGTATCTCTCATGAATAAATAAATAAAATCTTTCTAAAAAATTTCTTGGTTGTGAATATAATAACTCCCAGAGGAGGAATAAATCATATTCCTGAGGCCATGGACCAGTATCATAATTCTTTTGCTGCCCTCAGCATCCCCTTACCTGTACCAGAACCCTACTAAATTTCTCTACATCTAGTAAGTGATTTAATAAATGAGTGATCTATACCCATGGTGATAGGGGTTATATAAAATACAGGGGATGGCACTGGATTCCAACAGATCCTTGCATATTGGAGTCTACGTCACTGACGTCCTTCAGTGTAATCCAGGATTGGTCCCAACTTGATCTGTGTTGCTGGTCTTAGACACCATGGAAATACATGACATGGATTTAAGGGTTAAGTTGGGCCTAAGGTTAGCCAGGTTTGAAACCAGGGGTTACAGCAAAGGAATCAATAGTCTTTTCCGTATACTGCCTGTGAGGAGGGCAGGGGGGAGGGTAATGACAAACTGAGCCGAGGGGGCACCACAGCCTGATGTGAACCAAAAGCAAGGCAGACATACTACAAGGGCTACACGTTGCTGGGCACCATCGATCCATCCTCCGGTGGCATGTCCAGTGGTGGGGCCAGCTGTGGGGAATCCTGCATCAGTGCTGTTCTCCCAGAAGCTCTGCAGCCTGCAGCCTCCCTGGAGATGCTGCAATGGCAGATGATCTTTGGACTCTGGGGACACGAGCCTGACATAGTCCCTGAATAAGCAAAGAAGCTTGGGGGCTCAAAGCACGGGGTGGGGGTGTCTCAGGAATACGCTTGTCCCTATACCAATAATAGCTTCACCTTATCCTAGCCTTCCTCACCTCTGCTCTTCCACCTGCTACCTCCAATAGGAATACAAACAAGCTTGGGGGAGATCAGAGGCAATCCTTGACTCTGGAACTTAGACAAATCGATACAACTGGAACTTTCCTACAAGTATACACTGATTTTGCTGAACTGACTTTTGGTTCACTGAATTCAGACTCTATTTTAGTCACTGTTGGGGAGAGCTCCCCGGAGGTCGGAGGTCACACTGTAGGAGTGTCCTCTACCCCAGGGTCAGCCTTTCCCACCAGACTGTGAGCTTCTCAAGGGCTAGCACAGTTTCTTACATTTGTGCCCCTGATGCCCAGTAGAGTTAGATACACAATAAATATTTGGCTCATGTGTTGGTTAGTTTCAGCCAGCCAGTGGGAAGCAGAGGAGGTGGAGAGTTGATCACATTATGCTGAATAAGGCTTGGGTGATACATGAGTAAAAAGAAAGTGTAGGCTATCCTCTCAAGAAATTTGGCTGAGAAACACTAGGCACCTCTTCTATGGCATTCGACATGCTTTATTACATATTTATTTATCTTGACATCACTTCCAAACCTATTGTGAGCAGAGCTGGTGTCCTGTCTCCCTGCTCTTTTTGAGGCACAAACAAGTCCTTGCTTGTAATGAGCACAAAATTAAAATGTGTTCCATTTTATCAAGTAATTCCCAAATCCTCTGTTTCCAATCCTCTTTTCCTTCGGTTCACTGTGGAGGTTGACAAAGAGTTATTTCCTTCCTGAAACTCCCCACCTAAGCCCTTGGGCCTCTCTTCTTTCCTGGTGTTTCCCCATCATCCTCAATATCTCTGCAGTGTACACATTCCTAGACTTGTTCTCAGCCTCCTCTTTTCCTCCCTTTAAACTTTCTCCCACCAGAACTACTATTGCTTAAATTATTACCTCTATGTGATGACTCCTGAATAGCTATCCCAAGCCCATGCCTCTCACAACCCCTCTCTCTCATGCTAAGCTCCCACACTGCCTTCAAGATAAATAAGAAGAAAGTCACCCTAAAGATAGCACATGTAGTTTGGAACTCTCAACTTCCCTCATTTCAGCTCTTGGAGATAATAAGACCACAATAAAAAATAAAATTACAAGTTTGAACACCAGATTTTTAATGTAGAGAGCTAGAAATGATGGTTGGTCTCAGGCCTCACTCCTTGTTTGTAGAATGGCATTCAAAAGTTGCCAGAGCGGTTTGGAATGGGACAGGCTTTTGTCCCAATCATGCTGGCCTGGACCTCGTGTTCTCTCTCCTCTGGGTGTTTTGCTCAGGCTCAGGGTAGACTAGTAGAGACCCTTTCCCCGATGTGCCGCTGGGTCCTGACTACTGTTGGTGTTCCAGGGTCTCAAGCCACTCCTGCTCCAGCATGCTGGATATGCCCTTGCAGATTCTAACTCAGCTCCAAACCCAGCAGATGCTTGCTGGGCTTTCCAGAGAGAATGGTTCTCCGCCTCTTCTCCAGGGAACTCCCCCTCATTAACCTTACCAGCAGCAGGCCTCTGACCCTCGGGCTGCAAAGAAAGACTGGCAGGACCTTGGACTCCATTTCCTAAGAAGTCCTGTTCTACCTGGTATGACACTGAACTCATTCTGCTAACTCATTTGCCCTTAGCTTTATACCGTCCTGCAACTTATGATTATTTTTTTATATCTATATTTAGCTTCATGTTCTATGGCGCAGACTCCTGATTATTTCCCACTTGTAACAAACTCCATTCCCCAGCCTCCTTGCAGCTAGGCGGGCCACATGACTAAGCTTCTGCAACCGAATGTGAACATAAATGAAGCATGCTACTTCCAGGTTAGTCCTAAAACGTGTGGTGTGTGCTCCTCCCTGCTCTTTCCCTTTCCTGCAAGTTAGAATACAGATGGGAGGCCTGTGATTCAGCATTAAGCGTTCAGACCAGGGCGGAGCCCTAGAGAAGCATGATTCAACACCTTCCATGGACAAGTTTCTGTCAATGGGGAGGTAGGTACAGAAATTGCAAATAAACACCTAGAGCTGTTTACAGCACTCTGATGCTGCTGTCAACGACAAAGTGCACGACCAGTGGAGTATAAACCACAGCTACTGGTCTTTGCAATACTGGAAATAAAGAAAACCCATCTCTAAACAGAGTCTGAGGAGCACTGCCCTAGTGGATGGCAGAAAAACAAGACAAAAGGGGCCCTTAGAATGCAAACCACTCACCTCGGTGCTGTCCACAAGACAGAAAAATAAACAGCTACCTTCTTCAAGCCAGTATGTTTTGAGAACTCTGCCCAAGAAGCCTGCAGTTGTAGGTGAAGGTGCTAGAATCAAACACAATGTGAACACGCACTGGCTGCCCCTTCCTCACAGCTTTGAGCAAAGCATTACAAGAAAGAGATGAGATCAGGCAAGAAGCGTCTGTAAGCTTGGAAGCCAAGGTGTAGAGGGGCAGATGGCATCCAGAAACTGGGAGACAGATTAGAAATGTTAACTTCTCTGTGACCCCAAAGAGCAGAGGGTGGTGTGGCCACCCTCAGACTTTCCTGAAGGCCTCCCAAGAAGATGCTGCACTGAAGCAAAGGAAGACAGGCCTCTAGTAGAGCAGAGCCAAGGTGCGCCTTCCTGCCCACGTCCATGCTTTAGGGGACCTGGCAGCAGAGATCAATGAAAAGGGAAGACAGAGGTGGGCTGAGCACAGAAGTCGGGAGGTCAGGCAAGCTTCAGAACGTGGTCCCCCACAGAACGTGGACACGGTAACTGCTGGGTGGAACTGACTAGAAGCAAACAGACCGGGAGGCCTAGGAACTCCTTAAGGTATCAGGTTGCTGTGGAAGCCACAGCTGGGCCTGGAAAGGTCCCTGTTCCCTCTCCCGCAAGAGCACACCCTCTCCCACACCCATTTCAGATATGGCCACAGAGAGTGGTGGATGGGGAGACCTTCACAGGAACCAAAGTCAAGGTCAGGGTGCTGGTGAGGTGCCTCCCGGGGAGGAGAAGTGGGGCCAGCCGCAGAATTACTCCCCTACCAGGGCAGAGAGGTTTCAGTTCCTGCCCAGCACGGCTTCATGATCGTTATTTTTATGCACCCGTGCAGCTGCAGGTCTCCTGTCCTGCTGATGGGAGTTTGTTTTATTTCAATGCAGTTCTCTCATTTCTACTCCTCCATCACGGAGCAGATGCTGGCCAGTCCGCATGAAGCAAGGAAGGAACGCTTCAGCACTGGCATGTAACACAGAGGTCACAGAGCAAAAGGCTACACCTGTGGAATCTGGTAAACGCAACCCTGTCAAGGAAAGCATGGGAGGCCACGACACAGGAGGGACAGGGTCACCAGTGCCAGGGACCAGAGAGGCTCTGGCATCGGCTGGACGTAAGTCAGACGTAGACTGGTCACACTCAGCAACGACTCTGACCTGATGCACTGCTGACCCAGCTGGAGCCTTTGCCTCTCTCTACACATAAGGCACCATAGCTACAACGGCTGTATGGGACTGCCCAAGGGTTAAAGCAGAGCAATGTTTACAGGGTGAGGAGCAAGATGCTTAGCCCAGAGGAACTAATAAATGGTACACAGTACTTCCCAAGGAAGCTGGGGAACTCAAAATTTCTAAACAATCAATAGAATATACAACTGGCATTCTGGAAGTTTAACTGTTCATGCTCTGACACCTCAATTTAACAAAGAGTGATGATATAGTCATCCTATACCTACCCTAGAAGAACTACAGTCCAGGAACGAATCTCCCCCTGCCCGAGGATGGGCCCAGTGCCACATGACTAAGCTTAAGGCACTGCCACTTCCTTCTGCTGCCGCTTGACACAAAGCAGGGAGGCAGCAGTGGGGTAGGGGGCGTAGGAGGGAAAGCAGAGGCTACATGGCACAGTAGAAGAACACAGACTTCAGGTCTGGGTTCAAATACTAGGAGATAAGCAGGTGAGCTGAATGGTTAAAGAGCGTGGCTCCCACAGCAAACATCAGACCCTGCAGTTAGAAACTGAGTTTTTCCTCTAGGACCAGGGACAAGTCAACGATGCCCACTCTGGCCACTTCTATTCAACATAGTACTGCAAGTCCCAGCCAGGGTAATTAGGCAAGGCAAAGATATAAATGGCATCCACATGTGAAAAGAAGGAGTAAAACTGCGTCCGTTCACAGGTGACATGATCTTATATAGAGAAAACCCTAAAGGTTGCACAAAAAAAAACCCTAATAAACGAATTCAGTAAAGTTGCAGGACACAAAATTAACGTACAAAAATCAGTTGCATGTCCACACACTAATGATGAACAATTTAAAAAGGAAATTAAAAACACAATCCCAGGGATCCCTGGGTGGTGCAGCGGTTTAGTGTCTGCCTTTGGCCCAGGGCGCGATCCTGGAGATGCGGGATCGAATCCCATGTCGGGCTCCCGGTGCATGGAGCCTACTTCTCCCTCTGCCTGTGTCTCTGCCTCTCTCGCTCTCTCACTGTGTGCCTATCATAAAAATAAAAAAATTAAAAAAAACCACAATCCCATTTACAATAGCATCAAAGTAGAGTAAAAAATACTGAGAAACAAGCTTAACCAAAGAGGCAAAAGACTTGCACACTGAGAACTATAGCATATCACTGAAAGAAACTAAAGGAGATGCAAGTAAATGAAAAGACACGCTATGTTAGTGCATAAAAAGACTCAATATTGTCAAAACATCCATACTAGTCAAAGTGATTTAAAGATTCAGAGCTATCGGGGATCCCCAGATGGCTCAGCAGTTTGGCTCCTGCCTTTGGCCCAAGGCGTGGTCCTGGAGTCCCAGGATCGAGTCCCATGTCAGGATCCCTGCCTGGAGCCTGCTTCTTTCTCTACCTCTCTCTCTCTCTCTCTCTCTCACTCTCTCTGTCACTCATGAATATATATATAAAATCTTAAAAAAAAAAAAAGATTCAGAGCTATCCCTGTCAAAATCTCCATAGCACTTTTTAAAAAAATCCTAAGATGCATATAGAACACAAAGGATTCCAAAGAGCGGGAACAATCTGGAGAAAGAATGACAAATTTGGAGGCTACATACTTCCTGATTTCAAGACATATGACAAAGCTACAGTAATTAAAACAGTATGGTACTGGCAAAAGGACAGACATAGGGACCAACAGAATAGAGAACCCAGAAATAAATCCACTTGTAGACGGTCAACTGATCTTCAGCAAGGATGCCAAGAATGCACAGTGGGGAAAGGACATCTCTTCCACAAATGCTGTTGGTGAAACTGGATATGCACATGCAAAGGAGCACGGCCTCGAGCTACATGGCCTGAGTCGAGGCCTTGCTTACTAGCAAGTTATTCAACCTCTGTGTGCCTCAATTGCCTCATCTACAAAATAAGAATAATAATACTATCTTCTCCCTAAGACTATTGGAAGATTTAAATCTGACATTCCTTTTCAGTTTTTATCAATAGGGTCTTGGGAAAGTTACTTTCCCTCTTTGAGCTTTAATTTCCTCTGCTATAAAAGGGAGACAAGCTCTAACTTGTTGGGTTGCTGGGTAATTAGGACAAAATAAATGAAATAGCCAATGTAGAGACTTCAGCCTGCTTCCAAGTTCAGAGGAGTCGAAAGACTCCAGTCAACTTCAAGGCAAGCCTGTTCCCAACAGGCCGAGAAGGGGAATCTCAACAGAGGTTTCTGGGAAGGGGGGAGACCAGAAGAAGAAACCCCTCCCTCAGACTGGGTGGGTCACCAGCATAACACCCTCTAGGCTAAGGCTTTCTCTCCTCTACCACCCTGTCCGGAGTCACGAGCTGGTGTTTCCCATCACCACTGACAACATTTAGATGAGTATGTGTAAGAGGAGCTTAGCTAGCTGGGTTGAAGAATTCTAAGTACATTACCATGCTTACTCTAGGCCACTCTGTCTGGATCTTAGATTAATCCATCTAAACACATTCATTGACATACCACTGAACAGTGTTCAAAGTGAGTTCCCATCTCTTTTCCCATTTGATCACACGGTGAGACAGGCAAATAGAGCATTCTCCATGTTACGGAGAAGAAAACTAAAACTGGGACAGCCTGCTTCACTCTCACCAGGGCTCAGCCTTCCGGCCCAGGGCTCTGGGGGGCCACACTGACCATGGGAACCCTTTTTCCGTACTTAATTCTATGCCCCATGAGAAATGAAATACGCAGATTTATTCTCCATAATGACATTAATGCCTTTTCCAAGCATTTACTGATTCCCGAAGAAATATAATAGGATTATGGTAAATGCCAATAAAACTTGTAAGTGTATCTCTACTTAGAAGTTTTGACAAAAGTTTATGGGAATAAGTCCATATAATCCAATGAAAGTGACAGAATAAAACTCTAAATACCCAACAGAAAGTATCAAAGATTACTCCGTTTGCCTGCTTCAGAGAAAGTCCAGAAGAGCAAGCAGTCAGGTTTATCTCTAACGCACTGAACAATATAACTTAAGAACCACCTTCTCCTAAAGCATCTTACTCTCCCCATCAACAGAACAGTGTACCTGTTGAGCTAGACCACAGAATTCAATTACCTGACTTAAAAGAAAAGACTGGAAATTAACTCAGCAAGACTAATAATGCCTGAGCCTTGCTGCCATTCCTTTTCTTTTCCTTCTTGGATAGTCATGGAATTCCCATACATGAAAAGTTACGAATACAAAAAGGATGAGTTCCACTGGTCCTGTCATGGTGAATGCTACCCCTCCACGGATTCCTTTCATCCCTGTCTAGTTAACATTTCCTCGGTTTCATTAAATGCAGGAGAAAGAGATGTGCAAACATGTATAAAGATGTAAAATGCCCTCAGGAAGTTTGTAATCTAGAGCCGTGGGTGCTCAACCAGGGCTAATCCTCCATACACCCCTGCCCCAGGACATCTCACAATATCTGGAGACGTGTGTTGGACACAGCTGGGGGCGCTACTGGCATCTGGTGGGTAGAGGTACACATGCTACAAGGTTCAGGACAGCCCCCACCACACAGAATTCTGCAGCCCCCAAATGTTAGTGGTACCCAGGCTGAGAAACCCTGATCTAAAGGGTGAGATGAGAACTAGAAGCAGTCATAGTGCTGCGAGGTGAATATGGTGTGAGCTATAACAGAGACAAAAGTGAAGTGCTATGAGGTTGATGTTTAAACAGTTGACTGGACCTCAGTGTTGGCAAGGATACAGTGACAACGGTATCCACAGACCACACCTTGAGGATGTACAGTGACACAACCTGGGGGACAGCCATGTGGGAAGATGTATCAAAAGCTTTAAGAATGTATATATACTATTTTCATCTTGGCTTTCTTTCCATTCCCACCTTCCCTTCTCCTCCTTTGCCTTCTCTTTCTTCCCTCCCCAGAACTGAGGGGTCAGCTTGTAAGTGAGAAAAAAGTATGATGAGGGGCAGTTTGGGGGAGGTGCACTGAGGCATGGGCTGTGGTCGGGGTGCCAGTGAGGTTGGTGCCAGTGAGGTTGGTGAGCAAAGGGAGCATCACGTTAGAAGGCACATGATGTCAAACTGTCCCACCACTGGAATATTGGCCTTGAGCATCTGGCTATGTTGGTGTCTACCACATTTCCTCACCTCAAATTCACTATTTTTCCCTTTGAAATTTGTTGGTGGTTGTGGGGAAGCACTCTGAGGTTATGTTGATAGTCTGTTCTACAGAGAGGCATGGGTGAGCAGGCCTGATAGATGAGGACAAGAAGCAGTGTGGAGAGAGCCAGAGGAGGCAGGATGGCCTTTGTGGTTAGGAGATGGGCTACCATGAGTAAAACAGTGTAAAAATAAGTAAAATATTAAGTAAAAATATTAAAGGTAATGGGTTACAATCTTCCTACTGCCAGGAAAGGTATGTACAAAGACAATCCTGGGTGTTGGATTAGAGTTGGAGCTATTTGTTTTGAATTCATGATTTTATGAGACATAGGCTAATATAGAAAAATTTATGACAACTACGTGTGTATACATACACATGCACATATACATACATTGCCTACCTCTGTGCCCTGAGGGGTCTAAAGCATGACACTCCAGAAACAATAAGAACATCAACCTTCCATATCTTTGTGATACTATCCTTTACCAAAAGGGGCACTGACTAGGTCAGGGAAAGTACAACGTAAGCCTAGAATATCTTGTGGTGCCAGAAACTTTTCAAATGCTTAGTGTGGGAAGCCTAAGTGACTTAGAGGTTGAGTGTCTGGCTTCAGCTCAGGGTGTGATCCTAGGACCTGGGATCGAGTCCCACATTGGGCTCCTTTCAGGAAGCCTCCTTCTCTCTCTGCCTGTGTCTTTACCTCTCTCTCTCTCTCTGTGTCTCTCATTAATAAATAAATATTTTTTTAAAAATGCTCAATGAATAACAGGATATCAAAAGGACACAGGAACCAGTTTAGAGGGACTTCCACTGGCCAAATGAGGTCAATTTGAGCATCAAAATAAATAATGACAGTAACAGATTTCAAATTTTGGATACAAAGGGAATCCATGAATACTTCCTAATATAAATGAATAAACACAGAAGGGAGAACAAAAGTTCTTCCTTATAGTATAATGCCAATGAACAAACATAGAAGGAGGGCTGGAAATAAAAAATCACCATGTGGCAACCTCCAGAGAGGTGGCTGATTCAGGCAGAAGTCATCGATGAATGGTACAGGTGGTAGGTGGAAGTTTAATGAGGAACAGGCTGTTAACCTCAGAGTGCTTCCCCACAACCACCAACAAATTTCAAAGGGAAAAATGGTGAATCTGAGGTGAGGAGATTTGGCAGCCACCACCATAACCGTGCTCAAGGCCAATATTCCAGTGGTGGGACAGTTTCATATCGTGTACTTTCTAACTCGATGCACCAAGACGAGCTGAGTACCACCAAGGACACATGACCTGCATCCGATACTGAAGAAACATCTGCTAGACCCTGGTGGATAATCAGCCTACAGAGTGTGTAAGACCTGTACAGCTGTAAGGACCTCGGGAACAGAGTAAGTCTGAGCAACTATTCCAGAAAGGACGGGACAAAACGATGTAACATGGAAAAGCAAGAAAAGAGATATCTGGGGGGAGGGGGGTGACTGATGAAATATGAATGGGTTCTGTAGACTGGATGGCAGAGAGTAGTACCAATGTCAATTCCCTGATTTGGTGGTACGACGGTTACTTGTATGTCAACATAACTGAGTGAAGAGATGCACAGACAGCTGGTAAAATATCTGGGTGTGTCCCTGAGGGCGTTTCTGGAAAAGATTAGCATTTGAACTGATAAACTCTGTAAAGAAGATAACCCTGACCAATGAGTGGGTGTCATCTTCCACAGAGATCCTGAAGAGAACAAAGAAGTGAAAGAAGGTCAAGTTTGTGCTGTTGCTTGAACATACATCCTCTTCTGTCCTTGGACAACAGTGCTTCCAGTTCTCGGGTTCTTCAGACTCTCACTGAATTACGTGACCAGCTTTCCTGGTTCTCCGGCTTGCAGATGGCACATGATGGGACTTCTCAGCCTCCATGACCCTATGAGCCAATTCCAATAATACACACACTCACGTATATCTATATATATCCTGCTGGTTCTGTTTCTTTGGAGAACCCTGACTCATCCAAATGCCATGGGGGTATAGAAAAAGGTTATACTTATTTTCAGTTTAGTTCAGGGGAAGGGCCCCCATTCAAAGGACTAACCTATTAAAAATCAACCAGGGCAGGAGGCAAAATGAGTCAGTGGGTTCTCTACCTCAACTCTTGTTTTGGTCTTCAACAACTAGCTTTGCCAAGAGCTTAACTTTGGATTTCTCTAGCTCCTTGGGGAGTGAATGCCTCTGACTTGACTCCACTGCCCACCTTGGACTTCTATGGTCCGAGTCTATCTGCAGGCAGCTCTGGAATTTCTGTAGAGGAGGGGCTTTGGGGCAGCCTATCTGTAAAGGGAGACCAGGGAAACCTTAAGGCTTCATTTACAAAGCAAGCCCACTGCTTTTGTTTAGACTGCATGTTCGTTTGGAGGGACAAACCGGTGGCACTTATGGAGGGGCTAAAGTACCCTCCAACCCAGAGCTGCCACCTGCCAAGCCATCCCTGATGATACCACAGAATCTGCACGGGGCTAAGTTAGGGCCAAGGCTAGCAGCCCCTCAGCCTAATGTCCCAGAGAATAATCAAGACACCGGACTGTTGATGAGTAATTGGGGGGGGGGGGTGCTGCCTAACACCCTTAGGAAGGAGCGGAGCAGGCTGTACTGGGCAGGTTGTTTTCCAGAGTGACACCCAGTCTGGCCCAGCCTAAGGCGTATGAATGATTCATATCTGAGGTGGGGAGGCAAGGTCCATGGGAGCTGGGTGATGTCAGGGGTCACAGGCAAGGGAGGAATTCAAGGCAAGAGGCACAGAGGACGGGATAACAGGGGTCAGGTACTGCAGAGGCAGGGGCAGCAGATGCAGAGGGAAGAGGAAAAAGGAGAAAGACCTCAGCCTGGGGGTGGGGCGGGGTCAAAGAGGGGCAGGTGCAACCGGGAAATCCGAACCTTCCACTCATTGGGCACCACTCTCCCAGCTCAGCAGGCAGGGCCGGCAGAGAGCAAGCATCATTCAGACTCAATTAAATAATTACCTTAATTGTCTGCAGTATGGAAATGCAAGGAGCTGGACTCATGCTTTGCAGAGTGAACCTTAAAGACCCAAGTTAGCAAGAAGGCACAGGCCAGTGAGGACGGCATCAGGCACCCCAATTCAACGTCCAGCAATTGCATTACCGTGCTCTTCTGACTCACTGGCTGGCTGGCCTAACCGGCTATGTTTTTGTCCACTAAGAACTGAGATGAGCAGACAGGACAGGTGATTCTAAGAGGGAATTACAGTTCCTTCGGAACTTTGTCCTGTGCCATGGAATCACGTATCAGGAAGTCATCTCAGTCCTGAAACTTGTATTCCTCATAGAGCAGTTTCTCACCCTCTGGCAGGATTTCCTCCATGAAGTCCCCTTCAATGAGAGGGCAGGAGAGGGGGTGCAGAGGGACCGCAGTAGTGTGCATGTAGCACATCCAACATCCAGACCTTACCACCTCCAGGTGGCCTGCCTGGGGTGTCCCCCACCTGTAGGCCCTGTCTCAGTAATTCACATGTTTATGCAGTCCTCACTGGGTGCCAGGCTCTTTCACACAGACGACTGACCTAACGGCACCCACCAGCACAAGCATGTAGGCAGGAAAGGGATTATCACCCCTGTTATTTTAAATGGCAAAACTGATTCAAGGACAACAAGTGATTTACTTTGTCATAAGACCTCACAAAAGTGAGACAGGGACTGGAACCCAGACCCCTGTACTCCAACTGCCTAACTCAGTCCTGTCAAAGCCCAAACTCTCAGGGCTTCTGCGCCCCTCACCTCCACATCTCCCATCCATGGCAGGACTGAGTTCCAGGGGACTCCTCCCCATCCACACAGAATCCAGGATGAGGAACAATGGATCAGCAAGGCCAAAGAGGAGGAGGCTCAGTCCCTGCAGGAGGAATGATGGAGGGAAGAACAGGAAGGGGGAGGACCAGCAAGGAAAGTAGGTGGAACACCTCTAGGTCACCGACAGCGTGGGAATCTACACTTGCACTCTCACCAGAGCAATGTACATTTGCACCCATGTTTACAGAAATACCAACATTTTAATGTTTATCTTGGAGGAAAGGATGGCAACCAGGTAAGGAGTACTTCCTGTGTATCAGAGACTCTGCTAAGTGCTTTGTCTTCTAGAATCTTCATTTTTACAGGCAAGGAAATTAAGGCTTAGAGAAGTGAAGCAAGTATCCACGGTCACAAAGCCTGGCCTGGAACAAAGGCTGGTCTGACTGTAAAGCCCTGCTCTTTCCCTTACACCACATTAACAACGTCCTGGGCCCAGGCTCTGCCATTTTGAAACTTGCAATCAAACTTAACCACTCTGTTGGGTATAATCACAGGCCAGAAAAGCGTTCTGAGCTAATGTATACTCCAAGGAGAACGGCTAATAGGTAATTTGAGTTATAGTAATTCCCACTCGAGTTACACTGATTCCCCTGCCCCAGCCCAAAGAAATAAGAGGCTGGACTTAAGTCATGGTGCATTTCTGCCCCTCATCAAAAAGATGGAGAACTTGGGGGAGAAGCAGCCAGCTTAGAAAAGAAGATGTGTCATCTATAGTTAAATCAAAGCTATAAAGTTTGGAATGCTAAAGATAAAAAAAAAAGAAAAAAAAGACAAGAAAAAGATGCCCAAATGATCTACTTTCCTAGTCCTATGGTAGTGACAATCAATTAAGTCATGTCCAAATGGTGAAATGTCCAGATCTAACACATCCTCGAACACGCTACTGGGTCCATACAGTCTCAAGGCACAAGAGGCAACTCTGGAAGCTTATCTCAAGTACATAAACCTCACCGGCAGGATTTGTTTTCTGGCCTTTCCAGAATGGTCCAGTTTGTTTAGACAAGCATGATGTTAACAGAGCCAAGGTTGTGTGTTTCTGACTGTATGACTTCTGGTTGGAAAGGAGGAAAAATCCATTGGCTGGATTCAAGACCACACAAAATTGGATCCAAAGTCTCAGGGGAAGCCGGGTTAGCAACTCCTGACAGTTCACCGGAAAATGGAACAACTCTCCTTAGCAACAGAAAAGTCAATGCATTAATGCAGTGCATGGACTCCTAGCGCCTGGTAAAGAAGGGACCTTCTGTGTGTAACTGCCACTTACTTTAATACTCCGACTTATTTAAAAGACAAAAACAAAAAACAAGTAGGAACCGTGAGAAGCTTCGCGGCCTTCGCCTTCTAAAGTCGGGCTCCAAGACCAGGCAACACGCTGGTCAGCAAGGGAGCGAGGAGGGAGAAATGCGTTGCACGAACCGTGACAAATGATGGGAACCCATTTCGTGGAAATTACTCAGTTAAAAATTGCTCTTGAGGGTCGTTTTAATGATTACCCCAATAAGACCAAATTGTTTCCAATATTCACAGCCACTACTCGAATCACAAGTCGAGAAACCTCCAAGCAATTTCAGGTAGTCGCAACTCGCCGGGGGCGAGCAATACAGTGACTCTGCCCCGGGGCCCAGCGCGTCCGCCCGCGCGCCTTGGCGAGGGCCTCGCGGGGACCTCCGCTCACTCGCAAAGCGCCCCCCTTCCCCCCCCCCTCCCCAGTGTTACCAGTTGGTTAGCAATAACTATTTCTGGAATCTTCATGCCTTGCAGACTTGGAGCTTTTCCCTGACACACCGTCGCACCGGGCGCAAGTGGAGGTCGAAAAAAATGTTCCTGCCCGGGCTCCACGGGGGCATCGCCGTTCAGCCCCGACGGCGGGGGCCGAGCGCGAGCAGCACCTGTGCAGAGGCCCCGCCCGCGCCGCAGCCCGGCGGCCTCGCACCCCCAGACCCAGGAGCGGCGCGCCAGATGCGCCCCCGGGAGAGTCCCGTCCCAGGTGCCAGGGGAGCTCGGCGCCCGGCCGGACGCCAGGGGACCCTGCAGAGCCGCGGGCCCGGCCGGCCGAGGTGCGCCCCCGCCGCCCCCCACCCCGCGCGCCCCGGGCCCCTCCCCGCGCGCGGCGCCCGCACTCACCGCTGTCGCTCGCCCGCCGCCGAGCCCGGGAGCGCGGCCCCTGCGGCTGCCGCATGCCCTCGGGGCCGAGCGCGACCAGGCGACCGGGGTCGGGCTCCGGCCGGGCGCGGGCAGCCGCGGAGGACGAGGCGGGCGGTCCTCTGGGCGGCCTCGGCGCCGCGCCCGCAGCCCCGGGAAAGTTTGGCGGCGCGAGGGGTGGCCCCGCCCCGCCCCGCCCCGCCCCGGGCGCCCGAGCGTTCCCACGCGGGAGCGCCCCCCGCCGGCGAGCGCCGAGCGCAGGCTGGTCCCCGGGAGCCGGTCCCCGCGAGCGCCCGCCCGCCAGCCCGCCGGGTAGGAGCCCACCTGGGAGCGCGGGAGCACAGCGCTGAGCCGCTCTCCCCCCCCCCCCCACCCCCGCCCGCTCCCCTGGGAGACGTTTCTCTGCAGCGGCTGCGGGTTCGTGCACCCGGCTTCCCGCCAGGCCACATGCCTGCTCTAAAACTTGCACCCCAGAGCCACCCCGGGGTGCACGCAGCCCCCAGAGGCCCAGATGTTCACGACTTTCCTGGCCTGGAGCCTTTCCTGGTCACCTTTCTGTTGCAACAGGAAATAAAATGAAATAAAAAAAAAACACTTAAGAGTTCTCGAAAGAGGCTTCTTAAGTAAGCTCCTGGGGTAAATAGTCCTGGATACTTTGTTTTTCAAAGCTGAGGTATAAAGCCTCCCCTGACCCACCTTTGGTAAAGAAAGATGCAAAGTAAAACAATGTCCTCAAGACTGTGTCCTCTCAGAGCTCTGCAAGGCAAAATGAAATCACAGGTGTGCTGCAAGTTGGACCTTCCCGGTGATCTCAGGGAGAGGGGGAGGGGGAGGTGAGGGAGGGCCTTCCCACTCACGCTTCAAAACCTCGGGAAACACGGGGAGCCCGTGCCCAGATGCCTTCCTCTAGCCCTTGGCCATTCATTCGGTCCTTGTTCATTCAACGTTGATGCTGGGACCTCCTGTGTGTCAACCAGGACACATATCCCAGGACACAGCCTGTATGGTAACCCGGCCCCGACCATCCAAGAAATCCTGCTTGCTCTGAAGATGGTAGTGTAATAACGTTTGATTCCTGGTGGGATGGACCTCATCCCAGAGGGCATGACATCCTGCTACACCTCAAACTCCCACAGGCTCTGGCTAAATTGTGACTGACACGTGCCAATTACTGTTGCTTCACCTGGGTGTTCAGAAAATTCCTGTGGTGTCTTACAGATGAATGGTATAGGGAGGGCTACAACTTGCAAAGCTAGTGCTAAAGAAAGATCATGTTTACTGGAACAAGGAAAAACGTGGCAGATGATGTATGAGAACGAGGTCAGGGGAGTGAACTCCCAACAGCCCAGCGCTGAAAGGGCGACCTGGAATTCCCAGCACCGGCACTTAGCAAATGCTAACCTGCCGTGGTGCATTGAGTAAGTTTTTGTAACTGTAAACTGGCAACTGTAGATACCAGTTAAAGCCTTCTTTTGCTGGAAATTCTTTCCAGGTTCCAAACAACTTGTTAGCAAAGGCACTGGGGAAACATATTGTGTCGTAACTTGGGAACTTCCTGAACTTGAGTGTTGCAAAAGAGAACAGGGATTCCTTAAAGACCGACGTGATTACCTTTAATGCATGAGTCCTAAGCAAAGGAGAACGGAGAAGGGGATACGGTGAGCTGGGCTGCAAAAGGAGACACCTTCTAGCTAGATGCTCTTTTAACAAATACGGGTCCGAGCTGAGGTGAAGGCAAGAAAGTGAGCCAGAAAAGAAATGCAGAGGGAAAGAGGCAGGGAGGACATTCAGCTTACAGACCTATGGGCAGGAACAGGACAAAAGGGGACAGGAGGCAATGGACAAGTCAAAAAGAAAGATGTGGCCCCAAATTCTCATTTTTGGAAGGAAGCTTCCAATGGGATTATCCACCAGAACCTTGTTTAAGTCCTTGTAAAGTCTGTGATGTCTCACTTCTCTACCAAAACGTCTTTATTAGTAAAACTAAAATGAACAACAAAAGTGACCAACACTAAGGCTGAGGGTATACTTTGCCTTAAAGATCACCAGATGGAAAGTCATTCTGAACTTTTTCAACAGAATCCGCTGATCAGCTATGTTCTGAGTGTTGTTTTGTGTTCCAGAAGATACAAAAATATGTAACATTGTTTCTAGAAAGGGGCAGAAAGGGGCATTCCAGGGGGCTTGATGGAGAGGAATTGTAATGGCTGGAGGAGCAATTAGATCCTTGGAGAACATGTGTCCACCAGCATCTACTGGGCAGGGAATAAATGCTGCAAAATAAATATCTGAACAAAACTAAAACGCAGCCTGCCACCTTCTATAGTGGGAAGCAATCCAGGCCTTAGGCAAGACTGCTCGCTCTCAGGATTTAAGGAAAGAGGCCCATGTTCCTCTGCCCCCTACTTGTTTCGGACCTCTGATCACATGCACAGGAATGCATAGTGGTTGTTCGCAACTTTGGGAAGTTCATTCTCAGGAACACATTTTTGTCACATTTTAACATCTCTCAATTGAGGTGTGTTTTACCATCACTGTCAGCCAGGCGGCACTTGTGATTTAATTGCCACCAGCTGGGTGTATGCATCATATTTTGAAGACTGGATGTCAGCTGTTGGAAGAAGTCCCAGAGCAGAGAGTGGGGCACGTTTTTAAAATACGCTGCATCCAAATGCTTCTGATGCATTCAGGCCAAGGACCACACAGAGTCAAAAAGTGACTCCAAAGAATGAGGAAGTTGAGGAATGAATACGTTAGCCAGGATTTTTGCTTCTTCTTTCTGGATACACAAGAATAGAATGTAAGCTAATTGTATTTTGAAAAAACTCCAGAAAACCCTTTCAATAATTATAAAATAAAAGGTATAAGAAAAGCACTGGTAAGGTGATAAGAAAGCACTGTGTTTAATTGGCATCATTTTCCCTCTTAGTATCACATAAAATAATGGTGTACATTATAATTTATGAGACCTTGGGTATGATGGACTACAATACACCAAGAACCCATACCATTTGTTCATATCATTTGACCGAGCAACTTCATATCCAGAAAGTTATCCTAAAGAGACCATTGGAGGCACACAAAGATTTTAATACAAATATAAACATTTCAGTATTATTTATACAACTGAAATGTTAAAAACACCCTAAAAGTCTAAACTGAAAGACCAGTAAGAAGTTGATCAAATGAATTACCATACATTTATAGGCTGAATGTTATCCAGCCTTAATAATTATGTTCTCAAAGAATATATAATGACATAGGAACATACTCATCATTTCATATTAAATTTTTTCAATGTGTCTATTTTATTTGAATCTTATTTTTGTTTTATTTAAGCAAAATTCGGATAACATGAAGTGAAGCATTTTGAAGTGGATAAATAATTCAGTGGCATTTAGTATATTCATACTGTTATGCAACCACCATGTCTATGTAGTCCCCAAACATGCCTGTCACCCCAAAAAGAAACCCCATACCCATTATATTTCATATTAAATTTTCATAAAAAGTAGAATACAAGCTATTTAAATAAATGTTTTCAAAAAAAGAAAAGAAATGTTTTCTTTTTTTTTTTTTGAAAACACGTGTTTGTCTACATAAAAGAAAAACTACCACAAATAAATATCCCTATCTGTTAACTGTAGATGTTATGGGCAGGCCAGATTATGCACATTCTTATTTTTTATATGCTTTGCTATATTTTTGAAGTTTTCTGCCATGAACATGTAGTATAACATTTGTAACCCAAATTTTCTAAAAATACTACTTTAAGTGCTAAATTCTTATATATAAATAGTCACATAGATCATGCCTTTTCAAACATAAATAACTATAAACAAGAAAAGTGTACCATCAAATTAAGATGTGAGGTTTTGTTCAATTTTATATGGTCCAAGAAACCAGAATCTAAGGGGAAAGGATTAGCTTCTTATTTTGCTCATTTTCTGCTTCACTCATTTTTGTGGGGATTCACTGCAATATGGATTTCTCTCACCTGTGAGTTTGGCTAATGAGCTACCACAGGCAAAACACTGCAGTTCTCGAAGGAAAGGTCCCAAGCAAAAGCTAGAAAGCTAGCACTGTAAGTCCTTTCCCAAGATGACCTTGGGAAATGGTCATCTACCACCATCAAGGAAAAGTGTTCTTTATTCGCTCAGGATAACAACACCCTAAATCTCTCCTCCCCCAAGCAGGCTTCATTTTAGCAACCACTTCACTTTCTTTACAATTATGATGAAATTGCATTTGGAGATAATAATTGAAGTTTTCTTTAACTCCTTCACCTTATCGCCCCTCTGACCCCTGAACATTCATTGTTCCTGGGATCATTTAATAGGGGAAGACACAAAACAACATGTCTTCAGAGGAAAACAAACAAACAAACAAACCAAACAAACCTGAAAGAATAAAAGAAATCAGTTCTCAGCTCCTGGGTTCCTAAATAGATTTCCTTAAACTCATAGCAGAAAAGATAAACACCAAGGTTTGTGATCTGTAAAAGATGTGTTCTTGGGAGTTTCAAAGGGCTATATGCTGAAAGAAGTTTAACATAAACTCCCTCACCCCCAAACAATCAACTGGAAGAAAACAGATGGGAGAACCAGACCACCCTCCCCGAAGACAAGATAAGGTTTCCTGACTGGGGAGAAGAATTTGAGCTGGATGAGAAGCAACACTGAGAGCCCTGGGCAGAGGTTTCTGACCCCTCATAATCCATCGGGCTAAGTTGTTATAGCAAAAGAGATCCTCCCTTGAGTTAGCAACCCAGGGATAATGGGGTATATCGTATTAATTAAAAACAGAAGCTCCCCAGGGGAGAATTATACCTTTCTGCCTGCCCATTTGCCCTGCTTTGGCCAATGAAGTACAAGCTGTACTACCCGCACAAAGTTCTCTGTATTCTCTTTTCCTCTCCCCTGATACCAGCAGGGTCGCAGAGAGAGGCAGCTCCATCAGCCTGGATGCAAGAGGGAGGAGGGCATGGAGCAGCTGACCTGACCACGGCTGGCCTGAGAATGACACCCAAGGAAGGGATAAACCTTTACCCATCTAAGCTGCTGAGATTTGGGGGGCCTCTGTCACCAAAGCCTAGTCTGACTCCCACAAATACAGAGTACCATGCCTGCCATCCATCTGAGGCTTGGAGAGGAACCATTCCTACGTGTGCACTCCATGCCACCGTGATAGGGGAACAGCGATACTGCCGTGGTGACATGGCACAGCTAAACGCAGGAGGAACTGATCCACTCTCACTGTGTTTTCTGCGGGTGACCAAAGCCCAACAGCACTGAAGTCAGTTCCTCGCAGAGAAGTACCTAAAGGGAAATATTGGCAGCGGATGCAGCCGGGAAAGGGGTCAGTGTGATTAGGAGGAGGGG
The DNA here is from genome assembly GCF_011100685.1 of Canis lupus familiaris. Classification (NCBI taxonomy): domain Eukaryota; kingdom Metazoa; phylum Chordata; class Mammalia; order Carnivora; family Canidae; genus Canis; species Canis lupus. Next base: position 63,574,331 of record NC_049227.1, on the reverse strand, counting down.
GGATCACTTCTCAAAAGGACTTGGTGATGATGCAGGTTCTCATTACCTCTTCGCCCTACCCCAACATCTGAACACTGCCGAGTCCTTTCAGAACTCAGATCCCACAACAGGGGGAAGAAATGGGAGGGACAGAAGCCTAAGAATAAACTTCAAATAACCAAGACCACTGACTTGGTCTCAGTTTACCTAGAAAGCAACATGATGAAATTCTGTCAGTGATAGAAATAGTAGGTTCAAGATAGAATTTAGATTCACTTTTAGAAAAATAGTTATATGTTTTCCTGCAAAGTTTGCAGCCTGAGAAATGTGTATACACTACACTGGGACACCTTTAAGAGGGCATCGTGGAGGTTGCATATATTCAATAATGTGGGGTGCTGAGGGTACACTTAGACAAGGCTGAAGCCTTTGTGTGGACAATGGTAACCCCTTGTATAGTAGTAAGCTAACTTCTCCCAAACCTGATGCTCAGGCTATAACTAGGTATTTGCCTAGCCTGAGGCAGGTGCCAAGAACCTGCTATTAGCAACACTTTCAGCTGCACAAATATTTATTCTGGTAAACCTGATAAAGAAAAGGGAAATAATTGTAAATACATTTTGTTAGAATTTTCTGCATTCTATGCACTAAACTTTTTTCCTTGTTTTGCAAAAGAAAGCTGTAATATGACACCAACATTCTCATATCCAGGATTGACTTTTTCAATTGGATTTGATAAATACTAGCCAGATTAATATTTAATGTTCTTGTATAACTTGAGTAATAACATAGTTGACTAAGACACAAATGCACTGTAAAAACAACCTGAACTGTTAACCTTCAGTCCATTTAAAATAGAGGACTGATTCATTTATTTATTTTTTTTAATTTATTTTTTATTGGTGTTCAATTTACTAACATACAGAATAACCCCCAGTGCCCGTCACCCATTCACTCCCACCCCCCGCCCTCCTCCCCTTCTACCACCCCTAGTTCGTTTCCCAGAGTTAGCAGTCTTTATGTTCTGTCTCCCTTTCTGATATTTCCCACACATTTCTTCTCCCTTCCCTTATATTCCCTTTCACTATTATTTATATTCCCCAAATGAATGAGAACATAGACTGATTCATTTAAAATGGAATATCAAGAGCTAAGAAGTTTGAGTCTGCTTTTTAATGTGATAAAGTTTGAAACTAGAAATGTAATCCAAAATACAGTATAAAATCAAACATAAAAGAAAATAGGATTTTATAAATTTTCAAAGAAGCACTTAATAATAATTGTATCAAGTAAATTTATACTTGGCTTTCAATCATTAATAAATGTTTTACTTACAAATAAGAAAATGTCATGATAAATTATTTTGCTATAGTAGAAGATTTTCTTTCTAGGAGGCTTACATCTTAATTTTTATTACTGGGATATGAATTTCATTATATTGTTTTATGGTAGGACTGGATATAGTGGAGACAAATAACAATAGGGGAAGTATGAATATTAGTAAGGAGAATAATGGTTCATGTATGTAGGAATAAATATTAATTAAAAAGTTGTGAAAACCAAAAAGATAAAAATATGACATGGTATAAGACTTTATCATAGAAGACTTTATTCATTAAAATATCTATACTTCTAAAACTTGCTGTCAGGTTCAAAAACTTTAGTATGCTCCATCATATTTATGAGTTACACAATCTTGGCCAGTTTCAGTTAGTCTCTACAGCTCTAAATGGAATAAAGTTACCTACTCCAAATGTAGTGAAAATTAAAAAGAAATCCTATACTGTAGTATTTTTAAGATGAGTTTATTATTAAAAAGAAACTGTTATTTTATGATAATAAAAGGGTCAAGTTGGGGATCCCTGGGTAGCTCAGTGGTTTAGTGCCTGCCTTTGGCCCAGGGTGTAATCCTGGAGTCCCAGGATTGAGTCCCACATCAGGCTCCCTGCATGGAGCCTGCTTCTCCCTCTGCCTGTGTCTCTGCCTCTCTCATTCTCTCTCTCTCTCTCATGAATAAATAAATAAAATCTTAAAAAAAAAAAAGGGTCAAGTCATCACATAACAGACCTTCACAATACATGAAATAAAAATTAACGTAACTAAAAGGAGAAATAGACAAATCCACATTCATAGTTGGAGACTATATACTGTACTGTTTCTTAGTATTTATAAAATAGGCAGACAAAAAATTAGGCTATAGATGATTTGAACAACTATCAGCCAACTTGACCCTGACCTAATTGGCATTTATGAAGCGCTATGGGTATAATGCTATAAAATAGCACTGTAAAATACCCATGTCTTTAAGTCTACATGTTACAGTCACAAGATAGACCAGATTCTGAATCATAAAACAAGTTTCAGTAAATCTAAGAGGACTGAAATTATTCTCTGGCCAAAAGGGTAATAAATTAGAAGCCAAAAACAAACAGATGTCTAGAAAATCCCCAAATATCTGAAAACTAAGTAATATACCTAACAATAACCTATGAGTTAAAGAAGAAATCACAAGATAACTTAGAAAATATTTTGAATTGAATGATACTGAAAACATTATGTATCAAAATTTAGGGGCTGCTGCCAAAGCAGTACTTAGAGGGATGTTTATAGCTTTTAATGCTGATATTAGAAAGAAATGGAGTTTAAAAATTAACAATCTAAACTTCTACCCCAAGAAGCTAGAAAAAGAAGAGCAAATTAAATCTAAAATAGAGAAAGGAAATAATTTTTTTAAAAAAACAATGGGAACAATGGCAAAGAAAACAAAAACAAGAAAATCAAGGACACTAAAAATTGAGCAGTTATAAGGATTAATGTAATTGATAAGCCTATTGTAGATTGGTCTAGATAAGAAAGAAGAAAGCCACAAAGTAATAATATCAAGAATGAAAGAGAGACATAACTATCAATTGTACACATATCAAAAACAGAATAAAATAATATGAGAACAACTTTATGCTGACAAATTTGACAACTTATGATAAAAAGGACAAATCCCTTAGGAAACATGACTTATCAAACAGACAGAAAAGGCCACAGAAAATTGGTAGCATTATGCCCAGCAAAGCAATTGAATATGTTTTTAAAAGACCTTCTCACAAACAAAACTGCAGGTTCAGTAGTTTCACTGGTGAATTCTATCAAATATTTAAGAAGAAAATAGTATTGATTTTATAGAAACTTTCTGAGAACATAGAGGAGGAGGGAAAGCTTCCTTATCTATTTTGTGAAGCCTGAATGGCTTTAACAGCAAAACCTGACAAGAAGACTACAAGAAAAGGGAAGGACCAATACCATTTGTGAAAATATAAAAGAGGGGATCCCTGGGTGGCTCAGTGGTTTAGCGCCTGCCTTTGGCCCAGGGCATGATCCTGGAGTCCCGGGATCGAGTCCCACGTCAGGCTCCTGGCATGGAGTCTGCTTCTCCCTCTTCCTGTGTCTCTGCCTCTCTCTCTCTCTCTCTCTCTCTATGTCTATCATAAATAATAAATAAATAAAGTATTTTTAAAAAAAGAAAAAGAAAATATAAAAGAAACCCCCAAAAATAATTAGCTAATCAAATCTGGCAACATATACAGATAATATAGTATGGCTAAGTGAAATTTATCTCATTAATGTAAGGTTGATTCAGCATTTTAAAAATCGAAGTAATTCCCCATATTAACAGAATAGGAAAAAAAAAACATGATCATTTCAATTAATGCAAAAAAATGCACATGACAAAATTTAATATCCATTTATGATGAAAAAAATACTCTTGGGGCACATGGGTGGTTTAGTGGGTTAAGCATCTGCCTTCAGTCAGGTCATGATCCCAGAGTGCCGGGATCGAGCCCCACATCAGACTCCCTGCTCAGTGGGGAGTCTGCTTCTTCTTCTGTCCCTCACCTTGTTCATGTGCTCTCTCTCTCTTTCTCAAATAAATAAATAAAATCCTTTTAAAAAAATACTCTTAGCACATAAATAAAATAGATTTTCCCACTGTAATAAAGAGCATCTACAAAAAACCTACTGCTGACATCATACTAACTGGCAAAATGTTAAATACTTCAACCCTTAGATTGGGAACAAAGAAAGAATGCTCATTTTCACTAGTTCTGGTCGAAATTGTACAGGAAATTCTAGCTGTGCAAAAAGGAAATTAAACAATATAAAAGGCCATCCAGTTTAGAAATACATGGAGCACTATACCATGTTGCTGGGTTCCCCAATTCAATCTGTATATTCAAAGCTATCTCAACTAAAATCCTACTAGGCTTTTTTTTTTTTTTTTTTTGTAGAAGTTGAAAAGCTGATTCTTACTTTATATGAGAAAGCAAAGGACCTGAAATGGCCAAAACAATTTTGAAAAGGAAGATCAAAGTTGGAGGACTTACACTATTTCATTTCAAGAGTATAAAATTACAGTAATCAAAACAGCATGATATTGATGCAGGGTTAGATAAGTAGGTCAGTGGGACAGAATAGAGTCCAGAAACAGGCCACCACACACATGGTGAATTGATTTTCAACAAGAGCCAAGGTAGTTCAGTGGAGAAAGTATAGTCTTTCAACAAATGGCACTAGAACAACTAGATATCTATGTGGAAAGAAAATGAACCTCAACCTCAGTCTAATGCCAAAAGGTATTTCAAAACGAATCACAAACCTACCCATAAAAGCTACAATTATAAAGCTAGAAGAAATTATAGGAGACTATAATGATATAAGTAAACATTTATTATCCAGGAAACAAAGAGCAGTAACAGAAAAGAAAAAAATTAACATATTGAACTTCAAATTATCACTTCCCCTCAAAAAGACATCATTAAGAAGATGAAAATATAATTCATAGACTGGGAAAAAGTATTTGCCCCACAAGTATTTGACTAAGGGCTGGTATCTAGAATACACAAAAATCTCCTACAAATCAATAATTAAAAAAAATTTAACACTGAGGGGGGCACTTGACGGGATGAGCACTGGGTGTTATTCTGTATGTTGATGAACACCAATAAAAAATAAATTTATTTTAAAATAAATAAATAAATAAATAAAATTTAAACGTGGGCACACTCACTACTAGAACAAATACTTCACAGAAGTATATATATGAAGTGGCTAAAAAGCACTTGAAAAGATAATCAAAAGTCATCAGCAAAACACAAATTAACCCTGCTATGAGATACCAATGCACACTCAATAATGACTAATGTAAAAAGACTCAATAATGACTAATGTAAAAAGACTAAAATACCAAATATTGACAAAAAGTGAGTCAACTGAAAGTCTCATATATTGCCAATTGGAGTTGAAAGTGGTTTGACCATTTTGAAAACCATTTGGCTGTTTCTTATGTGTTTAAACATACACCTGCTCTGTGATTCAGCAATTGCGATTGTAATTATTGACTCAAGAGAAATAAGAACACAGGTCCACAAAAAGACTTGTATAGTGGTACTCAGAGCAGTTATATTTGCAATAGCTAAAAACTAGAAATTGCACAGTCTATCAACAGATGGATGGATACATTTTTGTATGACTACTCAATGGAATGCTACATGAAAATTAAAAATAATAATAATCAACTATTGAAATAGCAACAGCCGAGAAGAATATCAAAAGCATTAGATTGCATGAATGATCCCAGACATTATATATGATTCTATTGCATTAAGTTCTAAAACAAACAAAACCATGGTGCGGTGACAGAAATCAGAGTTGCAGGATTCACTGGAAAGGACCCCAAGTGAACTTCCTGGGGGTAAAATGTTCTATATCCTGATTTCTCAAAAATCGATAGTCTTCACATTGAAAATCTGTATTAATTATGACTCTATATATGGATATATTTTTAAATTTCCATACCATAATTTTTAAGTTAATAAAAAAATGATCCTAATAAGTTGCTTTAATGGTTGCCTCTCCTTTTCAGATTTGACTGAAGCTCCGAATGCCCAGAACAAAATAGATACCAGATTTGTGTTCTAAGATGACCGTCTAGACTGAAGCTGTACAACATACCAATGACTATAAAACTGTTTCTTCCAACACTGGCAGTCTGTCCCCTCCAATCTACAAAAAGGGTGAAAATGGAAGAGGCCAAGTCCGGGGATTTCTTTGAAAAATGGTACTGAGATACTGAAATGTTCTCTCTCCCTCAATTCCAGGTAAAGGACCAAGCTGCTTCCCCCTCATCTCAAGCAAATGAGAACACCATTCAGTGAACTTGACATATATGCCCTGGAACCTCAAGCTGTGGTCCCCAGACCAGCAGCATGGACATCATCACCTGGACAGCTTGTGAAAAATGCAGAAGCTCAACCCCAAGCCAGACTCACTGAACCGGAGTCTGCATTTCAACAGTATTTGCCAGGGGACTCGTATGTGCATGAAAGGTCGAGAGACACTATCTTAGAATTTGGGTGAGTACGTGGACAAGAATAAGGAGCTGTGCCCAAGTCACCTTGTGGGCAGCACAGAGAAGCAAAGAGGACCACACGAGAAGCGCAATGCACTTTCACCCATGGTGGCACAGAGGTGTTAAGTATTTCCATGAATCAAACAAGATCCACACAATGTGCTGTCAGTGTGAGGCTGGTTTGAAGGGGATTTTGCTGCAGAGGCCTCAGAGAGAACAAAGTGGTCCATGGGGGTACACTGTGAGGTCTCCGGGACCAAGACTGGGAAAGTAAGCAGTTGGCTACAAGGAAGGCTTTGCCCCCTCATGGAAATTGCAGCTATATTTTCCTAAGGGTTTTAGGAGGCAAGGAGCTTGGGAAGTGAATAATCTCTGAGAAACCCAGAAGAATGTCCTGTGAGAGAAAGAAACCACTATTAAATATTTACTATCCAGAGAGTCCCAAAACCAGACCAGATAGCACCAGCAACATAAGAATGCCCACTTACCTCTATTCCTTCTGACTAGATCCTGAGAGGTGAGACATTAAGACAATTAAGTAGAGGGGCACAGAACAGAAAAAAAGAAACCAAAGACCACCCGGTTTCTCTCTCCTACATCAAGCTTCTTAGCTGGAAAAACTCAAGCTTTAGAAGGAGAGAAATTTTAACTTTTTTTTTTTTTTTAACTTTTTTAAAAAAAGATTTATTTATTTAATCATGATAGGAGATAGAGAGAGGGGTAGAGACACAGGCAGAGGGAGAAGCAGGCTCCATGCCGGGACGCCGACGCGGTACTCGATCCCGGGACTCCAGGATCACGCCCTGGGCCAAAGGCAGGTGCTAAACCACTGAGCCATCCAGGGATTCCCACACACACACACACCTTTTTTTGAGAAATTTTAACTTTAAATGAAATTCAGAAATCTAATTACTATACCAGGTAGGACATCACAATTCCTGAAATAAGGCTCTTCTTGCTTCTAAAAGTAATCACAAGATGCCTAATTATCTATAATGAGAACATTTATGCAACTTGCCTAAGATTTCACCCAAAAGGCAAGAAAACATCCAGATTATATATCAGATTTAAATAGGTCTTTGGGGAAAGATTAAATTTATACTCTGTTCACATTACTGAGTCCAGATTACATAAGAAATTGAAAATATAGGGGCATGTGGGTGGCTCAGTCAGTTAAGCCTCTACCTTCGGCTCAGGTCATGATCTCAGGGTCCTAGGGTGGAGCCCCATGTCCAGATCCCTGCTGAGCAGGGAGTCTACTTCTCCCTCTCCCTCTATTCCTCCCTCCTGCTCATGCCCTCTCACTTTTTCAAATAAATAAATAAATAAATAAATAAATAAATAAATAAATAAATAAATAAATAAATCTATCTTAAAAAAAAAAAGAAAAGAAAACCAAAAGGGACTTCTAGAAATGAAAAACTGAGTCATTGTAATAAAAATAAACCTCGACAAATTAAATGTTCACAATGGGGAGTATATAAACTGAAAATTTGTGTCCCTCCACCTCCCAGATTCATATGTTGAAACCTAATTTCTGATATGATGATATTTGGAGGTGGGGCTTTTAGGAGGTGATTAGGTCATGAGGGTGGAGGCCTAATAAAAAGAGGCCCCAGAGGACTCCCTTGCCTCTTTCATCAAATAAGGTTATAAGAAGAAGATGGCTGTCTGTGGACCAGGAAGTGGGCCCTCACCAGACACTGAATCTGCTGACACATTGATCTTGGATTTCCTAGCCTCCAGAATTACAAGAAATAAATTTCTGTTGCTTATATGCCACAAAACCCCACATAAATAAATGAACAAACAAACAAAAAAACCCATAAACCCTCAATGAACCAAATAAACCAAAACTTAAAGGCAGCTAAAGAGAGAATTAATGAACTGAAAGATATATCTCAAGAAGCTCATTAGACTATAGCAGAAAGAGAAAGAAGGATTAAAAACATGAAAGAGAGATTAAGAGATGAAGGAATGAAAAGAAGGAGAAAATGAGAAGGTTCACCATGCTTCTTTTCTTTTTTAAAGATTCTAATTTTTAAGAGATTTTATTTTTATTTATTTGACACAGAGCGTGAGAGAGCGAGAGTATGAGCAGGGGGCAGGGCAGAAGGAAACACAGGCTCCCCACTGGCAGGGAGCCCAATGCAGGATTTGATCCCAGGACACTGAGATCATGACCTGAACCAAAGGCAGACACTTAACCAACTGAGCCATGCATATGCCCCTAAAAATTCTATTTTTTAAATACACTCTACACTCAACACGGGGCTCAAACTTACAACCCCGAGATCAAGATTTGTATGCTCCACCAACTAAACCAGGAGGTGCCTCTCAACATGCTTCTAATCAGAGTGTCAAAAATCAAGACAAGACAGAATGGGCAGAAGAAAACAATATGAAAAAAAAACAAATAAAACCAACTAATGATTCAGTAGTTTTCAGAATTGAGGAAAGACATGAATTTTTTGATTCAAGAACTACAACTACACTCTACACTCTACACTCAACACGGGGCTCAAACTTACAACCCCGAGATCAAGATTTGTATGCTCCACCAACTAAACCAGCAGGTGCCTCTCAACATGCTTCTAATCAGAGTGTCAAAAATCAAGACAAGACAGAATGGGCAGAAGAAAACAATATGAAAAAAAACAAATAAAACCAACTAATGATTCAGTAGTTTTCAGAATTGAGGAAAGACATGAATTTTTTGATTCAAGAACTACAACTGCCTCAAACAATTAAATTTTAAAACACACACACAATGAAGTATTAAAGATGAACAAACCTTAAAAGCAACAACGAGAAAAGACAGGTTACTTAGACTGATCACACTTCTCAACAACAATAAAGACCAGGAGAAAATGGAATTCCATTACCAAAGTGTTGAGGGAAAAGAGGGGCAACCAAGGATTTAATGTCCAGCTAAAGAATTACTGAAAATTGAGGGTGAAATAAAAACATTTTTCAGAAGACAGAGCCTTAATTAAAAAAAAAAAAAAAACTACCAAAGAAAGAAGGAAATTGAATCCAGAAAGAAGAAGTGGTCTGCAAAAAGTATTTTTACTAAGGTAAGTGGTAAAACCATGAGTGAATCTGAGGAAACACTGTATGTACCAGACAGTAAGTAAAAATAACAATTACTGAGGAAAGAAAGATGGAAAAAGGAACTATCATACTAGACAAGAAAAACACGTAAGACAGAATAAATGGAGAATGAAGGTGATCTGGGAAAAAAAGATTCAAAATTGAGGCAGTTGTAGTTCTTGAAGAGTAGCAGAGATCTTTTGATTAGCTTTAGATTTTTCTAAGTCAGGTGAAAAGTCGAAAAGTTAAGAGTACATACTGAAAGAAACGAAGTGAAAGTGAATCAAGGTAAACTCCATTTAACTCAACAGAAGGAAAGATGGGGGAGGTGAGAAACAAGAAAAAAAAGTATAATTTCTGGAAACATTAGGATTATAGAAATAAGTCCAAATATGTCCATTATCACAACAATGTAAGCAAAACAAAACAACTCAATTGAAATGGAGAGATTGTAATGGACTCAACAAATTCAGTTACACACCGTGTGAATGAGATATATTTAAGTCATAATGACAGGGAATAAGCAAATACTAACTTAAAAAAAAAGAGTAAGAGAGTAAGCAAATACTAACTAAAAAGAAAGTAAGAGAATAGCAAATACTAACTAAAAAGAAAGCCTGTGTGACTATTAATATCAAATGAAAGAGACTTTAAGGCAAAAAGTGTTAATTTGGCATAAAGAAAATCACCATATATACAAAAGAAATAATTCTCCAAGGAGCTTCTTTGCTAAAAAGCAAAGTTTTGTCTGGAAAACTGTGTTCTCACCACTTCCACTGCAACTTTTATAGAAGTATTCCTACTGGGAAAAAATAAAGACATCTTCTTATCTAATCTCCCAAATAAATCAGATCTAAATTACTGAGTCTGGTTCCTTTCTCTCTCCTTTTTAATGAACCCCATGGCAATCTAAAAGGTTTAAAGTCACTTAAATTTTTCAGCAATGTCAGAGGAAAAGTATTCATGTTGAGTGCTCATATTATTTTATTTACTAAATCCTTATTGTGAAGAGCAGCAGAAAGAATTATAGATTTAAGTGAGGGTTCTCAGCCGGTTGGAAACACTGACTCCAGCGTATTAGCAATTATATTAAATATTAAATATTATAAAAGAAATGAAAATTTCTAGGCAAAACAGTAAGTAATTTCAAAAATTGAGTTCCTCTTATGCCAAGTTTCAGATACATTTTTTATAATGCATGGGCATTTCAATTAATGTTATTTTGTTTTTCTGTGAAAGAATATAATTTCCCCATATACAAAATAGGGACGATAAAACTTGCTCTACCTGGTATAGGGTTATTGTGAAGATAAAACTAAATAATACATGGGAAAGCCCTTTGCAAACCTTCCAGTATTATGCAAATGTAAGAGATTATTATGAATCCATGGTCCTGTGATGGATTGTTAGTTTTATTTTTATTTTTTTTTAATTTTTATTTATTTATGATAGTCACAGAGAGAGAGAGAGAGGCAGAGACATAGGCAGAGGGAGAAGCAGGCTCCATGCACCGGGAGCCCGACGTGGGATTTGATCCCGGGTCTCCAGGATCGCGCCCTGGGCCAAAGGCAGGTGCCAAACCGCTGCGCCACCCAGGGATCCCGGATTGTTAGTTTTAGAAAGCTTTGCCCATCCTTTCTTGAACATGCCTATAAAATCTCAATTTTTTATTATCATGCTTTGTCTAATCTTCAAGAGTAAAACTATTCTCATTTCTCTATTTACACAAATATTAGCAAATCACGCCCCAGTAAAACAGCTGTTCACCTTTCTTTGCTGGACACACACACACACACACACACACACACACACACACACAGTTATGTATACATCCCCAAGCAAGGAAAACTTGTTTCTTTATTAGTGTGAAGAAATGTTTTTTCTTATTAATGGGTTCTGTAGCTCTTGTCAGCCTGGCTAGAATATCTTACTATGCCTTCTTACACTTCATTACTCTTAGGTAACCCCAAATTCTTGAGGTAGATAACATGAGTCTGGCAAGAAAAAAAATGCAGTCAAAGTCAAAAAGCGGTAATAAGGCTGAGGAGACAGTAGAGAGGATATGGCTGTGTTCCCACCAAAGGCCATGCGTGGCCTTCTCCTTCTAGAATCTGAGGATCCACACAAAGGCATCTGCAGAAAGACTAAGTGCTGTGGAGGTAGGCAGATCTGTCAGAAATTGGGGTGAAGAGAGGCGAGTTATGTCATCTCTCCAAGCTTCCATTTTCAAAAAGGGGGTAGGAGGTCTATTGAGATATAGAGGAGGGGTGAGGGAGCCTGCCAAGCAGGGTCCTCAGGCTGGGCCGCTCCTACACTGCAGGGGCTTCCTCCTTCATGATCGGCCTTAACTACCTAATCTCCGCCCACAGTTTCTTGTCCTTCTTCAGGGTGTCAATCAACTTAGAAGTGATGAGACAACTCTACTGTCTTTGTAGGCAGCCCTTTCGCCATGGCTTCTCAACGCGGGATCCCCGCAGCTGCCAGGGCGGGCCTACCACCAGGACACTTTCCCAGGTCACTGCCGGGGAAAGCCTGGGCAACTGAGCCACTGCCTTGTATCAGAAAACTCTCTGCGCCCCACCTGCCACTCGGGATGGCAGCCTCTTCACCCACCAGGGATGAGTAAACCAGGCCCAAATCTCCGTCTTACCACCTCATTTCAAGCGTCTTTTTCAGTAGCACCGTGTATTACTTCAGACCCTTCCAGAGGCAGATTGCCAAGAAGGGAGTAGAAATGCAAGAGGATTTGTGAGGCAGCTCCTGTGAGGGGAAAGGGGGAGCCACCCTGTGGGGGCCAAGAGGGCTGTGATGCTGTAGTGAGGGTCTGACCCTGTGAAGGAGGGAGGAAAAAGGAGAGTTGTCAGGTAGGAGAGTCTGAGATGGACCCAGCCAAGCTGATGGGGAGTCCACCAGAGGGTCCCCTGTGTAGCAGAGATGAGCCTGCTTTAGGACCACTGCTGTACCCCCTCACTGGCCAGGTAATCCATGCGTCTCCAGGCAGGTGGAGGCAGGTGGAGGCAGGTTCTGAGCAGAGCATGGCAGCAGAGGCTGCTGCCATTAGGCTCCTCACAGCAGGAGAGCCAGGCCATGATTTTTGTGGCCACCACAATGATGGAGAGACCAGACAACATCTCACTGGGCAACCAAAATAAATATCCCCCATGAGGTACAGACCAATGTCATGTGCCTCTGGATATGATACCCGGAGGAAGACACCTCAGTGCTTCTGTGGAATGTCCCCCAAACATGCATAGCCTAGTCATGAGGAAGCATCAAACCAATCCACATGGAGGGGCTATGTATAGACACTAACTCGGAGTTTTAAAAAATCTCAGGACCGTGAAAGACAAAGAAAGGCTGAGGAAGTTCCCCAATGAAAGGAAACTCAGGAGGCTCAGGAGTGACCCTGCATTGGATCCTGTACCAGAGGGGAAAGAATGCCAGCAGGAACACCAGTGGGACATTGATGCAATTAGATTATGCGCTGCAAGATTTGCTAAGAGCATTGTATCGATGCTAAATTTCCTAAATTTGATCATGTACTGGGATTCTATTAGAGGCTATGGTTGATAGGAAGTACCTACGGATGTAGTAAGGTATAAGGCACATATGCAGCCTTCTCTCAAATGGTTCAGAAAAATAAATTATATACACTAGAAGTACAGAGAACATGAAGGACATTTTCTGAAAGGTACACGGATTGAGTTGCACGTACGACTGCTGACTTCATCAATGGCCAAATTCTGCACCGAGACACGAGAAGCACATGAGTGATAGTAAAAGCACGTTATTAACACTGGCTCTCCTGGCTTCTGGCCAGTGAGACGAAACACATGCTGAGTCGAAGTTTTATGGGGTGGCTCTCATTATCCAGTCACAACTATGTGTGATTCATTATTGCACTTGCCAGGAACTCCACCCCACTGTCTGCAATGACCTGTCTTATTTTCATTTTCTTTTTTTTTAAAGGAGCCTATGAGATAAGATTCTAAACATGGGCATAGTGACTTTGGTCCATTAGTCAGTGTTACCACACTGGTTTCCCTAAAGCGGGTGGGAGGGAGCGGATGGTCAGTCTGCCAGCATACATCCTCAGCTATGTAAATTCAAAGGCAGATAGTAGATTAAGAAGGACATACTCAGACATTTGAGATGTCCCGATCAAGCTTTGATTTTCACAATCCTTACACACACACACACACACAGGCTTATAATCTTAGGTTTTACCTCCACTCACCAATGTGTCCAACTTGTCCTTTTCAAAGCTTGCTTACACCCGTTATCTCCTAGACATGACATCAACCTTGTGAACTGGCCAGCTCTGAAGATGTGCTGCTTCGGCCTATGGCCCAGCTCTGGTGTTACTGTCGTGTGACGTTGAACAAGTTACTTTTCCTCCTTGTAGTCTCAATTTTATTATCATCCCTGTGTTAGATAAGAGCTCTGAGGCTTGGAGAGGCTCGGCAAATGGTCAGAGCTGGGTACTGCTATGGAGCTTTCGACTCCCCTACAAAGATACAGATTATTTTCCATTAGCACCGGTGTTGTGTGAGTTCAAGGAATGTTTCCCAAAGGAGGGGTTGTTTAAAACTAAAAATCATATTTCTCACCAAGGAGGTGAAACTTAACCTTCGCCATTCAATTCTATTTAGCAAGCACTACTTATCAGGCAGGCAGCAGAGGAGGATGGGAGAGGGGTTGGGGTCAGAAGCTTCAGATTTGAAGCCAGCCTCTGCCACCAACTCCATGCTCAGTTTTCTCTTTAGTAAAATGAAAATTCGGATACGTGAGGTCTAAGTTTGTGGGGACGAGTGGCAATACTACATGTACATGGTAGGCATTCAACCAAAATAGCTGTTTAAATATATGCTATTTCTGTGCGCTTGCTACTTGCTACTTGCCAGGAACCCTGTAATGCACACGAAACATGGAGACTCAGAAGATATAGTCCCTGCCATCAGGGGCTCACCCTCTTGGAATTTGTTGTGCTTCCTCATTTAGCAAGGACACTAACCAGGTGCCCCTTTTGTTTACATTCTTAATTCTCTGAAGTTTTTTCATTTTTATGTAGTAAATCTATCCGATTTTTCTTTTACGGTTTACTGATCGCCTAACACCCAGAAAGCCCTTCCCTACTTCTTGTGTCAGATCAATATTCATCTATATTTGTTTCTAGTTCTTTTACAGACTGTCTGCACTTTTAAATCTTTAATCCACTTGGAATCTACATGGTGGTACTACTTGGCTACAAGGTGGTAAGGTGCTGAAGAGTCATCTTTTGAATACACATTCCTGATAATACTGGTTGGTGATCCTGGTAGTTCATTTGGTTTGTACCCATTTCTGTCTCCATGACTTACCCGCTGAGCCGCCTGCCATGAATGTGAATTGCCACTCTTTGAAAGTCCAAGGGGGAAAGATGTATATCAATGGGTTTAATCCCATTTAGATGCTTCATTTTTAAGGCAGCACAATACATGTCAATTCTTTTATCTCAATCATATAAATGCGGAAGCTTAAACAGAATGTTCTATAGAAGGGTTAAAGGTCAGAGCCTCGCTAAGCCTAGAGAAAAGTGTGAGAGAAGTAAAGTTATGTCATCACAGTATTAGCCAGAGCCACTCACACCAATGCTTCCCTCACCTGCCGGTCAACTCTTCCCCTTATGGTCATCTTTTCCAGATGGACTATGGAACCATTTATGCCAGGGGAAAAAAATTCTAGTGGAAGAATCATCACTGATTTACTCATCCCTTCCTCAGTCTGTTACTTTGGTTCCTTAAAAGCTGTTCCAGGAACATGACCTACTCAGGAAAGGATATGGGAAACGATCTCCATGTTAGTTTGGCTGGCAGCTCAAATGCACCTTCCCCAAAGATCCGACTTGGCTGGGTGGCCTCACCGTCCAAGGATGATGGTGGACATGGCAGTTCCCCCACAGAGTGTCTTGCTGGCCGGCCAGGGTCACAGCATGGGTGTGGATCACCGCAAGGCCATGGTCTGGTCCTCTGGGCATGTAGCCTGTACCAGCTGCCACTGCACCCCTAGGAGCCACATCGGCTCCCTGCTCCAAGGTCAGCCTGCGGAGCTTCAATAGCTCTCCCTCCACTGATGCCCAGCTGGGCTCCTCTGGCCTCCTGCTTTGGGGGATAAGGAAACTCCTAATGGGGTTTCCTACCACCCTGCTGCCTCACATATTCTACAAGTTATTATTATTATTATATTAAAAGATTATTTATTCATGAGAGACACAGAGAGAGGCAGAGACACAGGCAGAGGGAGAAGCAGGCTCCATGCAGGGAGCCCAACACGGGACTCGATCCCAGGACCCCAGGACCACGCCCTGGGCCAAAGGCAGATGCTCGACCACTAAGCCACCGAGGCGCCCCATATTCCACTTGTTAAGGAAGTGTTAGGAGTTTACGACCCGCCATACTCATGGAGTTGGTTTACTAGAGTCAGGGAGAGCTTGCACGGAGCTATCACTGGGGCTGGTCTCAGAACAAACCGCCGCCCTTCCCTGCAGGGCTCTGGAAGGAAATAGGCAGGTCAGCTCCATGTGTCCTCGGGCCTTTGTACAACTCCATGCTCTCTTCATTGGTGAGGTGGGGCCCATGCCACCCTCTCTGCCCACCCCCTCCACCGCCACTGGTCTCAAGAATACTCATCCTCTAACCTGACCTCATTCACTACCACCCCCCAAATCAAGGCAGTGCGGGTGGGCACAACACAGTCCTCTCTCCCGGTCCCTTAGCCAGGTCACCTCTCCATCCCCTGATCCTCGACCTCTGCACACACTGCCCCCATCCAAGGGAGGCATAGAGGCAATGCCCCTGCTAGCACATACCTGGGATACCCTCCTTTCTCAGGGGGCCCTGCTTGGTTCTGAACCCTTGTGGTCCCACACCCAAACCTTGACGGTGGCCGTGGATGGAATCATCATAAACGTCTCTGCGCAATCTGTAAGCTTCAGGTTCTAGATGGAAGCCTGGCTTTGTTGGCGGTTACACCCACGTGTATTGCCACTTTTATAGGCACAAACTGTGGCTGGCCTTAAGGTCATAGGACTCCAGAGTGCATGTGTGTGTGAATGTGTGTGTGTGTGTGTGTGTGTGTAGGGAAGGTGGGGCCAGATGAAGCAGAAACAGAAAGTCTTGGCTAAGCTACTTCTAATATGTGGGCAGGAGAAATGCCCGTGTGATAGAAATATGCCTTCAAGCCATTCATCCTAATAAATGTATTTCTCCAGGGACACCTGGGGGCTCAGCAGTTGAACGTCTGCTTTCGGCCCAGGGTCCTGGGATCAAGTCCCGCATTGGGCTCCCCACGGGGATCCTGCTTCTCCCTTCGCCTGTGTCTCTGCCTCTCTCTCTGTGTCTCTCATGAATGAACGAGTAAAATCTTTTTTAAAAATGTACCTCTCCATAACAGGAGTTAGGAAAACAGACCCTCCTCTCTAAGTGCATAGTCCAAATGCACGAACTCCTGAGAAAATGACAGGGTAGTTAGCAGAAAAGTCTTTGAGAAAGAAAAAATGTGCACACAGATAAATAAAACATATCCATGAAATCTGGTATATTCCTTAGAGACAGATTTCAGGCAAAATTCTCCCTGTGTTTGTTATTGTGTTTAATTACAGGGAAATGGCACCACTGTTTTGTTGTTTTAATCCGGATGAGTGCGGCAGCGTTGCAACTGGTTCCCCGCTTGTCTCACCGTCCTCCTCGCTTCTGCCTTTTCTGGTCATGCCGCTCCCTGGGCACTTACAGCCCCTGTGGCCTTCCTGTCACTTCTCTGGTCTTGGCTTCTATTACTTTTCTCAATATATAACCTATATTCTAGCCATCCCAAAACAGTTTTTGTAACTGGCTGGGTTCTCTCTCCTATCCATGCCTTGGGCCTACCACCTGCAAGACTCACAGAGTTGTTTTTTTTTTTTTTTTTTTAAGATTTTATTTATTTATTCATGAGAGACACAGAGAGAGAGGCAGAGACACAGGCAGAGGGAGAAGCAGGCTCCACCCAGGGAGCCTGAAGTGGGACTTGATCCCGGGACTCCAGGATCACACACTGGGCCAAAGGCAGGCGCTAAACCACTGAGCCGCCCAGGGATCCCCACGGAGTTGGTTTTACCCAGAAAGCCCCACTCCTACCCCACACCATGGCCAAGCACAATGTATTATTCAAGTCTCAGTTCCAACATTGTCTGGTTGTCCTTAAGAGGCCTTACCTTATACTTTAGGCAGACAGGAGCTATGGCCATTCCGTTCTCATATAGCACTTGGGGTGACCTTATCCTTGCTTTGTACACTGTTGTCTTTCCCACTAGACTCCAAAGTTCTTGGGGCCAGAGATCATGGCATTCGTTCTTGCATCCTTAGTACCTAGCACAGGATTGGAAATCCGACAAATACGCATTGAATTAATGGTCTTCAATAGCATCCCCTCCATTTGCCATCTACACATCATGCTTTTACCCTGTGTTTCCCCCAAATTAATGGTGCTTATCACTTCCCCTGCCTAACTTGTCATCTAGGAAACTTCCACACTTATTAGCCAAGTCTACCTCTCAAACTCCCAGCTGGAGAAAATTAAATATTGATAACAGCTCCCTGATTTCCCCCCAAAGGCAACCAAGAGCTAAGACCCAACTCATTGTCTCGCTATCATAGATAACACACGCAGGATGGCATGAACACGCGGTGCTAGGTCCAAATGGTGCTATTAATAGTCTCTCTTCCAGTAGACCCAGCATGGCAGGCTCACAAGTGAGGATGTAAATTCACTTTGTCAAAGCAAACATTCCTCTTGGGGGACATCTGCTCAACCTCGAGGAGAGAGTAATGACCACAGCCCACAGGCAGCGGGGGATGAGTAATTTACTGCTGCTAGGCAATTAGTGTTGCTAGAAAAAAAAAATTGCTTTCATTTAAAATTCTCTTTAAACCATATGTATCATGGCTCATGGGATAATTTATGTATCATTAGAAACTAAGAAACATACATCACCCTAATAAATTGTCTCTCCCATTCACCAGAGCCAATAGCTCCCTGGGGTCTTTAAGAAGTCAGAGTTTTGCTGTCCTTGTTATACAAGATGGTGTGGAAATGTTGTATGTGACTCATTTAGCTTCTCATTCACTCCCTGGTTCTCTGGCAGAGACAGATAGCAAGAGAGACATTTGCCACCATTTTCACCCACTGGTTTGGAGCAGCATTTGCTGTAAGTGAGCCCACAGGTAGGACAGCCATGAGTTGTACTGCTTTCCCTAACAACTTGAATGTCTATTTTGAGATTTGGTTCATCTTGATGTCTTCCCAGTGCTGATATGTTATTTTCTCCAACACACAGCATGTTTGACAATTCTATAGCTTCTCATTCAAAGACAGGCCCTTCATTCTAACAGCAAATGGCTGCAAAGAGCTTGGAGAGAGCATCTGATTGTCTTGTGGAGCAGGTCCCACTGGACTTTGCTGAGCCAGCTCAGAGGTCACACGATAACTGGGCGAACATGCTTGAATTTAGAGGACGAACCGCCCCAAGCTACCTGTCAAGGGAAAAACATAGAATGGAAAGTAAGAAAATGAGCATGGAGGGGGAGAAGGTGCACAGCCCAGTAGCCAACCTGCCAGTGAACTCCGGTTCACTCTTTCTGTTAAATTTCGATTGTTTTAAAGACAAAGTACAATGCTAGGTTCCTTAGCCTTTTCTTAAAAGGCCACACTTTAATCACTGAAATCATCACTGAATAACAGTCCTATCATGAGAATTTGCTGCATGACTTGTGGGGCCCCCCCATTCAAAAAATATTAAGAATTGCAAGAGTGTGAGGGCAAAGCATTAAATCCAGGGGTCCTTTGTGAATGCATAGGTCACACAGCCATAAAACTGCATGGCATCGATATCAAGCTTCTCTGGTAGAAAGAATGGGAAAGCAGAGGTGTTCCACACTGGCTCCAACTCAGGGCATCACATTCCTCTCCTGTGCCTATAGCACCTAAAGTGCCTAATATCTGAACCCCATGCTCAGGGGTTCATCTGGGAGGTCCTCAGCCCCTCTGTCCCACCACAGCTGCTTCCTGTATGTCTTACGAGGAATGTGAACTTCTGGATTCGGTAGACAAACTCAGTGTTATGGTTGAGATGTTCAAGCTTGAAGTGAGGGGTAGCAAAATAAAATCTGCTTGAGTTCTGTGAAAATAAAGGTGGAAATGATGAATAGTACAGTGCGATCTGGTCATCCAAAGTTACTAAAATCCACGGTGGTCACAGGGGAATTCTTCAGATACCTGGAATCATTATCTTCAAACACCACAGATGTTTGCAGTGGCGGGAGCAGCCAAGGCCAAGAGCACAGCAGCAGTTCACTGAACATACTGCCCCAGTGTCTCCAGGGCTCCTGCCCATGGCTGATAGTGCTGGGCCCCTTCTACAGGGAGGCCCTCAGGCACTAGAGGGTGACCGGCTACTTGTCCCTAGAGCAAAAGGCTGGGCTGCTGTGCTTCTCCTAAACCTGAGATGCTGAGCCAGGCAGCCCTCCCACCGTTGTTAGGATAGGATTGGGAGCAGTGACTAGAATCTCCTGAAGAGCTCCTCCGGAGTACCTTCTCTCACCCTCTTGCCTTTGCTGCCCTATGTCCACAAGGGCCTAGAAGCAAGCTAACCTCTACTTTGTTGGCACCTTCTGAAAAATGTGGTTAGGATAGTGGCTTCCTAGCAGAGGATGGAAGGGTTCACTCAGAGTGAAGGACTGGGGTTTGTGATGGCTCTTGCACCTCAGCGACCTTAACCCTCCCATCAGGAGGACCACTCTGCCCCTAATGTAAGGGCGTCCGTTCCACTTCTGCACTGTCAGTGTGACTTTCTGACAGCTGACTTGATCGTTGCCTCCAGCACAGGACTGGATGTGGGATATTTACACACTGGAAGTCCTAACCAGAACAAAGTCCACCAAAAGTGTGGGGTGAGCCCAATACAAAATAAAGATCTTCCTGGTCAGCCCAGGCAAACAGATCTGCACATTTATAGACCGTGCTAGAAAAGCACCTTAAAGATCTAACATTTACCATACACTTGGGAGTCATACCCTGTGCTGGGCACTTCACATTTGACTTGTTTAATCCTCACGGTCCCCACTGTACAGGTTGAAGACACTGGGGCCATGCATCATCTTTCCGAGGAGACTCAGTAGGAGGAGGACAATAGCCCATGCAGAAGGGCTGCAGATGAAACATCGTAACATCTTCACTCTTCCCTGGTCCTGGGGAACCTACTTAGAAATGTGGTGAAAAAGTCAAAAGGGAAAAAAGACTTAGGTTTCAATTTGATGCCAGGTTTGCCTGGGTTCTCTGACTCACATGTGACTCCCACAGTTCACTGAGGTTATCACCATCATTTAGAAGCACAGAGTAATGGGCCCAGGGCCACAGAGGTACAGGGTGAGCTTGAACTTTAACTCGAGTCTGTCCAGATGGTGTCCACACCCATGCTCTTTCCTCCTACCCCAGGTCAACAAGCTCAAGGGTGTTGCGTCTGGCTGTGAGTGTGTCCCTGCAAGCGGACGAGGAACATCCTCAAGAGTTGGAGATCCCAGGATGACACTGGCAGAACCAGAAAGAACACGTCTCCCACTTTTCAAGGAGAGCCTCCCAACTCTCCAAGTGGAGCTCTAGGTGGGAGAGAGAGCCCTGGGTAGGAGTTCAAGGTGAACTCTCCAAGTGGAGGCCTAGGTGGGAGACAAAATGGTTCGTCCCAGATGTGTCTATTAGCAGAGCTATGAGAGCAACATTGTTCAATAAAACCCAAACAGATAATACAGTTGGTATGATGACAATTGTTTAAAATTATCAAAATGAGAGAAAACAATGCTTCCATGGATAGAGGGTAACCTTGAAAAAGACTTTTCTTCCTGAAAGGGTTTTGTTCAGCTGGAGGGAAAAGAAATAAAAGGAAACATGAAAGCCAATAAAAGAAAAACCTGAGCATGGAAGACCATCATTAATCTTCTATTCAAATGGCAGTCACAGCTGCAGATTACAGAAAGGCTTTAATAGAAGTTCTATTCAGAGACAAACCAAATACTGGGGCAAGGGATCTAATTGCATACCTGATTCTGGAGCCTTGGGAATGACCCTAGAACAACCAGTTAAATGGTCCTTAGTTTAAAAGTTGAATATAACTCTTGACATTTTTTTTTTGTAAGAAGTTAACTAAAATGGGGTGCATGGGTGGCTCAGTCAGTTAAGTATCTGCCTTTGGCTTGGGTGGTGGTCTCGGGGTCCTAGGATGGAGCCCTGTGTCGGTCACCCTGCTGAACAGGGAGTCCACCCCTCCCCCACTTCTGGCTCATGCTCTCTCTCTCTCTCAAAATCTTAAAAAAAAGAGAAGTTAATTAAAATTATCATTTTAGCAAAGTATTCTGTGTAGACATGAGTCACTCACTTATTAATGCTAATGGTATTAAGTGAATGATTTTCCTGGCCTAGATTTGGTATCGGCAAATGAAGAAAGTAGGGGGGACAAGGAAAGGGGTATGAGAAAGGAAATCTGACAGGGGGTTGGCAGGAGGGGGCAGGGAAAAAAGAGGGAGAGGCTTGGGATGAGGGTCCTGCTTAATTCAAATTCTCTTCTCTAATAAATTTAAAATAGTTGACCCCTGAAAGATAGCTCAAGTATGAAATAAATCCATGCATGAAGTGATCTTAAGACATTATCATAAATATTTATTGAATACCTTCTACATATTAGCCCTCCTTCACTGCCTTTAAGAAAGTGAGATACCCCTTTTGGAGACCAGATAGTCAAAAGAGATGTGATCTGAATTTCGCGCTAAGTTAATATTAAGAAATATTATACTAAAAAAATAGCAGTAACTCCTTTGTGATAAAAAATAAATTTATTTAGGAAAAAAATACCATTTTTCCTTGCTTGACAAGGGTAAATCACCACCATAGTGGAGTTCAACTGTTAAAAGGAGTGACCACTGCTACAGTTCATTTCCACATGTCATGTGTGCACAATCAACAATTAGCACAAATGACAACATGTCCAAATGATTCTGCTTCCAATTTATCTCACTGAACATGCCAACAGCTGCTTCCTGTCATGCTGAAACAAACAAACACACACACAGGCCCAGAAATGTCCACTACAAGAGGTCTTTTTGTTGGTTTAAGTGTATTCTTTAAAAGGCTTAATAGTTCTCCAGCTTGGAATTTTTAATTTATTATTGCAACCAAGTTCATTTCTGTGCATACCATGAATTTACAAATGTCTTCTAGTCCAAGAACCACTTTTAAAACAAATCCTTATTGGATGATAAACACACAACTTTCAACGCATGACTTTAGGTGCCATTGTTTTTGCACACTCTGAAATGTGACATTTTTTTCCATCCCAGCATTGCGATGTCATAAATTAAAGTCCAATGCAGAATTTCATTGTCACTGCTCTATTGCACCAATGCTCAGTAGTTGACTCTGGTCTATTCTTCATCATCCAAGTTTATAAGAGGAACTTTGGAACTTCAGTTGTGTTCAACCAGGTGACAGTCCTCTTTCCCTCTCCACAAATAAATAAGTTGGGAGTTTTGGAACTGCTGGTCCAAGTTGTTTGGGGTCCCTCTGCATTGTCACTGGGTAAAGAGGCCTGACGCCCGATTATCTTTAGCAGAAGGATTTTAGTTGACAAGTGTCAAGTGGTCATCACTTCCTTTCCTGTGTCAGAAAGGGGGAGGATGAAAGAGAAAACAATGATTTCAAAATCTTTGAAATGGAATAGGAATACTCTATGTTCTAGGCATGTACAGGTTCTAGGCGTGCTGAGTGCCACATATAAGAAGAAGAAAAGTTAAGAAGGGCAATGCACATCATTTTTTATTTGAGTGGATGCTTTTGGCAATTCTGAGGAGCTGTCCTTGTCCTGGGACCCTAAATCCCCTACATTGGCAAAGCCTCACTCGATGGCTACAATGGATTGTCCCCTTCGCTGCAGTGGAGAAGGGGAAAGGTTAACTCTGCAGCTGTCCAGCCAAGTAGATCTTTCCAAAGAATCACACCATAGTAGAACTAGAAGAGGCTTCAGAGATTGTATGTTGCAGCCTGTGGCACTGAAAGGACCAGAAGGTTAAGGAGAGGTCACGGGACACATTCAGTAACTGGTAGGATCCAAAACAGAAACCTAGGTGTTCTGATGATCAGGCTAGAAGCTCTGTCAATAATTTGAAGGAGAATTAGTCTGTGCTGGTTCCTGGACTGCTTAATTAAAAAAGAATGACCACCATCTGTGTTCTGCAGGAGGTGGAGCTGTGAGAGTTAGTGCTGTCAGTCATGGGCACCAGCCAGGAGGCCCAGACACCAATATCTGTGATGCCCTTACTCCCTAGTTTCCCTCAGTGAGGGCTTTCTCCAATATTTACTCTCCGTTGATGGCCTTCCTCAATTTATACCATTCTTAGGTTCCTAGCCTTTAAACACAATCAGGCATAGTGAGTTCTTGATGGAGTCAAAGCCATCACTTATTCTCAGTACAATCCATTTCCTGCATCAGTCCCATGAGCTTCATTTAGCCTTAGCAGGGTCCATCCAAATCTGCCTGGGATCCAGGCCTTGATCTGATGACTCAACTAAAACTGTTCTAGCTGACTTCACCCATGATCATCTCTGGTAACAGACACTTCTGTTTTTATTTTTGATATCCTCTTTGTTGAAAACTTTCAACATTCTTCAGTTGACTTCCTTGGTAGACTCCCTCCTTGCATTTAATTCTTTCATTCAAAATGATAAGCAGACCCTCCTCTGAACTAGCATCTTTTCAATGGCCCCTAGCACACCATAGAGTGACTGCTGACACTGCTACTTGTTCTCATCTCCCAGACTCAATCTGATCAAGAACTTTTCTCTTCTATCCCCTAAACCTTCTACTAGTTCCATATGGCTACACAAGAAAACATTTAACAAACCTCCTGTGGCTTTTTGTGGTGCACACTGAGGTCCAAAAACCAAACACCAAAGACTGGTGACTTCCCAGAATTCACCATTACATTCTCTGATGAATGCTTTTCTTTACAGTTAAATACACATTAGAAAAAGCAGCTTTGCGAGAATTCCTTATATAAGGTGTCTCTTAGGAAGCAGCTGCCTATTAGGAGAATTAGTTTCCCTTTATCCCAGCTTCTATGGCAACAGTTTAATGCTCTGAGAGGAAGAAATGTGATTTTTAAAAACCTCACTTTTCTCAGAAGACCTCATTTTATATTTACCAGACATTCTTTGGAAATGCTCAATCATATCATTTCAAAATCCCAAGATGCGGTATGAATTGATTAACAGAAAATACATCCTGTGGTTTTTAAGCAGCAATTAGGCTCCTCCATCTTCCTTCAGGAATTTGGTTTAGAGAATTCTCAAAAAACATGGGTAGGGGATATTTTTAGCCAACAACCCCACCTCCAATTTCACGTGAAAACAAATATGGGTACAATTAAGAAAGCTATCCTCATGTGACCCCCATTCTAGTCCCCAGAACACTATGCAGATGCTTTGCCCCTGAGGTATAGACCATTTGCATAAGTGTCCTGAACATGAGCAAAGTGCCATTGGTCAATGCAGGCTACTGATGTGTGTTCCCAACCAGGGCTACACACAGCCTCCTCTTGAGCAAGTTTCCTGCTTTGCTCAAGAAAGGTTATTTCCGGGCAGCCCCAGTGGCACAGTGGTTTAGCGCTGCCTGCAGCCCAGGGTGTGATCCTGGAGACCCGGAATCGAGTCCCACATCGGGCTCCCTGCATGGAGCCTGCTTCTTCCTCTGCCTGTGTCTCTGCCTCTCTCTCTCTCTCTCTCTCTCTCTCTCTCTGTGTGTGTGTGTGTGTGTATCTACGAATAAATAAATAAAATCTTAAAAAAAAAAAAAGGTTATTTCCCCAAATATTGCAGAAAGGGAAAAGGCCTTTGACGTTCCCAGAGCACCACCTCTAAGAATAACGAGAGTTTGGACCTCTTTCTTGGCCACCTCAGAATTCACCTTCTTGACTTTCGGGATATCACTCATGCCTTCTCATCAGAGTCTCATAACATTCCCAAGAGATTTCAACCATGTCACATAGCTTTCTACCCTGTTTTATAAGAAACAATTCATTTCTGAAGCCAGTTTCAGTGGGAGGAAAAATGAAAGACGAAGTATTTCCCACAATAAGCTGATTTCTGAGTGTAGAGTAAACCTTGGAAGAACTCTTTGTCCAGGCCACTGAGAAGCTCACCTCAGGAGCATGGAGACCTGGTTAAACACAATACCTACCTCCTTAGGCAGCAGACACAGGACAAGAAGCCTGAGGACTCTTTCTGATACTTCTCTTTGCTACTACATTCCTTCAGGAATTCCTGAAGATCCGTTTCAGGAAACCCATTCTGTTGGTATTTCTGTAAAAAGTACACAATGTTGTTACCTTACTTAGAGAGCATGAGAAATTGTTCCCTCTGTCAACACATCAAACCCACCTTTGCTAAAATAAAACTCTCCCACGTTGCTAGCTCAGATCCAAGAACTGATATTAGCAGCGATGCATCAATCTGTCAGTCCCAGAAAGCCAAGCCAGGGCCACCATGGGAACAGAAACAATCTAAAAATCCCAGAAAGCAAGCCATGGCTGGGCAGGGGAGGCGTGCAATAATAAAGGGAATGAAGGAAAGAGTCATAAGCCAAAATTTTTATTGCTAGTTTTAAGAGCAGATAAGACTTCCCCTTTCCCTACTGCCAATGTAGACTCTACAGGGAAGCAATCCCCAGTTCCTCTACTTTTATAGAAGCTGGTCACCTAGTGCATCAGAAAGCAGCAGGTTCTTCCCGACAGATACAAACACCCTGAGATCCGCTCACTCATGCTCACTGAGGTCATCCAGGCTTGGCCCACTCACAGTGCCACTGCCACATCAAAGACAGGAACCCACAGGGTAAGAGAGTGTAGCTCCTGTCTCCATGCCCACCCTGCTACAAGAGCCAACCACCCATTCCCACATGAGCGCTCATCTCCCCATTGACAAACAAAGTCCCCAGGAGCATTTCCAATGGATGGTCTTCTTCTGAATTAACCTGAAAAGGGCTTAAGAAGAGGGCAAAACCCCAAGACACCCTTGGTTGTTCAGACACTGGTCTCAAAACAGGATTTTCCAAGCAGGACCATCTGGTGTGGAGCTGACACCACATAGGCAGCACAGAACTTCCTTCGAGCTACAAATCAGTTCAATAGATCCAGTCTGAAAGGATATGGAATTCACAGCTCAGGGAGGAAGGAAGTGAAGCAACCCCCAAAGCCTTACCTTTCATAATTTCAAGGAAACCTATACCACACAAATGGCTAGGTCATCCCGTGTATAGGTGTGCTCATTTCTGGACAGGCTGTCAAGGTGGCAGTCACCCCTTCTCACTGAAGCTTATTCAAAGCTTAAGCTCCAGGACAGGCAGGCACACCTGTCACTGCTGAGGCTGACAGCCCAACTACCTGACTTACCAGGCTCAGCCCATACTGACCCATGTCCTTTCTCTTTTCCAACACACTTCCAAACCAGTCCACAGTCCACCCTGGTCGGGGTGACAGGGACAATGCCCTAAATGCATATTTAAAATTAACCACCAACACCTAAAAAAGTTTCTTTCCTAAAAAAACCCTCAAAATCAAAATAAAATTGTACTATTTTAAGTAAAAAGCATACTCTTCTCCCGTGTTCCAAACCACACAGAATTTGCTGTTGTTTTTTGGCAGGAAATATTACTTACCTTAATGGTGTCATAAGAGTCTGTAATAAGTGCAATGAACAGACTGAGGATCATATATATAAAAAGACTGATGAAGGAGTATAAGTACAGGCGACTGAACAGCCACACCAGGACGCTCTTCTGCTGGATTTCAGCAAAGGTCGCAAACATGTCGTCGCCATTGACCAGAGAGAACAGACATTCAGCAACTGTGTTCAGATCTTCAAACTGTGGGGAGGAGGGGGAACCAAAATTAGCTTTTAAGAGGTATTATCCAAAAAGAAGCAGAGAAGTATCTAGTTAGCTTATTTAGTTGTGGTTGTTGTTGTTACTATTAAGTAACACTCGTTTTATTTATTTATTTTTTTGAATATTTTATTTATTTGAGAGAAAGAGAGCACAGCAGTGGGTGGGCAGAGGGAGAAACAGATTCTCTGCTGAGCAGAGAACCCGACACGGGGCTTGATCCCAGAACCCTGAGATCATGACCTGAGCAAAGGGAGATACCTCACCAATTGAGCCACCCAGGTGCCTGTAATGTTCATTTTAAAACATCCAGAATATACCATAATAAGAAAACATTATTCAAAACTCTCCTTGGGGTGCCTGGGTGGCTCAGGTGGTTTAGGGTCTGACTGTTGATTTTGGCTCACACTTAGAAAGCCTTTATACAACAGACCATCTCTCGGATGTCAAATTTAACTATTTCTCTCGGCGAGACATCCCTTTAATACTTGTTATTATAAAAGACAATGTAATAAACATTTCTTAGCACAATGTTTTTTCCTGTTATTGGGTCTAATCAGCCAAACTGCTTTCTGAAAGAACAGTCGGGGCTGTATTCTACAACCAGCAGAGAGAGAAGAGGCTGAGACGTAGCACAGGCTCAAGAAAGTTTTGCTACGTGGAGGGTTTCACCTTAGTCCTTCCAACCATGGGCCTGGGTAATTTTAACACATTAAAAACTAAAGATTACAAAGGGTGGGAAAGTGTCAAATGATGAAGGATCACAGCTCGTGCCTTCGAGGGGCTTCCATGCTAACGGTGGACAGGCCATAATCAAGATACCACATAACACACACCACATAACGCCCTGTGGTAGAGCTAGGGTAAGGAGAGCAACCCTCAGAACTAGGGCCTGAAGGCTGAGTAGTTCGCTAGTGAGAGGAGAAAGGGGAGGATCCGCTCAGCGAACTCAGGAGAAATGCAGAGTCCAGCCTGGGAAGTGGCCGGACAGGTGTGTCTATGCCTGCTGCAAAGGCCTCCTGTGCGCTTCTACACACTTCACACTAATACAGGCCCTGACTTGAAACCAGTAAAACCTTCACTCAGAAAAGTGACATAATGTGATCTGTGTTTGTTAAAGGCAATCCCAGCGCTCAGAAGATCTAGAATGAGAAAAGCCTAGGGGCAGGGAGACCTCGAGAGGTGTGTGCAGGAGCCTGGTTGGCAAGGAATCCAGGAGAGACTGGGGAGAGGGGGAAGCAGAGATGAAGATAAGCCTGGAAGGGACAGACACCTGGGGGACTCAGTTTTCAACGAGCCAAGTCTGAGGTGCCAGGGAGAAATGCCGCTAGTAGGAGGTTAGTGGGAGGCTCCAGGGGCTGAGCGTGCGCAGCGTGGAATCACTGGAATCCCACAGGCAGCCATCCTGCCTTAAGTGGTTGACCAGTGGCTGCCATGGCAACTCACAAACAGCAGGTGCTTAATAAATGGACATCTCGAGGGCCAGAGGGTTCAACATTAGTGGAATGTAAAATAATGACCTAATAGGCAAAAGACAATGCAGTTTTCTTCTTCTTTTTTTTTTACATTTTATTTATTTATTTGACACAGAGAGATGGGGGCGGGGTGCGGGTAGCACAAGCAGCAGGAGCGTCAGGCAGAGGCAGAGGGAGAAGCGGACTCAATTGAGCAGGGAGTGGGACTCCGGCTAGATTCTAGGACCCCTGGGATGATGACCTGAGCTGAAGGCAGAGGCTCCGACAATGCAGTTTTCAAACACAGAGGGGGCAAGTTAGTGTAGAGTTTTGAACCAAATTCTGTCCTTACTTAGCACGAGGGGCACATGTCCACTGAGTCCGTGTGGCTCTGGGGGTAGCCCTGGCCCTGACAAACGCCTACAAGAACTCCTCCACTCACAGGTCGTAAGGTACAACCTCCCACCCCCTAATCCGGGAACCAGCCTTTCCCTTGAAATCCCCAATTTCTGTCACTGACTTCAGTCTCCTATCAAAGAAGCATTTACTCCAAAATAATCAAGTACTTAAAACTACACATCGAATTGATTAGCCTTCCCCGCTCTTCCCTCTTTGAAGGGCTGTTTGCTCCTCTGATGTTTTCCTGATCCACTCTGATGTCAACTTTACACCTGGATTGCTATGGAAACCTCCAAGCAAGTCTTCCTTATTCCAGCCTCTTTGTCCTGCAGTCCAAACCTTATTAAATCTAAACTTCATAGAACACATGGCCTTCAGGTTATTTCTCTTGCTTACGGATATACACAAAGGTAGGATGCAAAGTAAAAATCCAAACCAAGAAAGTTGGGGTAAGTTTCTGCTTCACGTGGCCTCTTTTCCTGCTCCTCAGAGTCGATGTTGCATTCTGTGCCTGTCTGCACCCACACACCAGGCCCCCATCTTTCTCTTTCCCTTAGGATGTGTTCTCTTCGCCTGATGGGATGTCCTTCTCCCCCCGCCTATGCCCTCCGCATCCCTGTGTCCCATTAAGCCAATGTGGAAAGGCGATTTCAAGGTCTACTTCAAGACAGACTGTCCTGGCAGTTCTAGCCCCTTCCCTGTTCTCTGCATCACTCGGAACCACAGTCAGCCACTAGCTTGTCTTCTAGTTGGTTTTATACGCTTCTCCAAACCCCAGCAAAGTAATATACACCATGTCCTAACTCCCTGTTCCATGACTGAATGCACAGGGTAAAGCCTGTAACAGTATACTGATGTAGCCCAAACAAAGGTCATGCCCATGCCTTTACCGCATCAGCAACAGCTCTGAAAACCTCTAAAGTTGCTCTCCGCAGAGATCTGGAGGGAACGTCCACTTGAGCAAATCACTTAACAATATGCAGATTATTTAACAGTAAGACAGGCAGTTCCCAGAGCAAATATTTTCCATCCCAACTAGCCTTTGGACAATGAAATCAAGGCTGGTTTCTATGGACATGAATTACGACTCTGCCGGCACCATTAATAATTCTTTTGGAAGCCGGTCAATTCCTTTCTCTAGTTTCAAGAACCCGTAACAGTCTGTGCCTCACTAAAACTGCAAATAGCCAGTTGGTGGGTACATATCAAATCTCTTCCTTATTCTCTTCTGCAGTTACTCAGAATCATCCTAGATATCATATCTGCCTCATTGGTAATGTTGTTCACAACCGTCACGCCTCCCTCTCCTCTATGCACATGAGATTTATTTTAACCCACCAAAAATATGAAAGAGACCCAATAAACTAAGTGGTACACACCTTGCCATTCTGTACCTCAAGAAGAGGCCCTGAGCCACACAGTCAGTTTCGGTGGCCAAAATCCACAGTGGAAGTGAACTTTAATAATACCCAAGGTAAGGAGAATAAGATCCTCAGGTGCTTCTGGTCTTGAAGGACTACATTTATAGGGAATTGCATTGGTTCCTATGAGGTTGTAAGCCGGTGGCGCAGAGGTTTAGCACCACCTGCAGCCCAGGGTGTGATCCTGGAGACCCTGGATCGAGTCCCACGTCAGGCTCTCTGTATGATGCCTGCTACTTCCTCTGCCTGTGTCTCTGCCTCTCTCTCTCTCTGTCTCTATGAATAAATAAATAAAATCTTTAAAAAAAAAAAAAAAAAGCAGATACTATTGTCTCTCTGGGTTTTATTCATTAAAAAATTTGCTGAGCCTCTACCATATTCTACTCATCATGTTGGGCATGGGGAATGCAAAGAGCAACGAGCCGTAGTCACTGCCCTCGAAGACCTCAGTCTAGAAGAACCTGACAATATTTGGCGTACAGTAGACATTTAGTAAGCATTAAATGGTTTTTTCCATAAAGAGTGTCCCTAGGTTCTATGGAACCACAGTAAGAACGTGAGCATTTGTTCTGCAAAATGATCACTTTGTGATTGAGCCACAGAGAACTTTCATTTGAATGAAAACACAACCGACAGTGGCGTATTATGGAGAATGACATAAAAACTTGCTTCAAGAGCTGGTCCTGAGAACCTCATGCAACATTCAAGGGAAACATTTTAAGTGGCTAACAGTTGTTTTGAATAAGAGAGGAGCTTGGCTTTTAAAAAAAGAAGCCTTGAAAGCTCAACGATGTCCTGTGGGCCCTGCTGAGCTTCCACGCAGGGTGTCAGCAGAGTCCAACCATTTTTCCATGGCTTGGCCTTCTCATTTGTAAAATGAGGACAAGGTGAAGACTGATTTATCCTTCACAGTGAAAAAGTCCTCTGGAAATGTAAGGGCCACATCAGAATAATGTTCTTCCAAACCTCATCTTGAATTATTAAACATCAACGGTCTCTAGTCCTCGCTGCCCAGACATTTTGAGAGGGCGCTGTGCCCAAGCCCATTAGCGCTGGAATCAACGTTGGCAGGACACTTGTACCCTTACTGCTTTTCAGTTGAGCTACTGAAATCCAATGTCTGACAGGAAACTAGGGAGCTAAAATATGGGAGTCCTACTGCCAAGCGAACCGCAGCGTGAATCTAGTTTTCCTGATACCTCCTCTCAGAGTGGTTCTGCTTGTTTGTTTAAAGGAAGAGTTAGCTTCCCACACCCAAGGGCGCTGTATTTTAGAAATCCTAGAAAATGCTTGCTGTGGTGCCCAGCTTCTCAAGGCTTCAGGTAATTCGAAAGGTCTTCTGATTCAACAGATGCTGACAGAGAATCTAAACATTCTGACGGTTTGGATCAATTTGCGGGGGAAGGGGTGCAAGGGCCAGTAAACATTTTAAACTTCAGATTGAAAGAAGAAGAAGAAGAAGAAGAAGAAGAAGAAGAAGAAGAAGAAGAAGAAGAAGAAGCAGCAGCAGCAGCAGCAGCAGCAGCAGCAGCAAAATAGAGAAGAAAAGCACAAAAGTCCAGAACCAGACTGAAGGTTTTCTCCCTCCACTGACAAATGCATTCACTGGATTGATTCAAGTATGCATTTCCCCAATATGAGAGTCCGGCTAGAGATGAAAGGTAGATGCCATAAACAGACCTGCCACGCAACCCTAGAGACAGCCCTTGTCCCTCTGCTCTTCTGGGGGAGAAATGGAAGGCTGGCATTAAGTGGGAGGTACAAATCAAGAGGTGCAATGTACACCATGGCAGCCACTAGCTACATGTGACTATTGAGTCCCTGATACATGGCAGCTAGTCCAGGGTGACATGTGCTATCAGGATAAAATACACATTAGATTTCAAAGTACTAAAAAAAAAAAAAAATGTAGATTATTTCAATGTTTTATATTGAGTACATGCTAAAGAAATCTATTCATATTTCGGATATACTGGATTAAACAAATACATAATTAAAATCACCTCATCTGTTCCTTTTTTAAATGTGGCTACTAGAAAATTGGAAAGTACACATGTGGCTCTCATTTGTAGCTCTCATGTTTTTATTGGATAGCACTTGTCCAGAGCATCCCAATCTCACTGGGATTCTTAAAAAAGGGCAGAACCAAACATACGAAAACACACTCGGACTCACAAAATAAATAACATCATTTTCTCCAAGGTTGACACGTTGAGAGAAATAAAACTGGTTAGTGGATCTCCTCTCACAGTTGATCTATTCATAGGTCAAACTAAATGCTCTTTTGTAATAATCTGTTTTAGGTAATACCAAGAAAATCCCTGCAGGCTATCGGTCAAAGCACATGTTTTGGGGCAGACAAATCTGGGTTTGAATCTTATCTCTGCTCTTTACTAGCTGGGTAGCCTCGGGGAAAATTAACATATTAAGAACCCTATTTTTGGTAAAAGAAATAGAATATTTCCCCTCAGGACTGCTGGGAGGGTTGACAGAGCAAGAGGTAAAGAACTTAGATTATTTAGTTCTATACTTAGAACTATATTAATTAGCATATAATGCTATATTAATTAGCATACAATGCTTAGATTATATAGTTTTATATAGTTCTATGCTTAGAACTATATTAATTAGCATATAATGCTCGAGAATGGTAGCTAGGTTAGTAAAATTCAAGCAACATTATCTGAGCACCTTCCAGAATAATGATGGAGTAGGAGAGAGGAAGTGCAAAGGAGACAGAAGCCTCATCCTGAGGCCTTGGAGCCGGGAATTGAGGCAGAAACTCTTAGTTAGGCTCAGTGTTCATTCCACACAGTGCAACACTGCCCTCCAGTGACAAAAATGTGGAGACGCATTCAGAGCAGGAGGCAACATCAGGAAGAAAAATGTAAATTTTCCTCAGCACTAAGACAGTAAATTCTCCAGATCAGAGATTATATCAAAGAACAATTTTACTCATGAGTCACCTTTAACGCAGTGGCATGGAATTGGAAGAGCAATAAGATTATCAAGATTTACTATTAACCCAGGGATTGTCACTTTGTTAATTATACAGTTTCTCAAACAGGAATTCTCTTTGGACACGTTCAGTATAACACTTGCAGAGGAGAAACGTGTGTGTGTGTGTGTGTGTGTGTGTGTGTGTGTGTGTGTGTAATTTTATTATGCAAACACAGGAAGCTGGAGCTTTGTGGACCGCTCGCTTCTTGTGAGCAGTTTGCAAACCAGATTTGATCATGTTTTGTTTAATGCAACTGTCAAGGTCAAAACCTAAGGCTGAGCTGTCCTACAAGCTCCAACATAATCCTTTGCATTTTTGCCTCTTTCCTCCTCGCAGAGAACCTAAGCCAAGATAAGAGTCCCCTGGGCTACCGAGATGAAATAAGAGCAGACAGTTAGTACCTAACACATGAGCATCACGTAATAGCTGTTACCATTGTTCACCGTGTTGTTTCCGTTGTTCCAACTGACAGAGGCCCGTGGATGAAAACTGATAAGATGCAATAATTCCTTTCACTTTTTTTTTTTTGGTTTGAAGACAAGGCCTACCTAATTATTTCCTGAGGCATCATCTATCGATCAAATTTATCATGTTTAAACAAGAACATCTGGAAGTGACTTCGATGTCCCTGAGATGCTGCTGCTGACCAAAGCCCAGCGACAGTTGAGAATTCAGATACTGATCTTTCATAAGGTAGTAAGATGACCCTGCAATCAACCACCTGCAAAGCCAACAGGTGTTATCACTTTAATCACAGACCTAAGATGGTCATTCTGGGCTGTCTCTGTCACCTTCACTCCTCTCAGTTAATGGGGATGAAAACCCTAACCCTTTAAGTTAGAAGGATATTATAATAATTTGCTCCCACTTCATTTTCATTTGTATTATACTGATCTCATGTCCAAACATTTCTCATCTGATGATCGGCTGGGTGAGTATGCGACGCCCCCACCCACCCACCCCAGAAGCCAGTCCAAGACAACTAGGAAATGTAACTCTGGTTACCGTCCTACAGTTCTTGTTTCAATATTCTGAAGTCACTTCAATATCCTGAAAAGGGAAAGAAAACCGACGCAAAGATACATCTTACTGGCGTCGAGGGTACATACTAGAGCAAAGCAGGAAAGCAGGGCAGTGCAGGGACCCACTTGTAAGGGTCCCGAGTGCCTAATTTGCAGAGGGAAGAATGAGGGCTACACACCTTGTCATGATATGGTCCTAAGACAATCCAGCCACAGAACGTGTAGCCCAGATAGATCATACCAGCACAGGCGCAGAAGCGCAGAACCTTGGGCAGTGAGGCTTGCATCGTTAAAATGAGCACCTGAAATAAAGACCAGCAGAATGGGGGTAATTAAAAAGTAGCCAAGTAGGACCCAAAGAAGAAATGAGTCTCCATCCCAGTGCCCAACCCAATGCCACATCCTTACATTATATGCTTGGAAGTACCCCAGGTATCTGATGACGCCAACCCAGACAAAGAGCGTAGACGTTCCGAGCAAAATGCTGCACAGATCGTAATTTGTGAGATTCTAAGGAATGGAAAAAATAGATGTGAGTAAAAACATTCCACTCCACTCCCCTTACTAGCCTCATTTTAAATTGACTGGAAAAGAATAGACGGCCTGCCTCTCTATAGGTGCCACTAAGAGCTGTAAACTGAAGAAGAAAAATAGCCCAATTCCAAATGTGTTTCTCATTTCCTCTTAGTATTTGAAGTGATTAAACTGAGTTTCTGTTCAAACAATATCCTAAAGTAGAAATTGCCTTTACTACTGACCTAGGCAATTAAAGAGTATAAAGTAATGGTGCTTGTTAAATATCAAATAATACCAAGCAGTTAGTTTTGAAAGAAAGCTCCAACCTGATTTGTTAAGCCAGTTACCGCTCTCAAGGACTTCTGGGTCTCATTGAGGAGACAAACACACAAACACAGTTATAACGCAATATGCTAAGTACAACGAGAGCCACAACGCCCAGCTCGTCACCTAGGGCTTTCCATGGCATGACTCTAAAATGGAGGTGGGCCTGGACGACAGGCTGGGCAGGGGTACTGTAGGTCGATGGACAAAAGCTACACAGAGGCACAAGGCCAAGAGCGGGCAGGATGTCCTAGAGATGAGTACTGATGGGTTTGGGAGAGCTAGGACGGGGAGGGAAGCAGAACAAGATGATGAGGACTGGGATCCCTGGGTGGCGCAGCGGTTTGGCGCTTGCCTTTGGCTCAGGGCGCGATCCTGGAGACCCGGGATTGAATCCCACATCGGGCTCCCGATTCATGGAGCCTGCTTTTCTCTCTGCCTGTGTCTCTGCCTCTCTCTCTCTCTCTCTGTGTGTGACTATCATAAATAAATTAAAAAAAAAAATTAAAAAAAAAAAAAAAAGATGATGAGGACTGCAGAGGCCATGCTGAAGGGAGATGGCTTCATCCCAGTGGGCCCATGAGGCAGAGGGTTTAGATACTTCAAGAAAATGAGTCTGACAGTGGTGTGGATGGACCTGAGGAATATAAGAGAGAACACAGGAAAGCCAATGAGGAGACTGTTGCAGCAGTGCAGCCCAGAGAGGAAGATAGGCTGAAGAAAGCCAGAGTAGTGAGAGCAGAGAGGAGGGAGACACTGTGCGTGGTTAGGAGGTAAAGGTGGTGATGACGCCAACCCAGACAAAGAGCATAGACGTTCCGAGCACAGATCATAATTTGTGAGATTTTAAGGAATGAAAAAAATAGACGTGAGTAAAACATTCCACTCCACTGACAGCATGGAGGGGAGGACGGCCAGGTGAAGGAGTTGTCGTTGAGCAGTCATGAGATTAAATCAATGAACAACAAGAGAGCGTCAGATGCCTGGTGACCACTCAATACTCCCACCCTCACTCCCCTCTGAGAGCACCCATCAGTCCCCGAGGGTCACCACTGGCTCCTGACATGATTGGTTCATGGGTCAGCTGCTTTTTCTGCAACTAAAAAAAAAAAAAAAAAAAAAAAAAGAAGAAGCCCACCCAAACAGTCAATCTTCTCAAACTTCAGTTCCTGATCTAAAGATGCTGCTGAGTCTCCTGGGGGATGCTCATAGGAATATCATCTGCCACAGGACAATGGCTTTCTCACTTTCCTTTGATGGGGAATGAAGTCAGAGGAAGCTTCAGTTATACAGATGTGAGAAAAGAGAAAACATGAGACTCAAAGTAGCCTCTGTAAGGATTTTATACCTCAAAGTGCCTGGGGTCACCCAGAAGAACAGAAAGAACAGAGGATTCAAATGGGATGCCCCTCACCTTTGCTTTAATTTCCATTTTTAATATGGATCCAATTATGGTCATTAGGTCGCTGATAATCACCAGGACATACCATCCATTGATGAACTCCCACTGGTCGGTGTTACACACACGTCGCTTATACTTCTCCAGGAAGAAATTTAGAAATCTCTGTGGCAAACATTTTAAAAAGCATTTCTTACAAACCACTCACTGCCCTCTGGAAGGAGAAGACAAGCGCAAAACAGTGCTGTCGCCTGTAAAATGATACGACATTACCTTTCCCAACTTGATAGATCCACTTTGAGGGTGGGGACTAGAGCCCCTATTTCCTCTCATAATCGAGTGTAGCTATAAGTGAGGATTCCAGTACCTGCTAAATTAACGTGACCATCAAATGCTTATGCTCTAACACCAAGAGACTCTTGTCATAACAGGTAACACCTAGTACATTCCCAGTATTTTACCTATTATCAACTCTCAATCTGACAACCCTATGAACAGGCCAATCTTCAGAAAGGCTAACCATGAATTGGGTGCTCCCAACAATGAGAGCCAGTGGCCTCAATGGTGCCCCCTAACTTTGGCAGACCCAGGACTCTGACCTTGGGTTCAGAATATCAAGAGGCCTGGGGGAAAGGTAAGAGAAGTGGATATTTACAAAATAAGACAACAGGGGATCCCTGGGTGGCGCAGCGGTTTGGCGCCTGCCTTTGGCCCAGGGCGCCATCCTGGAGACCCGGGATCGAATCCCACATCGGGCTCCCGGTGCATGGAGCCTGCTTCTCCCTCTGCCTATGTCTCTGCATCTCTCTCTCTGTCTGTGACTATCATAAATAAATTTAAAAAAATTTTAACAAAATAAGACAACAAAGGTCAAGAATAAGAAAAACAGGATGTAGACTATTTTCTTGCTCCACAAATGGTATCCAGAACTGATGACTTCCTATTTCCTCTGACCCCAGTCTGCATTTTTACCCACATGCCACAAACCAGAAAAAGATTTGTGGGAAGCTGAAGTATATGTTCAAAAGAACTCTGAAGGTAAAAAGGTAAAAAGAAACTCAGGAGAGAATTTTTAAACTATTTTTAAAAATAGAATAAAGTGTTTTATGCTTCATTATAACTCATTTACCATGCCTCCCTGTCAAAATGAACTCTGATTTGGAGACAAAAGATGAAACCTACACATGCTATTACTCTGTTCTTAAGATCAACTCCTGAATTTAAAAGGATCTCGTACTGGAAACATTCAAAAGCTTGAGAGTTCACCACTGTGCACTTGTGCCTAGGAGCTCAGTTTTAAGCAGGATAATTATCTGATCCCGCCTGACATGCCAGGAGCCTTTACTCACCTTCTACACCTCAGGTTGATTAATACCTAGAAGGGAGGGCAATCATTCAAAGGCATCTAATCTAATTGAGAGCTCTAGAAAGGGCAGGATGACCCAACGTCAAGGGTCCACTGTCTGGACAAATAGGACAGAAGCCAAGAAGGGAGGGAGAATATTGGAACGCACGCTTACCTTGCGTAACCTGAGAGCTAGAACAATGGATCTTGTGCACAGAATAAGAGATGCCAAGCAAATCACAATGACAAATGCATCAAACACCAGGACATACTGAGTATTTTTCTGAACTGAGGAACAAAAACAGAATTCAAACGTTAAACGCACCTTACTTAGGAAAAATTAAAAAAAAAATGGCAGTCTGAAAAGAAGTTCAAATGAGAAATACTTAATCATCAGAAACAAATCACACTGCATTCATTCAGAAGTCTTTAAACAGGGTAAAACGTTCTCTGACGTTAAGGATTGCACACATAAAAATATTACGCGCTCTGCTAAATGTACTAAAAATAT
Organism: Canis lupus familiaris; assembly: GCF_011100685.1. NCBI lineage: Eukaryota > Metazoa > Chordata > Mammalia > Carnivora > Canidae > Canis > Canis lupus. The sequence continues at coordinate 63,535,472 of NC_049227.1, read as the reverse complement.
TTCCTATAGGCTAGAGCTCAACAGACAGTGGTCTACTTGGGCTCTATTCAAAAGAGGCAAAACTGACAAACTCTTGGGTTTGTCTTTTTCATAAAAGCACAAACATCAAGTTCTCCATTAATGAGGGAGCAATTTAAAACACTACTCCTCAGAATCCCCATTCCTGCTTCTCAGCCTTACTGTGTAAGTTCTTTACCAGCAAATAAGTCCAATTCAGTTAGCTTCTTCTGCACGTGGTGAAAAGAACCTCTTGGAATGGAAGTAAATCAAATTTTTGGCGTGGAATACCCAGGAGCATGGGGGCGTGGGGTGGTGGGAAGGTAATGGAGGAAGATGCACCGGTAGCCCCAGCTTCTCCGGGACCTGAGGGGAGCATTCCCAATGCCTGGCCCCCTGCCCATTCCTGCAGCTTCATCACCTGCCATTCCTCTCCCCACCTTCTCTACCTTGAGGCCATACTGTTCTTCCTCCATCCCTGCTCCTATAAGGTTTGCTTGCTCTCTTGCCTCAGGGACCTTGCAAGTGCTGATCGCTCTGCCCAGAGCAGGGCCCTCCCCATCGTGCAAGTTAGATGTTTCTTTTTCAGCCTCGGGTTTCAGATGAAATGTTTTCCTCCTCAGAACTCCCTGAATTCCCATCTTTATTAGCCCCCTCCTATACTCTTTCATCGCACTCTCCGCAAGTACACACACCCAGAGCTCCTTTTATCCTTCTCTGTTTGATGGCCACTGACCCTGTAATTACATCTTCTAAGGGCACAGCAAGGCGCAGAGAGACGGTGCAAAACAAGAAAGACATAGTCTGGGGAGCAGAATGAGCTGGCCTGAATCTCAGCTCTGCACTCAGAAGCTGTGGGGCCTTGGGGAAGCTGCCTCAGATTCCTCATCTAAAAAAGGGGTGGGGGGAAACCCACTCTATCATAGGGCTGTAATAAGAATTACACAAGTTCATATGTGAAAGCACCTGGAACAGCCCAGGGAAGGAACAGCATTGCCAGCGGTTCCTACTGTACATCACTTGAGGTCTGTCTTCTCCAGTAAGTGACCGACCCTAGGAAGTGGGGACTGTGTGTGTTTGCCCAACACTACAGTGACTGTGCTTTCATAATGCTTCAGTGTGCTTCCAGATGAATGCAGAGACTCCCGCAGAACATGAGAAGGCTACCAAATAATCCAAATTAGAACCCGTGAAGGTGTGAGCTCAGTTACAGGCAGAGGGAGAGAAGGCATGGAGCCGTGACAGCCCGACAATCTACCTGGTTTCCAGAGGGACCTAAGCAATAAGAGAAGGAGCATCCAAGAACTACTCCTGGTTTTCTGTCTTGGGTTAACTGAGCTCAGTCTGGACATTCACGACAAGAGAGGATGATTTGGTGGTAGTTAAAAGCCATGGGTGTGGACCCAGCCACTGAGAGAGACCACTGAGAGGTCCTGAGAGGGAAACACAGACTGGGAAGGACAAGGAGAGGGGCAGCAATGTGGGGAATTGTGAGAAGAGCTGAGCTCAGGATGTAGACTGGGAAGGGCCATTGGAGACAGCATGGGTCTGAAGACAGGTTACCTTTGGTGGGGTGCCCGGGAGGGATTAGAAAGCGGGGCACTCCCCAGTGACACCTCTGCAAAAGAGGCATTTAACAGAAAGACCAAGTGTCCATGGGTTTAATAATGCAAAGGTGTGAGCTACAATGGCAGGTGGGTCTGAGGGCAAAGCAGCTCATCCGTGGGTTATGAGCACAGTTGGATAGTAAATGTAATTCACTGAGAGAATTATTTAGCGTTACTAAGCTTTAGAGGCCTCCACTACAAAATAGGGGAAGCAACTGTCCCTACTGCATGGGCTGTCAGGAAATCAGGTGAAATAATCCAGATCGAGTGCTTGTTGAACAGGACCTAGCACTTAATTTAGTTATAGCCATTTTATAATTATGAAGTTTAAGTTACCTAGAGATAACATCTGATGGGTAGGTAAGAAATCAACTCAACCAGAACCCAAGACTGACTGACTATCCACCTATCTGCCTACCTACTTACCTACCTATCTAGCCATGAAATGAGGCAGAGGGAATCGGTACAGTTCTTGGGAAGATAGGACCGAAAACCTTATGAAATGCAAGGACAACATCTAGTACGTTCCTTTCTGACATACAACCAGAACAAAACCTCTATGATTATTTGTACCGTGTCTTATATACGAATGGGGAAACGGAGGCCCATATCTGAAAAAGTAAATAGTCCCTCCTAACAGAGAAACCAGTGTCATATTCTGGTTGTGCTGTTGTTGTTGTTGTTGTTTATCATATTAGCTTCGGACACACTTTTATATTTTTAATTTTTAAATTTATTTTATTTTAATTCCAGTTAGTGAGCACACTATGAGTTCCAGGTGTACCATAGAATGATTCAGTAATTTCATCCATCACTCGGTACTCACCATGACAAATGCCCTCCTCAATCCTCATCACCTGTTTCACCCATTTTCCTACTCCCCTCCCCTCTGGTAACCATCAGTTTGTTCTCTAAAGGTAAGAATCTGTTCCTTGGGGTGCCTAGGCAGCATAGTCAGTTAAGTGTCCAACTCTTCATTTGTCGGACCCTTGGTTTCAACTCAAGTCATGTCTCAGGGTCATAAGATTGAGCCCCGTGTTGGGCTCCATGTTCAACGTGGAGTCAGCTTAGGACTCTCCCTTCCACCTCATTCTCTCTCTCTCTAAAATAAATAAGTTTTTTTTTTTTAAGAGTCTGTTTCTTGGTTTGTCTCTTATATTCTGTTTTAATTTGATCTATTGAGAAGACAAAGTTGGTGTGCTACAAAAAGTATTTTATGAACGTTGCAATCACTTTCTTACTTCTACTGAATCTATATTTAGCTCCACAGGAACATTTATTATACTTTGGTTATAAAGCACTAATCCAGAGAGATGCTCTGCCAACATGGTTAGGGAACCCTACACACCACCCACTCTCTCAGAGGTCCTGAGAAGTCCTGCATGCGCTGCCACGCTGCCCACCTGAGGGACTCTAACCCAGGGCTTCCTCTGCCGACTAAACCCCCTTTCCCCTGTGACACTTGGGAAACCACTCGCCAGTGGGGAATTTTGCTCCTCATGCCCAACTTGCTATGTTTATAAAATCCAGTTAAAAGTGAAGATTAGTGGCAAACTTAGGATAAGTATTAGAAGTCATAAAAGGCAACATGAAGTTTGTATGTGAAAATGGACACTCATCATTCTTCCTGAGATAACATAGGTAATGACAAGAGGAAGAGAAAGTGTATAGACCTGAAGGGTTAAGTGTACAGGGTTAAGTGTACAGACTTGAAGGAGCCTCAGAACTTTCTGGAAATAGCACAAAGTTCCCACCAGATGTCACCCTCGCCTTTTTCCCACTTCCTCCAAAGCCAGAGCAATCAATCATTCCACCAGACAGCACCCATAGACAGAAGGGAAAAAATCCACTTCACAAGCTGGTTTCCAAACTTCAGCTTCTTAAGGGTTTCAGCACATCATTCATAATTCATATTCTCCTAGTAACACAATCTGGTTTCTTAGGACACAGCTCTGGGAGAAACAGAAATGTTAGTATTTCTACTCAGAGGTCTGTGATGTCTGTGTTTCTCCTCCCTGGCCACAGAAGGGAGCCAGAGCTCTGATCTTCTGAGTACAGGCAAGGAAAGCTCCGAACATTGGACCAGCCCCGTGGGAGGAAGAAAACCATATTCTGACAACAGGTTTGACCCACTAACTCATTCGGTCAGAATGACTGTTCCAAACCACATTTCCTGTACAGCACACAAAGGTTAGCTTTTCTCACATTAAATAGCTGAACCTATACTCGGACTTGGCAAGTATGCATCTGATCTGTGCGCTTCTGTGGAGACAGTGCGTCTGCTGGGAAATAGAAACCACTTTCAAACAGAAGGAAACTAAAACTGCCTATGCTGATCAGAGCCTTGAGTCAGTTAATGGAAATACTGAAACCAATCCTTTAGACTCTTCAAGATGTATTATATAACTGAACAGCAATGGGCCACAAACAAATCTAGATTAAAATAAATCTAAAATAGTTTTAAAACTACAGGTATTTTACATTTTACATTTGGACAAAGGCAAATTCAACAAAATTTGTAAATCAAAAAATACTGACAATCCGGGGTGCCCGCATGGTTCGGTCAGTTAGGTGTCTGGCTCTTGATTTCCACTCAGGTCATGATCTCAGGGTCGTGGGATCAAGCCCCGCTCCATGTTCAGCATGGAGCTGGCTTGGGATTCTCTCTCTCTCTCTCTCTCTCTCTTTCTCTCCCTCTACCCCTCCTCCAACTTGCTCACACTTTCTCCCTATTTCAAATATATAGATACATTTTTAAGAAAAGAAATATGACAATCCATTATTAACACCATCACAACCCCCTCAGTGAGAAGTGCTGCATAGCCCATTTTAAACTGTGGCTGAAGAGGGGTTTTCTGAGTAACAACTCAGTACACTACCCAGTGTTTGTCCAGGCTGCTCTCTGAGCTCTGAGGCCTTAATCTCTGTCCATTGTCAAAGGCTTGGCTCAAAGCACACTTTCTCCAAAAATCACTGCTAGATTTTATTTCTCACTCGGTCCCAAAGTTAACCTTTGCTTGCTTTATTCACATCCCTTTCTATCTCCACCGCTTAGATTTCACAGGCATGTCAGTCTCTCTCACTAAGGCATTTTCTTTCTCTTTCCATAGAGCTTTGTGGTTACTATGTGCCAACTCTTATTTTCAGTGCTTTTCTTGACTTACTAATTCATTTACTAATCAACATCTTGGAAGGTAGATACCATCACCCTCATTTTATAGAGAAATGTACTAAGAAGTAGAGAGGTTAAGTAATCTGTCCAAGATCACAGGCACAGTAAACAGAACCAAGACCCAAACCCAGGCAGTCTGGCTCCAGAAACTTAGCTCCTAAGACTGGGAACACTGCCTCTCCCAAGAGGTGTGTAATCAACACCTGCTGAAATTGAACAAAAAGGCAGAGCTTTAGGATATGCTGTACAGAACTGAATGCTCAAGAGTTTTCTGGAGCTCTTTCTTCCCATCACCATTTAAACATCCCAAGTCCCAAAATAAAGGGTTAAAAATCACCCATAATCCATGACAGGCAAGTAGGTAACATACTTACTAGATCCAGATATGTTCAAGTCTTTACATTCTTCAATTTTAGCATCACTGTCAAAATAAATTTTGATCTTGCCACTGTGAGCTTTATTGTCAAAGGTAATCTGGAGACACAAATGTATGGAAAGGTTACCACCCCACAGAACGGGCACCCTGGATCAACTCTGCTTAAAATATCACTGGCATCCAAACAGCATACTGAGTCAAAACTAATTATACTGATGAAAATGTCCACATCACATGATTCCTTCACAAGCTTCTATTATTAATGAAAAAATGTGATCCAAAGGGTGAATATGTAAAGTTCTACTGAATCATGTTTGGGTGCAGAGAAACCTCAGAGCAAAACAAGTAATCAGTCCTAGGAACAAAACCAAGATTCACCAATCTTTGACAAGAGAACACATTTATTATACTGAATGGAATTTAAAAGCATTTGCTTCATTTTATTCCTCTGGGTACAAAAACCTAGGTCTTCCCTAGGCTAGAAATTATTTTTCTGTTTGCTTCAAATGCTACCTATAATACTTTCAGAAGTGACAAAGATTGCTCCCAGGCTGCAGGCTGAATTTAAGATTTCCAGGTAGCCTCATTCTTCCACATTATGTTTCAGTCATTTAGTTTACAAGTGACATATGCGGAGATCTGAGAGCTTGAGAGAAGTGTTTGTGGGGCTTCCATAGCGGAGAATGAGGCCTTGAGTGTGCCAGGGTTAGTGGAGGTGTGCTCACAGGTCCTAGGTAGGGCAATGGAGCCAACAAGTTTAATTCTCAAGCCTCTGGTTTGGTCAGAGTGATATTCTTGGATTACACAGAGTGTGGCTTATGTGTAAAGATGCTCGGGCACTTGTGGATTCAATACAGATCACCTACGCATTCAGCTTAGCAAGCTCTTTGCTTTAGGTAAACACATTTTATAATGTGTTTTGTAATATGGAGGTTACCCCAGGGAGGCTAATCATGCTTTCCTCTGCCAGAGACGTTCTTCCTCACTGCATGTCAAGATTTATCATTACTTTTATTTCTTTCTTTGCTTGTTTTCCAGTCTCGCTCTTCCACTAGGCTGTAAGCTTCCTGAGAACCACTGCACCTCTATAGGAGGCAATGTCTGGTGCATAGGAGGGACTCATCACATATTGACTGACTGTTGTTGAATGAGGCACTCTTCTGAGTTGCTGAAAGCTGGTCACATACAACTTCAGCTCAGCATTCAGTTTTGCCCCTCAATAAACATGAGGAAGGGAGTGAGGGCCAGAGAGAAAGCATGAAACTCCATGAGACGAGAAGGCTGGTTACTCTCCCCACAGAAGTGAACATTCTCTTCTACTGCACATGCCTCCTCCCAAACCACAAGAAGCAACAAGTAATCCTTTGCAGACTGGCCTTCAGATCAAGGAAGCAGTTTCTGCCGGGAGGTTTGAAAACATCTGCGACAACGGTTGCAAAGACCTTCCTTTGAAAGTAGGAAAAACATCATAGACACTTAGAACACCTGTCATAGACTTTTCTTCTAATGTGTTAGGGGAGTAAAAGGCCAAAGGCAATTTTGAAAAGTCCTCTTTGCAGCCCAGAAATCTGGTTTTAAGAAGTTGGAAAGGGAGCAGCCCCGGTGGCTCAGCGGTTTAGTGCCGCCTTCGGCCCAGGGTGTGATCCTGGAGACCTGGGATCAAGTCCCACGTTCTGCCTGTGTCTCTGCTTCTCTCTCTCTCTCTCTCTCTTTCTCTCTCTCATGAATAAATAAAATCTTAAAAAAAAAAAAAAAAAAAAAAAAGAAGTTGGAAAGGGCTTGCTCCATTTTCCAAAGTAATGGTCTCTGGATCGACAATGCTAGAAAGTGTCATTAAGCCGCTTCAAACACAACTGCATCTAACACATCTACGTAGGCTGGTGTGTTTTATACTTGGCATCTGCAACAGTAGAGAAAAATAATAAAAACCAGCTGTAGTAAGACAAGACACTTGCCGTATTCTGAAAGACGTAACAGTCTGGTAACTCTCGGGAATGAATTGTCTGTAGGTCGATGCCTTTGAGGCGAAAGGAAATTTCAACTTCTAAGAGCCTGAATAAAAAACATGACAAGGTATAAACTGTCAGCGTCTTCCTATCCTCCTCTGTTTTCCCCCATCCCTGTCTCCTGGGAAATTAAACTTAAAAACGTATTTACCGGTAAAATTCCAGTCTGAAGAATGACAAGTTCTTCCAGTCCTGAGGGTCCTTGGAGAGGTCTAAGTGAACACAATCTAGGGCAATGAAACAACAAGAAGGATTGTTTCAGGCAACAATCAGATGCTAAAAAGCAGTGGTACAGGTGTGCTGAGAAGCAGGACACTTAAAAGTTCCAAAGTATCTTCCCACAAGATCCAGATTCATTGTAACGAGATCAGTGACTTGACAGGGAAGGACCTGGAGATGCCACGATCACAGTTAACATCACCAGGAATGGGATAAACAGACATCATGCACCTCCTGAAATAACGTACCACTTGTGTGGTATTCCTGCCCAAAATACGTAACCTCAATCAAGTCATAAACAAGACACAGGAAAACCTGAGTGAGGAACACTCTACTCTTTTAAAATGTCAAGGTCATTAAAAAAAAAAAAAAAAGGCTAAGGAATTTTATTTTGCTCCAGATTAAAGGAGATTAAACTGACCTGACAATTAAATGCATTATGTGATCTTGGACCAGGGAGGTGGCAAGGAGTGCATGGAGGGGGCATGGAGTGGGGCAGGGAGGTGGCAGTCCGGGCAGGCAGTTTTCTTTTTCTATAAAGAACAGGACAATGGATGAAAGGTGAATTGGGTTTGTAAGTTACAGTACTGTATCCATGTTCCTTCATGCTTTTAAGCACTGTATGGTGGTTTTGTAGGAGAATGTTCCTATTTGGGGGAAATGTACACTGAAGTATTTAGAGGTCAAGAGACATTATTCCTGCACTTTATTCTCATACATTTCAGGAGAAATATTTATACATTGGAAAAATTATAAAAAAAAATGTGGTAAAATGTTAGCCTTTGGAAAATTTAGATGAAGGGTAGACAAGGAAAGCGTTGTGCTATTTTGCAACTTTTCTGTTAAGTCTGATGCTTTTTCAAAATTAAAAAAAAAAGGAAGAAATTGAGGTTTTGTTCAAGTAAAAACAAATTACGAGGTGTAAACTATAAAATCATTCCAAGAGCCTCACATAAAAATAGTCTCTTCGTTGGGTAGTTCAACACCTTGGCAGGAAACAGGCTAGAAACAGTGAATGGCTTTCAAGGTCACAGAGCCCTGACACAGAACTGGTGGGAAGCCAGCCTGGGCTGACTCTCGCCCACACTGTGGCTGCCCCTTCGTGCTGCCTTTGAAACCGAAAAGTCAGGGCCTAGGGCAGTGCCTAGTACTCAGGAGGTGTTCGAGAAAATTGGTAGACTTGATAGCCAATTCTTTAAATGTCTTCTCCCACTGGGCCTGGAGCAGCAAAGACCTCCCGTCACTACATCGGTACATGACCTTGGCTTAACCACCTAGCGACTGAGCATCAACTTCCTCAACTGTAAAGTAAAAGCCAAACTGATGATATTTAGGGTCCTTCTACCTCTCACACTCTTATTTGAAGACAAAGTAAAAGAAAATAAAACTTTTACATTTATTTAAGTGGCTATATTCTGAAAAGAGAAGGAACATATTCAAAATCTGTGTTACAGAAAAAGAAACACAATTAGAATGATAGCCATCTAAATGTTGTAAAGACATTTTAAAAAGCAGGATTTATAACAGTTCCCCCAATGAGGATAACCTCTAAAGCTATAGGTCTTAGAGGCATGAAATGCCCACAGCATGATTTAAGGGAAACCCTTAGCTTGATCTACACAATCGGTCATGCAAAGACTGTGCAATGAATAGAGACCCACCAAGGAAGCAGGCATGGAGGGGGATGGCTGCATTTACACACTAAAGGATGACCCTCTCAATGGTAAAGATGATGCAAAAGTCACAGAGAGATAATCTAGAACAGCATCTGCTCATTCACCTACATAAACTCTAATGCTTCACCAATGAAGTCCAGCTCAATTCCTATTCCTATAGGAATAGGCAGCTGCAGGCTGCCTCCAATATATCTGAAAAAAGAAGGTCTAAGATCCAGTATCAAGTATTTTAAGAATATTCTTTACATCTCTTGAGTAGATAGATATGTCAAAAGGTTCTCTTTGACAAATTATATTTCATAAGTCAAAAATACAATTAACTTGCTAAAATAGTCTTTCTTAAAATAAAGTAAAATTCATAACCAACTTCTGCTTTGGTGAAAATTATTCCATATTCTGATAGAAGGAAAACAGACAAGGACACCACTGCACAGGAGTCAGGTAATAAATTCCACTCTCTGGCACTGCCAGTCCTAGTCCTGCCTACGTAGCCACTGACACTGACTTTGACCATGTCTCTTTCACTCATCTTCCAAGAAAAATCAACTGAGGAAAACAACATAAGAATCACTGGAAAATAGTTGTAAGATGCATCTAATTAAGTCACACAGGACAAGGGGTATTTCAAGGCTGTTGGCCACAGCACCAGGCTGCTGATACTTAGATGACTAAAAGAAACCTGAGGCTTCTCATGGTGCTTGGCTGATGGGCTGCTGGTTTCAGAGTCAAGAGCATGGGACACATTTACTCACTAAGAGATTCTCAATAGGCAGCCTGTGGAAACAGACCCAGAACCTCTGTTTTACAGATGTATTCTTCTATTATTTTAACAAAGCATCTTTAAATTGAATGTTAGAAAATATGGTCAAACGAACTATGCAATGCTCTCTTCTTAATAAAACCATCCCACATGGATACTAGAACCCCTGCTCCTGAACTGTTTCTTGAGGAGTCATGACTCATTAGTCTTCACAGTTCATAACCCCAGTATATAAAACAGGAAGTGCCTTGGGCATGCTAGTTATACACCAGAGATTTGCTAAATGAATGACAAAACTTCCAGAGCCTTAAGTCAACTAGTTTGCACTTACATATAATGTGTTTTCAAATTCTTAACAGAGTTGCACAAGAGAATTCTACTTGATTAGATACTAACTTCTTGCTAAGCAACCTCCTAAAAGAGAAAATGAATTGCTAAGTACAATTCATCTTTGAAGAGCATTAATGTAGTTAACTCTTGCATTAATAGCAAGAGTACCAAGCATTTCAACATACATTATTTCATATATAATTAGACTCTTTTTTTTCCCCCCCAAAGCCTAATTGCTTCCTCATGGAGGGACAAACCTCAACAAACAGGAAACACCTGTACATTTACCTCAACCCCCCAAAGTCTTGAGTTATACCAAGACGTTCTACAATGTTCCCTGGTCCTATCATGGTAGACCCACAGTTCCCTGAGAGAAAAGCCTTTGCAGGCATATGTTCAACCTCAATTAAGTTAGCTGTCACAGAAGCAAAATCATTCTATTTGGGTTGTCAGCACATGAAGGGATGTTTGCTCTTACCACAGAAGATGATAAAGGCATATAATGAAAGTGCATTACCTACTTCAATGTCGCTGTCAATGTTCAGCGTGTCATTAGAAGGAAACATGGCCCCTTTCTTATAATGCTGCTTACAGACTTTCAAGCCAGTTCTATTGTCTTCATTTTCTCCGTAACTGAGTGTCCCCAGGGATATGTTCTTTAGATGATGATACTATTCAAAATAGTTAAATAAAAATCGTATGAGCTTTTAAGAGTTTCATCAGAAGTTACAGCGTAAGGGGCACCTGCGTGGCTCAGTGGTTAAACGTCTGCCTTCAGCTCAGGTTGTGGTCCCAGGGTCCTGGAATCGAGTCCCACATGAGGCTCCCCTCAGACAGCCTGCTTCTCCCTCTGCCTATAGCTCTGCCTCTCTCTCTGTCTCTCTCATGAATAAATAAAATCTTTTTTTTTAAATAAATAAAATCTTAAAAAAAAAGAAGTTACAGCATATGGAATACACTTATAGCTATTTTAAACTTTGTGTCAGATCCCTCAATAGAACTTACCCGTGTAATATACCACAAGGTAATTTTCTCATGGGTGGGCAGGAAACACACTGCCTCACGGAACTTGGAACTACAGTAGACGACGTGCTAACAGACACTCCCACCTGTCTAACCTCACAGCAGACTACTGTCTCCTGGCTCCAAGCACCACCTTCCAAGGCCACACTGGTCCCCAGCTGGCTCCTGGAGCTTGCCTGGCACATTCCCACCGGGGCCTTTGCTGCACCCCCTGCCTGGAACCCCATGTTCCATCTGCTAGGTTCACTCCTTCAGGTCTTGAGTCAAATATTACCACTTCAGTGAGGCCTTCCCTTACTATCCAGTGCAAGTTGCAAGCATCCATCACCAGTGCACAGGCTCCACCAGGCACTGCCAGTCTCCTCCCCAGCTTTATTTCATGGCAGCCATCACTGTCAGACACACCACTGAAGACTCAAGCTGTCCATACCTCACAGCTCACACTAATACAACTGGTATTTACTTACATAAACATGACTTTACCATTCGCCTATCTGCACTAACAGGGCTAAGAGGGCTTTACTAACTCCCACTTTCATTAACATGACTTTACTATTCCAGGAAACTTTTTTTTTTTTTTTTTTTGAGAGAGAGGGAGTTGGGGGGTGGAATCCTAAGCAGGCTCCACGCTTATTGCAGAGCCCAAATGGGGCTGGATCTCATGACCCTGAGATGAGATCATGACCTAAGCAGAAAATCAAGAGCTGGACACAACCAACTGAGCCCCTATTCTAGGAAACTTCTGCCCAGGAACATAACAGTTACAAATAACTCTATTGTTCATTTCAGGAACACCCACAACAACTGATTTAGACAATCAGTCTGGAGATTTAGTCTAATAAATCCAAGACTCTTTGAAACCAAGCCCATCTCCCCACAAACCCTCACCTTGCTGTGTCCACCAATACAAAACTATGATATCATATCTTTACCCAATTCTAATTGAGCTCCCCTCATGCTGAGAGACCAGTCTACCTTACACTTCAAAGTCGGTATTGGACTGTGCCCTTTTCACCCAAGGAACTAATAAGAATGGTCAAGGGAGCATCTCCCTTACCTCTGTAAGTAATAAGCTCAGTTTTTCTTATTAACACGTTTTCTTGGTGGTGTTTTGAGGGAGCTAGCATTCAATGCTATACATTTCACTTTTTTTCATTGGTCTGGTTCTCATCCCTAGAATGAAGTTCTATGGGAACAAGGCTTTTGTCCATTTTATTCATGATGCATTCCCAGTATCTAGAATAATACCTCATATATAGTAGGCACCCAAATATTTATTGAATGAATGAGAAAAGAAAAAATATGAATAACAATTTCCCTCCCCTAAATGCTTTCTTCAGGCCTATCAGTGTGGTTTATCAATACTTACTTAGATACGAGTATATCATACCCTACTCCATATTCCTAATATTCAGCTAGGTTTATTAATGCTAAGACATCAAAATTGAGACTCTGCAATCTTAGATTTGATATCTCATTCATCAAACTTTCTGAGAGTATAAATCCACTCTCGGCTGTTTGAACTTGGGTAATCTCCCAAAAGTAGTGGGTATAAAGGGATATATAAATACAAATCTTTAAGAAAAAACTTAATTAGGCAAAATAGGCTAAAACAACAAAGTCAAGTGTCAATCATTCATAACAAAACACTTGCCTGATTGATAGCAAAAAAGATGCTCTCATAGGCATCCTCTTGAGTATAGACACTGCAACTATAGTCATCTTCATCCGTGCCAGAGTATCCTTTTAAAAACAAGTGCTTAAAAGCAACAGTGTTCTCTTCTTTGAAAGCAACTACCATCTGGTTACTTAAACCAAAACGAACAAGCTAGAAAAGAAAATCAAATACGAAGATGTGAATTTTACCATTTACCAGGGCAGGCAAATGCATTCATGTTATCATCAACTCCTGCCTATAAATATCAGCAAGTGTTTACTAACCACATTAATGTCAAAATACAAGTCCCAGAAAAGAATACACTCATTAAGCTACATAGGCAAGTCAAAATAGCGTAAAATTAGAGGAAATTATCACTCCCAGGGACTACCAACCTTACTGATCTTGAATGAAGGAGGAGAAATCCAAATCAGTGAAGTCGGAATCCATTTATTGTATATTTGGATTTCAAGTTAATTGCTTTAAAAACTGATGTACTCAATAAAGTAATGTCATTTTTTGTTGATTAACATTTAGAAATTGTAATTATTTTTTAAAATCACAACGAGGTTTTATATGTGACTTTTAAGAATGTTTTTGAAAAGTGGACTATATAATACTTACTCTACCTGAGAGGTAATAGTTGTCAAAGAAATTCAATTATTCCAGCTCTGCAAGAAGTCTTATATAAGATTTACACCTTAGAGATCTCGCTGCAAGATCTATAGCATCAAAGCACCAGAAAAAATAGCAGGGTTTGCTTTACCCCTCTGAGTTCAAACCCATTCACTGTCTGCATGCACCCATCTTCTTGTGACAAAACTCCTACTTTTTCTCCCTTACGCTGTATCCTCGTCCAAGATTTGGCACCAAGGGCTCTCTTCACTAGGGGGCAATGTATTCATTCTGCCCATTTTGGAATCCAATATGGGGGAAAAATTAGCAGGCACTAAATTTTACCAACCCCCCCGCCCCGGGAAATTACACACACACCAACAATCTTTCACTCTCTTTCTCTCTCTCTCTCATGCACACATGCACATGTGTGCACCCACACACATGAATGGCGGAAGACAAGTCAAACCTTTATAAGCCCTGTCCCACACACCCCTCCCCATCTGCCTACTTTATCTCATCTACTTTAAAAGACAATAAAAGTCCAAAAATCTTGCCGCAGATCTTCATCCCACTAGGTCCCTAAAGCAATTTGGGACTCTTGTTTCTTCATGTGTGAAATCAGCAAGTCCAACTAGATGACTGTGGCATATCTGCTATTTGCTGTCACTCCACGGTTGGATATGAGAGACTGCAGGGCACTGAACCAGACATCAACTAAACGAACTTTTCAGATGAAAACACATTAATCTGCATATGCAAATATATATACTACTTTCTAGTGATTTATATTTTTAGCTTTCTTGTCTGACTTTTTGAAAAGGCTGAATAATTAAAAATAATAGCTACCATTTTTCAGCAACTATTATACTCCAGGTGCTTACTAAACTGCATTACAAGCACCATCTCCATTACTAAAACTCTAAGGTGAGGTCACTACGGTTATCTCCACTTTACACATGTGAAAACTGAGATTTAGCCCCATTTAATTGCCCTAAGTCATGTAGCTAGAATGAAAGTCAGGTCTAACTCCAAAGTCACTTTATTGTGCTATAACAATTTCCCTCTCTTGGAGAATCTGCCTTTGGGACTCTTCTTATAGAAAAGAATTTAGATGCTAGCTTTCCAGAATTGCAACTACTGTTTGAGAATGTACTTAATTGACACTCCTTAGCATCTGAGCCTCACCAGGTCACATTCCCCAAATACCAAGCCAAAGGATTGAGCAACTGTTAAAACCCAGCTAGTCTAAGACAACTATCAGATAAGAAACCACACATCATCTAACCTGTGCTAGAAATCAAGCAACTGGAAGCTAAAGGTTTTTCTAAGCACATAACATCTTTCAATGGTGCCTGTAGATGCCAGAAAAGGTCATGTTGTTTTTTGAAAGCCGAAAGTAAACCAGGGAATTAATACATACATAATTGTTTCAAGGTCCTGTAAAATACTGATACACAAATGAAAAAAAAAAAAAACAAAAACAAAAACTGGTATACATGCATGTGAATTAAGTTCTTCAATCAAAGTCTTCTGAGTGCTTACTCTGTCCTGGGCTGGGATATGATGTGGGCAAGATCAAGTTGCATGGTGTTGAATAACAGCTCTTATCTACTGAGTGCCAGGGACTATGCCTAAAATTTACAATTTTTTAAAAATATAATTCATAATACCCTATGAAGGGGATATTCACTGGACTCCACAAAGACAGGAATTTTCCCCCCATTACTCAGGAACTGGAATAGTGTCTATCACAATGCCAGAGTCAAATACTAAATCTGTTGATGAATATAGTCCCATTTTATACATGTGCAACCTGAAGTCAGGGAACTTATTCAGGTTGAAACAGCTAGAAAGTGTCAGTGTGAGGTCCATTTAGATTACATATCCCTTCTCTTGACCACCTGGCCACACTATCTCTCAAACAGAGATGCTGTCAACTTAAATCTAGAAGCGGGGATAGTCGACCCATTCCTCCCACACTCAAACTTGAACTAAAACACACACACATACACACACACACAATCTGAATGAGGAATGGATATCTTGACCAAGAAAGTAGCATTTTAACTACTGATATTTTAAGCTACCATCTATTTAACTTAAAACCCAAAGCTCATCAACTCAACCTGGAGAATGACAACATGAAGGTGTAAACTCTGCTTGGAACCACCCCCATCTGGCATCAGGAAGAGGAAATTTACTCCATTCCATTATTCATAGAACAAGCTGGGATCCCTGGGTGGCGCAGCGGTTTGGCGCCTGCCTTTGGCCCAGGGCGCGATCCTGGAGACCCGGGATCGAATCCCACATCAGGCTCCCGGTGCATGGAGCCTGCTTCTCCCTCTGCCTGTGTCTCTGCCTCTCTCTCTCTCTCTATCTGTGTGACTGTCATAAATAAATAAATAAAAAAAAAAAAAAAAAAAAAAAAAAAAAGAACAAGCTGAGATCCAGCATCATCAGGTCAGGGTTGGGATTTTCAAAGTATATGTTAGTAGAGAAGAGAAACCCTAGGGAGGAGATCATAAATGCCCTTCCTGCGATGGCAGAACCAAACACTCTCTATGGAGCGAGAGAAAGGAGATGATGGGTTTGGTCAAATGGGTGACAGAAAAATGTACTCCTGCCCCACTAACTAGATCTTAAGATTTACCGACTATGATATGATAGAAAAATAGTGAAGTGCGGCCTGGCAAAGATTGTGAAGGTAAGACCTGATTATGAAATCGGTGTAGGAGAAAATATTCTGTACCAGGTAAAAACAGGATCCTGTCAAAATAATGTACAAAGAATCTGAGAAGGAAAGAGTAGAATTGGCAAAAGAATGTGGACACCTCTCTCAAAATTATACATTACTGCAGAACGCAGAGTAGGAATGTCTTTTTTTTTTTTAAAGTTTCCTCCTCATCAACCCTGATAAAATGCCACCTATCCCATTAGACTTGGGAATGGAGTGCTAAGAGACAGAAAAAGAGAGGGAGGTACAAGTGGTATTCAAAGGAAGGAAAGGTATTCAAGAAATCTGCTCCAATTAGATATCACCCATGTAGCAAAACTTATTAGAATGGTCCTCCAGCAGAATAAGAGTTTAATCCCTCTCAACTTTGCTAGGGGAGACAAGGTACATCTACACGTAAAGTAAATGATCATTTCTCAAGAATAGTCTATTAAAAGCAGTGACATAGAAAGCAACAGATACTAGCGTACCCAGGAAAACCACGCGGTGAGTGGTCAGGCAAGACTGTAGGGGGAGTTCCAGTGGCATCTGCAAGATGATAGAGAAAAAGAATCGCTCTGGACTTGGTGTTACAGACAGGGCAGGGATGAGAATCACTGGGTGCATCCAGCTGGCTGGGATCTAGGGAGGAAACAGTAGCTGAAGACCCATTGGAAAGGCAAGTCCAGGGATCCCTGGGTGGCACAGCGGTTTGGTGCCTGCCTTTGGCCCAGGGCTGGATCCTGGAGACCCAGGATCGAATCCCGCATCAGGCTCCCGGTGCCTGGAGCCTGCTTCTCCCTCCGCCTGTGTCTTTGCCCCTCCCCCCCCGTGACTATCATAAATAAATAAATAAATAAATAAATAAATAAATGAATGAATGAATGATAGGCAAGTCCAAGGAGACTGTGGGAATCTGAATTTCAAGCTACACAGTCAAGATTCTCTTCTGTGGGAAAAATGGGTACCACAAAATATTCTGAGCAGGAGAGTAATCCAATGAAAGCATTCTAAGAAAAATTCATTTGATATTAGCACTGAAGGCACTGGTATGTATGTGGATAAGGGAGGTAGGCATCAGACAAAGTCTGGAAGGAGCCTAGTTAACTTGTCTGTATTCCCAAGACTGCAAAATGAGGACAGGACTCCTGTCTAGTATAAAACCAATCTGAGAATCAGAGACTCTAGAGCCAGACCAGAGGGCTCCAATCCGACTCTACCCCTTATCAACTGAATGGCCATAAGCAAATTATGTATTCTCTTTGGCCCCGTTTCCTCATCCACAAGAGGGGAGCAAAAACTGACCCATCACACAGGGTTGCTCTGAGGATGAAATGAATGAACATGCAAAAGGCACCTGTGCCTTGCATATGGCAAATGCTACGGCACATGTTATGCTACATCTCAGCTGCAGTGATGCATTCCCAGCTGTATTCCCAGCAGAATACACAGCAGGGAGGAGCTTCATACATATTTGAAATGAATGAGATAAGAGTCTGAGCTAGAGAGAGAAGATAGTGAGTATGGCAAAACATAAGCAGACAGTTTTGTAGGAAGAATCCACAAGATTTAGTAGACATCAGGACAAAGAAGGTAAGTCAAAATCACGATGTTTTATGCCTAGATAAGGTGGAGTTATAGTAACATTAATAGATCAAGAAGCAAGCTGAATGAAAGCTGGTTTGGCCAGAGAAGAAATTGGAAAACAATTAAAATTAACCAAATGATAAAGTGGACATCATTTCTCCGCCTTCCAAGTAATACTAACCATGTACCTACTTTATAGGATGCCAAAATTAAAACTTCAAAGCCAAGAATTAAAATGAAAATATTTTTATTTTATTTTTTTAAATGAAAAAACCCAGGCATGCACATTTAACAGGAGCCCTGTATCTCAACTTTATTGGTTTTTTTTTTTCCAACTTTGTTGTTTCTTTTAAAGCAACTTGGTCACCCTAAATCTTGGTGTACTGGAAAGCATAACATACAATGAAAAGATCTCTTTATGATCAGAGTAAAGATGTAACTTCAGTTACAACAGGAACCTCCTCTCATTTCTAAAACTATACAAAAGTATTTGTAGAAAGGTATTTATTTTTGTGTTCCAGAAATAACATCTTTACATTGATATCAGAATGATTATTCGCCAAAGGAGCCAAATACCCCAAATCGGTAGTGTCTTTAAAAGGGCACACGTTTCAAGTGTAGTTACCTACAGAGGAACCTCCCTGAAACTGGTTCAAAGCCACAGTCTCAAAAACTAGATGACAACTCTGATGGCTGTTGTGATACGGGGATAAAGTCTTGACAATATGAAATTCAACAAAAGATCCCAATGTATGGGGATCCCTGGGTGGCGCAGCGGTTTGGCGCCTGCCTTTGGCCCAGGGCGCGATCCTGGAGACCCGGGATCGAATCCCGCGTCGGGCTCCCGGTGCATGGAGCCTGCTTCTCCCTCTGCCTATGTCTCTGCCTCTCTCTCTGTGTGCGACTATCATAAAAAAAAAAAAAAAAAAAAAAAAAAAAAAAAAAAAAAAAAAAAAAAGATCCCAATGTAGCCCTTGTATGCTCCTAATAAGCCCAATGGTAAGTATTTACTTACCGCCTTAGCTACTGCTACAAGGGAAACAGCATTGTCAAGACTCAAGTCAAAACAGTCAAAAATGCATTTTCAAAAGTGTATTTGAATAAAGATGAGAAATTTCAAGAACATAATCACTTGGGATTGAACAGCTCTTGCCAGGCTATGTGTTTTATTCAGATATAGAACTCTACCCCCCCCCCATATCAAACTCCTATTATATACAGACCTATATATACTATTTATCTCTATTTACAGAACCTGTGGAAAGATGACCTCATAATCCCTTACTAAAACAAGGTCATTATCGAAACTGAACTTCAACCTACCATCACCCTCCAGAGTCAACATAAATTTACAGTTTTATGAAGTTGAGTGTGGACTTTTCAGAGCAAAAGTCAAGAGTGGGAAAATGAAAACAGTTTCATCTTGGGGTAAGGAAAAAAAACAAAGAAACAAACTGACAATATGAATTACCTGTGTGGTAACCATGACTATCTTCAAAATCTGCAATCCCAGCTTCCATGGAATCTGGTGTCTGGCTCGGTATTTTTCACAAGGGTTCATGAAGTAAAACTTCAGGTCTTCCCTCAGACATTCTTCTTTCACGTCAGAATCAAGATGAGCCATTGCATTTCTGCCACAGAAGACCAATTTTTAAATAAACAGAATATCTCGTTCATCAGAGAGTTTCTGAATAAAACTTCCTATTCATGTTCTTTATCCATTCTTACAAGCAAAATTCGGTCTCCAACCAGTGACCTCTTTTTCTCTTTAGAAATCTGAAAATTATTCAGGACCCTTTATCACTTGCCTTTCCACATATTCATTTAGTTCCAAAGGGCCATTGTCAAAAAAAATTTTTTTTTTTATGATAGTCACACAGAGAGAGAGAGAGAGAGAGAGAGAGGGAGGCAGAGACACAGGCAGAGGGAGAAGCAGGCTCCATGCACCGGGAGCCCGATGTGGGATTCGATCCCGGGTCTCCAGGATCGCGCCCTGGGCCAAAGGCAGGCGCCAAACCGCTGCGCCACCCAGGGATCCCACATTGTCAAAATTTTTAAGAATAAGATTTTATTTGCAAGACTCATCATCCTACATCTTAACATATGGAATTCACCTGTCACTGGAATATTGTTAATATTCAATAACAAAAACTAGATGAGATACTTTTATGATACACCAGATATGAAATCATAGAAACTTGAATTAAATTGCTATGAAAACAGAGAATCCATGTTCTATAATGTACTGAATGATTATGTCCCTTTTTTATAATATAACAATGATAATAAGGTTCAAAATGCAAATACCTTCAGGAAGTCAAAATAGTATCTATTTATGCCTAGTCAAATATTTGTGTCGCTTTACAATGGTAAAGTTTGCCTTTACTATTTTGAGGGGTCTGGACTCAGGAATGGGCATGTGATGCAAGCTAGGCCAAAAAGAAGCAATGAGCTGTGGTCCCAAGACTGATAATATCTGTTGGGAGAAATGTCCTACTAAGTCATCACCAAATTGGAGTGTGCAAAACAATCCATTGGTAGTACAGAAAATATTAGTATTTCTATTTTATTCTTTATGTTTTCTTAGAAATGAATTTTATACTTTAATTTTTTATTTTAAGTAAACTCTATGTCCAACAGGGGGCTCAGACTTACTACACCAAGATCAAGGGTTGCATACTCTACTGCCTGAGCCAGCCAGATGCCCCTATTGTATTCTTTATCTTAATAAAAGAAACTGAACTCTACTAATTATTAATATAACATATAGAATAACAGTGGTATATAATCACACATAATTTATAAATAAATATACACACATTGAGAACATGCACTTAACTTGTATCATTGGATACATAATCAACAAAGTTTGGAGACCACAGACTTAAAGCAAAGGCTGTAAGTCTCGAGTTTGTGGAAGTCACCTTGCCATCATAAAAGAACATGCAGAGAGTGGAACTAACACAGAGATAGAAGATAGACCCTAAGCTTAATGACAATACTTGAGTTCCTGGATCCAGCTGTGCCTGAAGCCATTTGTGCCAAGACTTGCAGTGTGAGCTAATAAATACTACTTGGGGCTTATGCTAGTTTAAATTAGTCTTCTGTTTCTTACAATAGGAAGTGTCTTGATGATAAATTTAATGAATAAATTTTACTAAGTTCAGCCAATCATTCAAGGTATCCATTTCTAGGGAAGTTTCATTAATTGGGGGTCATTTGGGGGCATCGTTTCACCTGAAATATCTAAATGACCTACGTTTATACTGACTTCAGATCTACATTATCTACCCTAACAAGTTTCAAAGAAGACTAAGGGGGGTGACAGTGCCTGCCTGGCTCGTTAGTAGAGCATGCAATGCTTGATCTCAGGGTCATGAGTTCAAGCCCCATGTTGGGTGGAGCCTACATGCATACATACATACATACATACATAAGAAGACTAAAAGGGAAAGACTATTTTAAGACTATTTAAGACTTATACTTAGTTAATAATTTTCTATCTTTAAATTGATTTTTAGATCTCCTATTTCCAGAATTAGTAGGCTAGGTTATTTAGAATTTTCCTGCTGGGAGGAAAGAAGGAAGGAAGGAAAGAAGGAAGGAAGGAAGAAGGGGAAAGGAAAGAGAAAGGAAAGGGGAGAAAGAGGGCAGTTAGAAAGAAAGGGAAAGAAAAAGAAAAGAAAGAAGACAGATGCTGGATAAACGTATACATCTTTTGGGGGCAGGTAGAGAAAGTACCTGAGGAGTGAAAAATAGACCAAGATGTCCTAGAGCTCTAATGCACCATATAGTGAATATATACAATAATGTTGTATTATAAACATCAAACTTGCTAAGAAACTAGATCTTAATTATTCCCACCTCGAAAAAGAAATGGTAATCCTGTGAGGTGACAGAGGAGTTAACTATTGCTACAGAGGCCATCCTATTATAATATATAAATGTATCAACTCAACATGCTGCACACCTTAAATTTGTACAATGTTATACGTCAGATATATTCCAGTTAAAAAAAACTTATAATAAAGATGTTTTTAAGAACACTTAGGGCAGCCTGAGTGGCTCAGCGGTTTAGCACCGCCTTCAGCCAGGGGCCTGAACCTGGAGACCCGGGATCAAGTCCCGTGTCAGGCTCCCTGCATGGAGCCTGCTTCTCCCTCTGCCTGTCTCTCTTTCTCTCTCTCTCTCTCTCTCTCTCTCTCTCTCTCTCTGGGTCTCTCATAAATAAATAAAGAAAAAAAAAAAAAAAAAAAGAACACTTAAAAATTTAAGAGTAAGGAACTCCCAGTCTAGTCTTGGGGGGATCCTGGAGGAGTGGGGGCCCATTGCCATTCATGTCCAGTTAAGCTTCAGTCTGCAGCCCCAGGAAGGGGGAATGAGAGAGCCAGGACTCAAGGCCCGAAGCCCACCCAAGATCTGACAGAAGATCCTCCTCAAATTTAGATGGGAGTTCCAAAGAGCCACCCTCTTGGAAAAAGTACTATGCATCAAAACTCCTGTCCCCAAACTCAGAGGACTACAGAGAAGGCCAGAGCAGTTTAGATCAAAGAAGAGACAAAGAAAATTTAAAAATAGGCCCATCCTGAGAAATGATGCTCGTGACACATTCCTTAGAGCCTCACACCCCAACAAGCCAGAGAAATCAAACCAAGAACTAGCTTGGTTCAGGGGGTTCCCGACTGACAACAGCTCTTCGTCTCCTAGCGAACTCACAGACCTCTCCCGAGGTTCATCCTAGCACTCGGGCACTCTAACGAGTAACCTGAAGAACCTACTGATCACCAAGCATGTGAGGAAGCCCAGTAACGTGGAGCAGTCACTTAGAAGCAGGGCCTAGAAACAGGGCCGGGTATATGGGAATCCAACATGGGTTGAAGACCATCAGGCTCAGCATATTAAAAGGCAAGAAGAGGGAAAGATATCTAGAAGAAATATCTATAATTTGCGAAAAACAAAAAATTCGTTTAGAAATGAAAAGTCAGTGACCATGTCAGTCTCTTCTCAAAAGAATGAGGAGACCCTTGAAATGTGCTCACTGCATCCAGGCTACTTAGGTCTGGGTGGGATCAGCCACCCTCCTGAGTGCCGTGCTGAGGCTGAGCTGGGGGCTCAGGACCCGAACACCAGGGCCTCCCCGAATCACAGATGCTTAGCATCCGGTAGGAGAGAGACTCGTGAGTGCATGTTCCCATGTTACCTGAGAGCTCAGCGAATGCTCTCCCCGAGTGCCAAGAGCACTGTGGAAACAGGCCTGACTCTGACAGAGGGGCTCACTGAGTCAGAGGGGAAACCTCACCATAAGCACAGGGGGGACGTGCCATGGGGGCACCTGACAATAAGCATCAAGGATGGCACTTCCCAGAAGAACGTGCTCTCTTGGCTGTGCCTGACAGCAACATCCTCCAACGTGAACCTTCAGAACCCCGAGAACATGCCAGAAGAATTCGTCGTGGGCATGTTTGAGCAGTACTAAATTTAGTTAACCACCATCACTTTAGCAGACCCGTGTTGCTAATGTAGTCATCCTGATGACTTATGGTATTTTTTCCATTTAATAAGAGGAAAAAGCCATCTGAAAAGTTGTGATAGAACCCTCAAAACATGGCATGGAAACTCCTGCCTTAGCCTCTAGTGTGAGAAAAACCATATGGAAGAAAGAAGAGATGGTTTTCTTGAAAACAGTGGTGTGAAGCAGGGCATTAGGTCAAATACTTAGTGAACAGCTTGCGAGCCCAGCTCTGCCAGAGACATTCTTCTGCCTTCCAGGAGCTCAATCCAGTGGAAAAGAGAGAGATGAATACATAAAGGTACGATAAAATGTGTTCCGTGCTATAATTGAAATATGCATCGAGCACCCCAGGAACAGAGAGAAGACAGTGCCCCAACTGCTTCAGATGGCTTCAAATAATTCTTTCAGGTGCTGGTTTCTTTGACTATATGTCCACTATGTGTTCAAAAAAGGGTAACTAATGTTAACATTACTGTAAGAAACCTTATTAAGATAATTCATAGATGAAAAAAAAAATCTCAGAGATAACAAATACCAGGTCGCTTATTCTGTTCAATTATTTACAGAAGTCTATCCATACAGAAGTTTTTCCATTTATAGAACAGCTGCAATACTTCTAGCACTGTAAAGGAAAAACAGAAAAATGGAAAAGCTAGTATGAAAAACTTTCCCCTGAAGAATACAGGACCCACCGGGTAAAATATAGTACTAATCAAATGTAATCAATAGAAATACAGAAAAAAAAAAAAAACCTAATGTGAATAATAAAGTTATGTAATAAGATGGCTGTTTTTTTTTTAAAGATTTTATTTATTTATTCATGAGAGACAAAGAGAGAGAGAGAGAGAGAGAGAGAGAGAGAGAGGCAGAGACACAGGCAGAGGGAGAAGCAGGCTCCATGCAGGGAGCCCGACATGGGACTTGATCCCAGGTCTCCAGGATCATGCCCTGGACTGAAGGCGGCACTAAACTGCTGAGCCACCAGGGCTGTCCAAGATGGCTATTTTTAATAAGTCCAACTTAAGTTTAGAAATAACATATGGGGCATCTGGGTGGCTCATTCAGTTGAGCATTCTGACTTTTGATTTTGGCTCCAGTCATGGTCTCAGGGCTGTGAGATCACGCCTCACATTGGGCTCTGTGCTCAGCAGTCAGTGTATGTGAGATTTCTCTCTCCCTCTCCTTCTGCCCCTCCTCCCCTCTAAAACAAATACATCTTTACCAAAAAATAAAATAATAATAATAATAATAATATCTAAAGTTTGGAAGAAAAGGTAATGAAATTTTGGTTCAAGAATTCTGGAATCTTGGGGCACCTAGGTGGCTCAGTGGTTGAGCATTTGCCTTCAGCTTAGGCTGTGATCCCAAGGTCCTGGGATCGAGTCCCACATCAACCTCCCCACAGGGAGCCTGCTTCTCCCTCTGCTTGTGTCTCTGCCTCTCTCTCTGTGTCTCTCATGAATAAACAAAGAAAATCTTTTAAAAAATTCTGGAATCTTAAGGATAATGTAAATGCTTAAGTTTTCTAAAATTACTTTTCTGAGGGCTCTTTCTTGTCCCCCTCTTCCCAATTTGTAGATCTACCCTATTTCCCTGGTCAGTGAAGGGTATTAAAATACACACACACACACACAAACAATTAAAAAAATACACACACACACAACTGGACGTCCTATAACAAAAATACAAGGGTGTGAAACAAACAAACTGCAAAATGAAAAAGGAGAAAAACTAAAAAAAAAGGGGGGGGGGCAAGAATATCCCACAACTAAAACATCCCTGCATTTGACACATATTCATCCCACACCCTCCTGTGCTGAGCACCAGGCTGGGTGTTTGGCACAGGAGGCCTGAAGTTGCAATCACAACTTTATAAGCAAGACTTAAGTCAGCAGGAAAAACACTGCAAGTTCTATCACAAATGATGAAAATCATCAACAGGTTGAGAAAAGGGCAGAGAGGGGCTAACTCATAACACAATTCGGGGCAGGGGAAGAGAAATTGCACCACAAAACAATGAAGGAAGAGAAATCGATGAGGATCTAAATCTGACCGATCAACTGCAGCATAGTCGTGAAATTGAAATGTCACAAAATAAGTAAGAATAATCATGACTCATGAATTATTTATGTTTCACTAAACTATAGGAAGTGCATGATGATCTGGATTATATAAGCTTAATAAACAGCACTGCTAAAGACCAAAACATCAGAGCGGAAAAAGCACAGTATTAGTGAGCATAAAAACAAGATCTGGAATAGAACAGAAATTCACCCCCATACCATGGACTAAATAAAAGGTAGAGATGCTGGAATGGAAAAGTAAATAGGACTCAGGAAAGAGAGAAGCCTGAGCCTTACTACTACCAGGAGAAGTCAGAAAGGAAGCACATCAAAGCTACTTTAGATTATGAGAAAACCTACTCTTCCCTCAGATAATCAGGACTGTGTCATGTCAGCTCATTTTAAGGCTATCATGTGACCAAGGGCAATTCCAACTTTAACAAATCCATGACTAAGAAAGTCTATGAAAGCTTGATGTTTTTTAAAAAAAAAAAAACACAAAAGAAAAACAAGTTACCAGCAATTCTTAATCTCACAGGGGTCATCACCCTCTACGGGAACCTGTGAAGGCTTCTGACCTTTGCCTCAGAAAAATGTGTGCACCAGTCTCAATGATGGTACCTTGTTCCTATTAGCACAATCAGCTCAGCAAATAAGCTAACCAGCCCAGAGTGCTAGGTTTTCAGCCTGCATGACCCTTGCCCTACTCAACAAGAGGCATGAAAGACTGTTTTCTACCACTGGCCTCCCAAGAGGGGTGTGTGTGTGTGTGTGTGTGTGTGTGCGTGCGTGCAAGGGGGTATGTAAGACCATTCACTGGTACGTGAGAAGAAAAGGTTAGGCCTTTCAACTGTACTAACTTAGCAGAGAGAGAAGTTACGGTTTCCAAGGTTTAATATAGGGATTATTATCTATTATACCTAAGCTGCCTTCACGTGGTCAGAATGCCGGATGCCTGTGTTCCACGTAGGTGCGCAACGTATCGTTGGGGGGGTAAAAAGCAAGTGCCCAAAGTAGTGACTTGATGGTGATGGCCTCACTGATTTTCAGCATAGTCCTACCACTAAAGGTTTATATGGGCCCATTTGAGCATTTTCGGAGTACACAATCCAGTTTGATCAACCCTCACAAGGTGGGCAACGGGCGTGAAGATTCTTTCAAAAAATGAGACTCACTGTTAACTAAGTTAACATCAAGAAAATGGAAATGTTAATATTCTCCTAGTGTAAACTTTGTTTGCCATGAGTTTTAAAACGATGCCAAGCAGATCTGATCTGAAAAGCACTTGGAATAAAGAAACATTTATCAAGAAAACTATTTAAAATACTGGCTAAATCTGCGATTGCTAATCTGTTCCTAAGTATTATGTGTTGTACCCTGAGTTATTAGGTAAGGACAATATGAAATCAGAACGCTGTAAAGTCACTGCATTTAGCAATTCATTTTAATATCCTTATCTATCTCATCCTTTTCTTGATAAAGATTTTATTTATTTGAGAGAGAGATAGCAAGGGAGAGAGCACAAGCCAGGGTCAGTGGGCAGCGGGAGAGAGAGGTAGGCTTTATGCTGAGGCCTGGAGCACAATGTGGGGCTTGATCCCAGGACCCTGGACTCATGACCTGAGCCGAAGGCAGATGCTTAACCAACTGAGCCACCCAGGCATCCCCCATCTCACCCTTTAATATATCCATTTAATATGTCAGTTAAGCATCCGGCTCTTGATTTTGGCTCAAGTCATGATCTCAGGGTTGTGAGCTCGAGCTGGGCATTGAGTCTGCTTAGGATTCTCTCTCTCCCTCTGCCCCTCCGTCCCTTAAAAAAAAAGTATTTCACCATCTATAGTATAAAGCATTTTATGTGTTTTATAGTATATATAGTTCTACATATAATACATAAATATACATTCAGAGCCAGTGGATCTTCTTTTAATTGATGCGGTCAGTTATCAAACATGTTTGGGACTACTTCTCTAGTGTTTCAGAGCTCCAACCACACCTTAGATGTGGTTGTTCTTTTGTTCTCCCCACTGACATTATGAACTCCTTAGCTTGGGAGAAATTGGTGTTTGTTTCCCCAGCTCCCGCCAGATAGCACTGCTTAGGTATCTTGTACTGATGCAGTGGTGCTAGAACAGAAGGGTTTTCCTAATCCAAAATTCTCTCTTACTAGCCCCAGAGGACAGGGAGCTTCAGGGAACTCTCATCTGCGGAGCTCTGCATCACCTGGTCCCACCTACGTCCCCAAAGTCATCTTTTTCTCCTCACACTTAATCATGTACATAATTTTAAAGGAACTATAACAAAGCCCACATCTGATTTTCACTCTTTAGAGGCAACTTCTTTCATGGTTTTCTTTAGATATTTACTTTAGTATTTCTAAACAATGCCATCCCACTACTTATTCCTCTTTCAGATATTACCAATTTATATCCTCCCCTAGAAAAGATGATTTTAGCTCTTATATCTGGAACCCCATCAGCAAACATACACATTTCACCTCCCCACTCATAATCTCAATAAAATTTTAATAAAACTTCTGGATAATTAGCATTCAGAATTTACTAAGTAAATAGCAAATACTTTTCACAGGCCACTAGTACACTGTGATTTTACTTTTTTTTTTTTTTTTTTTTAATAGGCCCGGGTGCCTGGTGTCTCAGTCCACCTTCAGCTTGGGTTGGGTTATGATCCCTGGGTTCTGGGATCGAGCCCCTCATGGGACTCCCTGCTCAGCAGGGAGCCTGCTTCTCCCTCTCCCTTTGCCTGCCACTCCCATGCTTGTGCTCTCCTCTGTCAAATAAGTAAATAAAGTCTTTAAAAAGTTATATATAGGGGATCCCTGGGTGGCTCAGCAGTTTGGTGCCTGCCTTTGGCCCAGGGCACGATCCTGGAGTCAGGGGTCGAGTCCTGCATCAGGCTCCTGGCATGGAGCCTGCTTCTCCCTCTGCCTATGTCTCTGCCTCTCTCTCTCTCCGTCTCTCTCTCTCTATCATAAATAAATAAATCTTTAAAAAAAAGTTATATATATACATATATGAATTTATAAATTAAAGTAGGCTGTATGCCCAACATGGGGTTTGAACTAACAATCCTTGAGATTGAGTGGCATGCTCTCCTGACTGAGCCAGCCAGGTGCCACCACCCCCCCCCCAACTTTTTCTTATTGTTTCTTCTAAAAAGAAGGTTTGGGCGTTAATTGCCTTTTTCCCTATTTGCTTAGTTTTCAACATACCAACCAGGTCTCTCTCAGCAAACTGGCTGAACCTCCCAGCTCCGTTCAATACAGTCAAACAAGTGGGGCAACTTGTCAACCTCTTCCTTCGCCTCATTCCTGGAGCCTCATCCTCCGGCTCCATCCAACCTGCTTCCTAATTCCTATTTGGGGCCATCGATTTGGGAATTGCCTTCACCTGCTTCCCAAATTGGATTCCACATCTCCTGGAATTCCTTTGCTCCCTCATTTTTATGGAGAGTTTCCATCAATTCCTTCCTGTGGCAGGAAGCCTGGAAGGTAAATTTTGAGACACTGCTGGTTGCCCCCCCAGTATCCATTCCTCCCCATTCTTAACTTGTTGAGCGTGGGGAATATATATAATATATTAACACCCAAGAATAGGATAATTCAATATAAGCTCTGGCCTGGATCGCAGGGCCACTGTCTACAGACTTGGCTGAACACTGAGGCCCGCCGAGTGCTAGAAAACCACTGAAGCCCATCTTTCCACCTACAGAGATTCTGGCCTCCTTAGTGTGGGTGCAGCCTGGACATCAGGGCTTTTAAAAAGCTCCCAGGTTATTCTAATGTGCACCCAGTTTGACATCCTCTACCTTAGAGATTACCTGTTCCCATCTCCTTATCGTATGAATGAGGCAACGAAGGACCCTCAGATTACAACCTGCCCCCAAAGAATCCAATTTACTGACCCCCTCAGGTATTTCTTCCTGATACAGGAATTAAATATTTCTTTTTTTTTTTTTTTGGAATTAAGTATTTCTTAAGGAGTAATGGCCTGTAAGATAATCAGGAATGCAGAAAAAGACGTTATGTTTGAATAAACTAGTATTTCAGAAATAATTTCACTTAGAGATGTGTGATATTTAGCAGACAGTAGCATCCTAGTCCATAAATTCGGGAGACTTCTAAATGGTCATGTTATCAAAATGAGAAGGAAAAAACAAGTAAAGCCATCTAATGGAACAAATCCAACATTTACTTTCCTCAGAGTCTATCTGTGCTTCGGATTCTCTAGAGCACACGTCTGGTTTCCATATGTTGCACCCCAATGGGACCCTCAGAGTGAACCCTGTCCTGCAGCAGATTCCCATAGGGACTTCTCAGGCTACAGTTTAGTGGCTTGGCAGCATTTGACACAGCTGACCACTACATTCCTCGGACAACCTCTTCTCTCTGCTTCTAGGACACCTCTCTTCCCTGGTTTTTCTGCCTACCTCACTGGGCATTTCCCAGTCTCCTTTGCTGGCTCCTCTTCCATCCAATTTCAGGTGCCAGAGTGTCTCAGGACACAGCCGAGGGATCTTCCATCCTCAGTCCTCCCTTCTAGAAGACTTTGCCCAGTCCTGTGGCTTTAAATACTACCCACATGATGTGGACTTTCACATTTGCCACTCCAGCAAATCTCTCTCTTGAACAGACTCCCTTATCCAACCTCTTCCTTGAAACTCCACCCTCATGTCTAATAAATTTCTCAACCAGCTCCCC
The DNA here is from genome assembly GCF_011100685.1 of Canis lupus familiaris. NCBI lineage: Eukaryota > Metazoa > Chordata > Mammalia > Carnivora > Canidae > Canis > Canis lupus. The sequence goes on along the minus strand of NC_049227.1, from coordinate 63,505,436 downwards.
ACCCGTCTCTCCACCCAACTACTCAAGGCAGGGATAGCACACATTTATCTACATGTTTCAGCTGTAATCACTCCCTCCACCAGTGATTCTCCACCTTGGCTGCACAGTAGAAGCACTTGGGGATTTTTAAAAGGTTTCAGTGTCGAGTACCTGGGTGGGTGAGTGGTTGAGCATCTGCCTTTGGCTCAGGTTGTAATCCTGGGGTAGAGTCTCACACCAGGCTCCCTGTAGGGAGCCTGCTTCTCCCTCTGCCTGTGTCTCTGCCTCTCTCTGTATGTGTCTCTCATGAATAAATAAAAATAAAATCTTAAAAAAAAAAAGTTTCCAGTGCCTGGCTTCCAGCCCCTAGACAATCCGATTTAATTGGTGCCCAGTTATGAGCTGAGCATCAAGATTTCTGATAAGCTTTTCAGGTGATTCTAATATGCAGTAAAGTGTAGGAATTTGAGCTCCAGAGCCATACTTTGATTCCTTCCTTTTCCTCAATTCTCACATCCATCGATCAAGTCCTCCTCTTTCCAAAAATGTCAACATTAATATCTGTATGCAAACATCTTAAAAGTCTGGAAGTGCATAAACCAGAAAAAAAAAATCTTGGTAATCTCTTAAAATCGTGTTATATGTAATCTGAATTTTCTTCTTTAAGTTTTCCACGTTTTCTTGATTTTTGGTGATTGACAAATGGATTCTTGAGTTATCATTTTAAGTTAAAATAAGCTATGTCCAAAAGGATCTAATAATCCCTATCAGGTAATCCAATGTTTCCCTGCCCAACATTTGTGCGGAAGGGAGATAGTGACCTGAGCCAAAGGCAGATACTCAATCACTGAGCCATCCAGGTGCCCCTGAACTTCAGTATTTCTACAGCAATGGTCATGCTGGCCTGGGGGGAATGTCACAAGGCAATCTGGCAGATGGAAGACTTTAGAACAATCCCAACAACCCACACTGGATTTTTTTCTTCTACTCCAATTTCTACAATGAACTGATTTTGTCATGATTTGCTGAATTGCTGAGAGTGGGAGAGGAGGAGGGAGGGAGAGAGGGGGAGGGGGAGAGAGAAAAAGAGAGAGGTTGAGAGAGACAGATGGAGATCCAGACAGCTGAGGCTCTGGGGTAGTTAGGCCCCAATTAAAGGAAGTCAAGGAGGAAAAAAAAAAGAAGAAGAAGAGAAAGTCAGAGAGAGAAACTAGTTACATTCTAAGCATAGCTCTCAGAACAGAAATGATGTGCTCATTCTAATCCTGAGAAGCACTGAGAAGACAGATTGTAGAGCTTTTCATTTTTCACTAGAGCTACTGATAAAAGATGTGCATGCTACAACTTTCAGGAATTTCCCTAGAGATGCCTGAACCATGCCACCCAGTTCCTATAAAATCATCTCCTGTCACCACTTTGCTGCTTCTGGCCAGCAGGAGAGCAGAACCAGGGCTGCATATCCTAAAAGTGCTTGTTCTGAAAAAGTCACACTCCCTTTGAAAACACATCCTGACCAATCAGCTCTCTAGGTCAGAGAGAAATAAAGCAAAACTCCATTTCTCAGCAATACAGGATTCCAAGAGCAGTGAAAGCTGGAGAAGAGGGGGTGCGCAGGTGGTTCAGTTGGTTAAGTATCTGTTGATTTTTGGTTCAGGTCATGATCTCAGGGTTGTGAGATCTAGCCCCAGACTGGGCTCCACTCTGGGCATGGAGCCTGCTTAAGATTCTCTCTCCCTCTCCCTCTGCCCCTCTCTCTCTCTCTCTCTCTCTCTCTCTCTCAATCTCTCTCTCTTAAAAAAAATTTAAATTAAATTAAAAAAGTAAAGCTGGAGAAGACTGGAATTATAGCATTCCTTACACATTGCTTTCAGTAACATTTCAAGAAGTGCCCAATTTACCAGGGTCATGTTGATGACCATACCTAAGGAAAAGTAAAATTAAAAGTCACAAAACCATAATTAATCAATTTCTCCTCAAGCCACTGAATGAGTTTACCTTATTTTCAGTCAAGCCCACCTCAGTGTTAGCTGGGGAATCCCTAGATTCACCCTATCTCTACAAACTCCCTCTAGTTGCTATAGGTGACAGGATTTTCTTTTAAGCTCACCACTTAGACTATGGGTCTTCTGGAATGATAGCAAGGACAATTTTTCAGAATCTTTAACTTCACTAGTCACTAATTATTGCCTAACAGATGTTTTAGGCTGAAACACCAGCTGTATTCAAGGGGAAATCCCAAAAGACAACCTTCAAAGGAGAAGAAAGGAAGCCATCCCCCAACTGAGGGGACAGTCCTATGGGCACCCCTGCCTCACCAAAGCTGTCTCATCACACCAGGGGTAAAGAAGGCAGAGACCCAAGTACAGAAAGCCCAGCAAGAGGCAGGCTAAGGAAAATGGAAAGAATCCACCCCCCCCCCCCAGACGATTGGCAAAGCAAACAAACAAGTACACAAACCAAAACCTGGCTTTAAACATTTGACCTGGGCAGCTCGGGTGGCTCAGCGGTTTAGCGCCGCCTATAGCCCAGGGCCTGATCCTGGAGACCCAGGATCGAGTCCTATGCCGGGCTCCCTGCATGGAGCCTGCTTCTCCCTCTGCCTGTGTCTCTGCCTCTCTCTGTGTGTCTCTCATGAATAAATAAAATCTTTTAAATAAAATAAAATAAAATAAAAAAATACACATTTGACCTTGAAAAGAATATTGCAGTTGAGTAAAAAAGAATGGAGTCTGGAAATAAAAAGTCTTTTCTCTATGAAGCCCACAACACGTGATGTGAGAGTTCCCCCAAGGGTGATCTCATTCTGCAGAACTGACACATGGAACCCAGACTCCTGGCCTCAGCTAAGAACAACCCAGCCTCAGGGAAAATCCCACTTCTAACTTTCCTGGCCAGAAGGGCTTCTTTTGGCAACTAATTTTACTTTGAAAATTGTAGCCACAAGAAATCACCTGTTTTCCCACTAAGTTTTGAGAATTGTCTTATCCTGGGTTTCACTTCACTAACGGAGCCTGGGCCTGAAGAGCTCAGCTTGTGAATAGGACCATTGCTGACTTTCAGTTCTCTATCCTCTGCCACTCTGTTCGAAATCTGTCTCCCTACCCTGCTCATGAAGACATTTTATAGTTGTTATTCTCTTGTTAAAAACCACACTTTTGATGTGCTCCTCCTTGCTAGGAGAGAGCATGGCCTCCTCAAACACTTCATCAGGATTTACCGATTTTTAAGTGCAGGAGATTAAATAAAATCAGCACCATTAAGTTGACCCCTGCATGGGAATAGTCAGGGGAAGAGTGGGAAAGGTATTTTTAAAGGGTCCACACCACAGAACCTGGTTTATGGGAGCTTTGCTACAGGAGAGGGGCAAGCTTACAGTAATGGGAGTTCGACTCAAAGTATGAAGAGGAAAATGAGCTGAAATCTTGAGACTGATGACTCAAAAGGAAGAAGCTACTGGATTCCCCCAAACTTGGGCTGTTTAGTTAGCACATCAGAGAGGCGGTGAGCAGTTCCTAAAATGATGTGAAGCCCACATCCCACCCCTGCGGAGAACAATGTGGTCGGTTGGTCCCTTCAACATAAAACATCAGAAGCCCTGTCCTGACATCCGGACAACCTCTCCCACCTCTCTAAGGACCCCTTCTGTTTCCTGCTGGCACTGCACAACCAGACACACACACACACACACACACACACACACACACATTTCAAATCAGAATCCTTTCAAAAGTTATTTGTGTGCGCAGCGGCGGATGTGTCCAGAGCTGTAAGAGTGGGAGCCTCTGGAGACACTGGATATGACGCAAATGGTTAAGTCCTGAAGGAAACAGGCGAAGAAAAATGCTGCTTTAAGTAAAGATTTAAGAAATACAAAGATTATATACACCACACCTGCCATAAGCACAAGCCTGTTCATCAGTCCAAGCAGAGCACACTAGGTAAAGCCAGAGTCCATTTGCTCCCCAGCTCTTAGAGCTCAGGCAGATGGAAGAAATACGCAGCTTCTGCTCATCTGCCCCATTAAAACCAGGCATCCAGCATTAAGAGAGATGGTCATCTGGGTGCAACATTCATCAAGGTATCCAGTTGCCAAGAAAGTCGTACCAAAGTTACATCCTCTAACCCAAAACTGGCCTTTCCAACGTCTAAAACAAACGTATGCCACACTTGCCTGGAAATAAATGCTTATCAGGACAGTCACCAGAGAGATCAGGGAGGCCCTCCTCTTGGGCCGTGGCTCTCCCTTGCCGGCGCCAAGTCCGCTTAGGATAGTGCCGTGTCTACGCCACCCTAGGAAGGTGTGGGCCGCCCCGTGTTCCGTGAGCGGGAGGGGAGCCCCGGGGAGCGCGCTCACCCCGGCCGGCGGCGCAGCGGGCGGCAGCCGGAGCAGGTGGGCCGCGCAGCATCCTCGGGGGAGCTGGGGTGCACCGCACCGCAGCCCCGCACCTGAGCGGGAGGCCCGGGTGTTCCGGGAGGCCGCTACCGGCAGGCGGGGCCCGGGACCAGGGTCTCTCCGGAGCGTCGGCGCCTCCCGGGTCGGCCTGGGCCCCGCGGCTCCGGCGTCCGCTCCCGGGCCGTGCTCCGCCTTCGAAACCTTGCGCGGCTTTGGCTCGGGGCTCGGGGCTCGGGCCGGGGCCCTCCCGGGGCTGGAGCGAGGCCAGGGCGCGGCCGTGCACCCGGGCGGAGAGGAGGGGGCGGGGGGGGGGCCCCGAGCCGCCACCTCGGACTGGGGAGCGCGCGGGGAGCGCCTCGGGCGGGCCGCTCGGAGCCCCGGGGCCGTGCGAGACGGAGGAGGACCCCGGGGGGCAAGCAGCCCGGGGCGGGGGCGGAGCCGAGCGCCCCGGGGTACCCACCTGCCGCGGGGCCCCCAGGACGGGCCGGAGGCTCCGCTCCACGCCGGCAGGTGCAGGGCCTCCAGGCCGGGGCGCATGCCGCGGGCCCCGAGCGCCAGGAGGGGCGTGGAGGGTGGACGGCTGTACCCGCCTCGGCCCCGACGTGCCGGCCCCAGGCCCCTGCGCTCGGCTCTGGGGGGCGCCGGGAGCTGGGGCGCCGGGTGTCTGCCGCGAGGTCTGGCTGCGGAGAAGCGGCCTCGGCCTCCAGGGAGCCGGCGGCGCGGGGCGCCCTCCACACTGCCCCCGGGCGGCGGGGCCGCGCGCTCGCTGCGCTGCGGGCTCCTGCCGGGCGCCCTCCGGGGTTTCTCCACCACTGCGCAGTCCTGTCTCCGGTTCCGTTCTGAGGCATCCAGGGCACAGGGCCGCGCTGGGGGCTGTGGCCACCGGCCCTCGGGGATCCCCGGTTTAGCTCAGCGGTTTAGCGCCGCCTTCAGCCCGGGGCGTGACCCTGGAGACCGGGGATCGAGTCCCAGGTCGGGCTCCCTGCATGGAGCCTGCCTCTCTCTCTCTCTCATAAATAAAATCTTAAAAAAAAAAAGAAGAAAGAAGAAGAAAGAAAGAAGAAGAAAGGAGAAGAAGAAAAGAAGAAGGACACGGTCCTCTCCCCCACGGTCCTCTCCCCCAGGACTTCGCGTGACCCGGCAAGTTCATCCGGATCAGTTCGTTCACTGGAGCGTGTTTGCATTCTGGAGCGTGGGATCACAAAACTGTGACAAGCGTCAGGGTTCAGAGACGTGAAGCGCTCTGGACGCACGAGGACCAGAAAACAGACCTCGCCTCCGGCTGGAGCCGGGAAGCTGGAGCCGCCCCAGCGCGGGGAGCGCGGTGCACCTGCTGCAGCCCCTGCCCTTCCCTCCCAGAGCTCCCGCCTGCGGGAGCCCAGGCAGGATTCTTGGAGCGGAGGGTCTCGGCACGTGCCCACATGTCACGTTCAGCTGCGGGTGATGCTCACTTGGCAGCCTGCACCCGGCGACAGCCTCTTTTGTGCGGAGTCCTGTTTCTCTTTCCACGCGGTAGCAGCGCCAGTCCCGAGTTCCAGGCGATTTGGCTCAGCAAGCATTTAAAAGGTTTCTGGAGTTCGCTAGCTCAAAGGATACCCTGCTGGGTAATTATTTTAATATGTGTCTGCAGGTTGAGGTAATTGGACAGAATGATGTAAATAGATATACATACTTGACCTTTTGAAAGTCACTTTTAAGGCAAAAATGCCTTATTTTAGAGTCCTTTTCATTAGAGGTGCCCACTGGGTGAGGACACCCCGGGTTTGGAAGATCCCGTTTGCATAGTACAGTCCCCACAGTGACAGGTGGGTGCAAGGGTGGTTTGGTTAGGTTCCTTTTTAGAAAGCGGAGAGGAAACTGTCCAGGGCTCTTCTTGTGGGGAGGATGTGGATTCCGTGAAAAAGACACGGAATTGGCTTGATTGGAAAGTGTTAGAGGAAGTATATGGAAAGCAAGACATATTTTATGTATATTGTGTAAATATGTACATATATATGTGTATATATATATATATGTATATATGTATACACACAGTTTTTACACTAAGGAATTTCCAAGCCTTTTTAATTCAAAGAAAAACTGCCATGAAGGAACTACCCTATTAACCTCAAAATGCTAGGACTCTACTAGGGACAACAATCCCTTTAGAAGGGGACTGTAAACTGGGATAACTTCTTTTTGTATCAACCAACTACTCATTGTAAGTGTTTTCTAAAACTTCAGTATTTCTACTGGATAACTTATCAGTGGGTAGTTAAAAAGAAAATTCGTTGTTAACTGTGCGTTTTTTAAGACTGTTTACCACGTGCGAGGGCCCCGTACTTCAAGGGGCCAGGAGTAACCTTGAGTTCCCACTAGGTAGGAAGGTTGATTTACATGTTATCTCATTGAACACTCAGCACTCTGTGTACTGTCATCTCCTTTTGAAATGTGGAAAATGAGTTCAGAGAGGTTTAGGTTACTGCCCTGAGGTCATCCACACAATTTGTAGTAGATCCAAGATTTCTATTCAGGTCTTTGAGTTTCCAAAGCCTTTATTCTCACCACACTGCTGCTACACAGACAGACACATAATTAACAGTTAGTGATCTTGAATTGTTTTCCTAATCTGGAGAAGTTTCCTAGTTTCACAAAGCGGAGAAGAGATACATGTACATCAATAGCTGTAATTGGTGATAGATTATTGATTGGTATCAAGGTATTATTTTAAAAATAAACAGTAAGTAAATTCTTTTTATATAGATTTATTTATTTATTTATTTATTTATTAATGAATGAATGAATGAATGAATGAATGAGAGACACAGGGAGAGAAGCAGAGGCAGAGAGAGAAGCAGGATCCCTGAATGGAGCCTGATGCAGGACTTAATCCCAGGACCTAAGCCAAAGGAGACGCTCAACCACTGAGCCACCCAGGCACCCCAACAGTAAGTAAATACTTATCAAACACCCAGGCCATCCAGAAATTGCACTACTGAGTATCCCAAAGATACAAATGTAGTGATTCGAAGGGGTACCTGTACCCCAATGTTTATAGCAGCAATGTCCACCATAGCCAAACTATGGAAAGAGCCCAGATGTCCATTAGCAGATGAATGGATAAAGAGGATATGGTATACACACACACACACACACACACACACACACACACACACACAATGGAGTACTACTCAGCCATCTAAAAAAAAAAAAGAAATTTTGCCATTTGCAACAACATGGATGGAACTAGAGGATATTATGCTAAGTGAAAGAAGTCAATCAGAGAAATACAATTATCATACTATCTCACTTATATGTGGAACTTAAGACACAAAACAGAAGATCATAGGGGAAGAGAGGAAAAAATAAAACAAGATGAAATCAGAGAGGGAGACAAATCATAAGAGACTCTTAATCATAGGAAACAAACTGAGGGATGCTGGAGGGGAAGGGGTAGGGTAACCGGGTGATGGACATTAAGGAGGGCCAGTGATGTAATGAGCACTGGGTATTATATAAGACTGATGAATCACTGAACTCTACCTCTGAAACTAGTAATACATTATATGTTAATTAATTGAATTTAAATAAAAAGATAAACACTGTAGAGGGAGTAGTAGTTACAATGGAGAACTCCAAGTATCTCAAATTTCAATGTGCAAATGAAACACCAGCTTATACTCATTGTAAAACCTCACATTTCAGCATTGGGAGTCATTTTTATGATTGACTTTCTGTTAAATAATAAGACTTCAGTGTCTCAAAGCTATATTCATTTAACCTTTAAAACAAAAAATTAACAAACCAGTTTCCTTTATAAAAAAAAAAAAGATTGCTTTGAGAAAACCTTTATTGCACACCATTGAATTCATGTTTTGCACACAAAACAAAGATACATGTTGTAAAAATCCCTGAAATTCTAATCAGCAGTATCCAGGGGTGGAGACTTTGTTTCTGTGTCTTTTGAAGGCATATATTTCCCATTTATTTTTACGTTTGAGCAGTATTGTTTTTCAAAATGTTTTTAATGTGAGTTTTCGAACCTCTCCCCCAAAATCACAGTTCCTGATCCTAAAACACTCTTCTGTGAGATTGAATGTGCTGTGAGGGGCACAGTACATCAGAGAGTTTTTGCAAGGCCATGCAAACACTAAAATAATCCCTGTAGAACTGAATATGCCTTTGGTATGCACTCTAATTTTTATACATATATAGGGTACTCTTTAACTCCGTATTTTAACACTGAAGGAGAGAAAACTTATACATGAATACTAAAAAACTTGATCCTTTCTGGAACTAAAAGCGGCATCGCGTAACAGTTGCCCTTCAGGACCAAATCTTAGACTGTTTGCTGGTAATAGTTGTCTCTTTCTTACTCTGCCCTTTAAGAGAAGATTTTAAAATACAATGATTACTGATACACAGCAACCACATCCCCCCTCTCTCTCAGAGACGAACCCCAGAGAGTGGTCAAGATCAGGGTTGGTGAATTGTGTGAAGTCAGACCAGGCATTGTTCTCCCCTGATGATACAATCAACCCAGTCAGGATAGCTAGATGCAAGAGGATAGGAGCTGAAGAAGGGGATGGAGAACATATCCTAAAACTATGGCAAAATAAACAAGATATAAGAATCCAATAGCTTCTCTCATCAAAGCTAGTTTAAAAAAAATCCAACATAAAGCTGCAAAAGACATTAAACGTTGCTTTTAAGAGTATAAATAGTTCTTGATCAATTACAGCTATCAGTTGCTCAAAGTAATGGTCTTTAAACATACAACACCTGATCTTAAAATATCCATATAGCTTCCCAACTCAGCTATATTGTATATTTCCCTCCAGAGCACAGATTAATCTGATGGCTACTTTTTACAACAGCAGAATATAGATATTGGAGTGTCATCTTCTAATCTGTATTTTCCAGAATTGGGTAGATCTTTGCACTCTGATATAAATGTACGAAGTTCAGTCTCTGGAAAGCCATCTTGTTGGTAATGCTACATGGAAGAATAAGGGGGATAAAAATGCTCTCATGAATAAGTCCCTTGAAAACAGTTTTATTCCAAATTCAATATTTGGCAAGGGAGGGGGATCTTTCTAGGGGGATAGTTCAGTCACTGCCAAGTATTTTCAGGGAGATATTACCTCTAGAGCCATTCTTCGGTCTAGCTAAGGAAAAGTGGGTCTAGAATTCTGCAGTGTCCTCAGAGGCTCTTTTGTGGGTCTGGTTCAACCCAAAATGAGTCTCAGCTGTCTTTCCAGCTCAGAAATCCAGCTGGAATCCAGCCTGCACATCATTTTGAAGTCTCCCTTTCAGACAGACAGGTGTATTTAAGGGCCTGTATTAGCATCACTTTGGGGGTCTAAGATCTCTAGAACATGCCCTGACCAGAGAGGATCTGCCATCACTTGCCCACCTGACAGGTGCTCTGAGCTCATGGAAAGAGGTAAACAACTAAACAGTGAGTCTCAGACTTGTATCATCAAGACATGTCGACTCATATTACTATTCTTTGAGACCTAAGATATCACCCTTAAATAACATGTAGTTCTCTGCATGCAAAGCTAAAGGCAGTGAATTTTTAGAGCACAGTGGGGAGGGATCTGGACAGGTACTACAACCTTTCCCAGTGGCTTTGGTGACTCTAAGCACACATCTGCCAAGCAAGTACTGAGGACGGTTGGTTCTAAAAATCTAATTCAGTAAAGCTTTTATTTATTTATTTATTCATGAGAGACACAGAGAGAGACACAGGCTGAGGGAGAAGCAGGCTCCACACAGGGAGCCCTCTAATTCAGTAAAAATGAAGTCATGGTCCTCGCTTCATAAGCAAGGTATTCATAATTATCAACTCATAACCCATCAACTTCTGCCAACCTTCACTTTGTCCCTAGGACCATTTGTATGACATCATGTTTCATCAGCCCTCTCACCCAGAAAGTCCGCAAGTGGAAGTGTCTATGCTAATAGTATACCTAATAGCATAAAGTTATTAGAAACTTAAATATATATGGATATTTACCCTGCCTTTCCATATTTCAAAGGGCTCAAACTGAGTTTTAAAATATCCCATCTAAGTGACAGTTTTTCAAATCATGTTTCTGACATGTATAAAGCATACCCGGCTAGTACATGATATATCAATCCCTTCACTCTTCTAGAGACCAGGCCTCTGGGATGGTCCCAGACAGGGCCTTGCAAAGAGTATGGGTTCAGTCATAGCATGCTCCAAACTAAGAGTTCAATTTTTCTCTATGAAAATTAGATTTAAAAAATAAAATTTTGAAATGCCATATATTTTGTTCACCCGATGCCTACTGATTTTTAGAAGTCTTTTTTTTTTTTTTTTTTTTTTTAAGTTTTAAGTAATCTCTACACCCAACATGGGCTTAAACTCATGACCCTAAGATCAAGAGTCGCAGGCTTTCCTGACTGAGTCAGCAAGGCACCCCTGGTCTTTATAATTCTAATAAAATTTTAGAAGTTTGTTTGAAAAATCTTACTTGTTGAGAGACAAAACTCTCAACATTCTACAAATTCTAATTCTTCATTTCTGTGTCTCAGTATCTAAAATTGAAGTCTGGGACGCCTGGATGACTCAGCGGTTGAGCATCTGCCTTGGGCTCAGGTCCTGATCCCATGATCCAGGTTCGAGTCCCACATTGGACTCCCTGCATGGAGCCTGCTTCTCCCTCTGCCTCTGTCTCTGTGTTTCTCATGAATAAATAAATAAAATCTTTAAAAAAAATAAAATTGAAGTCTTTCTTTTCTACCCTGAAAAAATGAACATTCTATCAGTTCTCTTCCCTCTAGGTACCCTATTTTATTGCCATTCTACAAGTTCTGGGAAAATGCTGCTACTTACGGCTCTTTATGAACTTACCTTAATTGTTTCATACGTATCAGTGATCAGTGCGATGAAAAGACTTAAAATCATATATATAAAGAGGCTGATGAATGAGTAGAGATAAATTCTGCTAAACAGCCAGACCAAGTAACTTTTTTGTTGCATTTTTGCAAATGTGGCAAACATATCATCTCCATTTATCAGAGAGAAAAGGCACTCAGAGACCATGTTCAGAGAACGGAACTAGAAAAGGAAAAGAGAAAAAGTTCACTTTTTTCCATGTAGCTTTCCAGTGGAGGTTTTGTTCATGACATCATAAAATAATGGGACCAGATATCTCAAGTTGCTGCTGCAAACTATGTAGTTAATCTCACGTAACTATAAGCATTTGCTGTGTGGTATACACAACCTCTATAACATCTACTATTTTTCCTGGAATGACCAGCTCCTTCTTGAGGCTCCCCTTAATGGGACAGCTTGAATTGAAGCAGAAGGGGCTAGGCTGCACCTTAAGTGCTTTTCTGAGTCAAGTCTTACCGCCCACTTGACCTACATAGAAAGAGATCCTAGAAAAACCTCTGAACCCTTCTAGAAACACTAGAGATACCCAAGTCCTAAGCATGCATGTTCATACTTCTTATTTGAAAGTTCATTCCATTTAGGGTAATGGCATTACAATCAAGACTATAACTCTGTTAACAAAATTTTCAAATATTTCTTCAAGTTTCTCCCTATACTACCTTTTTTAATAAGGTCACACTTCCAAGTCTTGCCTAAATAGCCTACTCTAATATATATTGATGAATCTAGTCTTGACCTCATTGGTGGAAATAACTAACTAACTAACTAACTAACTAACTAACTAACTAACCAAAGACATAATTATCTGATACATTCCAGGAGAGGAGGTGAGGTAGTTGAGTGAATCAATTATTCTCTCAAGTTGGTCACACCTTACCAGTTTATAAACATGGCACCAGATAATACTACCTTCGACATTTTCAGACTGAGTCACAAAATAGAAGGAGTTCATTTTAAAGGGCTAACAAGCCCCTGGCACTAATGTAGGAGCTTAATAGTAACAGGAAAAAGTTGTTTATTGGTACCTTATCATGGTACGGCCCCAGCACAATCCATCCACAGAAGCAATAGCCTAAATAAATCATAGCGGCACAGCAACAGAACCTGATGACACTGGGCAGTGCTGCCTGCAGGGTCAGAATAAGGAGCTAGGAAAGGAAGAGAGGCCATTAGAATCCACTTGTTCCTCAGCCAAAGCAGTGCACTAACTCAGAAAGATAGGAATGGCAACAGCGTGGCGATCCGTGGAATCCTTACATTGTACTTCTGAAAGAAGCCGAGGTATCGAATAACTCCAAGCCACACAAGCATGGTGGAAGTCCCAAGAAGTATGCTACAAACATCATAACTTGTTAGACTCTAAAACAGAGCGGGGCAGGGGAGGAAAAGAGATTATTTAACAGAATTCATTTGGGCAAAAAATATTTTGGGGGTTGATATGAATCAGGCACATTGTTCTAGGTGCTGAGAACAAATACGTGAATAAAGAGACAAGATTTCCTTCCCCCATGAAGCTGCATTCTAGTGTATGTGGGGAAAAGTAATAGAAATAAATTAATAAAACCCTCAATACCTCAGCTGATGGTAAGTGTTGAGAAAATCCAGGGAAGGGGAGAAAGAATGGCTATTGGGCTGCATTTTAAATAGGGCTGGTCAGGAAGGTCTCACTAAAAAGGTGATATTTGAACAAAGACCTGAGGGCAGTGAGGGAGCAAGCCAAGCAAAAATCTAGGAGAGGAGTGAGTGTTCCAGGCACAGAGACTAGCTAGTGCAAAGGCCCCACAGTAGGAGGGTGCCTGGCAAGATAGGGAGGCAGGCTGGAGTGAGCAAGCAGGGCAGAGTAGAGTCATAGATGTAAGGGGGTAGGTAGTTTAGGGCCTCATGGGTAATTTAACAACTTTGCATTTCAATCTGATAGGCTGGGGAGATTTGAAAGCTCTGAACAGGAGTGATATGATCCCATTTGGGCTGCTATGGTTTAAGAGCAGATTGTCAGAAGAGTGAGAAGGCTGTTGCAATAATATAGATAAGAGCTGATGGTGGCTAGAACCAGCCTGGTCATGGTGAAGGCAAAGAGGCGATTTTTGAAGATAGATTGCTAGGATTTCCTCTTGGATTAGATGGAGGGGAGATGGGATTAGTGAAAGAGAAGAGTCACGGATGCATCTATGGCTTTTGTCTTGAGCTACTGAAAAGAGTTGCCATTAACTGAAATCAGAAACGGAGACTTTATGAAGAAGCAGGTTTGGGCCATAGAGGTGGAAATTTGGGGGGTTCTGTGTTAGGTATGTTAAATTTGAGGAGCCAAGTAGACATCAAATGAAGATGTGGAATCAACAGTAGGATATTTGAGATCAGAGTTCAGGGAAGAATTCTAACCTAGAGATATAGATTTAGAAATCAATGAAATAAAAATCAATGGTAGAGAGCTACTAGTTAAAGCCATGGGACAGGATGAGATCACCCAGATAGTGGCAGGAAAGAGAATATGTGCAAGCACTGCACCTTCAGGCATTGTCACTTCAGTCTGTTGGAGAGGTGGGAAGGAGCCAGCAAAGAGAGTCAGAATACCAGCCTGTGATGTAGGAGGGAAACCGGGTGACAGCCCAGTGAAAAAGTGCATCATCAAAAAGGGAGTGCTCGCAGTGTTAAAATGTGCTGATAGGTCAAGATGAGGATAAATAATGGATTATTTAACTTAGCAGCACTGGTGGTCATTGGAAGGAACATTTTTCTGCAGAGTGGCAGGGCAGCCTGACTGGAACAGATATTATAGAGAATGGGAGGAGCAGAATTAGAAACAAGATTAACAACTCTTTTGAGGTCTTTTGCTATATGAAGGGGAGCCAAAAAAAATAGGGAAGTAGCTAGTTGGAAACTAGGTTGAGATTTTTGTCTCTTAAAAAGAAGAAAGAACATGCTAATGGGAAGGGTGCTGTAGAGAACCGATGCTGGTAGGTAGATAAATGAAGTGGGAGGTAGTGGAATTTCTATTTTTTTCTTGTTTTTTTGTGAAATAGAAAGAAGGTCATCAGTGAACAGTGAGGATGGGGCAGGGGTTTTAGAGTTTTCAGAAAAGAAAAAAATATGAAAAATATAAATTTGAATAAGGTTAGTTTGAACAATATAGGGTTGTGGGTTTTTGTTTTTTTCATTTGATTTTTGCTTTGGAGGTACAACTGATTTCTAGGCTAAGTTAATCCTAATTTAAAATGGAAAACCAAAAATAAAAAATAAATAAAATTAAAATAAAATAATAAAATAAAATAAAATAAAATAAAATAAAATAAAATGGAAAACCTTGGGGGGGCACCTGGGTGGCTCAGTTGGTTAAATATCTGCCTTTGGCCCAGGTCATGATCTCAGGGTCCTGGAATCAAGTCCTGCATCTGGCTCCTTGCTCAATAGGGAGTCTGCTTCTCACTCTACCCTCCCTTCTCTCTCTTTCATGAATGAATGAATGAATGAATGAATGAATGAATAAACTCTTTAAAAAATGGAAAACCTTATAGCCTATCAATGGGCAAAGTAAGAAAAGGGCAGCAACTGCAAGCACTCAAATAGTAGTAGGTGGGTTTCACTTTCACTCCCAGTCCTACTTTTTTTGTTGTTGTTGAAGATTCTAGCATTTCTTGTGAAACCTTAGTTTCCATGGGGTAAGAATTCACTGGCCCACTCCCAGAGCTCAGATTCAGTCAGTCTAACACGGAGCATTTTTACCAGATCCCCAAATGATTCTGACACGGAGGCTTGTGTGCCTAAAGAATCATGAAGAGATTTCCTGACAAGATTTAAGAGACTGCTACTGATTTGAAGTTTACTCAACATAACGTTTGAAAGAAACCATTTACTCTGCAAATTCTCACATTCTGGAAAAATATTAGTGCAAATCTGATACTAATCATGGTATAAATGGAAAAAATTTACCTTAGCTTGAATTTCCATTTTCAGAATTGATCCAATAATTGTCAACATGTCACTAATAATAATCATAATGTACCATCCATTGACAAATTCCATTCGATCAGAAACAGAAACTTCCTTCTTATAATGGAGGAGGAAAAAATTGACAAATTCCTTTAGAGAAAAGAGGGGAGGCACAGTGAATTTCTCTGTCAATCACAGTGGCCGAAGCATTTCTAGAGGGCGAGAAGCCCTACCTGTTGAAGCTGAAGTCCTCTAATTACAGATCGAAGGCACAGGGTTAGTGAAGCCAAGCATGTCAGAATAACAAAGGCATCAAAGATCATCATGTAGTGAGTGTTCTTCTGAACTGGAAGGAAAGAGCATTACCTGCTTATGCAGCGGAACATCAATATGGTGACCTCTACTTCTTTTATTTTCTTTCATTTATTTTAACTGCTGCATTACATACCACAGTACAGATATTTAACATTTACAAGGACACTCAGATTGTAATCTGTTTTTTCTGCTACAACAATTTTCCAAATCCTCTCTATGCACAGGTGCACATGATTCTTTAGGCAAATGAATATATAAAGGTGGAATTGTTGGGGTAAGGCATATACATAATTCTGAAAAGAAATCCTAAGAAATTGTCCTCTGAAAAGATCGTACCAGTGTACACACTGACACATAACTCCACATCTTCTCCACTGTTGGAAATTAACAATCTTTTATTTTTGGCAATCAAAAGACTAAATCCTATTCCCAATGATTTGAAATGCCATCCGTATCAGCTGCCAAATTACTGTATGTATTCAAGTACCATATTTTACCCTTTTGATGTTTTTGTGTGTTTTAATGCCTAAGACAAATAACTCTCATTGCTCTTTTCTGGAATTTTTGTTGGATGTTCTTGCTTAGTTTTTCATATATTCTTTAGGATCAGATGTTAAATTCCAATAAAAATCCTACTGGTAATTTTTTGGGGGGGACTCATGTTAAATGTATAAATTAGGGGAGAATTGGCATATACATAATGTAGAATCTCTTGTTCAAAAAATATGATGAGCCATTCCACTGATTCAGGCCTTTCTGCATCCTTTAGAAACATTTTCAAATTTTATCGGAACCCTTCACTTTGCTTTTTGGAATAATTTAGATAGTTCAGACATTCTTTCTGCAAAAACAACTGGTAAGTGTTCCCCATGAGTATTTTTTTTTTTAATCTTTATTTTTTTTATTTTTTATTTTTTTTTATTTATTTATGATAGTCACACAGAGAGAGAGAGAGAGGCAGAGACACAGGCAGAGGGAGAAGCAGGCTCCATGCACCGGGAGCCCGACGTGGGATTCGATCCCGGGTCTCCAGGATCACGCCCTGGGCCAAAGGCAGGCGCCAAACCGCTGCGCCACCCAGGGATCCCTCCCCATGAGTATTTAAAGAAAGTTAAAACTCCTTCTTTTAGGGGCACCTGGGTGGCCCAGTTGGTTAAGCATCTGCCTTCAGCTTAGGTCCTGATCCTGGGATTGAACCCCCTATCTCTGCTCAGTGGAGAGCCAGCCTCTCCCTCTACCTGCCACTCCCCCTGCTTATGCTCCCTCTCCCTCTGTCAAATAAATAAAATCTTGTCTTAAAAATTCCTTCTTTTAAAAACTACTACAACCATCAATAATAGATCTTTAATTATCAGCCTATGGTATTTTGTTCTTAATACAGTTAGCCTTCCTGCACATTTTACTAAAATATACTATCTGGGTGTAAAATATTTATTAAGAGCCCACTGTGTGTCAGGTGTTTTTCTAGATGTTGAGAATACTCAGTCTATAGCTGAATGCATACCAAGTGGTGACCAAGATAGAACCCCGACTTTGTGGAACTTCTATTCTATTGCAGTGCGACATGCAGGGAGGTAAACAAGTAAATGAACACAATGCTTTCAGACAGGAGTAAGTGATATGAAGAAAATAAAGCATAATAACTAACAGGTATTGCTATGCCACACATAGTCCTAAGCACTTTATATGTATTGATGCATTTGATCCTCACAACAACGCCAATAAAGGGGTGTGTGTGATTATCCCCCACTTGGCAGGTGAGAAAATGATGCACAAAGAGGTCACAGAAACTTGCCCAAGGTTCCATAGCCAGTAAGTGGCAGAGTCAGGATTCAACCCTTTGCAGTCTGTCTCCAGCATCTGTCACTCTGTATTAGTGGTTCTTGGCATCCCTTGGGAACTGTTGGAAATGCACACTCTCTAGCCCGACCCTAGATCCACTGAATCAGAAACCACATTTTCACAAGCTCTCTCGAATGACACTGAAGTTCAAGAACCACTGGTGTAAGTGAGAGAGGCTGGTGTAGGGGAATGGGGAGAAGAGGCTCATTTAGAAGGCACTGTAAGCTGCAGCCGGTCTCAGATGAGACCTGAGTGACAAGGCGGAGCCACCCACGTAGAGATTCCGGAGAATTTCAAGCACAAAGTGCTAGCCACCATGATTAGAGCCAGGTGAAGAAGGTGAGCAGAGGTCTCCGCTGTCATGTGCTGTGCTACAGAGCTTGTCTTTGTTTGACAAGGTAGACTGATAAAAAGATAAGCACTTAAGACTATAGTTCTATAGTTCAAAACTCTATAATGAAGCATTCCATTAATATTGGCCAAAGGGCATGTAATTGTTACCAAAATGTCTATATCTACTTTAGAAAAACTTAAAAACTAAGAAACATTTGAGAGAAAGCCTGAGTGCCAGGTACCTTCATATGCTCTCATTTTCTCTATTCTAAAGTTTGTGGAGGAGTATTGCAATGGTTACAGATGATATAACAGGCTTGTCTTTCAAATAAACAATTTTATAGTTGAAGTGAAATTTGTGATTCAAGAGCCTCATATATTTGAAGTTACCTAATAGTGAAAAAAAAAAAAAAACCACACCAGAATGAAGAAGTTTAATTTCATTTCTCCTTACTATCTCATTACCACTTCTGAACTTTGTGAATCCACGAACAGGAAGCCGTAAGGCAATGATTTTCTAAGTATTGCATGGAAAAGGATGACCTGCACAATCCTAGGTCCCACCCCAGACCTGTGGACTGCCTTGCCTTGATTCTTCTGCTCACTAGAATCCAAGAACCCCTGACTTAGTCCAGTATAACATACCAAAGGAGCTAGAAAATGAGACAGATACATTCTTTTCCAGTCAATTTTCTCCAGTTCAGCCCCAAAATTCTCAATGGTACTTAGACTATAGCTGAATGCATGTCCATATCCATATTTCCAAGAATGGGCACTTTCCTCATTCCTAAATATAAATATAATGTGCGGGATGCTTCAAGGTGAGCCTGACTTCTCCCTGGCTGTAATGACTACTGGCACCAAGATTTACTTCTAAGCCTTAGGTTCTTAGTTTGTGTAAATAGGGATGCTGCTTATCTCGAGGAAATTTTAAAAGTATTAAAATGTAGGGGGAAGTTCTTATGCAGTAAGCACTCAATAAATATTACTTTGGGCATATGTGATTTTTTTTTCCTGGGGGGTCGTGTGCACTTTTTGGTAAGAACTGGGCCAGTGAGGGCACATGTAGAGGTCAGTAAAAGTCATTTCAATTACTAATAACTTATGAATTGCCTGGAACACCAGATCCCTACAATGAGTTGATCTATTTGCAGAGAATTAGGAACTTGAGAATGCTCCAATTCTTTCATTTGTTGCTCCACATATCCCAGTAATTTAATAGCTCTTTTATTTAGTAACCATTTTCAAAACTAGTAAAATTCACCACTTACTTGATCCCGATACATGCCAGTCTTTACATTCTCTGATGGAAATATCATTATCTAAACTTATCTTAATTCTTCCACTATGGGCCTTATTGTCAAATGTTATCTGTGAAGAACAGGAAAAGTGTCAAAAACACAGCTATAGTTTTTAAAGTCAAGACGTCTCTATATATTAATTAGGAAACAAATCTTTTAAGGTGAACGGATACCCACCCAGATTCTCATCTCAGACTCTCATCCCTGAGCTGATGCTAATTCTGTTCAACTTGGGAAATGCCCTTTATTTCTCTGTGAAATGAGGAAGTTGAACAAGATCTTCGGTTGAGATCTTTTAGTCTCTAATATCCTATATTTCTAGGACAGTATTCCAGCTCTGGACAACTCATAAAACAAGAGATCTCTCTCCTCTTTACCTCTAGATGTCCTCTTGGTATGAACAAGAGCTGATACAAGTATGCTTTTCCCCACCACCCAGGGACTCAGCTGGCGATAGTTCGTCAGTGCTGTTATAATTCTTACTAAGACAGAGGTTCATTATCTCAGGCTTGGAACATTTCAGATGGAGGTTTTCATTCTGGACCCAGATTTCTCTTTTTTTTTTTTTTTTAAGATTTTATTTATTTATTCATGAGAGACAGAGAGAGAGAGAGAAGCAGAGACACAGGTAGAGGGAGAAGCAGGCTACATGCAGGAAGCCGGACCCGGGTCTCGATCCCGGGACCCCAGGATCACGCCCTGGGCCGAAGGTGGTGCTAAACCACTGAGCCACCCAGGGATTCCCTGGACCTAGATTTCTTAGTCACTCTAGTACCATATATAAAAAAGGATGTGGTGCCAGGGAGTCAACAGCTGTGTCTTGCTTCAAGGATCACCACTTCAGGACATCAGGCACCCAGCAGGACAAAGCCACACCAGAACAACTTTCATATTCCTACTGTCTCCCCCTTCTAGCTCTCTCCACTTTCCCCTTATCGGGATAGGGAAAGCAAGGAGATAAGTTTTGGTTTTGTTCAGCTTGTTTTTAGTGCCTCCTCTCTCAAGTCCTAAAGGAAAAACATCCTTTCAAAAGTCTGCCATTTAGGGGCACCTGGGTGGCTCAGGCAGTTAAGCAGTTAAGCATCTGCCTTTAGCTCAGGTCATGTCCCCGGGGTCCAGGGACTGAGCCCCTGCTGGGCTCCCTGCTCAACAGAGAGCCTGCTTCTACCTCTCCCTCGGCTGTTCCCCCACTTGTGCTCTCTCTCTCAAAAAAAAAAACAAAAAAGTCTGTCATTTAAATGAGTTTTACTGAAGCTTCTTCATGTGGGGTAACCAGACATGCCTGCAGATATAAATTTTCAAATAAATTTGGTGAGTCTGATCACTCCGTTTCTCATGTTGGACTGTAAGCATCTTTCCTTGACAAGCAACTTAAAGTGTTGTCAGTGTCGCATACCTCCACAGCTGCTGGAGGACCCAGCCCATGGCCTCACAAAGGAAAGATGCTTCATATTATTTGAATGAGTCAGAAATCTTTGCCAAGGAGAACCCATACTTTTCCCCACACAGTCTCTGGGCTTTACAAATAGTAGGTGCTCACTAAATATCTGCTGAGTAAATACACTTTGGCTCAATGTCAATCACATCTCAGGAGGGCTCCAAAGAAGTTCAATTCTTTAAACAAAGAAGAAAAAATAATGGATGGGATTAAGAACAGATTAGATAGCACAGAAAAAAGCAAGACTTAACTCTATGTTGTCTAGAGAAAGAAACCCACTTTAAACATAAGACACAAATACCTTAATATCAAAAGAGTGGGGAACACTACTTAAAAGAAAGCTGGGGTAGTTATATTAAAGTCAAACAAAGTAGATTTTAGAGCAAAGAATATTCCTGGCATAAAAAGTACCATTTCATAATGATGTAAGAGTTAGTTCCTCAAACGAACACAAGAATCCTAGATGTTTATATACCTAATAGTTTCAAAATATATGATGCAAGAATATGTTAAACCGCTGTGAATGAATGTTAATGCATTATTTTTACATGATGAATCCAAATTACAGGCACACCCAGGAAAGTTTCATAAATAGCTGTTATATACCAGGTACTAAGGGAGGTCCTTTATATATTTCATATATATGAAGTATATTAGATAGGTAGACAAATAACAGATAGATGTCTTCACAACTTTGTTAGGTAGGTGGGCATTAATTCTGTTTTAACAAATGAGAAAACTGGAACTCAAACCAATTAAGTAATTTGCCTAAAGTTATAAGCTACTAACTGGTGAACGAGATTAAAATCTAGGCTTGCCTGATTCCAAAGCCCCTGCATTTTAAATCAGCATATAGTGCCCCAGTTCATGTTTACTTATAACCATAAAGTTATAAGTAAACATGAACTATTATTAAACCACCCTCTAGGGCATCAGTTCTACTATAGTTCTGTGAGACACAACACTAAATCCACAATGCACAGGCATAGCTTGGGTTGAATCTGCAATAACAGGAAAAACAGAACAGCTGCATGCAGCTAACAGGCCAGGTTGCTCTCATCACTGTACTGAGTCATGGGAAGGGGCCTACATTTTACAAATGTTTCATTTATTCATCCCACAAGTATTTGAGTCATCTACTATGTGCTTTGAGGGATGCAGAGATTAGTAAAATGATTCCTGCCTTCCAGGAGCTTTCAATCTAGTAGAGTTGATGATAAAAGCCTAGAAATGCACAAAACAAAAGAGAAGGTGGGTGAGCCTACATAAAATATAAAAACAAAACCAAAGGGGGATCCCTGGGTGGCTCAGTGGTTTGGCGCCTGCCTTTGGCCCAGGGCGCAATCCCGGAGTCCCGGAATCGAGTCCCACATCGGGCTCTCGGCATGGAGCCTGCTTCTCCCTCCTCCTGTGTCTCTGCCTCTCTCTCTCTCTCTCTCTCTCTCTCTCTCTCATAAATAAATAAATAAATCTTAAAAAAAAAATAAAATATAAAAATAAAACCCTGAAGTTCAGAGCATAGTATGTGTTCCTATCTGAAGCATCACAAAAAGAATCCACAAAGAGGAGATCAGTTGAACTGAGCCTTGAGAATGATAAAACTTCTGAAAGGTGACTCTCAGTTTGAGAGTGGTACAGGGGGTGGTAAGGGAGAGGAGGGACAAGAGAGAAGACTGTGGACAGTGGCTCACTTTTTTTAAAAATCAAGTAATATTGAAAACTCATAACTTCCTGACTAATATTAGGATCAAAATTTGTAGCCTAATACAAAATAGTCTTATAGTATTAGTGTTTTTTCCTGTTAAATGATATGAATAATTATTAATTATACTATATTCTGAAACTTTTTTAACCTCAACCTCTGAAAACTCGATTTCTCATAGCCAATTAGTTGAATATCATGAACGTAGCTCTGGTACGAAGTACTGCCGAAGCAACAGCAATCTGGACCGTATGAAGGCAAGTTGTATCAAATGCAGTTCCACATATGCCCCACTCAGCATTGGATTACTGACCCTGAGCCTAATGAGGTGATCAACTCACAAGAGAGGCATCCTGTGCTCTCTAGAGAGCATTAATAGTTCCACGTGCCACTGGAATATAGAGAACAAAGATGCGACAGCGTGTGCTGAAGGGGGAGGAGCCAGAGCATCCAGACACAGCCCACGGAAGGTACTGCAAACAATAACCCACAGGCCGCACACCCCTGCAGTGAGGAGCCTCAGCAGCAAGAACTCTTGGCAATGACCGTAAGCCGACAGCCACAGACTGGTAAGGGCCAACTATAGAGAACCCAGAAGCCTCTGCTCCTTTATATTTGAACACCTCCCCTGTGCCAGGCACTGAACAAGGCATAGGCCCTGCCCTCCCAGAACCTACACTGAGGTACAGAGGATAATTAACAAGTAAACGAGGTACCATCACGAAATAAAGGCAGCTATACCAACGCTTCCTCTCTGCACACTCAAGTGCAGACATCCCATACATTTGACCATGCTTTAATACAGGTAGATGAAGCGTGTAACTAAGTCAAACAATTTTTCTTCAAAAATTCAGGGACTGGAACCAAATTCAGCCCAGCCCACACTTACAGTGAGAGTAAAGTCATAACAGTCAGGGAGCTCGTGATGCCGAATGGTCTGCAGATTAATGGCCTTCAGCTTAAACTGCAGGTCCACCGTGAGGAGTCTAGGGGACAGGGGAGGCTTTAGTGCAGCGGAAACCTATGCGCACAGACACAGAGGTTGCCCTCCCACCTGCCTCCCTCACCTGTGAAAGTCCAGCGTTAAGTTGAGTTTATTTTCTTCCAGTGTTCCGACGTGGAAAGGCTCAGCTGGCTCTACAGAGAAACACTCTGCCATGGAAAGGAGCACAATGTCACGCACAGAGCCTAAAATAAAGAAGTGACCTGCATCTTGAAAGGATAGAGCATTTAAGACTAGATATTCCGATTCTACTATTCTTCTGAATTCAGATTTAAAAGCTAAACGTCGGTACCACTTGGTTACAATGAGTTGTTTCTTTTTTAAATTTTAATTCGGGGGCACCTGGGTGGCTCAGCTCTTGAGCATCTGCCTTTGGCTCAGGGCGTGATCCCAGGGTTCGGGATCGAGTCTCACGTTGGGCTCCCTGCATGGAGCCTGCTTCCCCCTCTGCCTATGTCCCTGCCTCTCTCCCTCTGTTGCTCATGAATGAATAAATAAAATCTTTTTAAAAAATTTTAAAAAGGCTCTTAGAAGCAATTTGGGTGAAGAATTCTGAGTTGCTTCTTTTAAAAAAGAAAAAAATAAAAATAAATTTTAATTTGATTAGCCAACATCTAATACATCATTAGTTTCAGATGTAGAGTTCAGTAATTCATCCATTGGGTGTAACACTCAGGGCTCATCTCAACACATGCCCTCCTTAATGCCCATCCCCCTGTCACCCCACCCCCACCCTCATCCCCCACCCACCTCCCTCCAGCAACACTCAGTTTCTTTCCCAGAGTGAAGAGTCTCTGATGGTTTGTCTTCCTCTCATTTCTTCCCAGTTTTCCCTCCTTTCCCCATGGTCCTCTGCACTGTTTCTTATATTCAAACATATGAGTGAAACCATGTAATTGTCTTTCTCTGACTGAATGAGTCATTTATTTTTAAGACACAAGTGGCTACAGCATTTCTGGAGTGGGTAAGGGGTAGGAGACCTGAACTCTCACATTAGTCTTCTATAGAATGCTATCTTCCTCCCTGCCTCTGTGAGCCTAAACTTTGAGTCCCTTCTCTCTTTTTTGTATCCTAAGCATAAATGTGAAGCACTTGTAGTACCTAAGATAAAATTTTCTGAATTTAAGGGACCTATTTTTTTAAATATTATTTCTCCTTAAGCACTTAAAAAAAAGGAAGACAGTATTTTAGAAGATTTCACTAATTTGTACTGTAACCCTTTACTATCCTCCTCCAAAGAATGTCCCAGCGACTATTGTGAAAAGCATTTGAACATTTAACTTTTAACTTAAAGACTTAAGCTAATTTAATCTCAGGGTTGTGAGTTTAAAAGCCCTGCACTGGGCTCCACTCTGGGTATGGAACCTACTTAAAAAAAATAAATAAATAAATAAATAATATATATATATATATATATATATATATATATATATATATATATATATATATAAAATAAGCCATTCTATTCTAAGTCCTGGTTCTGGTTCCTTCTCGAACCAACCATCAGAGATACTAAGTAGTTGGGACACCTGGTGGCTCAGCGGTTGAGCGCCTGCCTTCGGCCCAGGGCATGATCCTGGAGTCCCAGGATGGAGTCCTACATCAGGCTCCCTTGCATGGAGCCTGCTTCTCCTTCTGCCTATGTCACTGCCTCTCTCTCTCTGTCTCTCATGAGTAAATAAATGAAATCTTAAAAAATAAACAAATAAATGATTAAAAAAAGATTTTAAGTAGAGATGAGCAGTTGAGGGGAGGGAGTTTTATATGCATGACGAATTTGCAGGTACAATGTTTTGTAAGGTAAGTGTACTTAACTGGCTTATCCAGTGCAAGAGGCAGTGGAACACAGAGGCTAAGAATATAGTGCCTAAGAGCACAGATAGCCTGGGTCAAATTTCAGCACCACCTCTCACTAGCTCCATCTGGACCATATCACTTAACTCTGAGCCATACTTTACTCTTCTATAAAATGAGGATAATAACATATTTTGCCTTATTGGTTTGTTCTTGTTGCTTTTTAAAATCATAAGTCACAGTACCCAACACATAATAAATCCTACATAGTTTCTTGCTATGACCTAATAGCACTGACCACATGAACATTTTCAGAGATGAAATTGCTGATTTTAAGTGTGAATCAAGGAGTTAAAAAATAGAAGCTCTAGTCTTTTGAAGAACATCACCAGTTTCAATCTCTGGATCAATGTCGAAGGTATCATTTCCAGGACAGATGTTTCCCTGCTTGTAGAAGTGCTGACAGATTGCCATAGCAGACTGTTCCGTCCCCTTGTTCTCATAAGCATGATTCCCAACCGAGGTATTGCGTAGAAGCAAGTACTTCAACGGAAAAGAGAAACAAAATGGGATGGGAACACCAGCCAGACAGAAATGAAGCCACGATTTTACTCACCCCTCCTGTGAAATGGGCAGGTTCCAACCTGCGTCCTAGGTGGAGACATTCACATTCACAGTGATACACAGAGCACAGGACATGATCATGGGCACCAGGACAGCAGCCAGCCAAGAGTACTTCCAAACTAGAGTTCTGGGCTTGGGTCTCATTTTTATGAGCGTGGGCAAGTCACAAGTTTTCTGAACCTCTGGTCTCTTGTCTACAAAATTAAAGGCTTACAGCACATCATCTCTGTGGATCTTTCCTTCTTTAAAGAACTATGTTTAGGAACTGATTTTTACGTTCAGTGTGAATACGAACTTTATCTCTGAACTATTTCTTGTAAGGTCAGGGTTCTGCTTTGCTGCTGTAATATAGGAAAGGGCAAGTATAGGAAGCTAACATGCAAAATAACTCCCCCCAAAAACCTGTTTCTTCTTTATCCTTGCAAGAACACAGTTTAGTCACTTCCACAGCAATATTCCCTTGTCCCAGGGAGTCCTCTAAATAAAATAAAATGTGATTTTACAAATGAGGATCTTATGGTACTTAGGAATAATCATCAACCTAAAACTCTGAATGGATTTCTGTAGAAAAAAAGTGTTTCATGGCTTACCATGAACAATGCTGTTTGGCACAATTAGTGATACAAAGATAAGTATCCATCTTTTGGAATTAACAATTTAATGGGATGGATACAGAGATAAATAATCCTATGAAACAATGCATGTGAAACATGCTAAATTAAATGAAATAAATCATTTATAATCTGAGCCTTATGGGATAGATGCTGAGCTAGGCCTCATCCAGCCCACCAAGAGCAGCATTTTATCACATCTGAGGCATGGTTCTCATTTAACGTAGCCTGCCCATGTGTTTGATGCAGCCTAGTGCTTTCCCAGGATACTTTTCCACTTGACTTCTGGGACACAGTATCAGTCTCCTCTGCTGAATCCTGCTCCCGCCAAACTCTACGTCTCAGAATGCCCTTGGATTTGATCCTCGACTTCTTCATCCACATTCTCTCCATAAGTGATCTCAATCAGTCCCGTGTTGAAACATTATCTGTATGCTGATGGCTTCCAAATTTACATCTCCTGACCTTTCCACTGAATTCCACTGGGTAGCACTCTGCCTGCAGGACACCTCTGGTGTCTAAGAGATATCTCAAACATAAATGTGTCAACAGAAAAACTAGCTCCTTCCATGAAAATGCCCTTTTTAATCAGTGACTCCATAAGCCTCTCCGCTTTGCAGGCTAAAGCTTAGGAATGATGATCCTTTAGCCTCTTTCTCTCATACTCCACTTCTGGTCCATCAGAAAATTGTGCATTACTTTCAAATTATACCCCAAATCTGCCTCTCATCACCTTCACTGCTCTCACCCTTGTCCACACCCCCTCATCTCTCACCCTGACAAGCTGAATCTCTTCAGTGGTCTTCCTGCCTGCCATCTGCCTTTCACCACAGTCTAGTCTCCATATGGAACTCATGAGACTGTTACAGAAATAAGTGAAATTAATGCATGTAATGCCCTTAGGACAGCGATACCCAAAACACAAAACTGTTCTATCCTCTGTTCATGCTACCCCTTCTCCCTGGAGGGCTCCTCCCTGAGATGGCTACAGCATACCTCCCCACACTCTGGTCTGCCCTGTCCACCTGTCATTTACCAGAGAGTCCTCTCCTGACCACCTCCATTCATTTACTCTGCCTGCTTTTTTTTTTTTAATATAGTATACTTATAACCAACTGACAAATAATATCCTTGTTTATTATCTTATATACTGCTTATCTCTCCCTATTAAAATATGATTTCCTCGACTTGTCTATTTGGTCACTAGTACCCATGCACCAAAAACAGTATCTGAGGGGTCTCTGGGTGGCTCAGGTGGCTGAGTATCTGATTCTTGATTTCAGCTCAGGTCATAATCTCTGGATTTGGGGATTGAACCCCATGTTGGGGCTCACCAGAGTCTGCTTGTCTCCTCCCTCTGCCCTCCCTCCGCTCACACAAACACACACACACTCTCTCAAATAAATAAATCTTTAAAAAACAAAACCCAATATCTGATACACAACAGATACTAAACATTTGGAGAATAAATACTAGCCTTTGCTAATGTATATTGAAGTCTCTCCCCTACTGAAAGCCCTCCCATGGCTTCCAGTCTCTTTCAGAATAAATTTCAAAGCTTCTTTCCAGGGCCTAAAAAGCCCTGAGAGACCAGACCTAGCCCAGCCATACTCACCTCCTTTGTTCTTCCTCAAGCATACCTATCATTTTCTGGCTTCGAGAACCTTTGCTGTTGCTACTCCTTCAGCCTGGTATATTCTTCCCCAGACTTCCACGCCTCAGAGAGGCCTTTTCTGACCACCTGAAGGCAATTGTTAATGCCCTTATGCTACTTAATTTTACTTCATAGCACTCATCAGTATCTGAAACCAAATGATTTTGATTGAACTTGTTAAAATCCATTTCCTGCATTAGAATGTAAATTCCACAGGACAAGGAACTTATCAAGGCCACTGTTCCAACCCCAGCAGTTAAAACAGTAGGAGGCATAGAATAGGTATTCAAATGTTTGTCAAATTTATGATAAGGTAAAAATTATTATAATGCAATAGTTGCTCCTCATTATTAGAACTGACCAATTCACAGTGACATGATAAACTCCTAGGACAGGATATATAATTACAGCACTAAGCTCTCTGTTAGCACTGGGACTGGGGGAAGGGGCCAGAAATCTATGGTAATAAAAGGAAGCTGCATAAGTTGTTAAGCAGCATTATGTCCTACATGTAGGGGGTGAGTAGTATAACAGTGGAGATACTCGGTTTTGAGGGTTTTATTCTCTATTCAAGGAAATAAGTGTATTAAGCCTTGCTAAAGCTACTCAGAGACAAATTGGTAGATTTATATTGGGGGTGGGAAGGTAAACAGTCCATTAAATGAAAAAGAAGGTAAAAGATCTTGAATGTGGTAAGGTCCCAAGTAGAACAGTGTGCCTGCAATGGTGCGTGATGAGAAGTAAAGCTGGAAAGACAGGCAGGGGTCATGAAGTAGAGTCATACGAGTATGAGGTCCCTAGCCCTTCTGAGTGCCCACTATTTTTGAAGCAATCCTCACAGGAATTGTATTGTAAAGATACAAACCTCCTGACCACAGAAATTGTATGTCTTAAACTTTCTAAGATCTTGAAACATAAAAGATCTAAGGTGCAAGGGGACTGCAGGTAACTTGCTAACATTTTTTGGCTATGACCAAACTTCCTTGCTGACCTAATAAGACTCTTTATGGAGGTCTGTGTAAGAGCTAGATGGTCAGGGGCAAGTGCAGGACTGTGTCCAACTACAGGGCAGCCCTGGAGCTTGAGTCACAGGACTCTGGGACAGGAATGTGGAACTATGGCTGGAAGGCAGGTGACCTGTGGGACTGATCAATGGGGCCCCCAAGTGGCTGTGGCCTCCAGGGGCTTTAATCAGGCTGCGTGTCTGTCCTCACTTGCCTCTGCAGCTCTGCCTTGACAGAGAAATTTTTCACACAGATCCATTGTTCTGTTTAGTAACTTACACAGTTTACTTCTATTACTGTAGATTTCTGGCCAGTTTACACAATCCTAGTGTTAACAGAAAGCCTTGGTGCCACAAACAGATATGTCATTCTAGCAATTTACTATCTCACAGTGCAGATTATCTCTAGATAATGAAGAACTGTAATTACACTATAATTTTTATTTGGGGGGGGGCAGTGAATCAATATTACAATAAAATCATTGTCATGTCTGACACAAAGCCCTTATTTTTTAAATGAATTTTCAGGTCTTAGTTGCTATATGTGCTCTGCAAAGTTAATATTCTCATTATTTGTTAAGGGCCCCTGAAAGTATAAACTCCCAAGACTTAATGGCTACTAACAACCAAGGCCATGGTTAATAATTTTAAATCTTTGAGGCATTCATGCCAACCCCTAGCTCTGATTTTTTTAATTAAGTCTTTAAAGTTTCTGTCTCTCTGTTAATAAACAAAAGCTTTTCTCAATTTCTAGGTTCACAGTTTGATGGTGATATTTTTTAAAAATTATTTTACAATGGTTTTATGCATATCATTTATACATATCACCACAGAAACGTTCACCCTTCTATGATAGAATGTCAGTTTCTATTGTGTACATGGCTAACAATTTCCCTGTCTGTTCTTTCTCCCAAGTAAGAATGCACATACTTGATTTACCTGGTTCACTGCAAAGATGATCTGATCATATACATCACGTTGTGTGTACACTGCATATGTGTCATCCATTCGGTCCATATATCCTTTTAAGAAGAGGTGTTTGAATGCTATAGTGTTTTCTTCCTTGAAAGCTACAACCATCTGGTTACTTAGCCCAAAAAAGACCAGCTTAAAAGAAAAAAGGAAAAGGGAGCGACAAAAACAAGAAAATAAAAGGTCAATTTATTTATTCAAGAGTCAATGTCTAATTAATCCTGAATATTCAACAGAAATTAAACTTTTGGTAGCTGTAAATTAATTTAGCCTTGAGGATAAGGTAGGCTTTTAGTTTTCAAATGAAAGAAAAAGTGGTTTTGCACATTTTCACGTACGATCTTACTTAATGCTGCTGTCCCCATCAAAAGCAAGCTTTAGCTCAGAGACGTCCTCCTTTAGAAGTTTATTTTTTTTAAAGATTGTATTTATTTATTCATGAGAGACACATAGAGAGAGAGGGAGAGACACAGGCAGAGGGAGAAGCAGGCCCCATGCAGGGAGCCTGATGTGGGACTTGATCCCTGGACTCCAGGATCACACCCTGGACCGAAGGCAGGCGCCAAACCACTGAGCCACCCAGGGATCCCCTCCTTTAGGAGTTTAGAGAAGCAAGGTCACTGTACCTAAAGAAATGGAAAGGTTTCCTTAAGAAAGAAACAATGAGAGGGCACTGGAATGATGGTATGAGCACTGGGTGTTATATGTTGGCAAATTAAATTTAAATAAAATATGTTTTTAAAAAACCATATTGGGAGATCACAGGTATGATATCAATAAAAAAGAAAGAAAGAAAGAAAGAAAGAAAGAAAGAAAGAAAGAAAGAAAGAAGAAAGAAGAAAGAGAAAGAAAGAAAGAAAACCCCTGAAGTACGTGCATAACTCAGGTGGGGACATTTAAGGAGCACAGGAAAGAGGCTAAAAAGGTAGAGTGGAACTTCGCACTTGAGGGGGATGGGTACTGAGGATCCCAGGACAATCCAACTGAAGGAACAGCAAGAAAAAAAAGTCAGCAGAAAAGCTGGAGGCAGATGGTGCAGAGTTCTTCTACAGCAAGTAGAGGATTTTTTAAAAATATTTTATTTATTTATTCATGAGAGACACTTAGAGAAAGGCAGAGACATAGGCAGAGGGAGAAGCAAGCGCTTTGCAAGGAGCCTGATGCAGGACTTGATCCCAGGACACTGGGATAATGACCTGAGCCAAAGGCAGATGCTCAACCACTGAGTCACCCAGGTGCCCCAAGTAGAAGATTTTTTTAAATGAATTGTGCAGGACACCAAGAAGGTTTTGAAGCAGGTGTACAAGCAATATAAGAAATGTCTGGGATCCCTGGGTGGCGCAGCGGTTTGGCGCCTGCCTTTGGCCCAGGGCGTGATCCTGGAGACCCGGGATCGAATCCCACATCGGGCTCCCAGTGCATGGAGCCTGCTTCTCCTTCTGCCTGTGTCTCTGCCTCTCTGTCTCTCTCTGTGTGACTATCATGAATAAATAAATAAAATCTTTAAAAAAAAAAAAAAAGAAATGTCTTAAATAAATCTAAGTCCTCTTATCAAATCACTATAGTTAATTGTCAGTTACCAAAACTGTGACAATAAGACCAAAAATAAAAACATTCTTTCAACTGATCTCTAAATTAAAGGATATTAACATAATATATCCTTACTATCTGGGATTGACCCCAGAGTTTTACATGAAACTCGGTTATTCATGTACAAAAAAGTTGTTTAACTGCTACACTGTCATATTAACATCAGCGCTTTCCATCACACCTGAAACTTTACTCCAAGTTTCTCTTTCACCTTCTCTTTCCTTCGAAATCATCTCAATCTCTTGCTCTCTTGCTCCCTCCTTCTCTCTCCCACACACTCTTGCTCTCACTTTCTTTTTGACACACACACACACACACACACACACACACTGTAAGTTTAGAACATACACTCTGACTTGGATCCCAGAGTGAGGCAGGGTGTATTTTATACGGAAAAGGGAAACAACACTGAGCACCTATGTGCCATACCAGGAATTTCCTTCATACTAATCCCATTTTATAGATAGGCACATAAACGCCCAGAGAAATTAAATAATTTTTTCAAGTCACATCACTACCAAGTGTATAGTCAAAATCTGAACCCAAGTCTAACAGACTGAATCCAAGTTCTAGCCACACTATCATGCTACACAAAGTTGTCTAGAGTCTGACTGGAGCAAAATAGAGCACAAAAATCTCTTCTCTTTTCACCTCTCCTTGTGATGTATATGCCCTGCACCCCACACATGTCAGTGCTCCCCATCTAACTGGACTTCTATCTCTGAAGAGCCTCTTTAAGCCAAGTATCCTATATAAATCCCAGTAAGATGATGGCCAAGGATTTTACATCTAATGAAGCTGATGACAAAAAGCCTCCAGAAAATTCCCAAAGACCAATTATCGATGAGTTCCCCCCTACATGCCGGCACTGAGCTGGGTCCCAAGGATGCAGTGCAGAAGCAATGGTCCCTGACCTCAAGGGATACCCATGGCAAAGAGAAAACCCCTGTAACCCAGAGACTGTGCCAGGCTGTGGGGAAAGGGAACATTTAGGAGGGTGCCCATCATTGCAGACATCTTTCTTTTTGCTCCTGCAGACATAAAATCTCCAAATGAACAGGAAGTCTACCTTCTTCCCTCTGAGAAGAGGGTACCTGTCACCAAGTGACACTTCTTTGCTCAGTTACAAAGTCTTTATGTAGTATTTGTTTGGCTGTTCTAATACAGATTAAAGAAACACCACAATTAAGAAACATCACCCGGGGCACCTGGGTGGCTCACTTGGGTGAGAGACAGACTCTTGGTTTCAGCTCAAGTCATGATCTCAGGGTTGTGGGATCAAGCCCTCTGTTGGGCTCCATGCTTGGTGTTGAGTCTGCTTGAGATTCCCTCGCGCTCTCTCTCTCTGTCCCCTCCCCCCCCAATAAATCTTTTTAAAGAAAGAAAGAAAAGAAAAACCCTCAGAGAGCATACGACTCTTGATCTCGGGGTTGTAAATTCAAGTCCCATGTTGGGTGTAGAGATCACTTAAAAATAATATCTTTAAAAAAAGAAAAACCCTCAGTTCCTTTTAAGAATGTACCTAAATGCACTAACAGCCTTAATATCTTAAACCATTGGTCACTTTTCCTCCTGACCACTCTAGGAAACAGAGGATGGTTAGATAAATTTAGGAGTAATTAAGAACACAGGTCTTAGAATAAAATCTGAATTGAATCCCAGCTCCATTCTTCTTTATTTTACCTCATTAAGCCTCAGTATTCTCATCTGTAAAATGGGATAATTACTCTCACCAGTAGGAAAATATATCTTCACAAGAGTAAATCACAATCAGTATTGATAAAGAAAAAATGTCAAGGAAATGAGATTCAAACTCTCCTAAAATGAAGTCTCATAACATTTCACTACCTATGCCACTCCTTTATAGTTAACTCCACATTTTCCCACTATAGGGCTATGAGAATCCAAGCACTCGCCTCAACAGAAACCTTTAAAGTTTCTGAAGAGAGAGAAATTTCCGGGAAACTAGGAAGGAAAAGAATCCTCTGGTTGGGCAACCACTAGTTTTCATGGCTGATTTAGAAACCTTCAGCTTCTTTATTAAAAAGCAAATATTAAAATTTTCTTTTCCTAAAAACTGATTCTATTATGCAACTAAAATAGTTAAGGAAAGATAAGAAGGGGGAAAAAAGGGGAAAACCCCAGTCTTCTTTCACAAACACTGCAGAGAGAGGGGTTTAAGATTGTGTGTTTCCTTATTTATTGATCTCCATTATACATACAGTTCAGAGTTAGAAAAAACAACTGTCCTTACTCCTCTGTTACTAAAAGAGGTCTTCGCTAAACTGGCGATTTGAGATGCTTACCTGGATAGTCACCATTGCAATTTTTAGAATTTGTATGGCAAGCTTCCATGGTTTTCTACCTCGAGCCCAGAACTTTTCACAAGGATTCATGAAAAAAAATTTGAGTTTTCGCCTCATCTGGTCTTCTAACAGAAGCTCCTCAGAGGGCGATGTGTGCTGGCTAAAAGTGCAACGATTTTCCTCTTCATGAGAGCTGCAGCTACTTATAACAACCGTAGGATTTGCCATCTCTAGGGGGAGAAAAAAAAGATTGTTTACATTCTGTAACTAAAGGCACTAATCTTTATTCTTTGCTATAGTAGGATAGTTGAAGAAGCCCAAACAAAAGATCTGGTTTCAAATACACCATTGTTCTAAATTGCACTTTAGATGTTTATAGAATCGACTAGAGTGTAACATGTCCTGTTTCTTTTTGTTTCAGTTACTAAGTAAATTTTCGCTCAGTTGACAGTTATTGAATTCATGGGCTGCTTCTACTGGTAGAGGAATATCTGGACATTTAGATAGCAGGTATACACCCTGTGCCTCCTTCAGTAACAGATACAGTTAGAGCAGGGTGACCTGAAAGCTTATGGAAGAGTTTTAGAAGGTAGGTAGCCTCCGAAATTATAGGCAAAATTTTGTATATATGAAGATATGGCCATTTTTCCTGCAGCGATACTTAAAGTTTCATCAGATTATCAAAATAAGTTTAAAACCGCTGAGTTTGGGGCGCCTGGGTGGTTCAGTCGGTTAAGCACCTGCCTTCAGCTCAGGGCATTATCCCAGGGTCCTAGGATCCAGTGCCCGCCCCCCCCTTGGGCTCCCTGATCAGTGAGGAGTCTGCGTTCCCTCTGCCCCTCCCCCTGCTTATGCTCTCTAATAAAGTCTTAAAAAAAAAAAAAAAACACTGAGTTAAAGGTAGCAAGGTGTGGTGTAGGGAACTAAGGCCATGTTTAGTATGTAATCCTGGTTCTAGGGCTTGACACTTCTGTGACCCTAGGCAAGTCACTCGGCCTCTCTGAGCCTCAGCTTTTTCTTCTGCAAAAGGGTAATAACAATACCTATCCTCATATGATTCTTATTAAATAAAAATGCAAATAAAGCCCTTGCACAGAGTTCAACACTGAGCACGCAGCCTCACTCCCCCTATAGCCTTAACAGCCAAGTCAGCTTCCTAAACAGGAAACAAGATTCCTAAGGGGCAGTGGAGGCTCAGGAAACTTAACTGCTCCCCAAAGGGGAATGCAGAAGCTCAATTTAAGTCCAAATCCCAATCACTCGTATTTGATTTTTATTGAAGGCCTAATATTATGTAGTACATTTTGCTTTTCAAAGTACCTCCTATCCACTATTTCTTTTGTCTCTTTGAAGATAGGGCTATTTTTATTGCCTTTGTAGTCCAAAATGACAAAGATGTCACTCCAGAAGTGGGGACCTACCTTGGATTTTCATTCAGATTACTTAATATTATGGAAACCTGTTCAAAATAGAATACCCCAAACCACCCGGGAGAGTCGAGATCTTCCACACAGAACAGAAAGGCCGGCTCCATGAGAGATTTTTACAGTGACTTCTACTCAGAAATCAAGGTGGGGGTTGGAGGGAGTCAAACTATAGTAATAGAGCATCTAACAAGTCTCTGTTTAGGTATCACACTGCTTTCCAAACACAGAATCCCACTTTTGGTTCTGATTCAACCATTCTTAGCAAACCCGACATCTCCAAATAATAGATAAAAGTTATTAGCCATCAAAACTAGCTATGGGGTAAGTCTTTACAATCTTAATTAGTGAAAAGATTAACAAGGGCAGTGCTGAGTCAGCCAAGCATAAAACAGTTCACACCGGCATAAAAAATAGCATCTGCCGTATCTTCAAAATGAATAAATTACGATAGAACTCCTTCAAGTACGGTTGTTACGTCTTAAAGTGCAAAGTATGAGGCAAAGACGTAAGGGAGGGAAAAAAAGCTATCAATTCCTTAGGCTTTCCATTCAAGAACATTTTATTTCCTTCTTCAAAAGGCAGCATTTAAAGATTTAAACGGGATTTTAAAACCGTAAATCAAAACTTGCACATGAATACCATCAGCAGTAGCGAGGCTGGTAATAATAAAGCCTGTTGGGAAATTAAGGATTGGAGGACCCAGAAGCTCTTTCTCTTTTGATACAAGGAAAAAGTAAGGTGGAAACAAACAAGGCACAACGTGTAACAGTAACCCCAGGAGCAGAGAGGGCGCGATCCAGCACCGGGCGTCAGGTTGCCCCAGAGGCCGGCGTTTCGTTCACAAGGTCGCGCCACTACACTTGCTGCAAACGTAGCTTGGCCGAGGCACAGAGGAGACGCCTCGGGGCGCGCACCTTACAAAACTGCCAAGTGGGGGCGCCCGGGGGGCTCAGCGGTCGAGCACCTGCCTTCGGCCCAGGGCGTGACACCGGGTCCCGGGATCGGGTCCCGCGTCGGGCTCCCAGCACGGAGCCCGCTTCTCCCTCCGCCTGTGGCTCCTCCGCTCTCTGTGTCTCTCGTGAATAAATAAAATCCTTTTTAAAAAACCCTGCAAAGGGTCAGGCCGCGCGCCGCGGAAGGAGCGCCGACCCCCCCCCCCACCGCCCCGCAAGGGGCCCCGCGGGGGGAGGAAGCCGGGGAAGGTGCGTGAAGAGAAAGACCTCACAGGGACCGAGTGAGTGAAGTTCTCCAGAAGCGCTCTCTCACTTCACCAGACACCAAAGTCTTTTCTTTCCTTCCCTCCCTCCTTTCTTCCTCTTCTTAAGATTTGTTTGTTGAGAGACGGAGCCCGCAGATGCAGGGGGGACGCGGACCGTCCGGCTGGGCGGGGAGCCCCCGGGACTCGATCCCGCGCCGCGGGGAGCCGGCCTCCCGCGAGGGCGGACGCTTAAGCGCCTGGGCCCCAAGAGCCCCTTCCCGTCTGCCTTGCACCAGCTCCCACACCGACCCCCCGATCCCCGAGGCGCGGGTCTGCCCGCGGGGGGGTGCGCGGTCCGCCTCCGCCCGCCCAGGCCCCGGCTGCGGCCCCGTTTCCTCCCCCCGCCCCCCGGGGGCCCCTGGAGCCCAGAGGCTGGCTGCGCAGGGACGCGCTCGGCCCCCGGGTCTTCCCCCGCGCCGGGGGGCCGCGGGCCGCTTCTTGCGCTCGCCCCCCCCCCTCCCCGGACTCAGGCTTCGCGGGGGCCTCGCGCCGGGCGGGGGGGGCCGCTGAGCCTCCGGGCCGCGCCGCCGGGGCGCCCCCCGCCCGGACCCCCGCCGCGGCCCCCGCCGCCCGAGCGTCCATCCGCCCCGCCCGGACCCCCGGACCCCCGCCGCCCCAGCGCACACCCGCTCTGACCCCCCCCGCCCCCGCCCCCGCCGGGCCCCCGCCGCCCGAGCGTCCATCCGCCCCGCCCGGACCCGCACCCCCCGGGCCCCAGCCCGGCCCCCGCCGCCCGAGGGCCCCGACCTTGCGCCGACGGCGGGGCGGGCGCGGAGCCCACGCGCTGCAGCTCGCACCCCGCCGGCCCCCGGGGCCCCTCCATGGCGCCGACGCCCGGGGCCCCGACCCTCCCGCTGCGCGTGGCCGACGGCTCGCCTCATCGCCGTCCCCCCGCACCCGCGGGCGCCGTTCCCTCGACACCTGATGCCGCGGGCGGCGCCGGGCTCGACTCCCTGCGGCGGGCGCGGGTCCTCTCGGCCGCAGGGGGCGCGGCAGCCCGGCCGCTCCCGGAGCCCCGGACCGGCTCAGCCCCGTCGCGCGCGGGTCCCGCGGCCGCCAGCTGCCGCCGGTGACATCCTCCCCGCTCGGCCCCGCGGCTCGGGAGCCGCTCCGCTTCGCGCCCACTCCCTTCCCCGCCCTTCCTGGGTGGGCCCCCGGCGCCGCGCGCGTCCCTGAGCCCCGTCACGCCCCTCCCTGCTCCCACAAACAGGCCGCACAGCCCGGCTCGGGTTTCGCGGCGCTCGGGGTGCAGGTGCGGGGGGTGCAGGTGCGGGGGTGCAGGCGGCCCGGCCGCGGGGGTGCAGGTGCGGGGCTGCAGGTGCGGGGGTGCAGGCGGCCCGGCCGCGGGGGGTGCAGGTGTGGGGGTGCAGGCGGCCCGGCCGCGGGGGTGCAGGTGCGGGGGTGCAGGTGCGGGGATGCAGGTGCGGGGGGTGCAGGTGCGGGGGTGCTGGTGCGGGGGGTGCAGGTGCGGGGGTGTGGGCGGCCCGGCCGCGGGGGCCTGCGCGCAGTCCATTCCTTGGCCCGCGTCGGGGGAATCACCCAGTGCAAGACTCTTCAAACCGGAGCCTCATACGTGCTCTAGGCCTTGGGCTTTGCAGGACTGCGTGCAGACTGTTCTCTGGAAGCCTCTAGGCCGCGCGCTGGGACAGGAAGCCCTGGGAAGCTCTCAGAAGGAATGTGGCCGGACAGACTTGAGGTCGTGACAAGGACTGTCTGCGTGGCCAAACATTAGCTAGGCTGCTAACAGCCCTCCTGGCTTATTTCTGTATTTGCTTCTCAAATCCAGTTGTAGCAAGAGCCCTGCTAAGTCAGACTAACCAAAACGCGCCCCCCCCCCCCCCCCTCGCACACACACATCCTCAATATCCGATGGCCCTCAACGAGTGACTAGGTCGTTTCCCCGCCCCCAGGTGAAGTCAGATCCGCCTGGGCTGTTTTCAGCAAGAATCCTGCTAGGTGGGTTTAGCCAAAACGACCTTGTTGCTTTCTCCTGGTAGTGATTTCCCATTCACTGCCCCCCCCCCCCCCCATCAGATTCCACTTGCCCACGTGGTAGTAGGAGTTGCGCCTCGTCTCCCCCCCCATCATAAAGTCCTATTGCAGTGGTCCCTAGAACTCTCTGGACGGCCCTAAATAAAGCCCGCCTTACCATCCTTACCAAGTGTCATCCATTCTTTTTTTCCTTAAGAGTACATCTCCCACTATGACCTTTTTCTTCATGAATTCTTTTTAAAAATTAAACCTGAGCTTACTGCTTGTCAGAAATAGATCAAAACTTTGATTAATTTTAATTACAGCCACTTCCGGCTTGTTGTAATTGCTTTTTAAGTTACTGGGGGTGGGAGTGGGGGGCACGGTTAAGTTTGTAAAGGTCACTGAATACCCATAACAGGCAAGGCCTCAAAACGATATCAAGAGCTATCAGATCTTTTATAAAACCTTTTAAAAATCCTAAACCAGTTTGCATGGATAATTAATAAATAGAAATATCTTTTCTTGCAGTGGGGCACAAGAATTTTATGCTGTTCATAAACCCGGATCCCAGGTGCTGTGAACATGGTAGATATTAAAAAGTGGGCAATTGGCAGGCACACTTGGTTCTCAAGTGTAATTTGGAAAATATAATTTAATCTCTAATGCCCACATGCTTCCACATGATTTAACACTACTTCCTTAGTAAAGTCCTTAGGACAGTGGGAGTTTGAAATGCTTGATTGTTCAGGAACAATCTGAACTTTAGAGAGGTTCACAGGCATAAATGGTGGCCCTCACTTAACCCTAGATGGAGCTGAGGTAAGTAAACTGAAGAATAGAAAATGGAGTCTAATGAATGGGGGCCCAACCCTTTCATTCCATTTACTGACTGTGGGGAATTACTGAGCCTCTCCACCTCCCTATTTCCTTCTGTGTTTAATCTGTCCAATGAAAGGAATGATAGAATTTTAATTAATAGTATACATGTAAAGCACCCAATACTGTGCCTGGCATATTTCATGTGCTTGTAAATATTGATTTTTTTTTTTTAATTTTTGGAAGATCTAAATTAATGAAAAAATCAACCATGTTCCTAGATCGTAAGAGTCAATATTGTTAATATATCAGTTCTCACCAAATTCATTTATACTTTCAACTCAATTTCAGTCAAAAGTCCAGAAAGCTCTTTTGTAGAAATTGACAAGCTGATTCTAAAATGAATATGTAAATGCAAAAAGCCAAGAATAACCAAAGCATTTTTTAAAAATAAGGACAAATTTGGAGAATGTACCTTACCTGATTTCAAGACTTATTATAAAGCTATATAAGGAAGACAGTTTGGTATTCATGAAAAGAGACTTAAAAAATATATATAGACAATGGAACAGAGAATCCAGATATACATATATATGGTCAATTTATGTTTTCCCCTTTTTCTCTTTTGCTTTTTTTTAATATGAAATTAATATTTCACTTATTTGGTAATTGGTTATGTCTTTCTTTTTTCGGTATTGAGGTACTGTTGACACACAATGTTATAATAGTTTCTGGTGTATAATATAATGATTGTATTTCTTGTAAAACTTGTTATTTCTTGAAATACCATACTATCCAGAGGATTAGCACAATGTACTCTATGTATATAAACATATTAATGTTATTTTATTTGCAAGATGTACTCACTAGCAAGACCAGGAACACACACTTATAACATGGCAACAATAACAAGCAAGATTGACTAGATCTAAACTGGTGCTTTCTAATGTGCTCCTGTCATGCTCTCCAGAAATGTTGACCTTAATCTTTGACTCAGCATGTCAGCATTTCCTGTCTTCCTTTAGACTTGACGTCAGTATATTCCTTTGAGCCAATAATATTATTATGTTGACTATTAAGGTTTAATTTTCCTCTCTACGTTATTTTGTCATCTTTGTCAAAAATCAATAGGTGGTACATAGAGATAAAAAGTACAGCATAGGGAAAAGTTGATAATATTGTAATAACATTGTATGCTCTTAAAGATCTTATGGTCTAGAAGACAATTTTTTAATTTTAAGAAAATTAAAAAAAAGAAAAGCACAAAAAATAACTAAAATACAGCTCCCAAATACAACAAATTTTACATGTCATTTGATTTATTTCCAGTCTTTTTATTATGAGAAATAAAACATTATAAAGTTAACCATCCCTTCCCAAAAGTAACCTTCTGTCATGAATTGGTATAAATCATCATAAGTTGTTTATTTGTGATATTTTCTCACATATGTGTATCCATAATAAATAGAAATAATTTGTGCATATTTTTATTCACAAAGATGGCATTATTTTGTAGTCTTCAATGTTTAACTCACCATTTTGATTCTGAGCTATATCCAAGCAAGTTTGTTTACTTCGGCAGCTTTATGGTAATTTATTAACTAAAGCAAGACACTATGCATTTTCCTACTGAGGGACATTTAAGTAATTTCTATCCTTTGCCTTTACAAAGAAATTCTGCAGTAAACATCCATGAAGCATTCCCTCATACACATATGTAGGAGTTGCTCTAGGGTAAATATCCAAGAGTAGAATTGCTAGATTATAGGCTATTTACATTTTTAGTTTCCATAGGTGCTTCCAAATTACTCTCCAAAGCGGTTGTTCCAAATCATTTATTGAATATATATAGTGTATCTTCTATTTCCCAGGCAGAGATTCAGGCATTGGAGACGCAGCTCTGCCCTTGCAGAGTTTACATTTTAGTGGACAAAGCCAGTCAATGACCATAATAAGTAAATTATAGAGTATGTTAGAAGGTAATCAGTGCTGTGGGGGAAAAAAAATAAGTCAGAGGGGGCACCTGGCTGGCTCAGTCAGTTAAGTGCTAGACTCTTAGTTTTAGCTCAGGTCCTGGGATATCACAACTACCCCCTCACGACCCCCATCCCCCTCACTGACACACAAACACCATGGGCTCTGTGCTCAGTGCAGAGTCTGCTTGAGATTCTCTCCCTTGCCCTCTGACCCTCCCCCACCACAAATAAATAAAATCTTCACAAAAAAAATTAAAAAATAATCAGAGAGCAGAGAATGAGGAATGTTGAGAAGATGCCATTTTAAATAGTGTGGAGATAGACCTCACTGAGAAGTTAACATTTTAGCAAAGACTGAAAAGTTATCTGCGTTAAGTATTCCAGCAGAGGGAACAGCCAATGTAAAGCAGCCCAGTACCTGGTACGTTTAGGTAACCCCAAGGAGGCCAGTGTGTCTGCAGCAGCGTGAGCCCCAGGAAGGAATGGTAGGAAATGAGGCCAGGAACGGGCTGGGTTATGCTGGACCACAACCATAGGCCATTGTAAAGACTTTGGCTTTCATGTAGAGTGAAATGGGAGCCACTGGAGGGTTTTAAACACAGGACTGGCATGATTTGTCTTCTCTTTTGAAAGTGTATCCCTAAAAAAAAGAAAACAAAAACCAGGAATATTCATTGAATCATATATAAAATATAAAACACAACCTTAATGTACAATTGTGAATTCTTAAATACATTTTTTAAAATTCTTAAATACGTTAAGGTAGATATAATGAAATATTATACAGCTATTAAAAATTAGGTTTTAGAAAAAAAAAATAAAAGTGTATCCCTCTGGCTGCAATGTTAAATATATCCCAAAGGGTAAAAAATAAAAGCAAAAGAGTCAAGG
Source organism: Canis lupus familiaris (assembly GCF_011100685.1). NCBI lineage: Eukaryota > Metazoa > Chordata > Mammalia > Carnivora > Canidae > Canis > Canis lupus. The sequence continues at coordinate 63,463,400 of NC_049227.1, read as the reverse complement.
ACGACTCCTAGATTTCTGTCTGAGTGACCGTAAAGTTGGAATTGCCATCAGCTGAGGTGAAGCCCACTGCAGGATGAGCAGGCTGGCGGGGAGCATCAGTAGTTCTTTGTGAACGTGTGCTTCAGACGTCTACTAAGTGCTTCTCAAACTGTCAGAGGCTACGGAATTTGGTTTTGTTTCCATTTCTCTCACAGGCTGATACTTTCATAATACACAACACAAATAAATTACTAGAAAATGAAATAAAGACATTTAAAATATAAACTTCAATTTTGTTCATATGTAACATAGTTATTCCATCAAATTGCTCTGACGTTTTTAAGAACTTTTAATTTCTGTACTTTTGTTGCAGATGGGTAAAAACTTTTGGTGGATTAGTAACAAATATTTCCTGGCTGGCTGTGATCTTAGGGGCCACACTTTAGATAACCGTATATTAGACATTCAAGTAGAAATGTCTAGTAGAATGTTGAATATTCAGATCTCCCTTTAATCACCACCAAAGGGCAGAGTCAATGTCTGTAAATTGAATGGAATTTAAGATCAATTCTGATGCAACAACTATTCATTGAGAATGTACCACATTCTCACTATGCTGGCCTTTTTTTTTTTTTTTAGATTTTTTTTTGAAATTTTTTTAAATTTATTTATGATAGTCACACACAGAGAGAGAGAGAGAGAGAGAGAGGCAGAGACATAGGCAGAGGGAGAAGCAGGCTCCATGCACCTGGAGCCCGACGTGGGATTCGATCCCGGGTCTCCAGGATCGCGCCCTGGGCCAAAGGCAGGCGCCAAACCGCTGCGCCACCCAGGGATCCCATATGCTGGCCTTTTTATGGCAGTGCTAAGGGGGACAGATTTAGATCTGTGGGCAACCTGGATAGACTAATAATTTGGTGTCCCTTCATACTAATAATATTCGTTAAAAATTTATTCATCATATACCTAATAGAAATATGACAAAACTGATTTCTGTTAACAAACATGCATACTTTTTCTTTACATTTGAAATAATTTATTAACACAATTTTCCAAACTAAACAGCTTATGGAGAACATATTAAACTGTTCAAAATTTAAACATTCAAACTGGCTGAACTCAGAGCTGGAAGCACTGCCTTTTGGTTAAACCTTGTGACTCATACCAAGTGACAAAAATATTCAACCTAGATTTTTAGATCAGAAGCTGTCTACTTGGTGGAGAGGAATCAATTTTCTTCCTCTCTTGGTATGGAAAGCTGGACTAACTGACAACCTATTTATAATTCACTGGTGTGAAGTTTCATGTCTTTGCAGAAATGGCCCTTATGGTAGCAATGTGGTTGCTCTCGATATTTATCTGGCTTGGCTCTGAGGAAAGCATTGTCATCCCAGATTTTGCAGATGTACAACTGAGATATAGAGTGTTTAATAGCTTGCCTGATGTCTCTTATCCAGAAAGTACCAAATTTAGGCTTCCAATACAATTTTCTAACTTTAGAGACAGTATTATTTGAATGATTCCACTTTTAAAAATATTTAAGTGTCCTAATAGTAATAATCATTACACACCTAGAACTGTTATTTCACTGACTCTTGATGCCCATTAATATTGTAGGACTTTCACCACCAAAGACTCTCCCACCACCATCTCTTTCTGGATGCAGAGAATGGAGTTTTTCTGGGTATAAAGAATGGAGTCTCCTCTTTGCTTACAGATAAGACCACTCTGCTACCACATGGCCCCATATTTTTCTCCTCACCTCCTGCATTTGTCCTTCTAGGGACATCAGCTGCCCACAGGCAACTCTGATGAGGGCAGGAGTGGGAGTAGTAATCCTCTTTAGTCCCAGTTAGACTCAAGCTATTCTGTGTAGATGTCATCAGAAATACCCATCTCCTCACTTAAGTGTTGTACAGATTTCAATTTCTTATTGAAGTTTCAGTTCTTTTTTTTCCCCCCTAAAATTGCCACAATTGGTCCTCTCCTCTAAAAAGTAAAGCTTTGTCCCCAGGTCAGTTTTTTCTGTTTTCTCATTTCTGAAGCTGAGTATCCTTCTAGGATGCTCCTCAGTTCCTCATGCAATAGGTTGTGATAGTCTTCTCCAGCACTTTTTGAACATGCTGTATCCCAGCGGTTTAGAGTTCAAACAAGGACTCTTCTTCCCTGCCGCCCTCTCTCCCTCCCAGGCATACAGACACAGGCATAAATGAAGATGCATAATGACTCCTATTCATGGTCCTCAACTCCTAGTTTCTGAGCTCTTTAAAAAAAAAAAAAATCTTAAAAGGGGTGGGAAAGCCATTCACTAAAATAATAATTAGTAAAGAGCCACCTCATATCTAATTTGTCAGATTACCCTTCTATAATTCCAATCTTAAACTTATCAAGATGTCCTTAAATAATCAGAGAAATATACTACAAATTCTTGACTCATTATATTTTCACTCAATTAGTAAAACTTAAACTCATTTTTAAATACCTTCAAATTTTAAGCAGGTTTAATTCAGCATCCCCTGGAATAGCATAAGTGTTCACTAGCCACCAAGGGGATGTTTCATTTCTGATCACTCTCATGAAAGAACAGATGTTCAGCAAATCATTTGTAATTTAAGTTTGTAACATGAAGACATTACTAAACATTTTCCATTTAATTTCTAACTTTCTCAGTATCATGACTTATGACTCATTACTCCAATGGTCATCCCCTTAGGATGTCTCTAAAGAAAAGATGACAAAAAGCCTTGATGTCTCATCCAAGTCACAAGGTTATAATCTTTACTTCCTTAAATCTGACTGCAAAAGATTATGAATTTTTTAAGAAAAGGAAATTCTTTGGAAGAATGCAAAGACACTTTTGTTAGGTAGTTTTTCTAGATATGCTCTAAATAATAGTCAATCAATTAAAGAATTCAACATATATTTTATTAAATACCCATGTCAGATACTGTACTAAACAATAGAGATATGAAAGGAAGAAACACCAACCCCACACTGAAGTCCAGCAGGGGAGACATCCATATAAACAAGTCATTACAACACAGTGTAATACTTGCTATAATGGAAAAACAGAAAAGAGTGATTAATTCTATTGGGGGCCTGGATGGCTTTGCAGGGAAAGTGATATTTGAGTTGGCATTGAAAAATAAATGAGAGTTTACCAGGTAACAAAGATGAAGAAAGGCACTACAGATTGAGTTAGAGATAGAAGTAGAGCTGTGGGATGAACAGATGCACACTTATTAAAGGGCATGGCAGATTGGGAGAGGAGTAGAGAGCTCTGCACAACCAGAGCTCAGCTTTCATCCTGGGACAAGTCCCTGGGCCTATGTAGCAGTATGCCAGGGGCTGTGGAGAACCATGGAACAAGCATGTCCAAGCTGCCTTAGGCTTCTTTGAGTTTATTCAACTTCATGTCAATTTTAGTTAATAATGATTTCAGATACATCTTCCAGTTTTATTGAAATATGATTGACATACAACATTGAATAGGAAAAAAAAAACATTGAATAGGGATTTTATTTATTTATTTATTTATTTATTTATTTATTTATTTATTTATTTATTTTTAAGATTTTATTTATCAGCCAGATGCAGGACTCGATCCTGGAACTCCTCTGGCATCACACCCTGAGCCGAAGGCAGAGGCTCAACCACCGAGCCACTCAGGCGTCTCTATTTTAGACATTTTAAAGGAGAATAGAGCAGCCCTGGTGGCTCAGCGATTTAGCACCGCCTTCAACCCAGGGTGTTATCCTGGAGTCATGGGATCGAGTCTCACATTGAGTCTCACATTGGGCTCCCTGCAGGGAGCCTGCTTCTCCCTCTCCCTGTGTCTCTGCCTCTCTCTCTGTGTGTCTCTCATGAATAAATAAATAAAATCTTTAAAGGATAATAAAAAGAAAAGAAGAGGGCACCTGGGTGTCTCAGTGGTTGAACATCTACCTTTGGCTCAGGGTGTGATCCCAAGGTCCTGGGATCCAGTCGTACATCAGGCTCCCCACAGGGAGCCTGTTTCTCCCTCTGCCTATGTCTCTGCCTCTCTGTCTCTCATGAATAAATAAAGAAAATTTAAAAAAAAATAGAGACTATTACCACTATCTAGGTGAGAAATGAGGCCTTTCTGAGGTAAGGGAGAGGGAGGGAGAATGGCTAAGAAGAGATTAAGTATTTGAGAGATAATTTAGGAAAGGAAAATGACTGGACTTAGTGACCTGTTTACTGTGAGCAGTAGGAGTCAGGGATGACTCTCAGCTTTCTAGTTTTGCAGACCAATGGATAGTGGATACTACTACCTAAGGCAGAAAATAAAGGATGTAAAAAGTTTCCAAAAACTATCTGAAAGACAACGAAATTGACTTTTGCCTCTGCTAGGTTGTAATGCCTGTAGTATGGTAATTATTCATTCAATATCTTCATCTGGCAACTATCAAACACCATGAGCTAGTAAGACATGTATTTGGAAATGTCCAGTAGGTAGTGGAAGTTCAGGTGTTGAATGACATTTATGAGATGTATGAGGCTGAAAATATAGAAATGGAAGTCACTGATGTGCTTTGCAAGATGACTAAAGCCAATAGAACTGAATGTGCCACCAGCAGGCTGCAGAGCAAAAAAAAAAAAGAAAGAAAAGAAAGAAAAAGAAAAAGACTTAGCACTGAGCCCAGGGAAAACTAACCTTTTAGTGTCAGGAAGTAGAAGAGGCTGGGAAAAGGTTGTCACCATGTCAGAATGGTAAGTTTTGTTTTTTTAACGATTTCTTCAGTAAAATTTATTTGCATTTTACAAGCACAAATCCCTCAGATATTTTAAAGAATAAACACCGCAATCTTTCTACACGCCGTGTAAAGTCATCCTATTGAGGACCACATCTTAAATATGCCATCAATCTGTAAGCCTCTTCTCAACTGGACAGTTTCATTTAAATCGGGCGTAAAAAAATTAATTTGGACCAATGACAGCAGTCAATTGCGTACTTTATCAAGTTCTGCCAGCTTACAAATTAAGTAGTTTTAATTATTATTATTTATTTATTTTTTTTACAGGCGAGGGGGATGAGCATCACCTGCAGGGATCCCCATTGGGCTCGTAACCACAGATAAAGCAAATCATGGAGTTACTAAGGGATTTAGTCCTCCTCCCCGGAGACCTCCAGTATGAGTCAAGGTATTAAAAAAAAAAAAAAAAAGCATGTGGGCAAGAGGAAAATGTAACACATCGGAATTCGGTCGGGTCTGATTGTCTCTCCGTCCCGCCGGCCGCCGGGACCGCCCCCAGGCCGCCGGGGGGAGGGGAGCGGAGCTGCCCGAAGGGGTTGAGGCGCGGCCGTGGAGCCCGGGGGCCACCGAGCCAGCAGCACCCTCCACGCGGGAACCCAAACCGCACACCTCCTGCCGAGCGGGCGAAAACCCAGGATCTCTCGGCGGTTCGAGTTGCGTGACGTCAGCACGACAGCAGCCAATCACAAGTGCGGCCTTGAAGAGGCGGCCGGAGAGTAGACGCCCTATTGGTAGCGGCGTCTTGTCAATCTCAGCAGAGGAGCCGCCTCTTTCCCTTAGCAACGGAGGTTGTCCTAGCAACAGCGTGCCGGGGAGCTGCCGTTTGAGCTCTTCCGAGAGGAGAGTCAGACTTCCCATCTCCAAAACCCCCAAAGGCCTTTTCTCCACGGAACTGCAGAGAGGCTTCTTTTCCCCTCGGCTTAGCAGTGTCAGGTAAGGGGAGGTCCGGATGGGAAAGGAGGCTTGGGAAACCAATATCTTACTCCCTCTTTCAAGGGAGTTTGGGACACTCGCTGGGCCCGCGAGGTACTTGATGCAGTGAAAACTCCAAAACAAAAAACAAACAAACAAACAAACAAACAAAAACAAAAACAAAACAAACAAAAGAACACAAAACTACAAAGCTTTCCCTGATTTTAAAGAACGCCCAGCCTAGCCAGGAGACAGCAGGTAAGGACAGTCTGAAGACTCGCTCACCCTGTCCAGCAGTATGGCTCATCGTCTAGCCCACTGCTGTGCAACGGTGGGAGCTCACAAAGGGGGGAGGGGGGAGGGATGAAAAGGAAAACAGCATGATCTAGGCACAGAGGATCAAAGAAGAAAGATTAGCGTGGGCTGTCGTGGAGAGGTGACTTCAGGACCCTTACAGAAGGGCTGGCGCAGATGAAGAATGGAGATGAGTGGGAGAACGTTAACTCTCCGAAGGTAAGGGCCTTGTCTGATTCCTGGGGACCACCAGTGCCCACCTGGGGCGTGTGCTGCGAGCTGAATGAATCCACCACAATCTTCCAGGCAGCTCTTGAGTTTGAAGCCTTTGCAGAAGCCTGGCATCATGATTAGAAAGTGTCAGGGAGAACAAGAGGGCTTCAGCCTGAGTGAGACAGTTGGGGAGGCTTCGGAGAGGAGTTGAGCCTTGAGGAGGGAGTAGGATTTAGGTAAGCAGAGAAATGTGTGCATGAGGGATCCCTGGGTGACTCAGCAGTTTGGCACCTGCCTTCGGTCAGGGGCATGACCGTGGAGTCCTGGGATCCAGTCCCGCATCAGGCTCCCTGCATGGAGCCTGCTTCTCTCTCTGCCTATGTCTCTGCATCTCTGTGTGTGTGTCTCTCATGAATAAATAAATAAAATCTTAAAAAAAAAAAAAAAGAAATGTGTGCATGGTGGGGAGCAGGGCAGGAGGGGAAGAACAGGGCTCCCCAGAGAGGGACATGGGGAAGTAGGAGACTGTTTGGAGAATAACAGTAATCCGGTGAGGCTGGACTAGAGCTGGAAGGGAGGGTGCCGTGAGGCCGACTGAAGGATGTTCAAGGTGCTGCTGACACATTTGGGCTCTACCCTGTTTGGCAAAGTTTCATCTGCCAACCACTAGTACAACCTCATAGTGACTTTTTAAATGCAGCGTCCCAGGCTCACCCCAGCCCTGCAAAATCACAGTAGGCCCACAAAATTTGCTTTTCAAATGAACTCCATTTCTACACCACTGGAGGAGAAGGCCACTGTGGACAATTGGGACCCGCATTATATTTTGCAGTGTATGGGGAGGTGACCTGTTCAGATCTGCTTTTGCCCTGTGGGCAACCATTCTGGTTGGAACAGAGCCAGGGAGGCAAGTTAAATGAATGTTCATAACCCATTCAGAAGATGGGCAGAGGGGAAACTGGATAGAAAAAAAAATTACCTGTTCATTTTTTACTAACCACTAATTGAAATGTGTGCATTTGGTGACAAACCATAGCAGTAGTAGCAGCGCATGGGACTTTATCAAAAGAAATTATGGCTCTTTTCATATACATTATGGATGTTACAGATGTATTATTTATGCTCATCACTTCTTCAAAACCAAGGTAGTAATTAGAACCACTGCTAGGTCTTGTTATTTAATGTATTAATAAATAAGCACATGAATTATTTTATCATGATTTTTAAAAAATAGCTTGATAACTGTCCCCCTTGTAAGTTCATATTTTTACTTGATGTGTGGTCCTCACCAAGCTGCCAAAAGGGGTCATGGCACAAAATAGTCAGGAGCTACTGAAATGGGAAGATATGTTGAAGGCCTGGACCAGAGGAGGCTGTGGAGAGGAGGGCATGGAATTCAGAAGAAATTTCAAAGGCAGAAGTGATGGGAGAGCATTGACTTAAATAAGTAAATATCCAATCTTGGGAAGAGGTGGAAGTAGTTTGGAAGGGGAGAAACAAGAGTGGCAAACTAATCAGAAACATCGTAGGAATAGTTACTCTCTGGAGGGTGCATATTATGACCTTGTCAGAAGATGGCTGAAGGACCTGGAGAATCTTGAAGCTTAGTCAGGGTCTTTGTGGAGGTTGACCAAGAAGCAGTTCTTGGAGACACATATGCCAGACTCTCAAGACATTAGTCCTGGATCTTATTCTGAATCTCTTAAAAAAAGGAGGGGGGGGGGAGGGGAACATAAGCATGATGAGCTTATAAAAACTTTAAGAAAAGTGGATGCTGACCACCCAGATAAGGTCCGCTAATTGAAGTACTCTGGAGAATACTTTCTAAGGAAGACCCTAGGTGAAGAGAAGGTGCAGTGCCACGGGTCTTCTCAGAATTAAAAATCTCATGGCTGGGAGTAAGTCACACATACATACATACAGGTAAGAAACGAGAACGTGTAAACAGGTGTGTGTGTTACAGCAGAATAGAGTGAAGAGAGGAAGCTTAATAACTTTAAATCACAGCATTATATCAATTATCATTTGTCATTTATTCCTTCACCTGAATAATAGGTACCTTCCTGAATAATAGAAGCATCACAAAAAGATACAGTCATTGCAGCACCTGGGTGGCTCAATGGTTGAGCATCTGCCTTTGGCTCGGGGCATGATCCTGGGTCCCAGGATCGAGTCCCACATCAGGCTCCCTGCGTGGAGCCCACTTCTCCCTCTGCCTATGTCTCTGCCCCTCTCTCTCATGAATAAATAAATAAAATCTTTTTTTAAAAAAAGATACAGTCATGAACAAGCCTTAAAAGTTAGTATAGAAGCAAGTCATGAGCAGCTCTGAATGCAGTGCTCCTCAGAATCAGTAGCATGCCATCACAGGTTTTGAACTGTCACACAGAGAACTTACCCACTAATTGCTCCTCTTGTCACTCTAATGCCTTTGCTTTTAACATGGGAGGTAGAGTATGTGTACTTTGGTACACTGGTGGCAAAAAGATATTCTGGAATGGGTGGATTCATTTACAAAGAATGTAAGTGATTTTAATATCAAAGATATTTAGATAGAATACTTACATATTTATCAGTATTATAATTCACAAATTCTGTTTTGAAATTCAATCAGCTATAGGAACTTTGAAAACCAAATGTAATACAAGCTACTGGAGTAGGCTAACCCTTCATGTTAGGGGTAGATGAAGCATCTCTTCTGTTCTTAATAATAAGAGTTGAGAACAGGCAAAATGTGGTGAGCATTTCAGACATCTTAATGAAGTGATGCCTGGGGGTGCCTGGATGGCCCAATCTGACTCTTGATTTTGGCTCAGGTCATGATCTCAGGGAAATCATGGAGCCTGCTTGGGATTCTCTCTCTCCCTCTGCTCCTACCCCCCATCCCCTGGTTTCTCTCTCTTTCTCAAATAAATAAATCTTTAAAAATAATGAAAATAATGTCTGTATTGAAAAATTCTTATGACTTTTTACTAGGAAAAAGATTTGGAAAATATAGCATATTCACTGCATGAAAAATGCAATTGATTTTATGGGAAAAAAATCTTAAGACCATGTGCTGTATTTTTAAAGCAACATCTTTTATTTGGGATTTGCTTTTTAAAAGAAAAGATGCATAAAAAATAAACATTGCATATATGTGTCTATTGAAATTCCATAGAGTATACCATTCATTTGATCTAGATATCTTCAATTGAAAGTAGTTTATTTTATAGACACAAGATTGGTAGGGTATCTATTATTTGAAGTTACTAAAACTATGAAATTTTGCCTGGAACATCAATACAATGTAAAGTAGCTACTCCCAAAGTAATAATTTTATTTTTATTTTTTAAAAGACTTTTATTTATTTATTCATGAGAGACACAGAGACAGGCAGAGACACAGGCAAAGGGAGAAACAGGCACCATGCAGGGAGCCCGACGTGGGACTGGATCCTAGGTCTCCAGGATCACGCCCTGGGCTGAAGGTGGTGCTAAACCACTGAACCACCTAGGCTGCCCGATAATTTTCTTTTTAGCTTAGACTATATTCACCAGGCTGACCTCAGCAAATGAGTTTTTCCATCTGTGATGCCTAGCAGCTTAGATACTGTGCTTTTAATGAAGAATAATTAGGACCTCTAAAAGCCTATAGAACAATCCAGTCTTCGTTTTTCCTTGGTCACTAGACAATATTTTAGACACAGGAGTTAATATTATGAAAATAATAAATGGGCTATTCTGGTAAGGAAGCACATGTTTTCCCCCTGAATATGGAAATTGAACCAGATTATCCACAGATCATTTAATAGCAGCCTTTGAAAAGAACTGGGCACATGTGATTATTTTGACTATTTCTTGGGGTGATTGCATTAGATTGATACCTATATATTCAAACTGAATACCAACGCAGCACCTCCTAATCCCTGGAAACTGAATATGTTAACATACATAGCAAACAAGAAATTAAATGTTGCAGATGAAATTAAAATTGTTAATCCACTGACCATAAAATCTTGGTGGGCCCAGCATCACAAGAGTCCTTAAAAAGTAGAAGTGGAAAAAAGAAGAGAAGGTCAGAATATGCTCTGTGAGAAAGATCTTTCCCACTGTTGCTGGGTTGTTTGAAGATGGAAGAAGAGGGCCCACAAGCTAAGAAATACTGGTGGCCTCTTGAGTATGAAAAGGCAAGGAAACAGGTTCTCCCTTAGAACTCTAGAAAGAATAGAACACAGCCTTTTTTAACATCTTGCTGACACCTTGATTTTAGCCCAGTGAGAGGCACATCAGACTCCTGAACTACAGAATTGTTAGGTAATGAATTTGTGTTAAGACACTGTATTTCTGGTAATTTGGTAGGGCAGCAATAGAAAAGGAAAACAGCATGTATACAGGTGATTCCACAGACCTTAAGCAAAATGCCTTTTGTTCAGACTGGAAATGCATAAGCTAAGAATGGCAGAAGGAAAGGGGATACCCAGGAGTGATTAATTCAACATCGCTTTAGCATGGGCACTGTGCCAGTTACAGAGCTTACAGTTCACTTTGCAGTCTAACTTTGCATGCCTTCAATTGAATTTTTGAGTTTCCCTTTTAAATCAGCTCTTCCCCTCAGATCCCCATCTCAATAAATAGCAGCCTCATGCCTTCAATTCTTTAGGTGAAACTTATTGAAGTCATCCTTGGTCCTTTTTCTCTCTCAGACCCTACAAGCAAGTCATCAGCAAATCCTGTTGGCTCATGGCTTACAATATACGCAGAAACCAACCACTTTTTCTATTCCACACTCACCTCCTCCTCAGATTACTGAATGTTTCTCAGTTGGATTCCCTGCTTCAGCTCTTTCCTTGCTGCAATCTTCACTGCACAGCAGCCATAGAGACCTTAAAATGTGAGTCAGATCAAATAAAGTAACTCATCTGGAAACCATCCAACAGTTCTCCCCTCCTTCAGAATAAAAGCCCAAGTCCTTACACATGACCTAGACCCCTTGTGGTATATTATATCCTTGTTTGAAACTATTTTATCCAGAACTCTTAACCTCTCTTCCCTGTGCAAGGATCATAGATTCCTACCCATTGTCGAGGAAGCATGCATTCTTCCTCCATTATCAGGATTGGCCGTGTGACTTGCTTGAGCCAATGGAATGTAAGCAGAAAGGGCAGTACGCCAGTGCCATGGAGAAGATGGAGGAGGCATTACACAGTTCTGGTAGCTCTCTCACTTTTTATCCTGCCACAAAAGTAGGGGCTGCCAAATAGGGGCTGCTCTTTCAGCCTGAGTCCCAGAATAAGACTTGAAAGCAGCGGGCTCACTCACAGTCACAAAACAAGAACATAAGAAGAAATAGACATTTGTCAATGTATATTACTGAGATTTGGAGGGCATTTACTACCCCAGCAGAGCTAATATAGACCCTCAGCACCTCTCTGGCCAATTTCATCTAACCTTCCCTTATTCCCTCTACTCCAGCCATCATGACCTTCCTGTTTTCTTAAATATGCCAAGCATATTCCTGCCCCAGAATTGTCTCTCTCCCCTCTAGAATGTAAGCTCTATTAGTGCAAGGGTTTAGCCTGTTTTGTTCACTGCTGTGTTCCTAACAGCTAGGATATCTTCTAGTGCACTGAAATTGCTCAATAAATATTTGTGGGGATCCCTGGGTGGCGCAGCGGTTTGGCACCTGCCTTTGGCCCAGGGCGTGATCCTGGAGACCTGGGATCGAATCCCACGTCGGGCTCCCGGTGCATGGAGCCTGCTTCTCCCTCTGCCTGTGTCTCTGCCTCTCTCTCTCTCTCTGTGTGTGTGACTATCATAAATAAATAAAAATTAAAAAATAAATAAATAAATATTTGTGGAATGGATAGTGGTGGTGGTGGTAGTGGTGGTATGTGTGTGTATGTGGGTAGGGTGAGTCCAGCTGGTATCCAGAGTGTTTTAAGTATGGAGAGGGGTGAATTTATAAAGAATTTTCTGAAAAGTGGATGAGGTTCAAGATTTGAAATTATACTGAGGCTGAGAAGAGAGTTGGAGGATTCCTGACAGACTGAAAAGTTGGCTCAGAGCCGTTTGTTGCAAGAAATTTAAAAAGTAGGAATTCCCAAGTTGTCAGAATCATAAAATTCTGATTAAATCATAAAATTTACCTTTCTAGGTAAAGACAATGATTTTAATTTCATTTGTAATGAAACACAGTAAACAGTTTCCCCTGAAAGCAAAGGCAGAACCTTGTACAAAGATTAAAAGTATTGGCATTGAGGCCAGACTGGCTGGGCTCACACCCTTGACTCTACCGCTCACACTTTGTGTATCCCCTTGAGCAAGTTTCCTGGCCTCTGTTTTCACATTATAAAGTGAGCATGAGGATAACAGTATTCATAAAATGCTTATCTAAAAGGGTGGCTCAAATTAAATAAAAATACATGTGAAGTACTTATATGACTGTGCCTGGCACATAGTAAACACAAACATGAGCTATCATTATTCTCTTTTGAAAAAAAATACATGTGAAAAATCTGAAGTAAAAAATGTATGTCACAAACGCACCCTCCCACTTTGGTCCAGATTTAGTAATCAAGGGACAAGGCATAAAATGAAAGTCAGGATATTCTGACTGGACTAAGAAATAATTTTCAACCTGTACTGGTTATTAAAATGAGGCAACAAGGTGCACCTGGGTGGTGAAGTCGGTTGAGTGACTGACTCTAGATTTGGGTTCAGGTCCTGGTCTCAGGGTCGTGAGATCAAGCCCTGTGTTGGGCTCTGCATTCAGAGCAGTCTGCTTGAGATTCTTTCTCCCTCTCCCTCTGCCTCTACTGTCATGCTCTCTCTTTCTCTCTCTCTCTCTCTCAACAAACAAATCTTTTGTTTTTAAGATTTTTTAATTTATTCATGAGAGACACAGAGAGGCAGAGACATAGGCAAAGGGAGAAGCAGACTCCCTACAGGGAACCTGATGCTGGACTCCATCCCAGGATCCCAGGATCGTGACCTGAGCCAAAGGCAGACACTCAACCACTGAGCCACCCAGATGACCCAAATAAATAAATCTTAAAAAAAAAAAAAAAAAGCAGCCAGTCTGACTGATATGATTGAGTTGAGGAAGATACAACTTTATTTCAGTAAGTCATTACAACCATCTTGTGAAGCAGGTTTTTTTATTATCAGCCCCCCCGCTTAAACATGAATAACAGAGACTCAAAGATACATAATTTGCCAAGGATCACTCAGTTGGTCAAAGGCAGAGTCTGTTTTTCAACCTTGCTGCTCAGACTCCTGAAATCACACTCCTAACCATCTGACAAGATGAGGCATAGACCACTGGAATGACAAGGATTTCATGTGATAGCAGATGACCTCACTCAAAACTGTTGAGTGATTTCACAGAAAACTTTGGAGGCACTCTCTGACAGCACAAGTAAGGACACCAGGGTTACACGGACACAGGTTAGGACCTAAGTACTATTGAAATCATGTTAATTTTTAAAATTATGTACATATATGTACATTATGGGCCTGTGTCTACCAGTGGACTTGCAGCCTGTCTTTGTTGCTAGGGCACCCGCTGGGGAGCTGGCCACAGGGCAGCAGGCAACAGCTCCCTGGGATGGGACAGCAGCAAGAGGTGGTGGAAGCAGCATCCTCTCTCATGCTCCATGGTGGCACCTATGGCTGAACCCTTGAAGGGTTGGCAGGTCACTTTTGTGTGCTTCAGCTGGATGGCTCCACCAGAATGGCAAGATCTATTTTTTTTTTTAAGATTTTATCCATTTATTCATGAGAGACACACAGAGAGAGGCAGAGACATAGAGGCAGAAGCAGGCTCCTCACTGAGCAGGGAGCCCGATGCGGGACTTGATCCCAAGACCCTGGCTCACGCCCTGAGCCAAAGGCAGACTCTCAACCACCCAGGTGCCCCCAGAATGGCAAGATCTTCTCAGTAAGATTGTTATTGCAATAAACCTTTGGTCACAGAACACCCATTCTGTGAAGACACATGTCGATTTAACCAAAGGCAAAGCTTAGAAAACATATTCTTATGTTTTATCAAATGATAATGCTTATTATTAGAAAGTGTAAAGCAGAATGTACTCATGATGTTGTCTCTTTACGCAGCCTAACTCAGAGCCATGGCTCCAAAATCTCAAAAACAAAAGAGCTCAGGTGACCGAAAAAATTCCAAACGGAGCAAACCTAAACCAATATTACCTGGTAGGATTGTTTTTTCATCGATGGGATTTTTATGGGTCTAGCATCTGTATATACATTAGCAACCAAAATGACTAAGGTTTTATATATCACGCAATGAAATAGTTTTGTTGTCAAAAAGTCAACCACATACAGGATTTAAAGTATGGAGGTTTATTCTTATTTTTAATTCATTTCATTATAATACCTGTTAAATGTCATAGAATGAATGCCATAGAGAAAATATCGCTAAGAGATCATTCTATGAAACAAAGATAATTATTCAAATTCTATTTAATCACTCATAAAATAGTTTGTCTTCATTGTGTATTTATGTTTATGTTTTGTGCTTTGAGGCTTTAGTAAAAGACTGTAAAAACTACAACATTTTTTGCTTCAAAAATGTAAATTTGACACCATTTAATTGTATTCTAGAGAGTGAAGAAGCAGAAACTCTAAATATGGAGAGCATGGGTAAGTGGAAATATAATTGGGAATTTATGTCCCCAGTTTTACATTTTGATAAGCAATAAGCAAACAACAATACAAATTGAAGCAATTGATCAAGATGCACATGGGCTAAAATTACATTATGTCATTTGGATATAAAGTGAAAAATTTTAAAGAAAGAATAAAGAGTAAGAGTGGAAGAGAGAATTTCAAGCTGAGAAACAGACTTGAGCAGAGCAGCCTCTCACAAATCAAACATGGTATGGTTACTGAAGAGACTATAAAGTGTTGTGAGTCTGCAAGTTATTACTTTCATTAGAATGATATTTTTAAGACTCCGGCTCATGGGCAATATTTATCTTTACCTCATGGCAAGATCCCACTATTTCAAGTAAAGAGGCTAATTTTTAAGAAAATAAACTAGAACTTAAACAACCAAATTAATGTTGCTCCTACTTTTAGAGGCTAAATAATCTTACTCCAATAGCACCTTTTGTTTTGGTTGTTCAAACTTTCCTCATAGATTTAACTTAGGTGTGTACTTCGTGTTTACAGACAGAGAGGAAACAATGAGGGTTGGGGAGGAGGAAGGTCTAAAAGCCTTGTAGTTGGTTGTAAGGGCTTTGACTTTTAGTCATGTAGGATGGGAGCTACTCGAGTGGTATTTAAACAGATGGAATCTGACTTTTTAAAGTGTCACCCTGGCTATCCAGCGGAGAACTTCAGGGACAGAAGCAGAGATCAGTCAGAAAGCTATTTCAGGAACCCAGGAAAGAGAAGGTGGTGGGTTGGGCCAGGGTGGTAGAAGGGGGGGGTGGAGGTCGGGAGATGGTAGGAGGATGCCAGCTGACAGTAAATGGCACAGGAACAGGGCACACTGCCCAATAAATAATTTATCGAATCAATGAATGCACCGCCCAGAAATTTGGAAGTTGTCTTTGACAACTTTCTCCCCCTCAACACCTCCCCATCCACATCTAAACCATTCCACCTCTAAAATATATCCCATCCACTTCACATTATCTCCACATCTATAAGCTTAGTCCAGACCTCCACATCTCTCATGTAGATTGGTTCCTTAACCCCTACCTGGTATCACTGATTCTACTCACTCTTTTTCAATCCATTCTGCACACCACTTGGTAATGTGTCTTTCCTGCCTAAACTCTCCCATTGTTTTACTTTTCATTATAGCAGACCTGGATCTGCCTTTCTTTCTCTCTCTCTCCTCTCTCCTCTCCTCTCCTCTTCCCCTCCCCACCACTGTCCTACCCTAACCTAGAGCCCACCAGCCTTGCTTAGCACAGAGCATACCAAATTTATTCGTGCCTTGGGGCCTTTGCTCTTGCTACTCCTGATACCTGGATAGATTTCTATACAATATCTCCTTTTCACTAATCAGATCTAGACTCCAATCCCACCTCTGCACAAGGACTTCCTTGACCTCTCTTTCACCTAGTACCATTTTATTACCTTCATAGTACTTATCCTAATTTAAAAATTAAAGTACAGCCAATTCTTCTTTTTCTTGGAAGTTCTATGCAGTAGCTGTGAACACTGAATTAGCAAATACTGAGCTATCACTCCTAGGGTAAATATAGAGTTAGATTCCTATGAGCCTCTCTGGTCACATTTTCATTAGCCAATCAATACATAAACTTGTTTTATGTGCATTTCTGTTTAAAGACACCTTATTTAATATATATTGTTGATTCATAACATTGACTCACAGCCAACACACTACAACTCATGTCATGTCTGAACAATGCTTATCTAATATCCGTGTTTTCTCCATAAGGTTCATCCCAGCCTTCTTGCATTTAGGAATACTACAAAGAACTTCAGCACTATGCTTGGAGGCCATTTAACTGGAAAAATCACCAGAAAGAAAAATACAAAAATGTGGAATATTTGGCACTACATAGACAGTGAAAAGGACACTTGTTTACAGTTTTAGGGCTGATAAAAGATGGGAATGTGGATGTTGGGCAGCTCAAACGTTTTGCCACCATAAGCATGGCCACTAGTGATGGTAAAAGCACCATGACTACACGTTGGGGTTACAAATACATTTTGTTTTGTTTTATTTTATTTAAATATGGAACACTTTACGAATTTGTGTGTCATCCTTGCACAGGGACCACACTAATCTTCTCTATATCATTCCAATCTTTATATATGTGCTGCCAAAGCAAGCATGGGGTTACAGATAAGTTTTAGCAAGTGAATCTGCAATACAAAATCCACGAATAATGAAGATTGACTGTATTTATTTCTTTATGCATTTATAATCTGTTTTCACACACACCTGGCTGGCCCTTGTGCACACTCTCTCTCAAACACACACATGCACATATGCACACATGTACTCTGGGGAAACAGAAACTCTCTTGTTCACCACTGTACCCCAATGCCTAGAACAGATCTTGATACATAATAAGCACTCAGCAAATATTTGATTGATTTGTTGAATAAATGAATGAATAAATGGCTTTCCCTATTCTTATCTAACAGACCACCATCACTCCCACTCTTCTTAGTTCTAAGTTCTACCTTTCACCCTGTTTTCTCCTAAATAGCACTTGTCATGATTTGTACTTCTGTATTTCTGAGTGTATCTGTTTAACGTCTTCCTCTCCCTCTAGATAGTCTAACTAGTACCAACACTATGCTTTTCACATAGTAGTTGCTCAATAAATATTTCTTGACTGAATGTGTTGACTGGTAAGAAAATCCATGAACTTGAGAATGGGGCATGATGGAGATGTTTCAGCAGAAAATAAATGGGATAAAAAATAGATGTCTATATAAGGAGAAAAAAACAAAACCTTTGTATGTTGTAGTAAGACTTGAAGGTAGGTGTTGATTTATTTTATACTATAGCATCTCTCTTCTACCCCCAGGCCTTCCAGGGCAATGTTAGGACCCCTCTGACTTCCTTGCCATGGGGTCCTGACTTTGTCAACCATCACTCAGGACTTGTGGCTCATGCCCCAGGGAACTAGGATTCCCTTTCCTTCTAAAAACATAGGGATCAATGAACTAATGAAAAAACTGTTGCCTAAGGTTCCAAAAGGCAATGTCTAGAGGTGTCTAGAAAATAAATGTAATTTTTACATGTAGCTAATATTTATGGAGCAATACCTTTGTGCCAGGCACACTCTTCTCATTTGTTTGTCTCTACGAAGTAGGCATTATCATGGCCATTACAGAGGTGGAGATGCTGTGACTCCCAGAAGTTAAATAATTTATCCAAAGTATAAGTCATGCTTTAATACCGGTTAGAGTATCAGTAGTGTATTGTCTATTGCTGCAAATTACCACAAACCTAGTGGCTTAAAACACTTAAAACTTAAATGGCTAATTGTCTTACTATTTTGGAAACCAGGAGTCTGATATTACTTTCACTGGATCAAAGTCAAGATATTAACAGGGCTGGTTCCTTCTGGAGGCTTTGAGGAGAAGATCCACGCCTTTACCTTTTTCAGCTAAAGGCTCTCTGCATTCATGGACTCTTGGTGCTTTCCTCTATTTTCAAGGCCAGAAATGTAGTATTTTCTAATCTTTCTCTCTTTGACCTCTGCCTCTTTGTCACATCTCCTTCCTTGACTTCGGCCCTCCTGCCTCCATCTTACAAGGACATTTGTGGTTACCTTGGGCCCTCCTCAGGGGTCCAATGATCTCCCCCATCTCATGTTCCTTACCTTATCACATCTGGTAGTCCCTTTTGTTATATAAGGTAACTTATTTACAGGTTTCAGGGAATAGGACATGGACACCTATGAGGCGACTCTATTCTGTTTACCACCAGTGATTAATAGCACAGGTTTGGGAATTATACAGACTTGGCTCAATTCCTAATTCCACCATTTAATAACTGTGCGGTCACAAATCACTTCACCTTTCTGAGCCTCTACTTCCTTGTCTGAAAAACAAGGTAGTGAGACCTACCTCATGAGATTCTTAGAAGTTAAATTAGGTAGTACACACACACTTCTTTACGTGGGCCGTCACAAAGATGGTTCACACTGTTACTATTTTATTTTTTTACTATTTTATTTTTTAAAGATTTTATTTATTTATTCATGAGAGATGCATAGATGTAGGCAGAGGGAGAAGCAGGTTCCCAGTGGGGAGCCCAATGTGGGACTTCACTCCAGGATCCCAGGATCATGCCCTGAGCTGAAAACAGACGTTTAACCACTGAGCCACCCAGGTGCCCCTGTTGTTACTATTTTAAAAAGATACTATTAAAAAAAAAAAAAAGATACTATAAAGACATAGACCAATAAATGAGAATGACAAATCCCAAAGTAGGCTAACATATATATGGTCAATGGATTTTCAAAAATGTACAAATGCAGTTGAGTGGAGAAAAAACAGTCTTTTCAACAAATGATGTTGGAATAATTGTATATCTATATGCAAAAAAAAAAAAGAACTTCAGTCCATATTTCACATCATATGCAAAAATTCACTCAAAATAGATCATAGACATTAATATAAAACCAAATATTATAAAACTTCTAGAAGAAAACATAGGAGAAAAATCTTTGTGACCATGGATTAGGCAAAGATATCCTAGATATAACACTCAAAGTCATAAATCTTAAGAAATCTTTGCCTTATCGATCTTTTCTTTTATGGATTATCAGTCAGAAATGTAAAGGAATGAACCATTGCTACATGCAACAACACGAATGAATCTCAAATCATTTTGCTGAGTAAAAGATAAATAAACATGCTGTGTAATTGCATTTGTAAATATTCCATGAACAGTGAACTAAGTCATAAGTAATAGAAAGCAGATCAGTGGTTGCCTAGGGGCGAGGGAGGGATGCAGGGAGGAAGGGACAAGAGGAAACAAGGGATTATGGATGTGTTCTTTATCTTGTTTGTGGTGATGGCTTCATGGGTGTATGCATATTATTTATCAAATTGTACACTTTAAATATATCCAGTTTATTATTTGTCAATTATATCTTAATAAACTGCTTTTCAAAAAGTAAATAGCAGGGCAGCCTGGGTGGCTCAGCGGTTTAGCGCCGCCTTTGGCCCAGGGCGTGATCCTAGAGAGCAGGGATCAAGTCCCATGTCAGGCTCCCTGCTTGTAGCCTTCTTCTGTCTCTGCCTCTCTCTCTCTCTCTCTCTCCTCATTAATAAATAAAATGTTAAAAAAAAAAGTGAATAGCAACCAAAATATTAAATAAATAAACAGATGAAATACATGAGAGTTATTTAAATTAGCTCTGTTTCAAAATGCAGGGCAATTGAGGTATAAGCTAAGGTTTGTAGGGCATAGGCCTCTTCCTTGTACACACACAGTAAGATTCTGAGGAGTAAGTTACTTAGAGCTTAAGTCTGTCTGTGGCTCCTGCTCTATCAACTACTAAGTCAGTAACTGCCACTCACTGTATCTTGTGGGATGTAATCTGTCACTTCCCCCACCATGTGTGAGGAAGGAACAGGACCCTCTCCTGTGCTCTGCTGTGTCCACGCATTAGAAAGAAAGTACAGCATGGTAGTAAGAATGCAGGGACCTTAGTTTGGATCCCAGCTCCCCCATTTTCAACTCCCAGGGAGGGAAAAATGGCAGTTTGTCTCTAATTTATGAACAACTTGTATTCCAAATGTTTATTATGCCAACTGATTGCAATTTGGAATACATCTCCACATATAATCATAATGTGTTATGCACATAGTCATTCCCCTCCCCTCCAAATTACCTGATAGTTGTGTCATAGAGCCACTAGGGTGGGGGAGTAAATATTTCTTTTTTGGAGGGGGGATAAATCTTTCTATAGGAAAATAAGCCCTAAATTCCACTTTAAGAGGCCACATGCACTTCTCCCCTTGCTGGCACATCTGTTGAGCAGTAGGAGAAAAGATGTCAGGATGTCCAGGCATATAGGGTCTGGAAAAGATGGGAGTGGGCTCTGGGACCCTGGAAGGGAGACTTGGGGGAGGGAGTTTTGGGGATAGATGCAGAGCTGAGACTGGGACCATGGAAACTGATGATAATGAAAAAGGATAAGAAAATGAGAAGACATCTTGAGAGAGGGAAAATAGGGCACTCTATTAATAGAGGCTCTCTTGAAAGGTAGTATTACCGATAATTGTTGTTTTCTTCTTTTTACCTTTTTGACATTTTCTGTAATGGATATACTTACTTTAAAAATAAGAACAATTATTCTAAAGTCTTCTAAAATCTAACCAAGACAATTATTTAAAGCAAACAAATTTATGTTTCTTCTTACTATTTTAAGCAGTTATATTTAATGTCCAAATTCTACTTTGCCTTCCCCAGGTCATCCAGAAATTTACCCTTTGGTGTTAACTACCCAGACCCAGGAAATATTTAACTGCCGAATAGATGAAGATGTCACAGATGAGCAACCTTATAAGCTTATCAAAAAAGAAGATATTTTTGCAGACTTTCAAAACAGAGCTGCAGTATCTGATTTCTATCCAGTCAGAAAAGTTATCCAAGTAAGTGCAACACCCTTCTTTATTTTTCAGTTCTACCTCAGGAAGTTTCTAGTACATAATAACAAAAGGTAGAGAGATTATTGAATTCAAACCTGTGCCATTCCCCTCTCCCCATCACATTGGACAAATGCTAGCTTGCCCATGCCTCCTTTGGAATTCTGCTTGATGATCCTTTGTGAAAAGCAAACACCTATCAATGACTGATTCTTACTTCACACCCAGAAAAGCTCATCCTTGCCCAATTTCAACTAGAATAGGAATGTACTTTTATTTTTCCATACTGCTTTAATTTTTTTAATTCATAATTTTGGTCCTGATTCGCCTCCAAATATGCTATAGAGCACCGACACCAAATAAAAGGAATGCTTCTTTTTTCCCATTAGAAATAAAATTATATGGTAAATTTCCCTGGACCTACTGAGCTTTAAGAGCTATATTATGTTAATAAAATAATTTTACAACTTGGGATTATGAGCCATAGATAAGCACTATGGCTACCCTTTTATGATTGATTAAAAATATATCAATTTTGTGTCTGAGTAAACTGAAGGAAAGCTGACCTTCCCTTTTGATTATACTCCTATAGGAATATCCTGGAGATGAGCTTCTGGTTGTTTATGACAAAGACTTCAGATATGGACTTAACTTTTATCTTATTGGAACTGAAGAGGGCAAAGAAAATTATTTGAATGTAAGCATACCCCAATTCCTTGCATTTTGTTGGTTGTCTGAAGGAAGAAATACCTCCAGGGGAGACCTATGCATTATGGTTATGATTATTCTTGTTCAGCTCTCTTTCCCTGGGGCCTAGACCAGGTTCTGGCATTTAAAGTAGGTAAACAGTAAATGTGGGATGAGCTAAGTCAAACATCTCAGAGTAGCAGGTACTTACTCACTTATTTGCCCTTCACTGAACCTATGAGAACAGAAACGGTAAATCTGGAGTAACATTGCTGTTGGCCACTCTTTGTCCCATATTCTTGGTTCTCATTTTCCTGTCTCCATGGCTTTGAGTAAGTTACTGAACCACTTGTCTGCAAAGTGTTGGCACCAACAGTATCTGTTTCCAGGGCTGTTGTGAAGACTAAAAAGGCTTTTTCTTTTCTTTTGCTCAGTTTCCTTCTCCTAATTGAAGAACATGTACCAACAATAAAGAAAATAAGGAAGTGCTTAATGAATTTATACAAATGTAAAGTTTATTGTGAAATATACACATGCAGCTATAATCTACTTCTGGTCATGTATTTTAGCATGCTATTTATTTTACTCCAGCCTCCAGAAATAGCAGAAGAACAGGAAGACTACAAGGAGCATATTATAGAAGATTTATATGTTTATAGGCCACCTGTCTCTAAACCATGGGTTTCTTTGGGCAGTGAAAAAGAAATTGAGGAAGAATCAGTTAAGGAATCTACAAAACAGGTCAGAGGCTTGGATATGATCTTCAGTGTGTTACCTCTCTATAATGCTTCCTGAGGGATCTGTGAGGTTTGCTATGTTTGCCAGTGGGAATGTCATTTTTCCTTTGATAGAAGAATGGTCATTATTTGGAGTCTTTGGGTATTAAGGGTCAAAATGTGTTCCCCCAAAGAGGTATGTTGAAGTCCTAATCTCCAGTACCTCAGAATGTGACCCTATTAGGAAATGGGGGTCGCTAATCCTCTAGGACTTGTGTCCCTATAAAAAGAAAGCCATGCAAAGTCGTGGGGAGAACCCATGTGAAGAAGGAAGCAGAAATTGGAGTTATGTATCTACAAGCCAGAGAACAGCAAAGGTTGCTGGCCATCACCAGAAGCTAGGAGAGAGGGGATCCCTGGGTGGCGCAGCAGTTTGGCGCCTGCCTTTGGCCCAGGGCGCGATCCTGGAGACCCGGGATCAAGTCCCACGTCGGGCTCCCGGTGCATGGAGCCTGCTTCTCACTCTGCCTATGTCTCTGCCTCTCTCTCTCTCTGTGTGACTATCATAAATTAAAAAAAAATAATAAAAAAAAGAAGCTAGGAGAGAGGCAAGAAACAGATTCTCCCTCAGATCCCCTAAAAAGGAACAAAGCCTTCAACATTTTGATCTTGGGCTTCCAGCCTCTACAACTATGTTCATAGTTCAAATAAATTCCTGTTGTTTTAAAGCACCCAGGTTGTGGCACCTGGTTACAGCAGCCCTAGGAAACTGACACAGTGGCATTCCAGAGCAGCCCCTGAGAAGCTTTGTATGTGAGTGATTTATTATGAAAATGTTCCATAGAAGTATAGGAAAAGTAGCAGGATAAGGACAGAGCAGAAGTCCTTACCAAGGATGCAGTCTCAGGCACAAGTCCAGTAGAGGAAAGGCTTCAGCTTGAACCCCTAAGGGAACCCTGGAATGTAAATTATACCTGGGTTGTCCCAAACAGCAGCAAAAAAGATAGGCTTACACATGTCTCCTACCAGTCCAACACTGATCAAGATGTAAGCTTCGAGTCACATCCTATTTTTTGGTACCTTTGTACCAAAGTGGTCCCAGTAGCCCTAAAGCAGTGCTCTGCAGAAGAGCAGTAGGTGGTAGCCCTGGAAATAGAAAGCATACAGAGCTGGAGGGGCAAACAAAGTATAGAAAGAGATTTGGGAGGATTTGAGCAGAGCACCAGTATTGTCCACCATACATCCACTTTTCCATGGACTTGATTATGTTACTTTTACTGCTGTTGCAGATTACATATATGATTTCTCGAAAAAGAAGTAAATTTGGAGCGCCAATTAAGTTCAGTGACCAAAATGCTTCCAGTGTAAAAGATGCCTATATTGAGTGTACAGCCTACCCAGATAGAAATTTTACCCTCAAGCAACTCGAGAAAGATGTTGGCATGCAGGTAGTCCCCAAAGTCAAGGACACAAGTACTCAAACAAGATGGTAAGCATGTAATGGGGTTGTATATTTTCAAAGGCAATTATTATTAAGTATAATAATACTTAATATTAAGTATTATTAGTACCAAAGACATTAGTACCAAAGAAACTAAGACTTTGAGACAAATTTCTAAGCCAAGCCAGCTAGAGATTTCTGTGTTCCTTCCAGGGTGCAGAAAACTGAAGAGCACGAGTCAATCAGGTTAGACTTGGGGGGTAGACTCAGGAAAGGACAGGGAAGTTCCAACAACAGAAACCCAAACCAGAGGACTCTAGATTGAGTTGCCTCTCAATGAATGCTGATTTGTACTGAGAGACCGTTGTATCCATGTAAAGGGAGTGAAAAGATGAGAAATAGGCAAAGTTCTTGACCCTTAAGATGAAAACAAAATATATGAATCAAAAGTTTCAAATCTAGGTGACTAGGAGAATGCTGGTACTCCTTACCAAGATCAGGAAATCAGGAAGGGTGGCTAGTTGAGGGTAGAGAGGCTGAGCTACATGATTGTGATGGAAGCCTTAAAAAAAAAAAAAAAATCAAAGATGAGGTTCAAAGAGGATTGAGAGTGAAAGCGAATGTTTCCAGTGTTCTTTCCACACATTAGGCATTCTTCTAAGCACTTGGCACACAGCGACTCAATTAATTCCTACAACTGCCCTTGGAGGTAGGCACTATCCCCATTTTACAGCTAAATAAAATGGGGCAGAGCCAGGTTAAAAATAAAACTTAATATTCAGAACATAATTTAAATCTGAAGCAATCACAAATAGATCTGCTGAGAAATAACAAAATAATCACATTAAAAAAATAAGAATGGCTCTTAGTCATATTGCTACTTGGATGAAATCAATACATGGTATATAATTTCTTACTTAATCCTACCTAGAGGACACTAATGTGTGCTAGAAATTAAGAACTGAACCTAAGATTTGAACCCAGGTCTCTCTGGTTCCAACACCAACATTCTTTCTAGCCCTCTGCTTTGTGCTACTGATACTGAGCTAGCTAGGGGAAAAAAGAATTGTTTATGAAACATAAAACTCTCTTTACTCCTTATTTCATTACTCAATATATTTGCCTCCCACGGAGACACTTTACCTACATTTGCTCAACATAGATTAAATACAACCTAATATTTTTTGAGCACTTATAATGTGCTATTTTAAAGCTTTACATGTATTAATGCATTCAATTTACTATGACTTTATGAGCCAGGTACTTTGAGAGATTCGTGTAGAGATGAGTAAACAGGCACAGAGAGGTTAAATAATTAGCTCGAGGTCACAAAGCTTGTAAGTGATAAAAACCAAGCTTCAAAACCAGGCAGCATGTCACCAGAGTGCACACTCTTAATGACTGTGCCATATGACCTTTCTATAGCCCCATACCCTAGAATCAAGGAGCTCCCTGGTCTAGTGGGTGAGACTGCCAATGCCCAAATGCAACAGGATATGTTAAAGGAGGGACAGGAGGACAGATTGGATGGAATAAGCTTCCTACCAGAGATCATGGTGCCATCATTGCTGAAATGTAAATTGTTTCTAGTTTTGTATATTTAGAGCAGTTTCTCAATCTCAGCCCTACTGACATTTTGGGCTGGATAAATCTCTTTTGTGGGAGGCTGTCTTGTGTGTTGTAGGGTATCCCTGCATCCCTGGTTTCTACCCTCCATAGGCCAGTAGCACATTCCACTTGTGACAACCAAAAATGTTTCTCAATGTGGCCAAATGTTCCCAGGGTGTCGGGGTGGAGTAGGATTGCACTGGTTAAGAAGCGCCGATTTAGGGATCCCTGGGTGGCGCTGCGGTTTAGCGCCTGCCTTTGGCCCAGGGCGCGATCCTGGAGACCCGGGATCGAATCCCACGTCGGGCTCCCGGTGCATGGAGCCTGCTTCTCCCTCTGCCTGTGTCTCTGCCTCTCTCTCTCTCTCTCTCTCTCTCTGTGTGACTATCATAAATAAATAAAAAAAAAATTAAAAAAAAAAAAAAAGAAGCGCCGATTTAATGAAATGAAGAGAGAGAATGATGAACACATGTGGCAAAATGTTAATAACTGATGAATCTGGATGAAGAGTGTATGGGAGTTCCTTAGATCTTTCTTACAACTTTTCTATAAGTTAAAAATATCTAAATAAAAACTTAAAAAAATAACTTCTTGAGGACGCCTGGGTAGCTCAGTGGTTGAGTGTCTGCCTTCAGCCCAAGTTGTGATCCCGAGGTCCCAGAATGAAGTACTGCATAGGGTTCCCTACAGGGAGCCTGCCTCTCCCTCTGCCTATGTCTCTGCCTCTCTCTCTGTGTGTCTCTCATGAATAAATAAATAAAATCTTAAAAAAAAAAAGAATTTCTTGATTATGTTGGAAACAAATACATAAACACTCAAAGTATTTCAAAAAGGCAGTCAACATGAGTTATCTAGGATAAGAAAAAATTCAATATATAGAGTTTAAATAAAAAATAGTATCTTATTACTATCACAGAAAGAAACCTTTGATCTGTCACAACCTATATTTACTTTCCTTTGATTTTATTTTTGGTATTCAATTTTCTTTTAGGACATACCCCAAAAATGCCACTACACAATATTATCCAAGAGAATTTTCAGAGGAGGAAAAAGAGATATTTGGACAATCAAAGACTCTGAGTGACTTTCTTAATAACGTGTCTGTAAGGTAAAAATTGTATATTGAGTTTTTTAAATAAGCATAAAATGTGTATGCATACCTATTATGATGGGTCTTAAAAGGCAACTCAGTCCATGGTGTCTAGTTAGAGAGTATGACGAGTTATCAGATATGCATGAGCATGTGACACATTCTCAGTCTTTCTTTCCTTTCTATTGCCAGGCAACATCCTAGACCTCCCAGGCTAAGACCACACCAGCATTCATCTGGGAAATGTATACAGTTGAGTGTGTGAGGATGTTTTCCTAATGGCAAACTAATAGCTATTCACATAGTCCCTTTATTTAAGTCTTTGTTCTTCACTCCTCTTTTTAGTTTCATTAACTTGTATAGGATCACAAAGGATCACAAAGACGAGGATGCAGAGGGTGTGGAGGACGATCATGGCAATGATGATCTTTGTAAATGATATCCTGAATTCAATTCAGATGTACCTTTGTATCTTACCCCTTACCCCTAATTCCTCTCTTACTGAGTCTGAGAGAGAGGCTTCTTCAGAGACACACACACACTGTTACTAGGACCCTGGGGTTTCTACATCAGAGAAGAACTTGACAAAGTCTCAAGTCGAAATCAGAATTCAGAGGAAGTGGAACCAGTGGTGAAAAGGTCTGCCAGTTGTACCCTGTAGGTTGGTTTCCATTTCTTTCCAAAATTAAAAATCTATTGGTCAAGTTCATACATAGCCCATGGTAAGCTTTTTCATTTTTAAGAAAACACCATTAATTCTTTGAGACTTTTAAATATCCTGAAAATCCCAACAACATTTTGAAAGTAATTTCCTCTGCCTGGGGGGATCTGGTTCAAAAACTCACCAAGGAAGCAAAGAGAGTATATTAAACTAGATAAAATGCTTTATATATGTATAGTTATGTTTACTCTGGGTCAAGTCTTCTTGTGAAGTTTATTAAAACTTGGAACAAAAATAATTTTTAAAAACTTGGAACAAAGAAAAAAGATACTCCAATGCCTGATGACCAACGACCGTTCAGCAGGCTGTCCTTTGCTAACTTGTCTTACACTGTAGCGAGCCTACCTGCCATCTCCCTGTACCAGCCACCAGAATAACTATGGGATCAAAGCTAAGGAGAGCAGAGGAAACAATGTTTTTTTCAAAGAGCCAGAAACCCAGAGGTAGAAACACACCCTCTCCTCACAGGATTTCAGTACTAACTGGTCTCTGGAGAAGTTATTACACATGCAGGAAAACTGTAGATCTCATGGCAAGGGTAGGAGGACACACTACAAGAAAGAATTCCATGAAGCCTCCAGAAATTGCCAGAGGTTTGATGTTTTAAAAAGGGGGTTGCTGTTTTGTAGACTCTGCTGGTTGATTAGGGGAAATGAAAATCAGGTGAGTTTACTTCCAACTTTGCAGCAAGCCTCATTTTCTTGTTTGGTGACAAAATTAAATGTATTTCTGCTTGGCTACAAAACTAAACAACAACAACAAACAAAAAAACCAGTGTGCTAACTATCTGCCACTCATTTACAGAAAGCATGCTATTGATTTTCCTATGGGGCAGTAAGAAAGGAACAAGAAAACCTAAGGTTTCTGTTTCCTCATATCAAAATGTAGTCCTTAAAATTTTTCCTGATAAGAATATTAAAAATGAGAAATCTGTCTATCCATTTGAAAGCCATAAATGGGGCAGCGCTGGTGGCTCAGCGGTTTAGCACCGCCTTCAGCCCAGGGCCTGATCCTAGAGACCTCGGATCGAGTCCCATGTCAGGCTCACTGCATAGAGCCTGCTTCTCCCTCTGCCTATCTCTGCCTCTCTCTCTCTCAGGAATAAATAAAAAATACTTTAAAAAAATAAAAATAAAGCCATAAATGGCCTACAGCCAATTCTTAATTATCCACATGGTGTATTATCTTTAAACTTCAGTTTTTATTCTTCCCTTTCAGTTACCAGGCTTTAGAAAGAGTAATACTAAACAGCTTTATATTTCCTTCTCTGAGATGTGGGAAGGAGAAGCCAGAAATATAAGAAAAAATAGGAAAATTGGCTCCGGAATTATAATAGCACTGGTCAAGAAGAAATAAACCCACAAATATATCAGCTGCCATGTTTCCCACTCTAAAACTGTTGAAGGCTTATTCAATTTTTTAAAAGTTAATATAAGCCTGGCTTTGATCTGGGAAGAGTTCCCTTTTAGAAATGAGTTCTTACAGAACTTTATCCAAAAAGAACCTAAGGGAAGCAGTATTTGCAAAAGAAGGAAATGATAAGAAAGCAGATAGAAGAACTTCAAGGGATTCTCAAAGCAACCAAGATACATTATTTTCTAGATTAAAAAAAAAAAAAAAGGAATTACAGGGGCACCTGGGTGGCTCAGTTGATTAAGCATCTGACTCTTAATTTCAGCTCAGGTCATGATCTCAGGGTCCTGAGATGGAGCCTCGTGTCAGGCTCCACACTCAGCATGGAGTCAGCTTGACATTCTCTCTCTCTCTCCCTCTGTCCTTCCCCCTGCTCTCACTCACTCTCTCTCTCTCTCCTCTCTAAAATTATATATATATATATATATATTTTTTTTTTTTTTTTTTAAAGTACTTACAGGGGATGCCTGAGTGGCTCAGCGGTTGGGTGCCTGCTTTTGGCCCAGGGTGTGATCCTGGAGTCCCAGGATCGAATCCTACATCAGGCTCCTTCCGTGGAGCCTGCCTGTGTGTGTGTGTGTGTGTGTGTGTGTCTCATAAATAAATAAAAATCTTTTAAAAAATAGATAAATAAATAAAAAATAAAAAGTACTTACAGGCTCTAACTCAGACAACAGTTTTGCCAGCCTCCATTCAGAAACCGGAGTGCAAAGAAACCAAGAAACAGGAAGCAAGAGAAACGGTGCCGTCTTCACTTCTCCTTTGTGAATTAGCTCCCAGTTCAGACTGAGAGAGAAGAATCAGGAAATCAGAGCAAAGCCCCCGGCTTTAGCTTGTCTCTTGGGAATTTCTTTCTCATTTAGGCTGAAACAGAAAAAAAACCTCAAGATCTTGAAAATGTTAACAAATGCTTCTATTTGAAGCTCCAGGCTGTGAACCTACCTCTCACAGGGTTTTTAAACATGCTTGATTTGTTAATTTATTAATTAATCCAGGGGCACCTGGATGGCTCAGATGGTTCAGTGTCTGCCTTTGGCTTAGCTCATGATCCCAGTGTCCTGGATTGAGCCCCACTTCGGATTCCTGGCTCAGCGAGGAGTCTGCTTCTCTCTCTGCCTCCCGCTGCTCATTCTCTCTCTCTCTCTCTCTCTCTCTCTCTCTCTCTCTCAAGCAAAACAATAAAATAAAATAAATGTGCATATGAATCACCTGAGGATCTTGTTAACATGCAGACTCTGACTCTGACTCGTAAATTTGGGGTAGAATCTGTGACTGCATTTTTAGCAAACTCCCAAGTCATGATGGTGCTGATGGTCCACAGACCACACTTTAGGTCCTAGTTTGGAAGATAAAATACAAGAATTTAACCAAGAGTATTCAATTAAGCAGTGAACAGTAGTGTTAATTCCTAACAACACAGGTATTAAGGGTCACACTGCTTAATGACATTCTTAGGAGTACCTATTATAATACTTAGAGTTTATATTTAATTGTCTAACTAAAGGAGGGTTTTTTTTGTTTTGTTTTGTTTTTGACTCTCAATCATTAGGGTAAAATCCTGGGTGGCATTCTAATCATAGGAAAGCTCCAGAGGCTATGCAAATGAGCCAAGCTTTCAAACCTAAGCATATACAGGGGCAGTACACACGACAGAAACTTAGAGTAACAATTTTTTGTTTTTGTTTGTTTGCTTGTTTATGGTACTACTTCTTTCAAGAACATACCTCATTTTATACCTCATAAGCAAATAACTGAGTAATGGTGGAATTAGTTGGTCAAACTCACAGAAAACAGTTATAAGATCTAGAAAACCATATTTATACACAAATGTACACACAACTACTTGACGGCTCAGGAGAGTGACCAAAAGTAAGCAGGGACTGGAGAGGAGAAGGATGAGATTTGCAAGTTTGCAAGGGTCTTTCTATGGATTATTGCCTAACCCATAGGAGGCTCTGGTGCCAGAAACCTACAGCCATACAGGTCTACGGGGGCAGAATAACCAAACAGTCAGGGGAAAGTCATGGAAGGAAGGGAGCCCAGGTAAGCCAAGACCCCAGATCTACATAAAAATCTAATCAGATTCTAGACTGTAGACTAAAGTGCTCATTTTTAGGGGAGACTCTAGGGGGATCCAGAACCAGCATCTAGAAGCTGAAAAATTGACAAGAGATTTGGAGTTTGAGTCCAGCAAAGTTAACTGCATTATAGAACAAATTTCACATTTCGGAGGAACAAAAGAGAATCCAGGGTCTCTACAACATGTCATTTATAATGTCCAGTTTCATTAAACATGGGAAGTCACCAGCCATGTGGAGAAGCAGGAAAATGGGGCACTCAGGTTCCTCCCGATACCCCCTGGGGAACCAACGGAGGGTTTTTCCCCTCCAACACCAAATACATATCTTGTCCGACACCAAGTCCCTAACCCTCAGCACTATCAAGTTAGTCTAGACTCCACGAGGTAAGGGGCTTAGTCTCATAAGCCTGCCCCAGACACCAATCTCCAGACACCAATCTTGAGTCCCCGGGGGCAGGGGGGCTGGCTATACTTCTGCTTGACCAGCTGTAAATGAGTTCGATAATTCTCCAGAAGGACTCCTTTAACTCAGGAAAGCACTTTCCTTACTATTACCAGTTCACTGTAAAGGATACAACTCAGGAGCAGCCAATGGAAGAGATGCACAGGACAAGTGATTGAGGGTGCGAGGCTGGGGGAGAGAGACGTGCCAGCCTCCCAGCACATCTGAGCATTCGCCACTTTGGGAGCTCCTGTAGTAACTTTAGGACAGGAGCCTGTCAAGTCAGGGCCCTAGGCCATGAAGAGATGAGCCTTGCACTCAGATGGTTCTTGAAAGGGCAATATTAGCATTGTTCACAGGATAATTCTTAATTTTAGAGATTGTATCATGCATTGCAAGTTTAGTAATAGAATTGAATATATTAGCATCTCCCAAGTACAGTGACAACTGAAACCACCCCCACCACTACTGCACACACACACACACACACACACACACATCTCACATTTCTAAACTCCAAATCTCCTGCTGAGAATCTCTTACTTTAAATCTTATATATACAATATATAAATATCCATTATAATCATGATCACATATAATCCTAATGATATATTTGTAGAATAATTAGTATATATGAACATTCAATACTGAATATGGCTAAGAAAATTGCCTTTTCTGTCAGTTTGGGGTTTTTAGGAAGCAAATGAGAGTGAGTTTAAATTGGAGGTTTACTGAAGGACCCACCATGTAAAAAATATTTTTAAACAAAGCAGGATTGGGCAAGAAGAGCTTTGTCAAAGTCCCAGCCAAGCCCAGCAGGGGGCTCCAGAGGGAGGACAGCCTGTGGAGGAGTCCTGCAGGGGGCAGAGCTGGGCAGGCCCCCCTGTCCCTGTTGCTGCAGCCCAGGCATCAGCCTGGGAGAGCACAGCCTTGGCTTGGGCGCCCAGGAAGATCACGAAGGTGCTCCAGGCCACCAGCCAACAGCGTCCTGGCACTAGAAGTTCTGAGTAGCACACAGCCATGAGGATTTTTTTTTCCTCTGAAGTCCTTGTTTCACATGAGGGTCATCATCAGTCATCAAATATAATTGAGAATATTTTTTCCTTTCCATATAAATGAAGTAGAAGGAGCTGCCGAAAGACGTACCACTGAATAGGAAAATCCAATGTCTTGAGTTTGTTTGTTTGTTTTAATAATATAGTGTTGAAATAGCCCTGCAGCAAAATGAAATCATGAACACATTTGTTGATGACTGGAAGTGCCTGGCCGAAGAAGAAAGCACCTTTGGAGACAAAACTGATACCCACCTGAAAGAGTACCAGTCCTTCACGGACCTTCATAACCTAAAGGAGAAGATGGTCACCTCCGTCTCATGGCATCCGACTATCTATGGTGAGATGAACACAACTGCGGTTCTCTTTATGGTGGCACAGTTATAGTCTGTTGGTTTTATAGTAAATTACAAACTAGCTCAGTTGCTCAATTTCAGTAAGACCACTCCCAGTTGCTCAGTGCACCTGCTGAGCACCTTCTGCACCCCTGCAGTCCTGTGTTCCCCGAGCACTTCACTGTGGTCTCCACAAGGACAGAACCAGAGCCCAAGCCAGGGAGGTGACAGGCTCAGGTCACCCAGCCAGTGCAGTGCTGAATCTGGATTTGTCTCAGACTTTTGGGACTCCCAAGGCTAATTCCATTCCCCCTGATACTCTTCCTCTCTGATTCCTGGATAAGAGAGGAAACACACCTCCCTTAAATCACTCAGCTGCCAAAGGAGGTGGGACCCTCTGCAGTTGGAACCACATGCAGATGGAACCACAAGGAGAAAAAAGTTCTTCTCTTTTCCTGCCCGTCTTCCCACACTGGCCCTTTTCTCACACACAAAAAAGTTTTCTTGCTAAATCTTTGAAATTGACTGTTTACTTTACATTAACAGTATATCTCAGTTTGGACCGACCACCTTTTAAGTGCTAAATAAGCAATATGTGGCTGCATATTACACAATATGAGCTCTAAGAGAACTCCCAGAACTCCCAGTCTATTATTGAATATATTCATTGAAGTTTCATCAAAATGGAAATGAATAGTGACTCTGTAGAGCAGGAACACCTAAAAACATTTCTTTATATATAGTTGCTGCGGATTTTAACTTCTAATTGTGCTTCAATCAGGGCTAATAGCCGTGTCAGTGGCTGTACGACTCTCCCTTGAAGAAAGAGTCCACTTTTCGGGTAAATTATTGCTGCAACCATCATTGATTCTTTTCTGGAGTTTCTCTGATCCCATACATCCTCAGGTAATTAAGGAGAGCTGTCCACCTAGTCTAAAAATTTCAAATACTATGTTCATATTTATATGTAGCAGATTTAATTGCAAAGTACTTTATAACCACTTAATATGGTAAGCGCTTATAAAGTTAGGCTTTCTTCAATTCACAATTTCTCACCAATTTGAGCAAAACTAAAGGGTAGGCTTAGTTTATTGAAACGGTTTATTGAACGAATCAACATGTTATTTTCAAAAATGATTTTAAGAGGATCATTTAACCATTTTTAAAAAACAAACTCCTTCATGGGTTTTATTTCAAGACTATTTGTTCAAATGCAAGTAGATGTTCATTTCACATAAATTTCCTCAGTTCTGAGGATCACCAGTATGGGACAGTAATGAGTACAGATCCCCGGGTGGGAAACAATGCGGAGTGGTGAGGACTATGGCACGATGGCCCTGGAGAGAGTACAGCCTGCTTATGGGATACCTACACTTCAGCTCTCTTGTTGCCAGGTGGTTCCATTTGTTAAGAACCCAGATCTGAATTTTTGAGTGAAATCTCCCAATTTTTAAATAGTTTAGTTTCAACTAAAACTAAACCAAACACAGACTTCAAATAAAACAAGGCTAAGGGCCAGATTTGCCCCACAGGGTTCTATTTCCATCATCTGCTCAAAAGGAGTCCTGCTTAGGGAGAAGGTGCTTTATTGTATTAGATTAAGTTTTTTTTAATGTACTTAAATACACTTTGTTTCTATAAAGTATTGTATAACTAAGGCTTTCCGTAAGAAACCCTAGCTTTCCCTTCTACCTTCTTCCCGATTTCATCTGAATTCAGGCAGTTTTACTATAGTAGATTCTAGTACACTATTTATTATAGACTTAGAGATCAAAATGACAGATCTCTTGTTCTTTCCTGTCAGCCTAATTACCACATAAAGGTAAGTAGGGATTTTCTAACATTTTCTAGTGGGCTAGAGTTACTTTCCTGTCCACATGATGGAAGTGTGGCTGAACTTTCAGGCAAATTAGGAAGAAGAAAAAAAAAGAATTCTCTATTTTGAAGAATAGCTTAAAAAGACAAGCAAATCGTTTCTTAAAGAAATAATATAAATGATTTCTTTTGTCTTTGTTCTATCAAAACAATAGGAGGATATATTTCTAATTTATTTTAAAAGTAGAAGTTTCTCTAGAAGCTACAGAGTACCAAATAAACAAAGATGATTCACTCCAATTCCAGTCTGAAGACTTTAGCTCGATGGTGGCAAACCAATGGCCTCTGGGCCCCATATTTTTGATGGTCGTGGTTAAGGAAGAACAGGCATCATGCATGCACATATTTTGCTTGGTGCTAACACATAGCACAGGTGCCAAAGATGATTAATATACCTATTCCTTCACACTGGTATATTCCTTGCAGGGCTTCCTTCTTACCTTCCAGGTACTTGAGTTTGTGCACCTTCTGGGTTCTGTATTATTTTAATACACTTTTTTTAAAATTTTTATTTATTTATGATAGTCATACAGAGAGAGAGAGAGAGAGAGGCAGAGACACAGGCAGAGGGAGAAGCAGGCTCCATGCACCGGGAGCCCGATGTGGGATTCGATCCCGGGTCTCCAGGATCGCGCCCTGGGCCAAAGGCAGGCGCTAAACCGCTGCGCCACCCAGGGATCCCTCTGTATTATTTTAAAATTTGAAATATTATCACTGGCAATACCTCTATCTTTTCTCATTCAGCAACGTTTCTTTTTGAGTGCTTACTGTGTGCTAGCTCGACAGCAAGGAACAAAACAGACAAGTATCTTGTCCTCACAGAGCTTCAGAAACACTAAGCTTAGTCTTCTTGTTTATAAAAAATTACAACATCTACTAACATGTGCAGGGTGGAGGAAGGGAGAACTCAGGCCCTTGAGAACATACCTCTCTCATGCACATAGTCAACATTCACAAAATTCAGCCAAAACAACTTCCCATCCAGAAGTGGGATTCTATGTCCACATTTCTTATACACAGCTATCAAATTCCACTTTTGACTGTCTTACTATTTTCTCCCTCCGATTTTAATAGGTTTTCTCATTATCTCTCGAATTTGGGGGGTTTTCTTTAGTTAATGCTGGAGAGTCCAGATGACATCTTTTGCTTCAAGTTCTGTCCAAGTGACCCTAATATCATTGCTGGAGGCTGCATAAACGGACAGGTACTTATGGATTTTTTTTCCAGCTATTTATTAATTTTGACAACATTCTGTAATAGGTTTTGATAGGTAGTTTATTTGAAATTTAAGGATTCAGTATGGCAGAAGGAATGGATGCCAATTGTGTGCCAAGAACTGAGGTATATAGATGTGCTAGACACGATATCAGGACTTGAGGTGTCCATAAAGTAATCTAGTTAGAACTGGAATGAAACTGAGTCAAATCTGTTTGTATTTGTGAAATAGAACTGCATATTGTACAAGATTTCACAGAAGAACAAAAAACACAAGCATTAATACCTCATGATCAAGAGTTCTTTTCTGACATTTCCCTATGGGTAGGAGTTAGGGAATGATCCAGAATTTGAAGAGAAATTCACTGGAAAAACATACAGTGTACTGAATTTATATACCTATTATTTGATACCATATTTGTTTTCTTCTTTTTTTTTAAAGATTTTATTTATTTATTCATGAGACACACACACACAGAGGCAGAGACATAGGCAGAGGGAGAGGCGGGCTCCTTGTGGGGATTCTGATAATGGACTTGATCCTGGGACTCCGGGATCATGACCTGAGCCGAAGGCAGATGCTCAACCACTGAGACACCCAGGTGCCCTCTTCTTTTCTTTTTCTTTTTTCTTTTTAAAATATTTTATTTATTTATTCATAAGAGCACAGAGAGAGAGGCAGAGACACAGGCAGAGGAAGAAGCAGGCTCCATGCAGGGAACCTGATGTGGGACTGATCCTGGGATTCCAGGATCAGGCCCTGGGCCGAAGGCAAGCGCTAAACTGCTGAGCCACCCAGGGATCCCCTTCTTTTCTTTTTAAGTTATCTAATTTATATGAAAAAAGATCCTATCCTCCAACTGACTGTTTCTTTAATAAAGCTGTTTTATGATCAGAATTTAAATTCACTGTGACCCATTGAGTTTGACCATTAACGGTATATGATCTTTTTGTGTGTAGCTAGGAAAATGTCCTTGTGATGGAAAACTTAAATGTCTACAGTGGGGACACCTGGGTAGCTCAGTTAGTTGAGTATCTGACTCTTGATTCCCATTCAGGTCATGATCTCAGTCATGGAATTGAATCCCACATTGGGCTCCACACTCAGCAGGGAGTCTGCTCGCAATCCTCTACCTCTCACCGTCACCCATTCTCTCTCTAAAATAAATAAATAAATCTTAAAAAAAAAAAAAAAAAACTATCTACAGTGTCCACGACCATTTATCCAGAACCAAAATAACCAGGAAAATAATTTTCCCCCTCAGTTTTGTTCGACAATAACTGGTGGTCATAAGGATGACCCAGAGCCCACCCTCCAAGCCCTGCAAATACTGAAATGCTTTTTGTTACTCATTATGAAGGTGATACAATTTTAAGAATATTTTAGAAAGGGGGCACTTGGCTGGCTCAGTTAAAGAGCATGAGACTCTT
Organism: Canis lupus familiaris; assembly: GCF_011100685.1. Classification (NCBI taxonomy): domain Eukaryota; kingdom Metazoa; phylum Chordata; class Mammalia; order Carnivora; family Canidae; genus Canis; species Canis lupus. The sequence goes on along the minus strand of NC_049227.1, from coordinate 63,426,017 downwards.
GATCTCGGGGTTGTGAGTTCAAGCCCCATGTTGGATTATAGAGATTACTTAAATAAATAAAACTTTTTTTAAAAAAAGAATATTTTAGGGCAGCCCCGGTGGCGCAGTGGTTTAGCGCCACCTGCAGCCCAGGGCGTGATCCTGGAGACCCTGGATCGAGTCCCGCATCAGGCTCTCTGCATGGGGCCTGCTTCTCCCTCTGCCTATGTCTCTGCCTCTCTCTCTCTCTGTCTGTGTCTCTATGAATAAAAAAAATAAATAAAAATAAAAAATAAAAAGAATATTTTAGAAAAGTAATGATGTAAGTAAGTAAATGATGAAAATTAAACCACTCGCAATTCTATAATCCTGACATTTTGTTAACATTTCAGTGTGTTGAAATGATTTGTATTCATTGAAAATTTATCTAATTTAGTGTTGTATATTCTATTTTATTCTCATTTTTCCAAAAATGACCATCCATGTATATGCAAATTTGCAGTTGGCTAGAATATTCAATTAAGTAGAAATCATCATTTTCCAGCCTTTTTGGACAATTGAGTGTTTGTACTACTTCTGGAGAACGGGCAAAGCAGCTCTTCCCAGTCACAGCATATTCCCAAAAGCAGAGGAAATTGCATACTGTTTATCTTGGAGTTTAAAAAAATACAAGCCTTTATTAACACAAGCACAAGCACAGAAATCAAAGGGCTAAAAATACTTTTATAGAGAAGAAAACATTCTTCTTCATGTTAGCTTTAAAAGTTGCTGACTTACTAAAGATGTTGGCCACATTTGATTATCCTTCAAGATTGATTCATCAGAGTGCATGCCAATACCAATAGCTTTTAAAAAATCTTTAAGATCTAATTAGCTGTTTTCTGAAAATATGTTGTAATAACATTTACTTCTATTTTAGATTGTCATGTGGGATATTACTGCACATGCAGATCGCATAGAAAACATCAAGACAGGTGGCAGTAGAAGTAAAAAAGCCACGCTCAAGGTTAGCTTTTTATAACTTTTCAGTTCCAAGTTTTTTCAATTCAGAAGTTTGTCAAAAAGCACATAACAGAACTGCCAAACTATGCAAAGACTCAATAGAGTGGGAAAAAAGTATTATTTCACTTCATCTTCACCAAGTATTTTCACCTTCACATCTATTCATGGACATATTCTCAATCACTTTTATGTAGGCCCTTGGTGAAAAAGTCCATAAAACGAGTTGCATGACCTACCTGAGGATGTGAAGTTATTTTTGTTGTTGTTGTTAAATAAAATAAAGAGACCGAGTGACTTACCTATCATGATGTCATGGAAAGAGCACAGGACAGAAGGGCCATGTATGTAGGCTCTGGACTGTGGTCCTGTGAGTTTGGGCATGTCCTCTCACCTCAGCAAGCATCAGTTTCTTCATGTATAAAATAAAGGGGTTACAATCCTTTCCGATAATAATGTACTGTGATTTTGTGAAGCTGTGGATGCTGTCAAGAGGGCTGAGGAGAGATTCCTCAGCTCCTGACACAGTACTCACCCACCATATTGCACACCTTTACCCCCGTTCTTCAGCCTGAACACCAACGGGCCTTCACCAAGACACAGTGGGATGTGGCCTTCTGTGTATACATGAAACACTCCTTTAAAAATGGGATCTCATCATTTCTTTAGGGAGTGGGTCAATCCTTCTTGTTTAGACATGAAATCTTAGACTAAGCCAAAGGCAAAATATATAATCTTATTACCTACATATATGATACACTGAAACACCATGTTTTTCTTTGAACTAGTATTTCTCCAAGTTACTAATTTTAACTGGAATAATGAGTAAGGTATGAATTCACTCATTAGCTCTCTGAAATTGACACCTAACCTTCTTTTGGCATTTTTCCAGCCTATGTTTCTCCTTGAACCAGATAGTAATAAAGAAGCAACATACATCAGACACTGTGCAGTCTCCTCAATAGAAAATGGTCATAAGAAAGTAATTACAGATATACATTGGCTGCCTGACACATTTGAGGTGAGTCTTGATGGCTTCCTAATTTTCTCCTGTTGGATTGTGCATTTCAGAAGATTTTATTCAAAGAGCATGTTTCAAGTCAACAATTCATTTACATTTAAATCATAAAATAACCAGGAACCAGGCATCAAACAGTTGTGTCGGTGTTGCCTGGCCAATATCTGGCTTGGGGATGAGAGTAAGGCCAATGTTTCAACTTCAATGGCTTATAAACCACTAAAAAATGTAAGTGGTGTCAACAATGATATAATACAAGAATGGAGAAGATAAGAGTTTGATAGGTAAAAGTAGAATGCAAATATTTTATACTCTCAGCCTTTGTGGATTTAAAATTAATGATTTCAGCTAGTTGGAGCAGGCAACTCTGAAGATCCATGACATATAGTAATGTTTTATTTTGCCAAGGCAATATTGAACTGAGTGCACCTTGAGGCTGGTGGGTGAAAAATAGTCATGCTGTGAATGAGTTCAGCTGACTGCCTAGCACCTGCAATGCAGCTTGGCTTTGTAATTATGCACCTGACTCACTAAGTCTGGTGTTAGTAAATTTGGAAATGGGTAAGCTCCCCAAATGTTTCCCTTAAAGGATACTAAGGGTCTATTATGTATTTTGAGAATATTAAAGAATATTATGAAAAGTAGAGTTATAAAAGGTAATTAGCCCTCTAGGTAAGGTAATTCATTTTATTTATTTGACAGAGAGAGAGAGAATGAGCTGGGAAGAGGCAGAGGGAGACTTCCCACTAAGCAGGGAACTCTATGTGAGGCTCAATCCTGAGACTCTGGGATAATGACCTGAGCTGAAGAATGCTCAACTGACTGAACCACCCAGGCACCCTGCCCTTAAACATATTTAAATGGATTATGCAAGGCTTAAAAGTTATAATGGACCAAAACAAAGAGCCAGATAGTTTCTATGATCTCTAAGAGCTTAAGATAGGGCAATGCAAAGAACTCTCTGTTCCAACTTCATTTCAGCTCATACTATATACACAAATTAATTAAGATGATTATAAATTTAAGTAAAAATAAAGCACAGGAAAAATAGAATAAAAATCAAAATAGAATATGATAGAATGTCATATTTCTGGATTGGGGATAGTTTTCTAAGCTAATTAACATGGAAAGAAATTCAAAACATACATACATACATTTCTAAATTAAAGAAGAAAGAACAAACAACAAATGGAGGAAAATATTGGTCTTAAATATAGTAAATACAAAATTTCCAGTAAATAAAACATATACTGAAAAACAATTACTAGATAAACATGAAAATCATTCAGGCTTTCTAATATCAAAGAAATTAGTAATAAAGCAGCAATAATATACTATTTGGGATCTATTTAATTTCTGAATAAAAATTTAATAGGGGTACCTGAGTGACTCAGTCGATTGAGTGTCTGCTTTTGGCTTGGGCTATATGGTCCCAGGGTCCTGGGATCAAGCCTCACATTGGGCTCCCTGCTTCTCCCTCTCCCTCTGCCATTCTGCCCCCAACTCGTGCTCTCTGGCTCTCTCTATCTCTCTGTTAAATAAATAAATAAATAAATAAATAAATAAATAAATAAATAATCTATAAATAAATAAATAAAAATTTAATCGATAATAATACCCTGTGTTAGAAAGGATGCAGTGGTGAAACCAGTAAACTCTAACACTGCTGGTTCCAACATAAAACTTCTGGAAGACAGCCAGTGTGACCCTTAAATCATCCAAATCTTCAACTCTTTGAATAGTAATTCAAATTTTGGGAATTAATATTATGAAATAATCTAATTCATGCTTCAAGATACAACATTATATGCACATCCTAACAAATTATCTCAAATGTATTCATGAAAAAAGACTGGAAAAGAATATAAGTAGAATTATATTTGATGTTCAAACCTCCTATTTTCCAAATTTCTATGATATTATTATATGGTTGCTATCGTTTAAATCATTAAAACATAAAAGCCCAGAGCAAGCACACTTCTGGGGTCTTGCACTTCATACAGCAGGGAAGGCTCAGTAGAAGGAGAGACAACGTGGACTCTGGGTTGCTTATCAGATGAGTAGAAGTTGGCAGTAGTTAGAAACCAGAGAGAGTTCAGGCTGCTGTGTCCCTGGCCAAGTTTCCAGGGTCTTCGCTC